>NC_134353.1:892257290-892857290 GCF_048569485.1 Anomaloglossus baeobatrachus | reverse complement strand
ACATGCCAGAAAAGCATACCCCATAAGGTAACCCCATTTTACAAAGTAAATCTCTCAATAAATTCATCAAGGGGTGCAGTGAGCATATTGACACTACAGGTATGCCACAACATATTATATTATTGGCGTTGAAGAAAAAATAATTACATTTTAACCAGCTATACTGGTATAGGATAGCTGTGGGCACATCATACTGTATAGAGGGGAACTGTGGATCCATCATTCTGGGAGTAGGGGAGCTGTGTGCCATTATTCTATGTATATGGTAGCTGGGGGGACATTATACTCTGTATAGAGGAACTGTGGGCCCATTATTCTGTGTATAGGAGCTGTGGGCTCATCATACTGCATATAGGATAGCTATGGGCACATCACACTGCATAGACGGGAGCTGTGCATGAAGGGACTTAGGTGACATTAGGACTTACGTAACATTATTAATGTACATGGGAGGGACCCAGGACATAATAATAATAATATAATAATATTTATTCATTTATATAGCGCTATTAATACCATTCTAGACAATTCCAATTCTAGAACATCGTTATTATATGTGTGGGAACTCAGGGGATGATATTCTGTTCACGGGGGGGACTCAGAGGATATTATTACTGTACATGGGGAGTCAGGGGACATTATTACTTTACACAGTGGGGATTCAGGGGAAATGTTTGTGTCGCGGGCGGAGGAGGGGATGCTGCGCTCTCCCACTGCTCGGGTCCGGCCGCGGCTGCTGCGGCTGCTGCTGCTGCTGCTCGGTGGTGGCTCGAGCGGTGGGCCGGATCCCAGGAACTCAAGCGGCGCTCCTCGCCCGTGAGTGAAAAGGGTGGAAATTGGATGGTGGGGATTTGGTTATTGTCCGTGACGCCACCCACGGTCGTGGTGATATTGGTGACACCACCGCTGCTCTAGACGGGGATCCCGGGAGCGGTGACAGGGAGCAGCCTTGATGTTAGTTCTCCCCTCCGTGGGTAGGGGGGTTGGTTGTCCCGGGGCCCGGTGATGTGGTAGGGATGGATGGCAGGCGGGTTACGGGGCCTGGTGAGGTGCAGGGTTGCGGGGGCAGCGCTGTGCCGCGCTGGTACTCACTCAGCCAATGATGAGGACACAGTTCTCGGTAAAACACATGGCTGGATGGACGGGTCCCACAGACGGCTGCGGTGTTGTTTCTCCCGGCAGGTTGATGGTGACTGCCTTTCCCTGCACCTATGTAGTGTAACGGTTCCAATGGGTTCCCACCGGTAACCCGCTCCCCAGCTTGGATGGGTGCTGAAGGAGCCCCTTTTGCCCGCAGGCTCTGGCCCTGGGAACTTTAGCCTTGGCGGTGACTGTGTTTCCCTCTCTCGGTTGGACGGTTGCCTTCTGATGGGACTTGGCTGCTGGGAAACCCAGGAGGTTCCCTTCGCTAACAGATTTGGCAAATTCACGGCGACTCCTAGCCTTGCCGACGTCCGTAAGCCCCTGCCGGATGGTGCTGACTTCTCTTTGCGTACCGGTCCGGTACCGCTGGGCCACCGCCCGTCCACGGTCCTTACGGTAGACTCTGATAGGCCACTCATACAGACGGTCACCACCGTCTGCCAACCTTGCTGATCAGTCCGGGCCACACACCCGGACCAACTTCAGTCTGCTCTACTACCACTTTCCTTCCTTCCACTTTCACCCCCAAAACTAAACTGTCTGCTTTTCCCGCCTCCAGGACTGTGAACTTCTTGGTGGGCGGGGCCAACAGCCTGGCCCACCCCCTGGTGTGGACATCAGCCCCTGGAGGAAGGCAACAAGGGTTTTTGTCTGACTTTGGTGTGCCTGACCGGGAGTGTGGGGTGTGTTGGTGTTGTTCTCTGTGGCCCCTGGCTTGTCCAGGGTGCCACATTTGCTAAAGGGACATTATTAAATGTTAATATGGTTACAGGGGCACTCTGGGTGTTGTGAGCTTGAAAGGGTTACACAGGGGGCATTATTACTTTCTAGGAGTCAAAATGTAGGCAATGATTTCTAGGGCACTTGAAGGGGGCATTAATATTTTCTAGGGGCATTATCACCATCTAAAGGAGGCAAAAGAAGTATTTACTTTGTAGGAGTCACAGTGTTAGGCATTATTATATAGGGCACCAAGAGGAGTAGTATTTTTGAGCCACACAACAGGTCCGGTAACAGGTAAAAATATGACAGCAGCTGAGTAGTAAGCCCAGCATTGGGGTGACAGTAGAATGAGGAATTTTTGCATTTTGGGAATAAATTGAGTGCGGGAATTGTGAGAAGTCACATGCGCCTTTGTTGGAGACTCTGTAAAGGCACTAATTATTATGTATCTGAAAAAACATCTTTATAAGTCAGTGATAGATATTAAAAGTGAGATAACAGTTTAAAAAATGGATAATCTGTAACTGGCGTGTAGATGGTATGCTTTTTCCATTCCACATTTTACTTGTTTAATGTCTATCCATGCACATGAGTGAAGTAACTATCCATATGCTTTATATTACTGCACGTCATGGACTTCATGTCACAGATATAAAGCATGATCCCAAAAGTGCACACTAGGACATTTCAGACAGACACAGAAATACGAAACTGACAGATAAGATTTATTGCATAATCTGGAGGAGAAATATTTATATATGTGTATATATATATATATATATATGTAAAATGGTTGAAGACAAGTCTGCCACTACAGAAATTAAGGACTTTTTCCACCCTTACCTCACTCTAAAGGGGGCTTTACACGCTACGACATCGCTAACGCGAACTCATTGGGGTCACGGAATTTGTGACGCACATCCGGCCGCTGTAGCGATGCCGTTGCGTGTGACACCTATGAGCGATTTTGCATCGTTGGAAAAACGTGCAAAATCGCTCATCGGTGACATGGGGGTCCATTCTCAACAATCGTTACTGCAGCAGTAACAAAGTTGTTCCTCGTTCCTGCGGCAGCACACATCGCTCCGTGTGACACCGCAGGAACGAGGAAGCTCTCCTTACCTGCCTCCTGGCCGCTATGCGGAAGGAAGGAGGTGGGCGGGATGTTACGCCCCGCTCATCTCCGCCCCTCCGCTTCTATTGGGCGGCGGTTCAGTGACGCAGCTGTGACATCGCTGTGACGCTGAACGAACAGCCCCCTTAGAAAGGAGGCGGTTCACCGGTCACAGCGACGTTGCCGGAGAGGTAAGTAGTGTGACGGGTCTGGGCGATGTTGTGCACCACAGGCAGCGATTTGCCCGTGTCGCACAACAGATGGGGGCAGGTACCCACGCTAGCGATATCGGTATCGATATCGCAGCGTGTAAAGCGGCCTTAATGTTCTGGACTGATCTTGTCATCAGGATTTACATTGACCTTTGTGGTGGAGAGCCCTAAATTATCTATGCATTATGCATATGCCATATCTTTGTGATGCTGTGTTATATTCTATTTTTATGTTGCGAATCCTCCTGCTGCAAAACGCCAGGGTATTCTAATCTTAAATGGAGTAAGGGTTTGGGAATTACAGTTCTTTAGTATGTAGCTGCCTCTTTTTCAGGGGATCAAAAGTTATTGGTCAATTATCTCAAAAGTTCTATAATTGGCTACATGGACTATTCCCTCATTAATCCATCATCAATTAGGCAGATAAAAGGTCTGGAGCTGATTCCAGGTGTGGAATATGTATTTAGAAGCTGTTGCTGTGAACCCACAACATGAGGTCAAAGGAACTCTCATTGGAAGAGAAACAGCCCATCATTAGGTTGAAAAAAGGACGAAATCCATTAGATAGATAGCAGAAATGATAGGAGTAGCCAAATCAATAGTTTGGAACATTCTGCAAAAAAAGGAGCACACTGGTTGCTGAGCTTGGAAACTCAACAAGGCTTCAACATCCATGCAAGAGAACAGTGGTAGATCATCACAGAATCCTTTTCATGGTTATGGAAAACCCCTTCACAACATCCACCCAAGTAAAGAACACTCTCCAGGAAGGAAGTCTAAGTCTACCATAAAGAGAAGGCTTCATGAGAGCAAATACAGAGGGTTCATCAAAAGGTTCAAACCATTAATTAGCCTTAAAAATAGAAGAGCAAGATTAGACTTTGTTAAAAAAAAACTTCTAAAGAAGCCAAACCAGTAGTGGAACAACATATTTTGGACAGATGACACTAAGATCAACCTGTACCAGAATGATGGGAAGAAGAAAGTTTGGAGAAGGCTTGGAATGGCTCATGATTCAAAGCACAGTACATCCTCTGTAACAGATGGTGGAGGCAGTGTGAAGGTCGGGCATGCATGGCTTCCAATGGCCCTGGGTCACTAGTGTTTATTGATGATGTGACTGAAGACAGGAGCAGCTGGATGAATTCTGAAGTGTACAGACTGATACTTTGTGCTGGGATTCAACCAAATGCAGTAAGACTGATTGGACGGCACTTCACAGACAGATGCACAATGACCCAAAACATACTGCAAAAGCAACCCAGAAACATCCCCGACCACCGTGCGGAGCTGCCGCCCGACCACCGTGCGGAGCTGCCGCCTGACCACCGTGCGGAGCTGTCGCCTGACCACCGTGCGGAGCTGCCGCCTGACCACCGTGTGGAGCTGCCGCCCAATCTACACCCTACCTACTGTCTCCTCTCCAAAATCCTATAGAATGTAAGCACGCAAGGCAAGGGCAGGGCCCTCTTCCCTCTGTACTAGTCTGTTTACTGTAACTTGTATATGTATTTTGTATGTAACCCTTTCTCATGTACAGCACCATGGAATTAATGGTGCTCTATAAATAAATAATAATAATAATAATAATAATAATAATAATTTGAAGGCAGAGAGGTGTAATAGTCTGCAATAGCTGAGTTATCACCAGATCTCAACTCCATTGAGCTGCATTTCACATTTAGGACAAAATTTAAGGCATAAAGACCAATAAACAAGCATCAACTGAAGTCAGCTGCAGTAAAGGTCGGCAAAGTATCACAAAGGAGGAAACCCAGCGTTTGGTGACGTCCATGGCTTCCAGACTTCAGACAGTCTTTGCCTGCAAAGGATTCTCTACAAAGTATTAAAAATTAACATTTTAGTTGTGATAAAGTAAATTTGTTCAATTCCTTTTGAGCCCCTGAAATGAGGAGGCTTTGTAGAAAATGGTTTCAATTCCTAAACGTTTTATGGGATTATTTTTGTCCAACAAAAGGCCTACACATCAATTGTATCTCAGTTGTTTCATTTTAAATAAAACATAGCGGCATGCAGAGGCCAAATCAGGAAGATTTAGTCACTGTTCAAATAGTTTTCAACCCAACTGTGGGAATATTTAAGTATTTAAGTGTGGCACCCCTGCGGCTTCAGGCGCCACAGGGTACTGCACCTCACCAGAGGTGCTGTATTCATCTTGAATACGGAAGAGGTCATCACTGGTGTGCATCACAATTCATTCAACACACAGCTTAGTAGCCATCGACTGGGACTGGGTTAGGGTAGGGTCATTTGGATGGTCACCATAGTAAATGGGACCTCCCACCCACTAGTTGAGCAACCCGGGGGGGGGGGTGGAGCTCCACAATGGGGAGTCAGGTGACACAGACACTCAGAGAGAACAGAAAGAGACAGGGAAGATATGAGACGCAGGAGAACACGGTCGCTGAGGAGGACGCTTGATAGCTCCCTTAGGACTGGTGCAGACAGGGTGCGGAGACCTAGGCTAGGGGAGCTTTATATCCCTCTAGTAAATCCTCCAGGCAGGGGATTCCAAATCTCCTAGCCCACCTAAAGCGCCCGAGGCAAAGCAGCAGATAGAGCCAGGAGTTGTGACTACTATCCAGCCCATAACTGACTGGCACTGCTTGCTATATGGGACGGGAAAAAACCCCAGGACAGGAGTCTCTGTGAGCTATAAGTCACAGGGACTCATCTAACAAGGCGCACGGAGGAAGGACTCACAGATTTAAAACCACTGGTTCTGGCCTCTGAACTATCCGGGATCGGCTGGAGTCCATGATAGCGGAGTCCGGCATCCCAAGGGTAACGACAGTTCAGTGAGTAAAGACCTTTGACTGCAATCCCTGTGTCACTCCCTTTCTTCATTCGCCCCAGCCCTGTGCCATGGGCGACTACTACCACCAACATCCTCCCTGGGGCATAGCCTTGCCGTGTGTGGAGAGCTGAACCTTCTGAGCTGCATTGTCATCCGCCCCAGTAGAGAAGTCCCGCAGCGGTGGATGATATTGACCGCACACCACAGGTGGCGTCACGAACAACTACTCCCATCACCCCCATCCCCTTGTTTATTGACATCGCCGGGGTCACAGAACCGGGCAAGGCCACCGTGGCGATCCAGGAGAAGAACCGCGGCCCAGTAACGAGTAGCCCCCGACCCCGTGGGCGCGTCATAAGCATCATAGAAGAGCAAAGTTTATTTTTTAAGCCAGACTGAAGTACCCTGCATTTGAAGATTTACAAAAGGGCTGATTTGTGAAGCTGGTGCACTACTGATCGCAGCATACTCAGAAAGAATTAAGAGTGCGCCTCATATGGGAGTGATATGTTACAGATTTTTGGTAGTGGATCATGTTTGTTTTTGTTATGGATTACATTGAATAAATAGTTCAGATCTACTTACATGTAATGTATCATCAGAATATGACCTTTTATTTAAATCAGTTATTTATTTATGTTGAATTTATGGTTTAAAAAAATATTGTTTGATTATCTTTTTTTCAATTTTTCTGATTACCATATATTAAATAAAATGTAGAAATCTTGCAATTTTCAGAATGACCGAAAGACTTTATTGTTCTTTCGAGAAGACTTTTCATACGGTCCTTTAAAAAAAATGTTTGAAAAATGTTACTCATTTCTTTTCTCTTTTCTCATCCATATGTGTATTTAGTGAATGTGGCAGTGCGTAATGTAAATGGAGAGTATGGTGATGTCTTACTGACACGCAGTCTACCACAAATATCAGCATGATGGATATGAAGGGATGTCTGCGGCTTCTCAAACCTATTAGCATCATCTCCAAAGAAAAGATTATTATAGTATTGGGAAGTGAGTCAGCTTCATTGATATGTGACAACCGACATCCATATATCCTCCACAAGCAGCAGTTGTCAGATTCTAGTAGGTGCGGGGAAATGAATATTGGGACAGTTGAAATAATTTGTTTGATCTCTGTCAGGTAATTTTTCAAGGATTAAATGAATCATAAAAGGCAATGTGTTGCAGAATAGGCAATAATGTCTGCAAAGATGTGTTCAGAAGGTGAAAGGGCTATGTCTATCCCATCTCTATGTCCTAATGGATGACCTTATATATATACCGTACTGACCAAAAAAAGTTTGGACACACCTTCTCATTCAAAGAGTTTTCTTTATTTTCAGGACTCTGAAAATTGTAGATTCACATTAAAGGCATCAAAACTATGAATTAAAACATGTGGAATGAAATACTTAAAAAAGTGTGAAACAACTGAAAATATGTCTTTATATTCTAGGTTCTTCAAAGTAGCCACATTTGCTTTCATTACTACTTTGCACACTTTTGGCATTCTCTTGATGAGCGTCAAGAGGTAGTCACCGAAAATGGTTTTCCAACAGTCTTGAAGGAGTTCCCAGAGATGCTTAGCACTTGTTGGCCCTTTTGCCTTCACTCTGCGGTCCAGCTCACCCCAAACCATCTCGATTGGACTCAGGTCTGGTGACTGTGTGGACCAGGTCATCTGGCGTAGCACCCCATCACTCTCCTTCCTAGTCAAATAGCCCTTACACAGCCTGGAGGTGTGTTTGGGGTCATTGTCCTGTTGAAAAATAAATGATGGTCCAACTAAACACAAACCGGATGGAAGAGCATACCGCTGCAAGATGCTGTGGTAGCCATGCTGGTTCAGTATGCCTTCAATTTTGAATAAATCCCCAACAGTGTCACCAGCAAAGCACCCCCACACCATCACACCTCCTCCTCCATGCTTCACGGTGAGAACCAGGCATGTAGAGTTCATCCATTTACCTTTTCTACAAAGACATGGTGGTTGGATCCAAAGATCTCAAGTTTGGACTCATCAGACCAAAGCACAGATTTCAACTGGTCTAATGTCCATTCCTTTTGTTCTTTAGCCCAAACAAGTCTCTTCTGCTTGTTGCCTGTCCTTAGCAGTGGTTTCCTAGCAGCTATTTTACCATGAAGGCCTGCTGCACAAAGCCTCCTCTTATCAGTTGTTCTAGAGACGAGAAGGTGTGTCGAAACTTTTGGTCTGTTATATATATATATATATATATATATATATATATATATAGACACACACACACACACACACACACAGCTCTGGCAAAAATTAAGAGGCCAGTTCCAAATTTTCAGTTTTTCCGATTTTTCTCTTTATAGGTATACTAGCTGTACTACCCGGCTTCGCCCGGGTTAATAATTGTTGTTAACAAAATAGAATGTATTAACATTCCCGGGATAGAATGTAAAAATAGAATGTATTAACACCCGGGATAGTAACTATCTCTCTGTTTCTCTCCCATTCTCTGTCTGTCTCCCCCTCTGTATATATATCTCTGTCTCTCTCTCTCTTTGTCTGTCTGTCTCTTTCCCTGTCTGTCTCTGTCTCTTTCTCCATCTGTCTCAATCTCTTTCCCTGTCTGTCTGTCTATCTATCGCTTTCCCTGTCTATCTCTGTCACTTTCCCTGTCTGTCTCTTTCCCTGTCTGTCTCTTTCCTTCTCTTTCCCTGTGTGTCTCTTTCCCTATCTTTCCCTCTGTCTCTTTCCCTCTGTCTCTTTGTCTGTGTCAGTCTCTTTACCTGTCTGTATCTGTCTCTTAACCAGTCTCTCTCTTTCCCTGTCTGTCTCTTTCCCTGTCTGTCTCTTTCCCTGTCAGTCTGTCTCTTTGTCTGTCTCTTTGTGTCTGTCTCTTACCCTGTCTGTGTCTGCGTCTTTCCCTGTCTGTCTCTTTCCCTGGCTGCATTGTGACACGTCAACATTCCATATAAGGGCGTGGCTGCACATTCTTCTGAAGTTCTGGCTGCACTGTGGCTCCCAGCTCCATTCGCTTTAATGGAGGCAGGTTTTTTGGCGAATAACTGTAAAGCGCGGGGTTAAAATTTCCCCTCAAAACAGCCTATGACGCTCTTGGGGTCCAGAAGTGTGAGTGTGCAAAATTTTGTGGCTGCGACGGTGCAGATGCCAATCCCGGACATACATACATACACGTATACACGCATACACACATACACACATACACACATACACACATATACACATACACACATTCAGCTTTATATATTAGATTTTTGAGTGAAACGTAAATTGTTCTTTTATGCTATAAACTACTGCCAACATGTCTCTGAATTTCCAAGCAGAAACTTTTGTATTTATTTTATTTATTTTGTATTTATTTATTTTATTTTTATAATGAGAGATGGTCAAAATAACAAAACAATGCAATGCTTTCAGACCTCAAATAATGGAAAGAAAACAAGTTCATAATCATTTAGAAACAACAATACTAATATTTTAACTCAGGAACAGTTCAGAAATCAATATTTTGTGGAATAACCATGATTTTTAATCACAGCTTTCATGCGTCTTGGCATGCTTTCCACCAGTATTTTGCACTGCTTTTGGGTGACCTTATGCCACTACTGGCACAAAAATGTAAGCAGTCCTTCTTTGTTTGATGGCTTGTGACTATCCATCTTCCTCTTGATTAGATTCCAGAAGCTTTTAATGGGGTTCAGGTCTAGAGATTGGGCTGGCCATGACAGGGTTTTCATGTGGGTGGTCCTTCATCCACACATTGATTGACCTAGCTGTGTGGCATGACGCATTGTCCTGCTGGAAAAAACAGTCCTCAAAGTTGGGGAACATTGCCTGAGCAGAAGGAAGCAGCTGTTTTTCCAGGATAACCTTGTATGCGGCTTGATTCATAGTCCTTTGCAAAGATGTTTGTTGAATTTTCTTTACCTAATTTTCAGCTTTGCTCAATACCTGCTTGTTTAATGGTTAGACGGAGAACTGGAGAGGCGTACAAGTCACAGTGTCTTGCATGCACTGTGAAATTTGATGGAGGATCGGTGATGATCTGGGGATGCTTCAGCAAGGCTTGAATTGGGCAGGTTAATCTTTGCAAAGGACGTATGAATCAAGACACATAAAAGGTTATCGTGGAAAAACAGTTGCTTCCTTCTGCTCAGGCAATGTTCCCCAACTCTCAGTACTGTTTTTTTCCAGCAGGACAATGCGCCATGCCACACAGCTAGGTCAATCAATGTGTGGATGAAGGACCACCACAACAAAACCCTGTTATGGCCAGCCCAATCTCCAGACCTGAACCTCATTGAAAACCTCTAGAATGTAATCAAGAGAAAGATGGATAGTCACAAGCCATCAAACAAAGAAGAACTGCTTACATTTTTGCTTCAGGAGTGGCATATGGTCACCCAAAAGCAGTGTAAGACTGATGGAAAGCATGCCTAGATGTATGACAGCTGTGATTAAAAATCATGATTATTCCACAAAATATTGATTTCTGAACTCTTCCTGAGTTAAAACATTAATATTGTTGTTTCTGAATGATTATAAACTTGTTTTCTTTGCATTATTTGAGGTCTGAAAGCAATGCATTTTTTTTGTTATTTTGACCATTTCTCATTTTCAGAAAATGAATACAAAATGTATTGCTTGGAAATTCGGAGACATGCTGTCAGTAGTTTATAGAATAAACGAACAATTTGCATTTTACTCAAAAATATACCTATAAAGAGAAAAATCAGAAAAACTAAAAATGTGGAAGTGGTCTCTTACTTTTTGCCAGAGCTGTATATATACAGTTAGGTTCAGAAATATTTGGACTGTGACACAAGTTTTGTTATTTTTGCTGTTTACAAAAACATGTTCAGAAATACAATTATATATATAATATGGGCTGAAAGTGCACACTCCCAGCTGCAATATGAGAGTTTTCACATCCAAATCGGAGAAAGGGTTTAGGAATCATAGCTCTGTAATGCATAGCCTCCTCTTTTTCAAGGGACCAAAAGTAATTGGACAAGGGACTCTAAGGGCTGCAATTAACTCTGAAGGCGTCTCCCTCGTTAACCTGTAATCAATGAAGTAGTTAAAAGGTCTGGGGTTGATTACAGGTGTGTGGTTTTGCATTTGGAAGCTGTTGCTGTGACCAGACAACATGCGGTCTAAAGAACTCTCAATTGAGGTGAAGCAGAACATCCTGAGGCTGAAAAAATCCATCAGAGAGATAGCAGACATGCTTGGAGTAGCAAAATCAACAGTCGGGTACATTCTGAGAAAAAAGGAATTGACTGGTGAGCTTGGGAACTCAAAAAGGCCTGGGCGTCCACAGATGACAACAGTGGTGGATGATCGCCGCATACTTTCTTTAGTGAAGAAGAACCCGTTCACAACATCAACTGAAGTCCAGAACACTCTCAGTGAAGTAGGTGTATCTGTCTCTAAGTCAACAGTAAAGAGAAGACTCCATGAAAGTAAATACAAAGGGTTCACATCTAGATGCAAACCATTCATCAATTCCAAAAATAGACATGCCAGAGTTAAATTTGCTGAAAAACACCTCATGAAGCCAGCTCAGTTCTGGAAAAGTATTCTATGGACAGATGAGACCAAGATCAACCTGTACCAGAATGAAGGGAAGAAAAAAGTTTGGAGAAGAAAGAGAACGGCACATGATCCAAGGCACACCACATCCTCTGTAAAACATGGTGGAGGCAACGTGATGGCATGGGCATGCATGGCTTTCAATGGCACTGGGTCACTTGTGTTTATTGATGACATAACAGCAGACAAGAGTAGCCGGATGAATTCTGAAGTGTACCGGGATATACTTTCAGCCCAGATTCAGCCAAATGCCGCAAAGTTGATCGGACGGCGCTTCATAGTACAGGAGTTCATGAGTGCAAAAAAGTGGAATATTCTGCAATGGCCAAGTCAATCACCAGATCTTAACCCAATTGAGCATGCATTTCACTTGCTCAAATCCAGACTTAAGACGGAAAGACCCACAAACAAGCAAGACCTGAAGGCTGCGGCTGTAAAGGCCTGGCAAAGCATTAAGAAGGAGGAAACCCAGCGTTTGGTGATGTCCATGGGTTCCAGACTTAACGCAGTGATTGCCTCCAAAGGATTCGCAACAAAATATTGAAAATAAAATTTTTTTTTTTGGGTTTGGTTTATTTGTCCAATTACTTTTGACCTCCTAAAATGTGGAGTGTTTGTAAAGAAATGTGTACAATTCCTACAATTTCTATCAGATATTTTTGTTCAAACCTTCAAATTAAACGTTACAATCTAAACTTGAATTCTGTTGTAGAGGTTTCATTTCAAATCCAATGTGGTGGCATTCAGAGCCCAACTCGCGAAAATTGTGTCACTGTCCAAATATTTCTGGACCTAACTGTATGTGTCATAGGTGTCATCTATCTGCTAATTGTGCCATTTTTATACAGATTTTCATGTTATGAATTAAAATAATGAAATATATGAAATTTAGTCTTTTAAAATGTTAGGAAATTATTAGTAATGAGGAAGAACCGGATTGCTCAGGTACGCTTGTTACTCAATTGAGCATCACAAGTGCTCGAGTGCTGTGTTCAAGTCCCCGCCCCACATATTTTGAAGCTGTTAAACAGCCAATCAACAAGTGTGAATTGCCTGCCATACATGGTTATGCCGTAGCTAGGGCCGCCATCAAGGCATTACAACCGTGACTGGTGTACCAGGCCCGATGAAGAGGAGGGGTCCGGGATAATTACTTAGCTTTATTAAACCCTGGGCAGGCCAGACCCCTTCTTCTACAGGCCCCAGTCACAGCAACAGCAAAGGGGCCCGGTGGTGTCGCTTTGGTCACTGCACACATGGCTAAATTGCAGGCGAAGCCCTTCAAGGGCATCACATGCAAATTAGCCATGTTGCCAGAAGCAAGGTGAGTGGAGCAGAGCAGGGAGGTGGCGCATCATCCCACAGCCCATCGTGATGAGGTCATCACTCTGCTACATCATCACAGTGCTGCGGGCAACGCGGAGGTGGTGAGGACACTGCATGTGTCGCAGGCGGGGAGGGGACGCTGCACTCACCACGCTCGGGTCCAGCACTGCTTCTGCTTCGCTTGCTGCTCGGTGGTGGCTCGAGCGGTGGGCCGGATCCCGGGGACTCGAGCAGCGCTCCTCGCCAGTGAGTGAAAAGGGGGATGGTTTTGGGGATTTATTGTCCGTGACACCACCCACGGTTGTGGTGAGGTTGTGACACCACCGCTTCTCTGGACGTGGATCCCGGGAGCGATGACAGGGAGCAGCTTGGATGTTGTTTTTCCCCTCCGTGGGTAGGGGGGTTGGTTGTCTCGGGGCCCGGTGAGGGAGGGATGGCAGGCGGGTTACGGGGCCTGGTGAGGTGCAGGGTCGCGGGGGCAGCACGGTGCCGCATGGCACAGTGGTACTCACTCAGCCAATGATGAATGCAAACTCTCCGGTAAAAAAAACAGCTGGATGGACGGGTCCCACAGACGGCTGCGGTGGTTCTTCTCCCGGTAGGTTGCCGGTGACTGCCTTTCCCTGCACCTGTGTTAAGTTCTCGTTTCTGGTGGCTTCCCACCGGTAACCCGCTCCCCAGCTTGGATGGATGCTGAGGGAGCCCCTTTTTCCCGCAGGCTCTGGCCCTGGGAACTGTAGCCTTGGCGGTGACTGTATTTCCCTTCACGGTTTGAGCTGTTGCCTTCAGTCGGGTCTTGGCTGCTGGGAAACCCCGGAGGTTCCCTTCGCTAACGGTTTTGACCGGTTTTACGGCGACTCCTAGCCTGGTCGGGGGCCGTAGGCCCTACCGAATGGTGCTGGCTTCTCTTCGCTCCCCGATCCGGTACCGGCGGGCCACCGCCCGTCCCCGGTCCTTACGGTTCACGTCAATCAGCCCCTCCTGCAGATGGTCACCACTGTCTGCCAACCTTGCTGTATGTGCCCGGGCCACGCACCCGGACACGGTCAGTCTGCTCCACTACCACTCAACTCCAAAACTGAACTCTCCTCTTTTTCTCGCCTCCAGGACTGTGAACTCCACAGTGGGGGGGGCAACTGCCTGGCTCCACCCCCTGGTGTGGACATCAGCCCCTGGAGGGAGGCAACAAGGATTTTTGTTTGACCTAGATGTGCCTAGCCGGGGTGTGGGGTGTGTTGTTGCAGTACCTTTGACGTCCTGGCTTGTCCAGGGCGCTACACATGAAAAAGCATATACAGAGTGCAAGTGTGTAAAAGACTTGAGTATACTAATAAACAGAGACTGCACATGAGTCAACAGTGTGATGCAGTAGCTAAAAAGGCAAACACAATTCTGGGATGTAGTAACAGAAGCATACAGTCTAGCTCTCATGAACTAATTATTGCCGTCTACTCTTCTTTGGTAAGACCTCATATAGAATACTGTGTCCAGTTCTGGGCAAAACATTTTAAAAAAGGCATAGAAAAACAAGCAAGTACAGAGAAGAACGACAAGAATGGTGACCGGTCTACAAACCATGTCCTATGAGCAACATCTACAGGATTTGGGAATGTTTACCTTGCAAAATAAGAAAACTGAGAGGAGACTTAATAGCGCTCTACAAATATCTCCTGGGCTGTCACACTGTAGAGGGATCATCCCTATTTTTATTTGCACAACGAAAGACTAGAAGCAATGGGATGAAACTGAATGGGATGAGACACTGATTAGATATTCTAAAAAACGTTTTGGCAGTGAGGGTGAACAACGAGTGGAGCAGGCAGTTAGATCCTCTTCAATGGAAGTCTTCAAACAGAGGTTGGACAGACATCTGTGTGGAATGATATATTGAATCCTGCTGTGAGCAGGGGGCTGGACCAGATGACCCCAGAGAGGTCCCTTCCAACTCTGCCATTCTTTGAGTCCGTCTCCAATGGCAATGATATGATGAGATAGGGGGATTGGAATCCCAGATATCCGGTAAAAATAATTTATTAAAATTAATAAAATACAATGCGTTTCGGGTAAGAACAAGCCTTCTTCAGGTGGATATCTGAAGAAAGTTGATCTTAGCTCAAATGCGTTGTATTTTATTAATTCTGATCCCTCCTATCTCATCATATCATTGCCATTGGAGATGGAGGGCGCTATCACTGGCCAACAAGTACTTCCTCTGTTTGGATACCCATTGGGGGATTGTCCTGCAGTTTATCAGACAAGCTACACTCCGTTCAGCCGGCTTCATGATAAACCTGAGTATAAAATTCATTACTCACCTCTACAAGTTTTCTAATTGCCTACTAAGCTCAGATAGCGCCACACTCTCTTTCCAATCCAAAGAGAAATTTCCAGTATTGTAAAACTTCTAACAGGTCAATATGACTTCAAAAGTTTTTTAAATGGTGGTTATCCATTGACTTATAGGATTGTGTCAGTCTGTGTCCACTGCCAGCGAGCAATAGATGTATATATGGATTATAAGGAAATCATTGGCTCAATAATAAGATGCATGCCATAAGAGTCACAAATATATTGTGACATAAATCAGCCCAGAATCGAGTCCCTGTAAATGAAATGCTGCTCCAAGTCCTGACATCAGTAAAGTACAACATGAAACATACTATTTAAGGTTATACATATGTGTCCCATCCAAGAATCTGCACTTATTGTTTGTGTTACAGAGGAAGTGTCAAATAATATCACACTGGGGTCTCCAGAGAGGATTCCTGTCATTAGTGGTTACAATTATTTTGAATCGGTTTAGTCCTTTTATAGACTCGCTGGGAGATTCATTCTGCGGAGGAGTCCTTTAACTGTTTCCGTTTCTGCTGCGGCGCTGTGCTAAGATGCAGGTTTTACAGTTCTCTACATTGCAGCCGTTTTGTAGAATTATTCATGGTCTTCACTGTCTTTTTTATTTTGTTAACTCATTTATTTTTCTTTCAACAATCCTCCCTTATAGGAATAATTTATATCAGGATTAGAGATGGGTGAATAGTAACTATTAGGACTAAGCCACACGGCATGAACATCGGTGCAAGTGCAGTGCGATAAAAAATCGAATTCCACTCGGACCAATATTAGCCTGTGTGTCAGCACCCATGAGCGATTATTTTCTCAGCCCTAATCGGTCCAAGAAAACAATCGCAGCATGCTGCGACTGCGACTGTAATGGTATCCTGTTTTCTCTCGCACCCATTCAAGTCTATGGGGCGACAGAAAAATCGCACTGCACTCG
The DNA here is from genome assembly GCF_048569485.1 of Anomaloglossus baeobatrachus. Taxonomy (NCBI): domain Eukaryota; kingdom Metazoa; phylum Chordata; class Amphibia; order Anura; family Aromobatidae; genus Anomaloglossus; species Anomaloglossus baeobatrachus. Next base: position 892,841,082 of record NC_134353.1, on the reverse strand, counting down.
CGGTACACCGGTGTACTGCCAGTGCAGTACGAAAATGGCAATAGCCGGCTACGGAGGAGAGAGGGAGATAAATGCCTCCCTCCCCTCCTCCGTGCCGGCCCGCCCCTCCTCAGTGCAGGCCCGCCCCCTGCAGCTGAGATCCGCTTGCATGGTTTGACCTCAGTCGCAGGGACACTCGCATGACACTCGGCTCTGCTGTACTGCCAGCGTGAGCCGAGTGTCATGCGAGAGGATCGCAGTAATCCCCGTGTGGCCCCAGCCTTAAGGCCCCGTCACACACAGAGATAAATCTTTGGTAGATCTGTGGTTGCTTGAAATCATGGACATATTGTTCCATTTGGACACAGCCACAAACCTGGCACTGATTGTCCACAATTTCACTGCAACCACAGATCTGCCGCAGATTTATCTCTGTGTGTGACAGGGCCTTGAGTGTTCGGATATTGCTTACCGAATACCGCGTACTATTTCAGTTTTCGTCACGACATTACTTGACTTACATTAGGTTCGTTATTCGTGACGACTACCGGAATAGAACTTTGGGATTCGTTACGAATAATCAGAACATGAATAGTTACTATTCACCCATCACTAATCAGGATCTTTTTATATGGGATGTGAATGAATATGGTGTGTGATCCTAGTTAAAGTATTCTGTATATATATAGGACTAGATAATGACCTGTTATATACTGGTAAGGATCGACTCCTGTCAGCGGTGTGATGTGCCAATTGTGTGTCTATTACTTTGTGCACAGTTTTAGTGCCTTACAATTTCATTTTTTTTTTATTGGTTTTCTGTCCCAGCCTATAATATCCAGTGAGTTTATACTTATACCACTATTTAGTGGTTTGAGGCTGAAGATACACCCTGGTTTCCAGTTTATTTTTGCTTTGTCTACGGTAGGAAGTTTTGTAGTCTGGGCTATATCAATATTTAAAAGTTTATTCTGGAAAAACTTGATCCCTTATCATTGGGAGAGATAACTTGCTGGTCACTGGGGGTCGGACTGATGGGACTACAGAGATCCCAAGATTGGGGCTTTAGAACCCCCTAGAAGAAGGCTTGCAGCCCAATCCTGAGAGGAGCTAAGGTGTGGATGCATGGCCTGTGCTGCATTTAGGCTATGTGCGAATGTTGCGTTTTTTCTTGCGTTTTGGTTGCGTTTTAAACTGGACCGTGTCAATGACAAAATGCATGCATTTTGCTTCCCCAGCAAAGTCTATGAGAAGTCAGAATTTTCATGCGCAAGGTGCTATTTTTTCAGGCAGCATTTTGTTTGACAAATGTTTGTCGAAATCGTTGCGTACAAAAATACAGCATGTCCCTTCTTCATTGCGTTTTGTGAACATTTGCCACCCATTGAAATGAATGAATAAGGTGTGTCGAAATGCATTCAAAATGTTTAGCTGTGCATTTGCACTGCAATATGGTAGCATTTTGCATCTGTTCTTGTTAACAAAAACGCAGGTCTCTCGGACTTTCTCCCTCTGTGTCAGTCTCGGTATCTCTCTCTTTGTCGGTCTTGGTCTTCTGTTGGAATCTACCTCCCCCTCTCTCCTTCAAACTCACTGATATCCGATCACTAGCGCGACTATCACACTGCTCTCGCGGCTTCTCCTGCTTCTAAAAGTGCTGGCCACTCATTAGGCTCATCTCATATTCACTGCTTGCCCCGCCCACGGGCTCCTTCCTTTTCCCCAGTGGTGACCGCACACCATGTTGTTGTCCTAGTGACCAGGAAAGTCCCATGCCTCGTGATGGCCACCTCTCTATCTACCCTAGGCCAATCCCAGTGGGAAAGCACCTAACTGTGTGTGGTTTGTGAATGTGAGAAACACCAGCGATTAACCTCTTTCTTACCTGGGATGAGTACTGCACCCTAAGTGAGATGCAGTACCCTGTGGCGACTGAAGCCTCAGGGGTGTTGCATACCAAACACATGAACAATCTTCCCTTTATGGGAGGCATCATCAGCTTCAACCTTACCACAGTAAACATTTACCGGTCAGCAGTGTAATCAAATGCAATAATAAAAGAAACATCAACATTTGCAAAAGAAAACAGTTATTCCTGCTTGGCTGCTGGTTGTGCCAGAGGGCTGGTCCCAGCCCCTTGGCTTTGGATACTCAAGGGACATCCTTTTGCAAATTGTCCAGTCTGCTTAGAACAACAACAAACCGGTATTAGGATGTTCATTGTTGTGATCCAGTGACCGAGGAGGATCAGAAAAAGAGCAATAACTCGGAAACCCAGAAAATAACCAGAGTGGCTTGAACCTTAACGGACTGCAGACCAAATACTGACACACAACTAGAAGTAGCCATGGAACGAGCCTACGATGACCTAGTCGTCTCGACCCAACCGGAGAACTAAATACTCTAACAGAGAGAAATGTAGAAAAGCTAGTCCCCAAAGATATAGATAGCCCCCCACATGTAAAGATTATGGTGATATAGGAAAACACAATACATAGCTAGAGAACAGAGTCAGCAAAGATGAGGCCCAAAACTATCTGTATAGGAAAGAATAGGAAAAAGCACTGACTGCAGCTGTAAAAACCCTAATAGATGCCAGCACGCCTGACATGGAAAAATACTGAGCCTGAACAGGCTCTCCCTTGCTATATCAGCACTCTGGTGTTACTGGGATCCAAGAAAAACATTGATATAGAGAGGGGACTGAATATTGTACCAAGCATGACAAAACACAATACATAACAGAACATAGAGTAAGGTACACAGATACTCCCAGCAGGAAATAATCCAATTCCACCAGAAACTCCACACAGGCAAAATCCCAAGAAGGTGAAAAACCATAAACAAAGGTACAAGACCAACTTATCTGAGAGGAGTTCTGGTAGACACAAAGAACAGGGCTGGTTTCAGGAAGTTCTTAGAACACAGGAAATACAATTGAGCACCGGCAAGGAACAAAGGAAAATACATAGTTATATAGGCCCAAACCAAATGGCCTGATTGCAAATCCTACTCAGCTGTCCAGTTCCCACTCAGCAAGTCACCTGCATTACCAGCACTGACCACAAGAGGGAGTCCCAAACTGGAATCTAATTCAAATGTATTCACAACAGTCCATGGTGTTAAGAGTGGGTTTCTCCTCTGTAGCAGTTCCGGAGCGCCCTTCCGGTAAAACACTCAGCAGAGGCTGGATCGCAATTACCTCAGTCTTTCCTCCATCACGGGGCTCCAAGGGTTTATATTGCCAACGCTGGACTCCCCAGGGACATGGGTGTGCCATAGGGGACATAGGGAGAGCTTCGGTCAGATAGCATGCTTTTGACAGATCCCAGAGTCCTTCCCTACCAACTCCCAGTAGGGGCTCTTCCTCTAAGCACAACGGCACCCACTCTTCTCCCAAAGTACAAGGCCTGGAGTCCAACATCTCTGGTGTCATGGGTGCGGTGTCTGGATCATCCTGGTCTTCTGTCTTAATCGTCAGGATCTTTTCTTCCAGTTCTGCCTGGTTTCCCGGGTGGGTAGCACTCGCCTCGTAGCGGGGCCTCTGTTTGTTCGCGCACTTTTCGAGGTGCCACCCACAACAGCATGCCCCCTTTTCTTCCCGCATGGTTAATGGCGGTTGTCTTTTTCAAGAAATACGTTTTGACACAGTTCTGTAAGGCGCACAGTACCCGTTGTTGCGGGCACGTTATCCTGTTTGTGATCCCAACATAGAGCATCCCACGGGCCCTTGGGGAATACTCATCACCGGGCCAGTGAAGGGTCAGGGGAAGTCACGGGTGGCCCTGCCAGGTTTCGTGACCCCGAGATGTCCACAAAAAGGGGATGGACGGTGGGATGATGAAGATAAAGGCGTTGAGTATGTTGGGAGTAGTTGTCTCGTTACGCCACCTGTGGTGTGCAGCCAGGGATTAGCCACCGCTGCGGGTGCTGTCCTCTGGGGCGGATGGTGTCGCAGCCAGGATTGTTCAGCTCCCCACAGGTAGAGCTAGGCCTCAGGGACGATGATGAAGGAGGTAGTGGCCATTGGCGTTGGAACCTGGGGCAACAGCGCCGGCAATGAAGGGATGACTCAGTGGTTGCGGTTCAAGGTCTTTTACTCACAATCTGGTTGTCACTGTTGAAGTGCCGGTCTTTGCCGTGATGAGCCCCAGCCGGACCCGGATAATTCAGGGGTTACCGCTGGTGTTCCAACTGTGTGTCCTTTCTAGTTGGGGTCCTTCCAATCCCCTTGTATGGAAGATGGATCGGGCTGCGGGTGTTTCCTTTACTCTCTGCAGACCCTGGAATCCCCGGTAGCTGTAGAGAGCCCGGGCTGAGCTGCCTGATCCAAACCATGGGTCTTGTAGTGCTCCCAGAAGTGCAAAGGTGATGCCTGGACCGAGGTCCTAACTGTGCTCCTCACCCAAAGCTGCACTCGGAGTCCACCCTTTAAGTTTGAAGATGCTCCTTCCTTTTCCCCCAGTGGTGCCCGCCCCCCAGGTGGTTGTCCTTGTGAACGGGAAAGTCCCATGCCTCGTGATGGCCACCCCCCTAACTACCCTAGGCCAATCCCAGAGGGAAAGCACCTAACTGTGTGTGGTTTGTGAATGTGAGAAACACCAGCGATTAACCTGTTTATTACCCGGGATGAGTACTGCACCCTAAGTGAGATGCAGTACCCTGTGGCGACTGAAGCCACAAGGGCACCACAACTGCTTGCTGTGAGCTCCACACAGCAACTGAAATGAGTCGCACTATCAGTGGTGATGTCACTCAGGCTACCCTCAGATTACCCGCTGCCACAGTTGGAGTCTTCCCCTGTGACAGAAAGTCGCTCAAGTGACGTGCTATTTGCAATAGGAAGAATGGGCAAGAATTTCAGACTCTCAATGTGTAAAACTGATAGACACATACCCCAAGCGACTTGCAGCTGTAATCGCAGCAAAAGGTGGCGCTACAAATTATTAACTTAAAGGGGATGAATAATATTGCATGCCCCATTTTTCAGTTATTTATTATTTAAAAAAGTTTAAAATAATCAATAAATTTCGTTCAACTTCACAATTGTGTCCCACTTGTTGTTGATTCTTCACCATAACATTAAAATGTTTATCTTTATGTTTGAAGCCTGAAATGTGGGAAAAGGTAGAAAACTTCAAGGGAGCCGAATACTTTCACAAGTCACTGTAACTTTTGGCCGATGGCTATTTTTCAGAACAAAAATACAGTTATGTGAATCCCTAATTATTATTAATATAGTGCCATTTATTCCATGGCGCTTTTCAAGTGAAAAGGGTTTACATAAAAAATAAGTACAACAATCATGAACAATGCAAGGTACAGACTGGTACAGGAGGAGACATGGCCCTGCCTATGAGGGCTCGGTATACAGGGGATGGGTGAGGACAGAGCTGGTTGCACAGTGGTGTAGTGGACTGAGGGTTGTTGCAGGTTGTAGGCTTGTCGGAAGAGGTGTGTCTTCAGGTTCCTTTTGAAGCTTTCCATGGTTGATGAGAGTCTGATATGCTGGTAGAGAGTTCCAGAGTATGGGGCAGGTGCGGGAGAAATCTTGCATGTGATTGTGGGAAGAGGAGATAAGAGGGGAGTAGAGAAGAAGATCTTGTGAGGATAAGAGCTTGTGTGTAGGTAGGTACCAGGAGACTATGTCACAGATGTTTGGAGGAGATAGGTTAGAGATGACTTTGTGTGCCATGGTTAGTGTTTTGAACTGAGGTTTTTGGGCAATGATTAGCCAGTAATGGGATTGGCAGAGTGGTGAGGCTGGGGAATAGCAAGGGGAGAGGTGGATTAAGAGGGCAGCAGAGTTTAGGATAGATTGGAGAGGTTGGTGAGTGCTAGAAGGGTGGCCACAGACTAGGAGGCTTGCAGTAGTCAAGGCAGGAAATGATGAGGGCAAGTGTTTTTGATAATTCTTGGTTAAGGAATGCACAAATCCGGGAGAGATTTTTGAGTTGTAATCGGCAAAAGGTGAAGAAGGTTTGTGTTACGGGGGGCTGTCTGATAATAACCTAAAGGAGTATCAGACAGTCAGGGTCCACCGTGCAAAGACTCTGCTGCAGACTATGGCAGAGTGCAATACCTCTGTTAACTCACAGAAGGATATAATAAGTAAGTAAAGCAATTCCTCCCTTACTTGGAGGGTGTGTGGAATGATCTCTGTTAATAACCACAGAGACAAAGGCAATGTGTGCGAAATGGCACCTACCTAGGTCCGCTCTTCTAGTGGTGCAAAAGAGACGAACAGCAGTGTAAGCCGCACAAAGCTCCTACCTGCGTTCGCTCCACTAGTGTGCGAGGACACGAACCACTAGATATGGCACCTGCCTAGGTCCGCTCTTCTAGTGGTGCAAAAGAGACGAACAGCAGCGTAAGCCGCACAAAGCTCCTACCTCTGTTCACTCCCCTAGTGTGCGAGGATACGAACAACTGCCAGACGCAGTATAAGGAACGTTACCCTAGCGGCAACGTCCACCTACGAGTCGAACCACAAGGCCCAGCCAGACCATGTGCCTCAGGCATCTGCCTATGTCCGCTCCCCTAAGAGGTAAGGATACGGACAGCAGCCGAAGCTGTAAGGTATAAGAACGCTACCCTGCCGGTAGCGCTCACCTAGCATAGACAGAGGAATGCCTAGAGGAACGCGCACAGAGCGTCTACTCTTATGCATGAACCAAGAGGACTGAGCGCCATGCGGCATGTGTCAGGGTCTTATATAGACTCTGTGCCTCATCCAAGATGGAGGACACCAGAGCCAATCCGCTGCCAGAACGACAGGAGTGACGTCATGCTGGCCTATCACCGAGCAAGGCATCACAAGCACATGACCAGCGACCAATCGGCATAGAAGGTGTCAGAGACATGTGACCTCATGTCAGCGATGATGTCACCCGCACATGTGCAATGGCTCCAATATAGGACTTAGTCTCCGGCGCTCGCACATGTGCAGTAGCAAGAAATCTGGACTTAGTCTCCAGTAGAGATGAGCGAACTGGTCGCGGTTCGGCTCGAGGTCGGTTCGCCGAACGGGGGTCCCGTTCGAGTTCGGTTCGTCGAACGTTCGACGAACCGAACTCGAACCAATAGGCTATAATGGGAGGCAATCACAAACACATAAAAATGCATGATAAATGTACACAAACAGTTAATAAACATTGCCATAACACTTACCGGTCCTCGCGATCCCTTCTGCACTCTGTCTCCTGCCGCTATTCCATCCGATGATCACTGAATCCTCCCGGTGACGGCACTGCCAGCAGAGATGCAGGACCTATCGTGACGTCAAAGTAGCCATGTGACCAGTCACGTGGCTATTATCTCATTGGCTACAGACTGGTCACATGACTATGATGCGACATGTAGGACCTGCGAGTGCATCTCTCCGGTACACGGTGCACATATGTGTATCGCCGTGTACCGGCGACATGCTCTAGCACACGGTCGACTCCCCGTTCCGTTAGGGACCGGCTGACACAGCCGGTCATTAACGGAGATCACTGTTGCCATAGCAACGCAGTTAGCGGTGACGTCACCGCTAACCGCGGCTCCGAGAGCACCGTTGCTATGGTAACGCGTCTGTCAGCGTTACCGCTGTTACCGCTGACAGCCAGCACTGATCACTCACGGAGTGAAGGCTGCACGCTGCTTCCCGATTGTAGTGAGGATTGTAGTGAGGATGAGGTTCCCCAGCCCCAAGTGATGGGCTGGTGCACCTCATCCTCACTACAATCGTCACTACTACTACACTAGTGAGGATTGTAGTGAGGATGAGGTTCCCCAGCCCCAAGTGATGAGCTGGTGAACCTCATCCTCACTACAATCGCCACTACTACTACACTAGTGAGGATTGTAGTGAGGATGAGGTTCCCCAGCCCCAAGTGATGAGCTGGGGAACCTCATCCTCACTACAATCGTCACTACTACTACACTAGAAAGAAAGAAGACAGAAGAGCAGGATCGTGGAGGGCTGACAGGGGGTAATAAAGATGGAGTCTCTAATGTGTCTGTGTATTTATTTCTATTAAAGTATTTTTTCTCTGTGTGGTGTTTTTTTTTAACCCTTTATTGGAGATTATTAATGGCCGGGTCAAACGTGCCTGACATTAAGAATCTCTGGCTTAATACTGGCTAGTAAAACAAAGCCAGTATTAACTCATGATTACCCAACAAGCCACCCGGCTCCAGGGCTGTTGGAAGAGTTGGATACAGCGCCAGATGATGGCGCTTCTATGAGAGCGCCATTTTCTGGGACGGCTGCGGACTGAAATCCGCAGCAGAGGCGCCCAGAAACCTCGGGCTAACCTGTGCTGCGGATTCCAATCCCCAGCTGCCTAGTTGTACCCGGCTGTACACAAAAATGGGGCGAAGCCCACGTCATTTGTTTTTTAATTATTTCATGAAATAAGTGAAATAATTAAAAAAAAACGGGCTTCCCTATATTTTTGGTTCCCAGCCGGGTACAAATAGGCAACTGGGGGTTGGAGGCAGCCCGTGGCTGCCTGCTGTACCTGGCTAGCATACAAAAATATGGCGAAGCCCACGTCATTTTTTTGGTGGGCAAAAAAATTCTGCATACAGTCCTGGATGGCGTATGCTGAGCCTTGTAGTTCTGCAGCTGCTGTCTGCTCTTCTCCATACAGACAGACAGCAGCTGCAGAACTACAAGGCTCAGCATACTCCATCCAGGACTGTATGCAGAAGTTTTTTGCCCCCTGAAAAAATTATGTGGGCTTCGCCATATTTTTGTATGCTAGCCAGGTACAGCAGGCAGGTACGGCTGCCCCCAACCCCCAGTTGCCTATTTGTACCCGGCTGGGAACCAAAAATAAAGGGAAGCCCTTTTTTTATTATTTCATGAATTTCATGAAATAATTAGAAAACAAATGACGTAGGCTTCGCCCCATTTTTGTGTCCAGCCAGGTACAACTAGGCAACTGGGGATTGGAATCCGCAGCACAGGTTGGCCTGAGCTTTCTGGGCCCCACTGCTGCGAATTGCAGTCTGCAGCCGCCTGAGAAAATGGCATTTTCATAGAAGCGCCATCTTCTGGCGCTGTATCCAACTCTTCCAGCACCTGCCTGCTATACCTGGCTAGCATACAAAAATATGGCGAAGCTCACGTCTTTTTTTTGTAGTTTTTTGGCAAAAAAAATAAAAAATGCTTCCCTGGATTTTCCATTGCCAGTGAAGGTAACACCAAGCAGTGGGGGTTAGCAGCCAGTAGCTGCTTGGATTACCCTTAGCTAGCAATACAAAAAATGCAGCGGGAGCCTATATATATTTTTTTTAATTATTTATTTAAATAACTAAAAATAAAATGGGCTTCCCTGTATTTTGATTGCTGGACATCACAGTGCTGTAAAAATAAATCTTTAAAAAAATGACGTAGCGCTCCGCGGTATTTTTGATTCTCAGCGCAGATAAAGCAGACAGCTATGGGTTGCCACCCCCATCTGCCTGCCGTTACCTTGGTTGGCAATCAAAATGCAGGGAAGCCCATTAATTTTTTCTATTTAAAAAAAAGTTAAAAAAAAAAAATGACGTTGGGTCCCCCCATTTTTGATAGCCAGCTAGGGTAAAGCAGACGGCTGTAGCCTGAAGACCACAGCTGGCAGCTTTACCGTGGTTGGGGATCCAATGTGGAGGTCCCCTCAGGCTCTTTTTTATAATTATTTTATAAATATCAATAATTACACAATAAAAGTAGGGTCCCCCCCAAATTGGATCACCAGCCAAGGTAAAGCGGACAGCTGTGGTCTGGTATTCTCAGGGTGGGAAGGTCCATAGTTATTGGGCCTTCACAGCCTAAAAATAGCAGGCCGCAGGCACCCCAGACGTGGCGCATCCACTAGATGCGCCAATCCTGGCGCTTCACCCCAGCTCATCCCGTGCCCTGGTGCAGTGGCAAACGGGGTAATAAATCGGGTTGATACTAGCTGTAAAGTAACCTGAGATCAAGCCCAGCAGTTTGTGATGTCATGGCGTCTATTAGATACCCAACATCATAAACTGTCAGAACTAACAAAAAAAAAAAATCGACAAAAGAAATTTATTTGAAAAAACAGTCCCCAAAACATTTCCTCTTTCACCAATTTATTGTAAGAAAAAAAATAAAGGGGTCCCACGACGACTCTGGACCGTCTAGAATATGGGGGGGGAGACACTCTGGGAACGTATCCCCCATTTTCTAGGAGTGCGGACCCTTCATGTGAGGAGTGTGGGTGCAGTGAATCTGCACTCACTCTTCTCGGGTCCACAGCAGCAGAGTCCATGTCGTAATGGTTGCTACCAAAGCTGCAATGCCCTGCTCATGAGGTAAGGGCATGCCTAATCAGGAGAACTACTGTAGAGGACGCTCTGCTCACTGGTATATAGGTGCTCAGAGGTAATAATAGATAAAATTAGTGAGTAACCTCGGCACTCTAAATCTCCCAGACTAAGTCAGTAAGTCACAACGGATAGTAATGCAAAATCACTCTTTATTGGTCCGTATTAAGAAAAAATTTTTTTTCATAAGCATATATGTTTTTGTCCAAAATAAGTTACAAATGACGTTTCGGCCTGAGCCTTCGTCAGATTGGACTTATCTGCATGTAATCATGAAAAATGACAATAATCAGTATCACATAAGAGTGAGAGAACAATAACATAAACTCGAACAATGTAGATGTACAATTGGGATGCAGCAAAAAAATTGCAACACAGCAAGAAATGAAACACATGATACAAATGTCATAATACAGTACAAGGACAATATAGTAATGACAAATATGGGGTCAGAGTAGGCTTAGACAGCTCTGGTACGAAAGAGATGTCAATCATAAAGTAACATGTGCAGTAGGTGTAGAGCTACAGTATGCATGGCAGAGCTAATGGGTAGACCGACCATAGAAAAAGAACGGAGAAAAAGTGGAGAAAAAATGGAGAAAAAAATGGAGAAAAAGTGGAGAAAAAGTGGAGAAAAAGTGGAGAAAAAGTGTAGAAAAAATGGAGAAAAAGTGGAGAAAAAGTGGAGAATAAGTGGAGAAAAAGTGGAGAAAAAAATGGAGAAAAAGTGGAGAAAAAGTGGAGAGAAAAAGTGGAGAATAAGTGGAGAAAAAATGGAGAAAAAGTGGAGAATAAGTGGAGAAAAAATGGAGAAAAAGTGGAGAAAAAGTGGAATATAGTAATGACAAATATGGGGTCAGAGTAGGCTTAGACAGCTCTAGTACAAAAGAGATGTCAATCATAAAGTAACATGTGCAGTAGGTGTAGAGCTACAGTATGCATGGCAGAGCTAATGGGTAGACCGACCACAGAAAAAGAACGGAGAAAAAGTGGAGAAAAAGTGGAGAAAAAATGGAGAAAAAAATGGAGAAAAAGTGGAGAAAAAGTGGAGAAAAAGTGGAGAAAAAGTGTAGAAAAAGTGGAGAAAAAGTGGAGAAAAAGTGGAGAAAAAGTGTAGAAAAAGTGGAGAATAAGTGGAGAAAAAGTGTAGAAAAAAATGGAGAAAAAGTGGAGAAAAAGTGGAGAAAAAGTGGAGAATAAGTGGAGAAAAAATGGAGAAAAAGTGGAGAAAAAGTGGAGAACAAGTGGAGAAAAAGTGGAGAAAAAGTGGAGAAAAAGTGGAGAAAAAAATGAAGAAAAAGTGGAGAAAAACTGGAGAAAAAGTGGAGAAAAAGTGGAGAAAAAGTGGAGAAAAAAATGGAGAAAAAGTGGAGAAAAAAGTAGAAAAAGTGGAGAAAAAGTGGAGAATAAGTGCAGAATAAGTGGAGAAAAAGTGGAGAAAAAGTGGAGAAAAAGTGGAGAATAAGTGGAGAATAAGTGGAGAAAAAGTGGAGAACAAGTGGAGAAAAAATGGAGAAAAAGTGGAGAAAAAGTGGAGAAAAAAATGGAGAAAAAGTGGAGAAAAAGTGGAGAAAAAGTGGAGAAAAAGTGGAGAATAAGTGGAGAAAAAATAGAGAAAAAGTGGAGAAAAAGTGGAGAACAAGTGGAGAAAAAGTGGAGAAAAAGTGGAGAAAAAGTGGAGAAAAAAGTAGAAAAAGTGGAGAAAAAGTGGAGAAAAAGTGGAGAATAAGTGGAGAAAAAGTGGAGAAAAAGTGGAGAAAAAATGGAGAAAAAGTGGAGAAAAAGTGGAGAAAAAGTGGAGAATAAGTGGAGAAAAAGTGGAGAAAAAGTGGAGAAAAAGTGGAGAAAAAGTGGAGAAAAAGTGGAGAATAAGTGGAGAATAAGTGGAGAAAAAGTGGAGAAAAAAATGGAGAAAAAGTGGAGAAAAAATGGAGAAAAAGTGGAGAAAAAGTGGAGAAAAAGTGGAGACTAAGTGGAGAATAAGTGGAGAAAAAGTGGAGAAAAAGTGGAGAAAAAAATGGAGAAAAAGTGGAGAAAAAGTGGAGAAAAAGTGGAGAAAAAAATGTAGAAAAAGTGGAGAAAAAGTGGAGAAAAAGTGGAGAAAAAAATGGAGAAAAAGTGGAGAAAAAGTGGAGAAAAAGTGGAGAAAAAATGGAGAAAAAAATGTAGAAAAAGTGGAGAAAAAATGTAGAAAAAGTGGAGAAAAAGTGGAGAAAAAGTGGAGAATAAGTGGAGAAAAAGTGGAGAAAAAGTGGAGAAAAAGTGGAGAAAAAGTGGAGAAAAAGTGGAGAAAAAGTGGAGAAAAAAATGGAGAAAAAGTGGAGAAAAAGTGGAGAAAAAGTGGAGAAAAAAATGGAGAATAAGTGGAGAATAAGTGGAGAAAAAGTGGAGAAAAAAATGGAGAAAAAATGGAGAAAAAAAATGGAGAAAAAGTGGAGAAAAATATGGAGAAAAAGTGGAGAAAAAAAATGGAGAAAAAGTGGAGAAAAAGTGGAGAAAAAGTGGAGAATAAGTGGAGAATAAGTGGAGAATAAGTGGAGAAAAAGTGGAGAAAAAGTGGAGAAAAAAATGGAGAAAAAGTGGAGAAAAAGTGGAGAAAAAGTGGAGAAAAAAATGGAGAATAAGTGGAGAATAAGTGGAGAAAAAGTGGAGAAAAAAATGGAGAAAAAATGGAGAAAAAAAATGGAGAAAAAGTGGAGAAAAAGATGGAGAAAAAGTGGAGAAGAAAAATGGAGAAAAAGTGGAGAAAAAGTGGAGAAAAAGTGGAGAATAAGTGGAGAATAAGTGGAGAATAAGTGGAGAAAAAATGGAGAAACATTGGAGAAAAAGTGGAGAAAAAGTGGAGAAAAAATGGAGAAAAAAATGTAGAAAAAGTGGAGAAAAAATGGAGAAAAAGTGGAGAATAAGTGGAGAAAAAGTGGAGAAAAAGTGGAGAATAAGTGGAGAAAAAGTGGAGAAAAAGTGGAGAAAAAGTGGAGAAAAAGTGGAGAAAAAGTGGAGAATAAGTGGAGAATAAGTGGAGAAAAAGTGGAGAAAAAAATGGAGAAAAAGTGGAGAAAAAAATGGAGAAAAAGTGGAGAAAAAGTGGAGAAAAAGTGGAGACTAAGTGGAGAATAAGTGGAGAAAAAGTGGAGAAAAAGTGGAGAAAAAAATGGAGAAAAAGTGGAGAAAAAGTGGAGAAAAAGTGGAGAAAAAAATGGAGAAAAAGTGGAGAAAAAGTGGAGAAAAAGTGGAGAAAAAAATGGAGAAAAAGTGGAGAAAAAGTGGAGAAAAAGTGGAGAAAAAATGGAGAAAAAAATGTAGAAAAAGTGGAGAAAAAATGTAGAAAAAGTGGAGAAAAAGTGGAGAAAAAGTGGAGAATAAGTGGAGAAAAAGTGGAGAAAAAGTGGAGAAAAAGTGGAGAAAAAATGGAGAAAAAAATGTAGAAAAAGTGGAGAAAAAATGTAGAAAAAGTGGAGAAAAAGTGGAGAAAAAGTGGAGAATAAGTGGAGAAAAAGTGGAGAAAAAGTGGAGAAAAAGTGGAGAAAAAGTGGAGAAAAAGTGGAGAAAAAAATGGAGAAAAAGTGGAGAAAAAGTGGAGAAAAAGTGGAGAAAAAAATGGAGAAAAGTGGAGAAAAAGTGGAGAAAAAGTGGAGAAAAAATGGAGAAAAAAATGTAGAAAAAGTGGAGAAAAAATGTAGAAAAAGTGGAGAAAAAGTGGAGAAAAAGTGGAGAATAAGTGGAGAAAAAGTGGAGAAAAAGTGGAGAAAAAGTGGAGAAAAAAACGGAGAAAAAGTGGAGAAAAAAATGTAGAAAAAGTGGAGAAAAAATGGAGAAAAAGTGGAGAAAAAATGGAGAAAAAGTGGAGAAAAAGTGGAGAAAAAGTGGAGAAAAAAATGGAGAAAAAGTGGAGAAAAAGTGGAGAGAAAAAGTGGAGAATAAGTGGAGAAAAAATGGAGAAAAAGTGGAGAATAAGTGGAGAAAAAATGGAGAAAAAGTGGAGAAAAAGTGGAATATAGTAATGACAAATATGGGGTCAGAGTAGGCTTAGACAGCTCTAGTACGAAAGAGATGTCAATCATAAAGTAACATGTGCAGTAGGTGTAGAGCTACAGTATGCATGGCAGAGCTAATGGGTAGACCGACCACAGAAAAAGAACGGAGAAAAAGTGGAGAAAAAGTGGAGAAAAAATGGAGAAAAAAATGGAGAAAAAGTGGAGAAAAAGTGGAGAAAAAGTGGAGAAAAAGTGTAGAAAAAGTGGAGAAAAAGTGGAGAAAAAGTGGAGAAAAAGTGTAGAAAAAGTGGAGAATAAGTGGAGAAAAAGTGTAGAAAAAAATGGAGAAAAAGTGGAGAAAAAGTGGAGAAAAAGTGGAGAATAAGTGGAGAAAAAATGGAGAAAAAGTGGAGAAAAAGTGGAGAACAAGTGGAGAAAAAGTGGAGAAAAAGTGGAGAAAAAGTGGAGAAAAAAATGAAGAAAAAGTGGAGAAAAACTGGAGAAAAAGTGGAGAAAAAGTGGAGAAAAAGTGGAGAAAAAAATGGAGAAAAAGTGGAGAAAAAGTGGAGAAAAAAGTAGAAAAAGTGGAGAAAAAGTGGAGAATAAGTGGAGAATAAGTGGAGAAAAAGTGGAGAAAAAGTGGAGAAAAAGTGGAGAATAAGTGGAGAATAAGTGGAGAAAAAGTGGAGAACAAGTGGAGAAAAAATGGAGAAAAAGTGGAGAAAAAGTGTAGAAAAAAATGGAGAAAAAGTGGAGAAAAAGTGGAGAAAAAGTGGAGAAAAAGTGGAGAATAAGTGGAGAAAAAATAGAGAAAAAGTGGAGAAAAAGTGGAGAACAAGTGGAGAAAAAGTGGAGAAAAAGTGGAGAAAAAGTGGAGAAAAAAGTAGAAAAAGTGGAGAAAAAGTGGAGAAAAAGTGGAGAATAAGTGGAGAAAAAGTGGAGAAAAAGTGGAGAAAAAATGGAGAAAAAGTGGAGAAAAAGTGGAGAAAAAGTGGAGAATAAGTGGAGAAAAAGTGGAGAAAAAGTGGAGAAAAAGTGGAGAAAAAGTGGAGAAAAAGTGGAGAATAAGTGGAGAATAAGTGGAGAAAAAGTGGAGAAAAAAATGGAGAAAAAGTGGAGAAAAAAATGGAGAAAAAGTGGAGAAAAAGTGGAGAAAAAGTGGAGACTAAGTGGAGAATAAGTGGAGAAAAAGTGGAGAAAAAGTGGAGAAAAAAATGGAGAAAAAGTGGAGAAAAAGTGGAGAAAAAGTGGAGAAAAAAATGTAGAAAAAGTGGAGAAAAAGTGGAGAAAAAGTGGAGAAAAAAATGGAGAAAAAGTGGAGAAAAAGTGGAGAAAAAGTGGAGAAAAAATGGAGAAAAAAATGTAGAAAAAGTGGAGAAAAAATGTAGAAAAAGTGGAGAAAAAGTGGAGAAAAAGTGGAGAAAAAGTGGAGAAAAAGTGGAGAAAAAGTGGAGAAAAAGTGGAGAAAAAAATGGAGAAAAAGTGGAGAAAAAGTGGAGAAAAAGTGGAGAAAAAAATGGAGAATAAGTGGAGAATAAGTGGAGAAAAAGTGGAGAAAAAAATGGAGAAAAAATGGAGAAAAAAAATGGAGAAAAAGTGGAGAAAAATATGGAGAAAAAGTGGAGAAAAAAAATGGAGAAAAAGTGGAGAAAAAGTGGAGAAAAAGTGGAGAATAAGTGGAGAATAAGTGGAGAATAAGTGGAGAAAAAGTGGAGAAAAAGTGGAGAAAAAAATGGAGAAAAAGTGGAGAAAAAGTGGAGAAAAAGTGGAGAAAAAAATGGAGAATAAGTGGAGAATAAGTGGAGAAAAAGTGGAGAAAAAAATGGAGAAAAAATGGAGAAAAAAAATGGAGAAAAAGTGGAGAAAAAGATGGAGAAAAAGTGGAGAAGAAAAATGGAGAAAAAGTGGAGAAAAAGTGGAGAAAAAGTGGAGAATAAGTGGAGAATAAGTGGAGAATAAGTGGAGAAAAAATGGAGAAACATTGGAGAAAAAGTGGAGAAAAAGTGGAGAAAAAATGGAGAAAAAAATGTAGAAAAAGTGGAGAAAAAATGGAGAAAAAGTGGAGAATAAGTGGAGAAAAAGTGGAGAAAAAGTGGAGAATAAGTGGAGAAAAAGTGGAGAAAAAGTGGAGAAAAAGTGGAGAAAAAGTGGAGAAAAAGTGGAGAATAAGTGGAGAATAAGTGGAGAAAAAGTGGAGAAAAAAATGGAGAAAAAGTGGAGAAAAAAATGGAGAAAAAGTGGAGAAAAAGTGGAGAAAAAGTGGAGACTAAGTGGAGAATAAGTGGAGAAAAAGTGGAGAAAAAGTGGAGAAAAAAATGGAGAAAAAGTGGAGAAAAAGTGGAGAAAAAGTGGAGAAAAAAATGGAGAAAAAGTGGAGAAAAAGTGGAGAAAAAGTGGAGAAAAAAATGGAGAAAAAGTGGAGAAAAAGTGGAGAAAAAGTGGAGAAAAAATGGAGAAAAAAATGTTGAAAAAGTGGAGAAAAAATGTAGAAAAAGTGGAGAAAAAGTGGAGAAAAAGTGGAGAATAAGTGGAGAAAAAGTGGAGAAAAAGTGGAGAAAAAGTGGAGAAAAAATGGAGAAAAAAATGTAGAAAAAGTGGAGAAAAAATGTAGAAAAAGTGGAGAAAAAGTGGAGAAAAAGTGGAGAATAAGTGGAGAAAAAGTGGAGAAAAAGTGGAGAAAAAGTGGAGAAAAAGTGGAGAAAAAGTGGAGAAAAAAATGGAGAAAAAGTGGAGAAAAAGTGGAGAAAAAGTGGAGAAAAAAATGGAGAAAAGTGGAGAAAAAGTGGAGAAAAAGTGGAGAAAAAATGGAGAAAAAAATGTAGAAAAAGTGGAGAAAAAATGTAGAAAAAGTGGAGAAAAAGTGGAGAAAAAGTGGAGAATAAGTGGAGAAAAAGTGGAGAAAAAGTGGAGAAAAAGTGGAGAAAAAGTGGAGAAAAAAACGGAGAAAAAGTGGAGAAAAAAATGTAGAAAAAGTGGAGAAAAAATGGAGAAAAAGTGGAGAAAAAATGGAGAAAAAGTGGAGAAAAAGTGGAGAAAAAGTGGAGAAAAAATGGAGAAAAAGTGGAGAAAAAGTGGAGAAAAAAGTGGAGAAAAAGTGGAGAAAAAGTGGAGAAAAAGTGGAGAAAAAAATGGAGAAAAAGTGGAGAAAAAGTGGAGAAAAAATGGAGAAAAAGTGGAGAAAAAGTGGAGAAAAAGTGGAGAAAAAAGTGGAGAAAAAGTGGAGAAAAAGTGGAGAAAAAGTGGAGAAAAAAATGGAGAAAAAGTGGAGAAAAAGTGGAGAAAAAGTGGAGAATAAGTGGAGAAAAAGTGGAGAAAAAGTGGAGAAAAAGTGGAGAAAAAGTGGAGAAAAAGTGGAGAATAAGTGGAGAATAAGTGGAGAAAAAGTGGAGAAAAAAATGGAGAAAAAGTGGAGAAAAAAATGGAGAAAAAGTGGAGAAAAAGTGGAGAAAAAGTGGAGACTAAGTGGAGAAAAAGTGGAGAAAAAGTGGAGAAAAAGTGGAGAAAAAATGGAGAAAAAAATGTAGAAAAAGTGGAGAAAAAATGTAGAAAAAGTGGAGAAAAAGTGGAGAAAAAGTGGAGAATAAGTGGAGAAAAAGTGGAGAAAAAGTGGAGAAAAAGTGGAGAAAAAGTGGAGAAAAAGTGGAGAAAAAAATGGAGAAAAAGTGGAGAAAAAGTGGAGAAAAAGTGG
Source organism: Anomaloglossus baeobatrachus (assembly GCF_048569485.1). Lineage (NCBI taxonomy): Eukaryota > Metazoa > Chordata > Amphibia > Anura > Aromobatidae > Anomaloglossus > Anomaloglossus baeobatrachus. The sequence goes on along the minus strand of NC_134353.1, from coordinate 892,823,115 downwards.
AGAAAAAAATGGAGAAAAGTGGAGAAAAAGTGGAGAAAAAGTGGAGAAAAAATGGAGAAAAAAATGTAGAAAAAGTGGAGAAAAAATGTAGAAAAAGTGGAGAAAAAGTGGAGAAAAAGTGGAGAATAAGTGGAGAAAAAGTGGAGAAAAAGTGGAGAAAAAGTGGAGAAAAAGTGGAGAAAAAAACGGAGAAAAAGTGGAGAAAAAAATGTAGAAAAAGTGGAGAAAAAATGGAGAAAAAGTGGAGAAAAAATGGAGAAAAAGTGGAGAAAAAGTGGAGAAAAAGTGGAGAAAAAATGGAGAAAAAGTGGAGAAAAAGTGGAGAAAAAAGTGGAGAAAAAGTGGAGAAAAAGTGGAGAAAAAGTGGAGAAAAAAATGGAGAAAAAGTGGAGAAAAAGTGGAGAAAAAGTGGAGAAAAAGTGGAGAAAAAGTGGAGAAAAAATGGAGAAAAAGTGGAGAAAAAGTGGAGAAAAAAGTGGAGAAAAAGTGGAGAAAAAGTGGAGAAAAAGTGGAGAAAAAAATGGAGAAAAAGTGGAGAAAAAGTGGAGAAAAAATGGAGAAAAAGTGGAGAAAAAGTGGAGAAAAAGTGGAGAAAAAAGTGGAGAAAAAGTGGAGAAAAAGTGGAGAAAAAGTGGAGAAAAAAATGGAGAAAAAGTGGAGAAAAAGTGGAGAAAAAGTGGAGAATAAGTGGAGAAAAAGTGGAGAAAAAGTGGAGAAAAAGTGGAGAAAAAGTGGAGAAAAAGTGGAGAATAAGTGGAGAATAAGTGGAGAAAAAGTGGAGAAAAAAATGGAGAAAAAGTGGAGAAAAAAATGGAGAAAAAGTGGAGAAAAAGTGGAGAAAAAGTGGAGACTAAGTGGAGAATAAGTGGAGAAAAAGTGGAGAAAAAGTGGAGAAAAAAATGGAGAAAAAGTGGAGAAAAAGTGGAGAAAAAGTGGAGAAAAAAATGGAGAAAAAGTGGAGAAAAAGTGGAGAAAAAGTGGAGAAAAAAATGGAGAAAAAGTGGAGAAAAAGTGGAGAAAAAATGGAGAAAAAAATGTAGAAAAAGTGGAGAAAAAATGTAGAAAAAGTGGAGAAAAAGTGGAGAAAAAGTGGAGAATAAGTGGAGAAAAAGTGGAGAAAAAGTGGAGAAAAAGTGGAGAAAAAATGGAGAAAAAAATGTAGAAAAAGTGGAGAAAAAATGTAGAAAAAGTGGAGAAAAAGTGGAGAAAAAGTGGAGAATAAGTGGAGAAAAAGTGGAGAAAAAGTGGAGAAAAAGTGGAGAAAAAGTGGAGAAAAAAATGGAGAAAAAGTGGAGAAAAAGTGGAGAAAAAGTGGAGAAAAAAATGGAGAAAAGTGGAGAAAAAGTGGAGAAAAAGTGGAGAAAAAATGGAGAAAAAAATGTAGAAAAAGTGGAGAAAAAATGTAGAAAAAGTGGAGAAAAAGTGGAGAAAAAGTGGAGAATAAGTGGAGAAAAAGTGGAGAAAAAGTGGAGAAAAAGTGGAGAAAAAGTGGAGAAAAAAACGGAGAAAAAGTGGAGAAAAAAATGTAGAAAAAGTGGAGAAAAAATGGAGAAAAAGTGGAGAAAAAATGGAGAAAAAGTGGAGAAAAAGTGGAGAAAAAGTGGAGAAAAAATGGAGAAAAAGTGGAGAAAAAGTGGAGAAAAAAGTGGAGAAAAAGTGGAGAAAAAGTGGAGAAAAAGTGGAGAAAAAAATGGAGAAAAAGTGGAGAAAAAGTGGAGAAAAAATGGAGAAAAAAATGTAGAAAAAGTGGAGAAAAAATGGAGAAAAAGTGGAGAAAAAATGGAGAAAAAGTGGAGAAAAAGTGGAGCACCCTTTGGTGCCTTTCATGTGGCACTAAGGGGTGCTTAGCTTTGTATTTAGCCAAAAAAATGAAAAAAAAAATGACGTATTGTTCCCCCTAGTTTTGTAGCCAGCTATGGTAAAGCAGACGGCTGCAGCCTGCAGACCACAGCTGGCAACCTCACCTTGGCTGGTAATCCAAAACTGAGGGCACCCCACGCTGTTATTTTAAATTAAATAAATAATTAAAAAAAAAAACACGTAGGGGTCCCCCAAAATTGGATCACCAGCCAAGGTAAAGCAGACAGCTGGGGTCTGATATTCTCAGACTAGGGAGGTCCATGGTTATTGGACTCTCCCCAGCCTAAAAATAGCAGGCCGCAGCCGCCCCAGAAGTGGCGCATCCATTAGATGCGCCAATCCTGGTGCTTCGCTCCAACTCATCCCGCGCCCTGGTGCGGTGGCAAACGGGGTAATATATGGGGTTAATACCAGATGTGTAATGTCACCTGGCATCAAGCCCTGGGGTTGGTGAGGTCAGGCGTCTATCAGATACCAGACATCACCAACCCAGTCAGTAATAAAAAAAAATAGACGACAAACACATTTTTATTTGAAAAAACACTCCCCAAAACATTCCCTCTTTAACCAATTTATTAGAATGAAAAACAAATCCAGGTCTGGTGTAATCCAAGGGGTTGCCATGACGATCCACACTGTCCCAGTCAATGAAGAGCAGGATGTTCCCCATTGGCTGGGAGAGCAATGCAGTGACCTGAGCTAACATCAATGGGTCAGCCCAGGTCACTGCAGGGCATGACAAGTGCTGCTGTCAGCGAGGTACATTACCTGCGCTGATCTCGAGCACACTGACAGCCCCTGTCACTGAGTTCAATGACCGGTGCCTTCACACCAAGTATCGCGAGAGGCCCGTGACGTCACCGCTAGTCAGTCTCGGGTCGGAAGCGAGAGAAGGTAATGTGACAACAAGCGGCGGCCATGGAGGACAGTGACAGCGCTGAGGTCGGGATGGTGGGACTTCATCACAGCAGGTAAGCCGAGCGGGACCATGTGTGCAGAGTGTGTGTGCAGAGTGTGTGTGTGTGTGTGTGTGTGTGTGTGTGTGTGTGTATGTATGTATGTATGTGTACATGCCGCGGGCAGGAGGGGGTGGAGCGAGCTGAGCGGGGAAGTGTGGGCTTCCTGCACGTAACTAGGATAAATATCGGGTTACTAACCAAAGCGCTTTGGTTGGATACCCGATGTTTATCTTGGTTACCAGCTTCTGGCAGGCTGCCAGCGATGGCTCCTGCACACTGTAGCTGTAAAAAGCCCTGCTTTTTGCTGCTAGAACCGTTCTCGAACGTATCTAGAACTATCGAGCTTTTGCAAAAAGCTCGAGTTCTAGTTTGATCTCGAACAGCCCCCAAAATCACTCGAGCCTAGAACTGGAGAACCTCGAACCTAGAACCGCGCTCAACTCTAGTCTCCAGCGCTCGCACATGTGCAGTAGCAAGAAATCTGGACTTAGTCTCCAGCGCTCGCACATGTGCAGTAGCAAGAAATCTGGACATAGTCTCCAGTGCTCGCAGCAACCGTAACAGTTTGGATGTGTAGCTTGAAAAAGTCGAGGGGTAAACCAAGGCAATGAGCCTGCAAGACTGGGGTGAGTGAGCAGCTATCAACTTTGATGGATAGGCTTGTTGGGGATGTTGAGAAAGGAGGATGAAAGATAATGAACTCCATTTTGTCCATGTTCATTTTTAGAAATCGAGCAGAGAAGAAGGATGAAATAGCAGACAGACATTGTGGGATTTTGGTTAGTAAGGAGGTGATGTCAGGTCCAGAGAGGTAGATATGCATATCATCAGCGTAGAAGTGATACCGAAAGCATTGGGATTCTATGTCCCAGGCTAAAGGTGTAGATGGAAAAGAAGAGGGGTCCACGAATGGAACCTTGGGGGACACCGACAGATAGGGGGCGAGATGAGGGAGTGGTGTGAGAATGTCCGGTCTGTTAAGTATGAAGGGATCCAAGATAGGGAAAAGTCTCTGATGCCCTAATCTTAACAGTCAAAGAATAGAAAACATATGCACAATACCTTCTTTCTGTACATTCTACCTCACAAACTGTAGAGTAAAAAGCTATAAAAAAAATAAAATATGTCCTCCAGACAACACTGTTAGCTTCCCTAGTAGAGAAAAGTGCCCGTGCGCAGGAGCACCAATGGAGGACACTGTCATGCAATGTTCGGCTCTGCATGCATATGGTGGCACGGCAGTCTGCGCCAATAATAGCTCCAGCTTGTGCAGAGATTCCAGTCTTATTGTGGTAATCTTTTTTTGGTGATCTGTGGTATGTTTATTGTACGGTGTAGACATTTCCCGGATGTCAGTTTACTTCTCCCCTGTTATGTGATTTTCCCCTATGCACATATTTTCGCTCCTTTATGTTTGCTTGCCATGTGTACGAGTTTTGGTTTCTCTCCTGTCTGTGTTTTGTTGTGAGGTTTAATACTATGGTCCCAGCTCACCTCTTGGGTGGATGAGGGGGAGAGGAGTTAAACCGTGCCTTGGACAGGTGTTAGGGTCACGCTGGTGACTCAGACCTCACTACCATCAAGCGTACCTCTAGGCTAAGGGACAGAGGGTCAGCTTAGGTGTCCCCACTGTCACTCTGTTCCGTGACAGACACTATGTGGATGACATAGGAATTAAGAAGCAGGGAAGGAGGACGGCGATGGAAGGAAGAGAGGAGGCACTGGATTGAGAACAGTGATGCCAATCGAACCAGACCGCCCCGCAGGTGAGTATAATAAAAGCTGCTTTTATGCTACAGATCGGCCTGGGCTTTTATATACAATATTCTAGAATGCTATATATAAGGGCTTACTGATGGTGGCCGCACTTTATCTGGGGAAAATCCTGGTGACAGGTTCCCTTTAATCTTATTTATTGCGCTTTTTTTATGTTTTGTTACTCACTACCATTTTTATATGTACAGCACCATTTAATTAATATTGATGCATAATAACTGATAGTAATAGTACTGTGATAACGCTGAAGTTTGTCTAGTGTTTACTATCTTTCACTCTGTACACTTGGTATCGGTACCCAAGCAGTATACCTAATATACTGTGTACCGCCCCCGTGTCAGCGGCTGAGCCGCTCGGATCCGAAGCCGCAGTGGCTCGAGGGGTCTCCGGACCCGGGGGTTTGCGCGGACACTCAAATTTGAAGAAGGGGGGTAAATACAGGGGAGTTAGAAGTTCATAACACCACCACCGCTGCTGTTGGGGGAGGAGCCCGGTGGCGGTGGTATAGCAGCAGGATGGTTAACCCCTCCGTGGGTAGGGGGTTTGTGCCCCTGGGCCCGTTGGTGTTGGTGACAGGCTGCCGTTGGGGAGAGGAAGGGGTTTTTCAGCGTACTCACTCAGTCTAAGAATACTGACACCGACAGCTTGTAAACCAGAATTCTGAGCACCGCTGCAGCAGGGAGGGAGCATGCGTGGGTCCTTGCCGTTGTTGTTGCTTGTTAGCCTGTGGCCTTTTCCATGGCACCTTCTCTTTGTTGGACCCTATAGTATGGAACTATTCGGGTCCCGCTCACCCGTATGGCTAATGGAGTGAGCTTGCTCTCAGGGTTCACGCGTGGGATTTGATGGACTGTGTTGTGGGAAAAGTCCTATCCCCTCATTGCGCTAGTACCCTGATTTTGGAGCTGGTGAGGGATGAATCTTGAAGACTTCACCCCCCGTCGGGTAAATTACCAGGACGCTTGAAGCTACTTCCCGGCCTAGGGTCCACGTACCCCGTCGTGCTCTGGCCCCTGCCCGGAGATGGCTCAAGGCCGCTGGCTGCCCTCCTTGTCAGATCCATGCCCCTTGACATGATCCCCTGCGACCGGGGTTCCAACTCCTACCAGGCCCAGACCAACATCTGCCACCTTGTACACAAGGAGCCCTGCTCCTGACCTCCAACCACACTCCCGTGACCTCTCTCCTTGACAGTCACCGCACAACTCCTTTCCTTGTCACTTTCCCCTGCAAACTCCCCATGTTGGCGGCCCTATTCCCTTCAGGCCCCCAATGGTGTGTCTGGTGGGTATGGTGCAAAGTGTTCCTAGGATTTTTACTGGCTAAGCTGTTAGCAACACAAAAGGACCAGGATCCATAACCAAGGAGGAGTGGATATGTCGCGGGCGGGGAGGAGGGTGTCAGCACACTACGCTCACCCCTTCTGCTCGGGTCCGGCGGCTGCTGCTCAGTGGTGGCTCGAGCTGTGGGCCGGATCCTGGGGGCTTCTCGAGCGGCACTCCTCGCCCGTGAGTGAAAGGGGGGTTGTTGGGTGTGGGGATAGTTTATTGTCCGTGACGCCACCCACGGTTGTGGTGATTTCACCACCGCTGCTCAATATGGGGATCCCGGGGATGGTGATGCGGAGCAGCTAGGTGTTGCGTTGCCCCTCCGTGGGTAGGGGTTGGTGATCCCGGGGCCCAGTGATGGTGAGGGAGGTGCAGGGCCTGGTGGGTGCAGGGACGCGGGGGCAGCGCTGTGCCTTGCGGCACTGTGGTACTCACTCAGCCTGAGACACTGACACAGTTCTTAGTAAAACACTCGGCTGGATGGACGGGTACCCTCAGACGGCTGCGGTTGTTGTTTCTCCCCTGACCCAGTTTGATGGTGTAAGTCCTTTCTTCTACTTCCGTGCACCCTTCTCCTGCACTCCGGCTTCCAGCTGGCTCCCCGACTCCGTACCGGGGGGCCACTGCCCAGCCCCGACTACCTGCGGTTCCACCAGCTGTCTCCCCGGCTCCCTGCAGACGGCACTTAGCGTCTGCCGGACTTTCTCTACGAGGCCCTAGGCTCCAACCTAGGCCCCTGGCTCTGTCTTCCTCTCTGCAGACCTTCACTCTTCCTCTCCTAGGACTAGACTGGGCTTGTTTCCTGCCTCTCGTCAGCTCACTCCAGGGTGGGCGTTCCCATCTCCTCACTCCGCCCACCTGGTGTGTCAGTCTGAGGCAGAAAGCAGATCACTTTGGGGATGTCTGCTGTGAACTGCTGGGGGTGGGGGTGTGTGTGCTGTTACCTGTGTCCCCTGGCTTGTCCAGGGCGACACATTCCCCCTTAGCAAAATGCAGACCGTCCTCGGGCTGCCCGTCCATCACCGGTTTTATTTTTCTTTTAAACTGCAAAAAATTAAAACATTAACACAGCAATTTTCAACCCTCCCAAAACGGGATGCACAGTACTTTAACATGGCAGTAACAGTCCAACACTTTTAATAATAACAGTCTAACGGGTCCTTCGGTCACCCACCCAAACAACCTAGCCTTGGTGCTGCCCCTAAAACCCAGGCAGCACCCCTTGACCCCAGTCCAGGAACGGCTCCAGATTGGTCAACGGGACCGGTACTTTGCTGCCGTTGCGGCCGGGCGGACTGCCGGGGCCGGTGGCAGGGTGGTGACAAAGGTGAGGCCTGGAGACCCCAGGTCTGGGTCCTCCCCCACAGACGCTGCGGGCTCCGCTACCGGTAACAGGGGTAACGGGTCGGTGCATCACTGCGGCGGCCTCTTCCAGGAACCAAATGCTGGCAGAGTCCTGGCGTCCCTGCTTCCACAGCCGCGGTTCACATGTGGCCGGACGCCATCCTGTCCCCCTTAGCTCTTTCCGGCCCCTCCTCTCTCGGGGCGGAGTTTTGGCCTTCGCGCCTCTGCTACTCGAGAAGACGCTCGAGCGGGAACTTTTCGCGCCAAAGATGGCGGCTTCTGAAATTTTTCTGCCGGATACCTCCGGCGGTAACAAGGCGCACCTCTACCAGACGGCAGAGCGGTAAGATCCTGTTCGTGATGCCAAGTTGTCGCGGGCGGGGAGGAGGGTGTCAGCACACTACGCTCACCCCTTCTGCTCGGGTCCGGCGGCTGCTGCTCAGTGGTGGCTCGAGCTGTGGGCCGGATCCTGGGGGCTTCTCGAGCGGCACTCCTCGCCCGTGAGTGAAAGGGGGGTTGTTGGGTGTGGGGATAGTTTATTGTCCGTGACGCCAACCACGGTTGTGGTGATTTCACCACCGCTGCTCAATATAGGGATCCCGGGGATGGTGATGCGGAGCAGCTAGGTGTTGCGTTGCCCCTCCGTGGGTAGGGGTTGGTGAGGGAGGTGCAGGGCCTGGTGGGTGCAGGGACGCGGGGGCAGCACTGTGCCTTGCGGCACTGTGGTACTCACTCAGCCTGAGACACTGACACAGTTCTTAGTAAAACACTCGGCTGGATGGACGGGTACCCTCAGACGGCTGCGGTTGTTGTTTCTCCCCTGACCCAGTTTGATGGTGTAAGTCCTTTCTTCTACTTCCGTGCACCCTTCTCCTGCACTCCGGCTTCCAGCTGGCTCCCTGACTCCGTACCGGGGGGACACTGCCCAGCCCCGGCTACCTGCGGTTCCACCAGCTGTCTCCCCGGCTCTCTGCAGACGGCACTTAGCGTCTGCCGGACTTTCTCTACGAGGCCCTAGGCTCCAACCTAGGCCCCTGGCTCTGTCTGCCTCTCTGCAGACCTTCACTCTTCCTCTCCTAGGACTAGACTCAGACTGGGCTTGTTTCCTGCCTCTCGTCAGCTCACTCCAGGGTGGGCGTTCCCATCTCCTCACTCCGCCCACCTGGTGTGTCAGTCTGAGGCAGAAAGCAGATCACTTTGGGGATGTCTGCTGTGAACTGCTGGGGGTGGGGGTGTGTGTGCTGTTACCTGTGTCCCCTGGCTTGTCCAGGGCGACACAGATACTGTGCAGAAGGGCAGATTGCACAATACCCTATGATGACCTGATAGGCAAGGGCATCACAACTGCACATAATCTTTGTTGCTACAATGTGAATATGGTATATCCAGTGACGAAATGCATTAAAAGGGGATGTCTGCTTTCAGGAAGAATTGAGATAGAGACAGGTAATGGTTTACATGACAAAAAAAAAATTACTTACCCCCCATGTTCTTACTGAGGTAGAAAGTATGAGCCTATTGGGCCCAGCGATTGGCTGCAGCAGTTATTTTCTCATCATCACTGAAGTCATGTCAACAAAGATCGGCAGAGAGGAGAGCAGAGGAAAGGCAGCACTTTAGCCGTAGGAGTTTCAGTGGTAAGTAATAAAGATGAACAAATCTTTTGAAATTTGAATTCACTAAATTTATAATTTGTTTCTCCAATATTTGATGCTCAGCAAAATAATCCACAGCAAATTACAAAGTACTCCAATTGCCCTGAAAATATGTATTTAACACTGTGAGGAGTCCTAGGATGTTATATAGCTAATGTCATGCTCCTTAAAGGGAACCTGTCACCAGTGTTTTGTGCCTCATCTGATAGCAGCATAATGTAGAGACAGAAACCCAGATTCCAGCAATGTGTCACTTACTGAGCCACTTGCTGTCATATGAATAAAATCACTGTTTTCTCTGCTACAGATCTAGCAGTTATACAGAGCTCATGACTATGCTGGACTACCTTCAGCATGGCAAGTAGTTCTCTAATGATAACCTACTGTTGATTAAACAGTGATTTTGTCAAAACTACACAAAGCAGCCCAGTAAGTGACATATCAGTGGAATCAGGATCTCTGCCCCTACAATATGCTGCTTTCAGATTAGGTGGCAAAAACCTGTTTACAGATTCTCTTTAAAACAAATCATAAAGTTACTATCTATAATTATTACTCAGTATTTTATGGCTTTCTCTCAATATCTCTAATGCTAACTTTTGAGTTGTGAAATCTTGTCACAATCCAGATTCACCCTAAAATATTTCCTGCATTCCCTGCCTCTGCTTTTATACAGGGTAAAATAGCCCCTCCTGGCTGTGCTATTCCAGGTGATTTGATAGTGTGGCGCCTTGGACTAGCCAGGTTGTCACAGGTAACACACAAACACCCCCACCCCCACTAGACAGTAACATTAGCCAAACACAAAACCCTTGCTGCCTCCCTCCAGGGTCTGATGTCCACACCAGGTGGGGCGGAGCCAAGCGGTTGGCCCCAGCCACCGAGGAGTTCACAGGCCTGGAGGCGGGAAAAGTGACAGTTTAGTCCAGGAGGTGGAAGTGTGAGGAGTAAACACTTGGGTATCTGGGTTTGTGGCCCAGGCACTGACAGCAAGGTTGGCAGACAGTGGTGGCCGTCTGCAGGAGTGGTGAAGCAACGCGGAACCGTAGCACCAGGGTTGGGCATTGGCCCGCCGATACCGACCGGGGAGCGAAGTGAAGCCAGCACACACAGGCAGGGCCATCGGACCCCGACCAGGCTTGGAGCCGCCGACAATAGTCAAATCTGAGTGTGACCGGAACCCCAGGGGTTTCCTAACAGCCAAAGACCCGATAGAAGGCAACCGCCCACACCGTGAGGGTATACAGCTACCGCCTAAGGCTAGAGATCCAAGGGCCAGCGTCTGCGGGCAAACGGGCTCCTCCGGCAGCCATACACCGGGGAGCGGACTACCGTTGGGGATCCATCGTAGTCAAACAAGTACATCAAGGTGCAGGGAAAGACAGCCACATCACCTGTCCGGGGAGAGACACTGCAGCCGGCTGCGGGACCCGTCCATCCAGCCGTTTGGTTTACCGAGGACTTTGTGCATCTCTTGCTGAGTGAGTACACCCGTGCCATCCGGCACCGTGCCGCGCTGTCCCTGCAACCCTGCACCTCATCAACCCTGCCTCCCCGTCACACCAACGGGCCCCGGGACCACCGACCCCTACCCACGGAGGGGGAAAACAACATCCCAGCTGCTCCCTACCATCGCTCCCGGGATCCCCGTCACCAGCAGCGGTGGTGCCCATCTTCACCAGAACCCGTGGGTGGCGTCACGGACTAAATCTCCCAAACCAACCACCTCTTTCACTCACGGGCGAGGAGCGCCGCTCGAGTCCCCGGATCCGGCCCACCGCTCGAGCCGCCGAGCTGCAGCAGCGCCAGACCTGAGCGTTAGCGAGCGACCAGCAGCGGCGGTGTCCTCCCCGCCCGCGACAACTTGGCATCATGAACAGGATTGGATCCATCTACTTACCAGTAGAAGTGCACCTTGTGGTCTTCACCAGCAGTGTCCGGCCAAAAATTTTGAAGCGCCGCCATCTTTGGCGCGAAAATCTTCCGCTCGAGCGTCTTCTCTGAGCAGGGAAGGCGCGAAAGCGAAGCCCCTCTCCCAAGAAGCGGGAGTGCTGAAGAGAACCAAGGGGGGCGGGTGTGTGTCTGCCTAATGTAGCCGAGGCTATAAAAGCGGGGACGCCAGGACTCTGAAAACATAACCGGTTCCTGGAAGCAGCTTGCAACATGTCCGCACCACCTGAGAGGCCTTAGTCTCCGGAGCCTGCCCCAGGGACGGCGGCTTGGCTGAATACCCAAGTGATGCTATTGCGCTGCCGTAACCGAGCCCAAGTACGGGACCTGCTAAATCGCTGGACCGCTGAGATGGAGGAGCTGGCCGCGCTCGTGCGGGCGCATGAAATAGAGGCCATGCTAGAGGAGCTGGTGAGTGACCCACGCCCTTGTGTCCCTGAAGGACAGGCCGCTGCGGCTGAAGGGTCCGGTCTACCCCTGGCCCCAGCAGGGCCTGACCCATCGCCTGTGCTGACCGCCCGTAAAACCCCGCTGAGACTGCCGTCCCCGATGGAGGTGGCAGAGTCCGTGTTGCCCCGCCAGCGCCCGGAGGCCCGGGAGGAAGCCAGCCAATCAACGGCTGGAGAAGGGTGACTTAGAAGAACCGATGGCAGATCTCCATACGCCGGCCAATGACGGGTCATTTGCCACTGAGGAGCCGTGACTCTGGGCTCAGCTGGAAACCGTTACCGACCTGCCAAGTCCCACCATTAGTTCCCTGGAGTTGGATGACAGCAGTTCGGGGGCTGACACAGAACCGGTCTCGGAGTCCGAGGAAGCGGGTGAGAGTCTTCCCTGTTGTGAATGTTAGTTATGTTTTGGCTGCTGGGAGGCTCCCTCTGGTGGCCAGGAATGGTTTGGACAGAGACCAGGTGTGTTGTGCAGTGGGTGTTTCCTTTGCTAACTCTCTGCTTATTTAAGTCCTGGTCTGATTGCAGGCTGTTGCCGGATGTCAGTTGTTCTTTGTATCTCCAGCCTGCTTAATCCTGCTTTACACCACATCTACTCCAGATAAGTGCTTGCTCTTTATTTATTGTCTGGTTGTTTTGCTTATCTAGGTTTGTCATTTGTTGTGGTTGGTTTCAGTTTATTTCCTTCCAGGGATTTTCCCCCTCAGTGGACTGTTATGATCCGGAACCATGGAAGACCACCACAAATCATTGGCAAAAAAGGTGACAAGAGCATTGGCAACTGATCTGGCCGCCATCCCCTTACTAACCATCACAACTAGAAGTAGCCGAGGGGTGAACTAACATCCTGTGCACCGCGAACCCAGCCGGAGAACTAACTATCCTAAAGGTAGGAAAGGTGAATAACTCTCTGCCTCAGAAAATAGACAAGAATAGCAAGCCCCCCACATTCAAAGACTGCGGTGATATAGGAAAAAGACAATACACAGATAGATTACAGGATTAGCAAAAGGTGAGGCCCCCGCTGACTAAAATAGGAAAGGACAGGAAAGGGACTGATGGTGGCCAGAAAAAAACCCTGCAAAATACCAACTTCCTGATAGTACAAAAAAACCCTCAGATCGCTCGTTCTGAACTCCGTCCTATACCAGGTGCCCTTGTCATACCAATGAACAGAAAACAAGAATTATAACAAATTCAACAAGCCACAAACACATGGACCCAAAGGAGCTATACTCCACATAAAACTGCAGGGAGTTCCTCAACAATCCACTGAGGGGGAAAATCCCTGGAAGGAAATAAACTGAAACTAACCACAACAAATGACAAACCCAGATAAGCAAAAGAACCAGACAATAAATAAAGAGCAAGCACTTATCTGGAGTAGATGTGGTGTAAAGCAGGATTAAGCAGGCTGGAGATACAAAGAACAACTGACATCCGGCAACAGCCTGCAATCAGACCAGGACTTAAATAAGCAGAGAGTTAGCAAAGGAAACACCCACTGCACAACACACCTGGTCTCTGTCCAAACCATTCCTGGCCACCAGAGGGAGCCTCCCAGCAGCCAAAACATAACTAACATTCACAACACTTCCCAACGGCAATGCGCCAGTAGCTTTCTATGTCCCGCGTGGTGGAGGGAACGGATACCGGGCGGCCCTCTCCCACCAGGCCTGCCACCGGATGTTCGCAATATTAACAGCGGAGGGCGAGGCCACCTCGGAGGAAGAGGTGGAATAGGCAGCGGTCTGCCGTTGCGTAAAGTTGTCCCCCGTTGGGACCCTCAGCAGTTTAAATGAATGATAAAAAAAAATCAACCGAAGATCATCTGATTAGCTACAGTGATTATCCCGGCCGTTACCGGCAAGTTGTCCCCGGAGGGACTCTCTGTGTTTTTACCACCCACACTGCAGCCGGCTGCGGGACCCGACCATCCAGCCGTTTGGTTTACCGAGGACTTTGTGCATCTCTTGCTGAGTGAGTACACCCGTGCCATCCGGCACCACGCCGCGCTGTCCCTGAAACCCTGCACCTCACCAACCCTGCATCCCCGTCACACCACCGGGCCCCGGGACTACCGACCCCTACCCACGGAGGGGGAAAACAACATCCCAGCTGCTCCCTACCATCGCTCCCGGGATCCCCGTCACCAGCAGTGGTGGTGCCCATCTTCACCACAACCCGTGGGTGGCGTCACGGACTAAATCCCCCAAACCATGTGAGCAAGGATGGTTGACCTTAGGGAGATCAACATCCACCACTGCGAAGACACCATCACGTGTTTCTCAACGCAGTGATTCTAGAGCAATGCCCCCTGGGTAATATTCAAAGCAAGAAGGCCTGCGGAGACACCATCACATGTCTCAACACTGGCAGGAAACTAGCCAGGTCTTTCACCGGGAAGGAACAACCACGGGAAGAGCAGTCTCCAGTCAAGGAGACCACCTATGCCAAACATGGTATCCATCCACAGACAGCCGTTTCGGGGTATTTGCCCCTCATCAATGTGGAGTAGGAATCTGGCTAGTGGGAGCATTGCCCAGGGGGCATTGCTCTAGAATCACTGCGTTGAGAAACACGTGATGGTGTCTCCGCAGTGGTGGATGTTGATCTCCCTAAGGTCAACCATCCTTGCTCACATAGTCTTTTACTAGGCAATGCTCCCACTAGCCAGATTCCTACTCCACACTGATGATGGGCAAATACCCCGAAACGGCTGTCTGTGGATGGATACCATGTTTCCCACAGGTGGTCTCCTTGACTGGAGACTGCTCTTCCCGTGGTTGTTCCTTCCCGGTGAAAGACCTGGCTAGTTTACTGCCAGCATTGAGACATGTGATGGTGTCTCCGCAGGCCTTCTTGCTTTGAATATTACCCAGGGGGCATTGCTCTAGAATCACTGCGTTGAGAAACACGTGATGGTGTCTCCGCAGTGGTGGATGTTGATCTCCCTAAAGTCAACCATCCTTGCTCACATAGTCTTTTACTAGGCAATGCTCCCACTAGCCAGATTCCTACTCCACACTGATGAGGGGCAAATACCCCGAAACGGCTGTCTGTGGATGGATACCATGTTTGGCATAGGTGGTCTCCTTGACTGGAGACTGCTCTTCCCGTGGTTGTTCCTTCCCGGTGAAAGACCTGGCTAGTTTCCTGCCAGCGTTGAGACATGTGATGGTGTCTCCGCAGGCCTTCTTTTTTTAAATCCCCCAAACCAACCACCCCTTTCACTCACGGGCGAGGAGCGCTGCTCAAGTCCCCGGATCCGGCCCACCGCTCGAGCCACCGAGCAGCAGCAGTCGCAGCAGCGCCGGACCCGAGCGTTAGCGAGTGACCAGCAGCGGCGGCGTCCTCCCCGCCCGCGACAACAGCAGCTCTACATTATAACTAAGCCCTCCCGGTCACACTCACCCCTTCAATGGGTGATGCAATCTTCTGCAAAATGTAAACTGGGGTGGGTATTTTTGAGGGGCAATTTGCATGAGTGGAGTCCCAAACTGTTCTAATTTACCAGGATATATATTAAAATTCTACATGAAACAGACCTATTGTACCTGATGAGCTGATTTTTAAAATCTGTATCAGAATAAATGTGTAATGCTTCCTCTAATTGCTCATTTTTATATTAGGATTTTACTGTTATTTTGACTTTGATTTTCAAAGTAAGTACACCAAAATCATCAGGTTTTAGAGGTCTGTTACTTAAAGAAGTTACCAGAAGGTAAAATTTTACTCTCTCTAACTAAGTTTGCCACTGTCACAATTTGTTTGTTAAACCCCATACTTAACACCTTACTCCCACCATGTTCACCTATGCCCTCACTGTCTTTGCCCCTCTCCTCCTTACTCTCCTTCGCTATCCCCACACCCCAGCACTCTCCAAACAAATATTCATCTCCCCTTCCCTCCTGCCTTCTCATCTATCCTCATCTGCTGACCTGCTCCTAAATCTCAGATCGCTCCTTATATCACGCAGACCATGCCGTCCACTCTCCTTTTCCCACCTGCTCTCCCTTTCTCTACTTCTTCTCACTGCTGGTGAGATATCCCCCAACCCTGGCCCCCCACAGATAGTACACCCCTCTTTATCACCCCCCTATCACTCCCCACATACTAGTAACTACTGCAATCTCTCCAATGTAAAACCCATTCCCCTCTCACCTACTCCAATGCTCCTTCTCTCTGGAGCACTCTGGAATGCCCGTTCTGTCTGTAATAAACTACACATCATTCACAATCTCTTTACCTCCAGCAATCTATTCTTTCTGGGCCTCACTGAAACATGGCTGACACCCTCTGACACTGCCTCCCCTGCTGCGCTATGCTACGGTGGCCTGCACTTTACCCACACTCCTCGCCCTGGCAATAGACAAGGTGGAGGAATGGGCCTCCATCTTTCTAACAACTGCTGCTTTAACCCAATCCCACCTCTACCCTCCCTTGTCCTACCTTCCTTTGAAGTGCACTCTGTCTGAATCTATTCTCCCTCTAACCTCCAAGTGGCTGTCATATACAGACCCCCGGGCGCTACCACTGCCTTCTTTGCCTGACTTCTACACTTTCTCTCTGCTGACATTCCCACCATCATCATGGGTGACTTCAACATCCCCACTGACAACCGCCAGTCGGCAGCCTCCAAACTCCTGTCCCTCGCTTCGTCTTTTGGTCTAACTCAGTGGTCCACCTCTGCCACCCGTAAAGATGGACACACACTAGACCTTATCTTCACCCGCCTCTGTTCCCTTTCTGACTTCACAACTTCCCCCCTCCCCCTATCTGACCACCATCTGCTGACCTTTTCAGCCCTGTCCTCCTCACCTGCCCCCCCTGTCCAGCGCCTAGCACATCCCCGCAGAAACCTTGCACATCTCAACATGCACACCCTCTCTGACTCTATCCTTCCGCTGTCCTCCATATCGTCACTCCACGACACAAACAGTGCCACCATTTTCTACAACACCACTCTCACATCAGCTATTGATTCAGTCGCTCCCCTTGTGCATGGCAGAGTGAGACGAATCAATAGACAGCCCTGGCACAACAGCCTCACTAAAAAACTACGACAAGTGTCTAGGGCTGCAGAGCGGCGCTGGAAGAAAACGCACTCCCAGGAAGACCTCACCACATTCAAAAATGCAATTCACACATTTCGTTCAGCCCTCACCTCCGCTAAACAGGATTACTTCAGAAACCTCATATCCTCTTTAACACACAACCCCAAACAGTTATTCAATACTTTCAACTCCCTCCTTCGCCCACCACTGCCCCTCTAACCTCCCTCATTTCTGCAGAAGACTTTGCCACGTATTTCAAAGAAAAAATCGACCAAATAAGGCAAGTCTTCTCTGCTCAGTCACTACAACCCCTTCACATAACAGACCACTGCCCCTCCCCCATAAACTTCCTCCCCACCATCACCGAAGAAGAGCTTGCACGTCTTCTCTCAAAAGCGCACCTCACCACCTGCGCACTTGACCCCATCCCATCCCACCTCCTCCCCAACCTCGCCACTATCCTTATTCCAGCCTTAACCCATCTTTTCAACCTATCTTTAAGAACTGGTACCTTCCCCTCTGCCTTTAAACATGCAACAGTCACACCTATCCTAAAGAAAACTTTCCTCGACCCAACCTCTACTAACAGCTACCGCCCAATATCACTACTCCCGTTCACCTCAAAACTTCTGGAACAGCATGTCCATGCTAAACTTTCCTCCCACCTCTCATCTAACTCTCTCTTTGACAACCTACAGTCCGGCGTCTGTCCTCATCATTCTACCAAAACTGCCCTGACTAAAATCACGAATGACTTACTTACTGCCAAAGCTAACAAGCACTTCTCCATACTCCTACTTCTAGACCTGTCCTCAGCCTTCGATACTGTCGACCAGTCCCTCCTATTGCAGATCCTCTCTTCCCTTGGTGTCAGAGATCTCACCCTCTCTTGGATCTATTCATACCTCTCCAACCGCACTTTTAGTGTCTCCCACTCCCACACAACCTCTTCACCCCACCATCTCTCTGTTGGCGTCCCTCAAGGCTCTGTCCTGGGACCTATACTTGTTTCTATCTACATATTTGGCCTGGGACAACTCATAAAGTCCTATGGCTTCCAGTACCACCTGTATGCCGATGACACTCAGATCTACCTCTCTGGCCCAGATGTCACATCTCTGCTGTCCAGAATCCCAAAGTGTCTATCTGCTATATCCTCCTTTTTCTCTTCTCACTTCCTAAAGCTTAATGTGGCCAAAACTGAACTGATCATCTTTCCTCCATCTCACCTACACTCTCCACCTGATCTATCTATTACAATAAATAACACCAGGCTCTCGCCAGTACCCAAAGTTCGCTGCCTCGGAGTGACCTTTGACTCTGCCTTGTCCTTCATACCACACATCCAATACCTCACCACCTCCTGCCGTCTTCAACTCAAAAATATTTCCAGAATGCGTCCTTTCCTCAACTCCCAATCTACAAAAATGCTAGTGCATGCCCTCATAATCTCCCACCTCGATTACTGTAACATACTCCTCTGTGGCCTCCCTGCTAACACGCTCGCCCCTCTCCAGTCCATCCTTAATTCTGCTGCCCGTCTGATCCACCTCTCTCCTCAATACCACCCTGCTTCTCCTCTCTGCAAGTCCCTCCACTGGCTCCCAATCTTCCACCGCATCCAATTCAAACTACTAACATTGACCTACAAAGCTGTACATAATCTGTCTCCTCCGTATATCTCCGAACTAATCTCCCACTGCACTCCAACACGTCACCTCCGGTCCTCCCAAGATCTCCTTCTCACCTCCTCTCTCATTCGCTCCTCACGCAACTTCTCCCGAACATCCCCAGTCTTCTGGAACTCGCTGGCTCAATACGTCAGACTATCTGCTACCCTTGTACAAAAAAACATAGAAAAGAGTCAATGACACTACCTTGATGCAAAAACAGTATACAAATTTTATTAATCACTTATATAGACAAGCGCAATTAAAATTAAAAAGTTCAAGACGTGCTGGTAAGGATACAAAAAGGGTGGAACATGCACCACAATGGTGGCTATGTATATAGTAGGCAAATCAGCCTATGGCTGGGAACTCCGTGTCATAAATGGTAACACTGAACAAGGCACTCAGTGGTTACCCTATAAAGTACATAAAGTGCAGCATAGTGCAGAGATGTAATTAATGCTAGGCAAAAGGCCAGTAAAAAGTGCCTATTGTGCAGAGCATATCGCTCACAAAGTAAGAAAGGGAGGGGGACTCAAATCCACTACTACCCGTACCGGTAACCAACAGAGGCACAAATTTACATATTTACATTTTACAATTTACATCAATGCCTCTGATTTTCAAAAATTTAGGATTGTAGTCGTGGAAGCTGTAAAAATGCCGGGGCAAAGTTTTCAAAGTTGTTACATCTTCAACATCACGTGCTGCGATAATGTCCCTCACGTGTTCACGTGTGCGGACCCGCAGCTCCTGTGAGGTCAGACCAATATATATTAGGCCACAGGCACATGTGGTATAATATATTACATCAGTTGATTTACACGAAATAAATTTATTGATCATAAACTCACGTTTACCATCTGATGGCGTAAAGGTGGTGGCACGAATGATGTTCCTACACCCCATACAGTCACCACATGGAAAGCAGCCCCACCGAGGTTTACCCACACCAGGGATACAGGGCTGATTTACCATGTAATGACTCCTCACAAGTAAATCCCTTAGGTTTTTACCCCTACGGGCTGTCATTAAGGGTTCAGATGGCAGACACATGGCTAGTGAGGGTTCAGTTGTAAGAATGGACCAGTGACGTGACATAATCGTCCAGGCTGACCGCGCATGCGCCATTATATGCGTCGCCACTGCTTTTGATTTGAAACAGCTGATCTGTGGGTATTTATACCCTGGGAATGGCACTATTTCTTGCGACCCCCTGTGAAGAAGCCCTCGCGAAACGCGTTGGGTCTGTGGAGCTGCACCCCCATCTTGCTGACTTGGTTATTATGGGTATGTGTCCTTCTTAACCTTATGTAAATTTGTGCCTCTGTTGGTTACCGGTACGGGTAGTAGTGGATTTGAGTCCCCCTCCCTTTCTCACTTTGTGAGCGATATGCTCTGCACAATAGGCACTTTTTACTGGCCTTTTGCCTAGCATTAATTACATCTCTGCACTATGCTGCACTTTATGTACTTTATAGGGTAACCACTGAGTGCCTTGTTCAGTGTTACCATTTATGACACGGAGTTCCCAGCCATAGGCTGATTTGCCTACTATATACATAGCCACCATTGTGGTGCATGTTCCACCCTTTTTGTATCCTTACCAGCACGTCTTGAACTTTTTAATTTTAATTGCGCTTGTCTATATAAGTGATTAATAAAATTTGTATACTGTTTTTGCATCAAGGTAGTGTCATTGACTCTTTTCTATGGTTTTTTGTACATGTTTATGGAGTCTCTACCAGAGATTACGTACCCTTTATGTCCTGTATAGGGGTTATGGTGATCAGTTTTGACCACCAAAAATCTCCCCCACATGGTTTTGTTCCGATGTTGTTTATATCTGCTACCCTTGCAAGCTTCAAATGGAACCTGAAAACCCATCTATTCAGAAATGCCTATAATCTACAATGACCTCACTGCTTCACTATCGTGCAGAGCCGCCGCCCGACCACCGAGCGGGGCTGCCGCCCTACCACCGAGCGGAGCTGCCGCCCGACCAATCTACACCCCACCTACTGTCTCCTCCTCAAAATCCTATAGATTGTAAGCCCGCAAGGGTAGGGCCCTCTTCCCTCTGTACTAGTCTGTCTACTGTAACTTGTGTATGAATTCTGTATGTAACCCCTTCTCATGTACAGCACCATGGAATTAATGGTGCGCTATAAATAAAAAATAATAATAATAGTAATAAAAAAGAATGCAGTTTGCAGGGCCGCCACTACGAATTTCATTGCCCCATACTGGCAAAGTTTTCAGCCCCCCTTGAGACTCCACCAAGGCTCCACTCCAGCTCCACCTCCACCCCATAAACCTTGCACAGTCTCACTGCCACTCTTGGGAAAACATATATATAATGTTAGCACCCTTGAATTTATTCCAGAAAATGAGGTATTTCCCTCGTAAAATTAATAATACACCCCCTACACTGACCTCTCTATACCATACCACCTACACCGCCCCTCTCCATAATACCCCCTCTGTACAATACACCCTCTACAATGCTCTCTCTATAATATCTCTCCCACACAGCCCTTATGTATAATATCCCCCCACACACTGCCCCTCTGTATAATATACCCCCACACAATGCCCCTTTGTATATCTCTCCCACACACACTGCCTCACTGTATAATATCCCCCCACACACTGCCTCTCTGAAAAATATCCCCCCCACTCTGCTCCTCTGTATATCTCCCACACACTACCTCTCTGTATAATATCCCCCCACACACACTGCTCCTCTGCATAATATCCCACACACACTGCCCCTCTGTATGATATCCCTCGCATACGCTGATCCTCTGTATACTATCCCCACACACAAGCTGCCTCTCTTTATAATATCCTCCCCCACACTGCCACTCCATATGTCTCCCTCACACACTACCCCTCTATATAGCCCCCCTCACACACACTGCCTCTCTGTTGAATATCCCCCCCATACACACACTGCCCCTCTGCATAATATCCCCCCACAAACACACACTGCTCCTGGCAACACTTTGTTAAGAAATAAATAGTGGGCACCACAGTATGATAAATATAAATAAAGAGAGGGTTGCTAACAAAAACTATGCAAAAAATGAATTGTAATATGAGAGGAAAAAAGCTGCATAGTAAAAATGTGCACACCCAGCTATTTATATATAAACATGGCTTTTATTAATACAAAACATATAAGGCCGACAAAAACAAAGGTTAAAAACATACTTGACAAGAGAAAAGGAATGGATGAAATAGACGGATTAATATATTAAACCTGTACTTACCTATACTTATCCCAAATGAAGTATTAGGGCACTTGTAAAAGAATGCACAATACGTATATAAATAAGGCAGTATGCACAGATAAATAATATAATCCCAAAACACCCAATACCTGGCTGTAGAGTCTCACCTTAAAGGTAATGTGCCAGCAAGTCAATAAAGGGTAGATTTTCAACCTCTGTTTTCGTCAGCCATATATCCTCCTGGTATATACAGTATGTGCTTTTCTTTGTATATATATCCTCACCCTGGGCCCTTCCTGGTATGTATGTCCCCCACCTGGAATATATGTTCCCCATCCTTGCCTTGTTTATTTTCCCCTTTCCTGGTAAATATGTCCTCCTCCTGGGCCCCTATTGATATATAGGTCCCCATACTGGTTTATATGCATCATTCTGGGGGCCTCTTGGTATATTTGTCCCCTTCCTGGTCCACTCCTAGTACATATGTTTCCATCCTTGTTTATTTGTCCCTTTCCTGGTATATATGTCTCCCACTTGGTATATATGTCCCTATCCTGGTGTATTTGTCCTCATCCTGGTATACTGTATATGTTCCATCCTGTGGGCCTCTTGGTGTATATATATATCCCCCTGGGCACTTTCTGGTATATATGTCCCCATCCAGGTTTCTGTCCCCTTCCTGGTATATATATCCTTCTCCTGGTATATATATATATATATATATATATATATATATATATATATATATACATATCACCTTGTCCTGGGCCCCTCCTGGCATATTTGTGTGCTGCAAAAAGAAAAAAAACGAAACCAATTTACTCTCCCTCCCTGGCTCCCACGTCGCATGGCGTCCTATCTGAGTGGTGATGTATTTTAGCTGGATGCGTGCCCTCCAACGCACATCCAGCTAAAGCAGGGCAGGGACTGGGGTCTGCAGGCCCTCACCACTCCCGGTGATCATGTTCAGCTGACCGAGCGCTTACCTGTCCCAGCCACCTGTAGCCCGCGGCCTCGCTATCTCCGTGGCTCTGTTACCTGCAGCAGTTTGTGATGAGGTCACAGCAGGGGCAGACACTGAGTGCAAAGGGCTCCTGTGCAAGAATTGACCATGGGCCCCTTCCACACTTCCCCCTGCTTCTTGGGGTCTTCCATTTTACCATTGTAAGTTTTATTGTGGTTTTCATCTTAAGCTGGGAAAAAAATAATAAACATTTACTCATTTTCACCTGGTCCAGTGATATCTCTCTGCTGTTCCATCTATGTTCACAGGCTCCAGTGATAATGTCACTCGTGACCACTTTAGCCAATCACAGGGCTCCGAAACTGACGCCATCTACCTTGGCGTGATGGCTGAAATCAGTGATTGGCTCCAGCAGTCACATGTTTTAGTCACGACATTGTGGCTGCAAACATAGTCCAGAGCAACAGCAAAGAGGAATTGCTGGTCCTGAGGAGGATAAGTGACCCTGAATTTATTGGTTTTCCTTAGCACAAGACTAAAGACATTAAAAAAAATTACAGCAGAAAATATATAGACACAAACACGTATACGCATACTATTTATGCACAGATATAGAGTACATACTGTATACGATATACACAGGCACATATACACATAATATGCACATTCACATATACATATACTATATATACACAGAGACATGCACAATTACAGTATAGACTAAAAGTTTGGACACACCTTCTCATTCAAAGAGTTTTCTTTATTTTCATGACTCTGAAAATTGTAGATTCACATTGAAGGCATCAAAACTATGAATTAACACATGTGGAATGAAATACTTAACAAAAAAGTGTGAAACAACTGAAAATATGTTTTATATACTAAGTTATTCAAAGTAGCCACCTTTTGCTTTGATTACTGCTTTGCACACTCTTGGCATTCTCTTGATGAGCCTCAAGAGGTAGTCATCGGATATGGTCATCCAACAGTCTTGAAGAAGTTCCCAGAGATGCTTAGCACTTGTTGGCCCTTTTGCCTTCACTCTGCAGTGCAGCTCACCCCAAACCATCTCGATCGGGTTCAGGTCTGCTGACTGGAGGCCAGGTCATCTGGCATAGCACCCCATCACTTTCCTTCTTAATCAACTAGCCCTTACACAGCCTGAAGGTGTGTTTGTAGTCATTGTCCTGTTGAAAAATAAATAATGGTCCAACTAAACGCAAACCGGATGGAATAGCATGCTACTGCAAGATGCTGTGGTAGCCATGCTGGTTCAGTATGCCTTCAATTTTGAATAAATCCCCAAACGTGTCACCAGCAAAGTACCTCCACACCCTCACACCTCCTCCTCCATGCTTCACGGTGGGAACCAGGCATGTAGAGTCCATCCGTTTACCTGTTCTGCGTCGCACAAAGACACGATAGTTGGATCCAAAGATCTCAAATTTGGACTCATAAGACCAAAGCACAGATTTCCACTGGTCTAACGTCCATTGCTTGTGTTCTTTAGCCCAAACAAGTCTCTTCTGCTTGTTCCCTGTCCTTAGCAGTGGTTTCCTAGCAGCTATTTTACCATGAAGGCCTGCTGCACAAAGTCTCCTCTTAACAGTTGTGCTAGAGATGTGTCTGCTGCTAGAACGTTGTGTGGCATTGACCTGGTCTCTAATTTGAGCTGCTGTTAACCTGCGATTTCTGAGGCTGGTGACTCGGATAAACTTATCCTCTGCAGCAGAGGTGACTCTTGGTCTTTCTTTCCTGGGGCGGTCCTCGTGTGAGTCAGTTTCTTTGTAGCGTTTGATGGTTTTTGGCACTGCACTTGGGGACACTTTCAAAGTTTTCCCAATTTTTCGGACTGACTGACCTTCATTTCTTAAAGTAATGATGGCCACCCATTTTTCTTTACTTAGCGGCTTTTTTTTTGCCATAATACAAATTCTAACAGTCTATTCAGTAGGACTATCAGCTGTGTATCCACCAGACTTCTGCACAACACAACTGATGGTCCCAACCCCATTTATAAGGTAAGAGATCCCACTTATTAAACCTCACAGGGCACACCTGGGAAGTGAAAACCATTTCCGGTGACTACCTCTTGAAGCTCATCAAGAGAATGCCAAGAGTGTGCAAAGCAGTAATCAAAGTAAAAGGTGGCTACTTTGAAGAACCTAGAATATGAGACATATTTTCAGTTGTTTCACACTTTTTTGTTTAGTATTTGATTCCACATGTGTTAATTCATAGTTTTGATACCTTCAATGTGAATCTACAATTTTCAGATTCATGAAAATAAAGAAAACTCTTTGAATGAGGTGTGTCCAAACTTTTGGTCTGTACTGTATATAAAGTACAAGCAACATAGGTATGTAAAAACAAACAGACACATCTAACAAGTATATACTCACCACTTTGTTTCTTCATAAGTTGGTGATGACCCGTGGAGTTATTCCTGCTCTTCCTCTCCTTCTGTGGATGTGCAGCCTCTATCTTCTTGCTGCCCTTCAGCTCTGCCCTCCACTTCCGCAGGAATCAGCTCCTCTTTCCCTGTGGCCTCCATCCTCTCCTGAGTGGTTGGTCCCAGCATTTCCCCTGCGCCGTCAGCCAGAGGAGGGGTGGACTGTAAGCTTAACAAAGCTAAATAATTACCCTGGGCCCTTGTCGGGCCCCCCCCTTCACCGGGCCCCGTACACTAGTCATGGTTGTAATGCCCTGATGATGGCCCCAGTAGTTTGCATTGAGAAATCTGTTAAAAGATCTGTTTTAAACCTAGTCACTAAATTTGGATCACCAATGATGCATGTCCCAGCCAGTGTTTTTGGGTGCCCACATTGATTTCTTGCAGAAAAAAGCAGTATTACTACTGTATGTGCACCCAGGCTTTGTGGCTGGCATTTAGCTGTAGAAATTCAGCAGTGATTATGGCCAGTGTGCAAATACAATAATACAGTCTGCAGTCCATGGACTTTCATTTATGACGCGGTTTGCTTCAGATTGTGGGTTATTTTACGCAGCTCTTCTCCACTATGGTAAATGCCTACGATGTCCAAATGCAATAAAATGAAAAGATGCAACATTTTGCCTTTTGCCGTTGTTCAGATAAAAAAAAAAAATTGCTTAATTATATTTTCATAATGTGTCCACTATACAATATTGTAATGATGCATACAGTGAAGGAAATACACTGTGTGCAGAATTATTAGGCAAAGTTGTATTTTAGAGGATTTGTCGCCCCCGCGTCAGCAGCCGGGCTGCTCGGATCCGGATCTGTGGTAGCTCGAGAGGGCTCCGGATCCGGGGGTCGTCCGGCTCTTCAAACCAAGGGCGGTTATGTACAGGGGATGGTGTGGAAAGTTCGTGACGCTACCCGTGGTGCGTGGTAAGATGGAGTACCACCGCTGCCATTGGGAGTACCCGGTGGCGATGGTGTGGCCAGCTAGGTGTTTAACCCCTCCACAGGTAGGGGGATGCCCCGGGACTCGGTGAAGGTGACGGGGAGGCGCCGTTGGGACGGTAAGGGTCACTTGCATACCCTCTCAGTCCAATAACGCTCACACTGACAACTGTAGTAAACCAAAGTTCTGGACACCGCTGCCGCTGAGAAGGAGCATGCCTGGGTACCGTCTCCGTTGGTGTTCCCTGTTGGCCTGTTACCTTTTCCCGTGGCACCTTGTCTTCTAGTTGGTCCCTTTAGCCTGAAACTAATCGGGTCCCGCTCCCCAGTATGGCTAACCGGGTGAGCTTGATCTCAGGGTTCACGCTTGGGATTTTCTAGACCATGTAGTGAGAAAGTCCTACCCTCCTCGTTGCGCTAGTACCACGATTTTGGAGTGGGTGGAGGATGGATCTTGAAGGCTCCGTCCTCGTCGGGTAAATTGTGAGGACGCCTGAAGCTACTTCCTGACCTTGGGTCCACGTACCCCGTCGTGGCCTGGCCCCTGCCCGGTGATAACACAAGGCCGCCGGCTGTCCTCCTCAACAGTCCGTGCCCCTTGTCATGATCCCCTGCGACCGGGATCCACCTCCTACCAGGCCCAGACCAAAGTCTGCCACCTAGTAGTTCATGGAGCCAAGCTCCTGACCTCTCCTCTCGATAGTCACTGCTTAACTAACTGACTCCTAACACTCCTGACCCCCCCTTAACCAACCCCCCAAGTGGGCGGCCCTATTCCACTCAGGCCATCCACTGGTGCGTCTGGTGGGTGTGGTGCAGAGTGTTCCTGGGAATTTGATTAGCTTGTTCTTAGCAACAACAAAGGTGAGGGACCCGTAACTACGGAGGAGATGGATTTTGCACAGAAGGGAAGATTGCACAATACCCTGTGACGACCTAATAGGCCAGGGCATCACACTCATAAATATCAAAGCTTAATATTTTTGGAAGTTGTAGTTTTTTTTTTTTTAGATTTGGCTATTTTAGGAGAATATGTTTGTGCAGGTAACTATTACTGTGCAGAATTATTAGGCAACTTAATAAAAAACAAATATATTCCCATCTCACTTGTTTATTTTCACCAGGTAAACCAATATAAGTGCACAAAATGTACACACCTTGTGCTTTTTGATACTTCAGTAACGTTGCAGCTCTGAAATATGGCCAAACTGGTGGAAAATGGCATCTTGGCAGTTTCGCGCTTGATTTTCCTCAATTCATGGACAGTTACTTTGCGCCTTTTTTGCCCAACACGCTTCTTGCGACCCTGTTGGCTATTTGCCATGAAACTCTTGATTATTCAGTGATCACGCTTCAAATGTTTGGCAATTTCAAGACTGCTTCATCCCTCTGCAAGACATCTCACAATTTTGGACTTTTCAGAGCCCGTCAAATCTTTCTTCTGACCCATTTTGCCAAAGGAAAGGAAGTTGCCTAATAATTAAGCACACCTTATATAGGGTGTTGATGTCATTACACCCCACCCCTCCTCATTACAGAGATGCACATCACCTGATTTACTTAATTGGTAGTTGGCTCTCAAGCCTATACAGGTTGGAGTAGGACAACATGTATAAAAAGTATCATGTGATCAAAATACTCATTTGCCTAATAATTCTGCACACAATGTAATTATTTGCCTATTTTGTAAGTTTGCCCACTGACAAAGACATGAACAGTTTAGAATATTAAGGGTGGGTTAATTTAAACAGTGAGAGATAGAATATCCAAAATACATTCCAGAAAATTACATTGTATAAACTAAATAAATGTATTTGCATTTTACAGAGAGAAATAAGTATTTGATCCCTCTGCAAACAAGACAATACTTGGTGGCAAAACCCTTGTTGGCAAGTACAGCAGTCAGACTTTTTATGTAGTGGATGATGAGGTTTGCGCACAGGAGGAAATTTGGTCCACTCCTCTTTGCAGATCATCTGTAAATCATTAAGATTTTGAGGCTGTCACTTGGCAACTCAGAGCTTCAGCTCCCTCCATAAGTTTTCTATGGCATTAAGATCTGGAGACTGGCTAGGCCATTCCATGACCTTAATGTGCTTCTTCTTGAGCCACTCCTTTGTTGCCTTGGCTGTATGTTTTGGATCATTGTTGTGCTGGAACACCCAGGCATGACCCATTTTTAATGTCCTGGTGGAGGAAAGTAGGTTGTTACTCAGGATTTTACGGTACATGGCTCCATCCATTGTCCCATTGATGTGGTGAAGTAGTCCTATACCCTTAGCAGAGAAACACTCCAAAACATAATGTTTCCACCTCATGCTTGACATCAGGGACAGTGTTGTTCGGGTCCTAGGCAGCATTTCTCTTCTTCCAAACACGACGAGTTGAGTTAAGGCCAAAGAGCTTAATTTTTGTCTCATCTGACCACAGCACCTTCTCCCAATGGCTCCAAAAATCATCCAGGTGTTCATTGGCAAACTTCAGACGGGTCTGCACATGTGCCTTCTTCAGCAGTGGGACTTTGCAGGCACTGCAGGATTTTAAGCCATTATGACGTAATGTGTTACCAATGGTGTCTTGGTGACAATGGTCCCAGCTGCGTTGAGATCATTAACAAGTTCCCCTGTGTAATTTTAGGCTGATCTCTCACCTTCCTCATGATCCTGGAAACCCCATGAGGTGAGATTTTGCATGGAGTTCCAGATCGATGTTGATTGACTCTCGTTTTGTATTTCTTCCATTTTCTTAAAATTGCACCAACAGTTGTCTCTTTCTCACCCAGCATCTTACTTATGGTTTTGTAGCCCATTCCAGCCTTGTGCAGGTCTATGATCTTGTCCCTGACATCCTTAGAAAGCTCTTTGGTCTTGCCCATGTTGTAGAGGTTAGAGTCTGACTGATTAATTGAGTCTGTGGACAGGAGTCTTCTATACAGGTGACAAGTTAAGCTGTCTGTAATGCAGGTAACGAGTTGATTAGGAGCGTCTAAGTGGTCTGTAGGAGCCAGAACTCTTAATGGTTGGTAGGGTATTATTATTTCTCTCTGCAAAATGCTAATACATCTATATAATTTATACATTGTAATTTTCTGGATTTCAGTTTGGATATTCTATCTCTCAATGTTAAAATTAACCTACCCTTAAAATTATAGACTTTTCATGTCTTTGTCAGTGGGCAAACTTACAAAATCAACAAGGGATCAAATAATTACCATATTTCTCGCTTTATAAGATGCTCTTTTGTTCCCCCAAATTTTGGGGGAAAGTAGGGGGTGCGTCTTATAATCCGAATATACGGGGGTGTGTGTATATATATATACATATATATATATATATATATATATATACTACAGTGTCCAGGGTAGGTGAGGGCAGCTCTGGAGTGCTGCTGGGGGCTGGTGAAAGCTGCAGGAGGGAGCGTTAGATCTCCTGCTCCCGCTCATATAATATGCACTGCCGCTGTCCATCACCGTGGTGCTGAAAACGCACCGCGGTGATGGGCTGGGGCAGCGGCGCATATTATATCTGCCTGCGCTCCCCTTTGATGGTACATGCCCCCCCCCTGTGTTAGATGTGACCCCCATGATGCTGCCCATAGTAAAATAAAAAACTCTTTATTTACCTCCTCCAGCGCTGATCTCCCGGTCTCTCTGCTGCCGCTGTGATCAGGCACGCAGAGATGATATCACTTTGCTGTGCCGATCACATGACCGACACCGAGAACCAGGAAGTGCAGGAGCTCAGCAGCACGGAGGGAGACCCGAGGGAGGACAGCACTGGAGAAGGTAAGGAAAGAGTGTTTTATTTTACTATGGGCAGCAGCATGGGGGCCATATCTAACACAGGGGGAGGTGTGTCATCCATTGGGGGGCCATATCTAACACAGGGGGAGGTGTGCCATCCATAGGGGGCCATATCTAACACAGGGGGAGGTGTGCCATCCATAGGGGGCCATATCAAACAAAGGGGGACGTATGCCATCCATAGGGGCTATATCAAACACAGGGGGAAGTGTGCCATCCATAGGGGGGCATATCTAACACAGGAGGAGGTGTGCCATCCATAGGGGGCCATATCTAACACAGGAGGAGGTGTGCCATCCATAGGGGGCCATATCTAAGACAGGGGGAGGTGTGCCATCCATAGGCGGCCATATCTAACACAGGGGGAGGTGTGCCATCCATAGGGGGCCATATCAAACAAAGGGGGACGTATGCCATCCATAGGGGGCCATGGGCAGCACAGGGGGACGTGTGCCATAAATAGGGGATGTGTTCCATCAATAGGAGACATGTGCCAGCAATAGGGGACATTTGCATCAATGGGGGACATGTGGCATCACTGGGGGACATGTGCTAGCACAAGGGGGCTATATTCAAAATAAGGGGGCCATATCCAGATTAAGGGGGCTAATTTTAGGATGGGGGGCTATGAGGGACATATACCCTATATGATTTGTTAGATGGACACTGGCATTATAAGACAGACCCCATTTAACATTAAAAAAAAATTCTCTTTTCCTTCACCAAATTTGAGGGTGCGTCTTATAATCAGGTGCGTCTTATAAAGTGAAAAATACGGTAGTTCCTTCACTATATGTATATATATATATATATATATATATATATATATATATACTGTGTATATATATACATATATATATATATATATATATATATATATACAAAGGCATGTATTTGTCAGTGGCCAATGTTATAAAATCAGCAAAGGATCAAATAATTATTTCCTTCACTGTACAAATAATCTGTAAGTAACAATTGTCAGTTAGTTGTAATTCTGCACAATAGGTGACTTGTATGTTACATATAGGCTCTCTTTGCGTGAAATGCTATGTACAAACTTCCCTCCACAACCCAAAATAGACTATTTTGATACTGTGCAAGTTGCAATATTAGGTGACAGTCATAAAAAAAAACTAAAAACATTAAGTTTTCTGCCATGAATGGCTCATGGATAAATATCAGTACAGTATATACAGAATTTGTACAATGTAAAGATTTAGAGGTAAATAATTCTGGCATTAGGAATTGTAGACTAAACATTACTCAGCAACATCCTAAGTGTTTCCATATAGCGGAAATCTAGTTAAACTAGTAACCTCTTTCCCAAAAGTAGTAAAATTAGGCGTGTAGGAATATCATTGGGCTCCGAGTGCACAGGATGTAATGGCAGAATATTCCCGGTAACAATGTTGAACAAGCCAAAAGTGCTCTTCCTGCTCTTCTGAGATCATCAGAATCAATTGGGAAACGCTGTTGATATACATGTTTAAGGTTCTTCTCCAATTCTCCAGAGAGATATATATTTATATAGACCTAAGAAAAAAGACAAAATCTTAGCTAAGCATCACTCAATGTGAACTGTATCTGGAATATAGCCTGTGCCAGGTGTCTGCTACCGGGATTGCCCAAAAAGTGACTCTTTGTTATAGCTAGCCTTGCTATGGGTTGAAATTCTAACAAACTTGATTTACAAATACCTTTTCAGATCTTTTCATGACATGAACTGTGTTTGTGATAATAGCAGCATAATTTAGGCTGTTCCTGGGCTGCGCCTGCAATGGAAACCATGACAGGACCCCTCTTTCTACCAACTGCCATTCATAATAGTGAAGGCTTCTAAGGCTAAGTTCACACAGGGCATCTTTTGCTGCGTTTTTGGTGCACTTTTGACCAAAATGCATGCATTTCCTTCTCCCAGCAAAGTCTATGAGATTTCGATTTTGCTGTCCACACTGGGCATCTTTTGTTGGCTGCATCTTGGCATCTCTGCGTCTTTCAAGAAGCAGCATATCAATTCTTTTTGCATTTTTACTGTGTTTTTGAGCCCTTCCAGTCAATAGATTTGACTTAAAAAAGGCATTGGGAAAAACGCAGTAAAAACTATGCGTTTTTGCCATGGTTCGTTTTTGGTGCATTTTAAGATGCACTCAAGACGCACTGACAAAAAAGATGCCGCGTGTGAACATAGCTTTATATAGCAGAGTGGATTTTATACCCATTTAGGCATCAGGATCCTGGACTGACTACTCTCTCCACATACCCAAAAGCTTTTGGCTGGGTACTGCACTCAAAGATGATCTGTCTACAAATATGTTACAGTTTCTGCCTAATTATTCTGATTGACAGATCTGCAGTGTTCCTCCTCCCTGTTGCATCTCTGCCCAACCATCCTGATTGACAGCTCCTCCTTCCTGCTGAATCTGCACACGGCTAGACTAATTGACGACTCCTCAGTGTACCTCCTGACTGCTACATCTCTGCTTAAAAATTCTGATTGACGGCTCCTCAATGTTCCTCCTCCCTGCTGCGTCTCTGCTCAACTATCCTGGCTGACAGCTCTTCAGTGTCCATGCTGCTTCTGTGCCCAAATATCCTGATTAACAGCTCCTCAGTGTCCCTTCTTGCTGCTGAATATACACACACGCTGACTAAGTGATAGCTCCTCAGTGTCCGTCCTCCCTGCTGCATCTCTGCCCAACTATCTTGATTGACAGCTCCTCAGTGTCCCTCCTCCCTGCTGCGTCTCTGCTCAACTATCCTGGCTGACAGCTCTTCAGTGTCCCTGCTGATTCTGTGCCCAAATATCCTGATTGACAGCTCTTCAGTGTCCCTTCTTGCTGCTGAATATACACACATCCTGACTAAGTGATAGCTCCTCAGTGTCCGTCCTCCCTGCTGCATCTCTGCCCAACTATCTTGATTGACAGCTCCTCTATGTCCCTTCTCACTTCTGCTGAATCTACACACACCTAGACTAATTCACAGCACCTCAATGTACCTCCTGACTGCTACATCCCTGCCCAAATATTCTGATTATCAGCTCCTGAGTGTTCCTCCTTCTTGATTCATCTGTGCCTGACTAATTTGATTGATGGCTCCTCAGTGTCACTCCTCCCTGCTACATCTCTCTCCAATTATGCTGACTGGTAGCTCCTCACTGGAGCTGCTACTACATCTCCTCCTAGTTAGACTAATTAACAGCTCCTCAGTGTCCCTTCTTAGTGCTCCTACATCTCCTTCCCAGCTACACTGCTTAACAGCTACTTAGTGTACTTCCCTCTGCTGCTGAAATCTCTCACTGCTCAGTAGAAGCTGCAGCTGTTTGTTAGGCTAGATGGGCTTCAACTGATTATGCTTAGCGCTTTCTCACACTTTAGTTGGACTTATTTTAATATCACGATTATAAACATATTTTTACAATAATTTCCAGAGTCGCCTCATCATTATTATATACAGTCATCATTATTATTGTATACAGTTGGTTGTGTGAAATCTGGTGACATATCCGCTATAAGGACTGAGCATGATTGACAGGTTATTGATCATTTAAAAATCATGCTAGACAAAAAGAAGACATTGCATATTGCATTACCTTCAGAAAAGGATTTAGTACCTCCTATGGGAAAATTGCTCCGTGGCTCAGAGAAGTAGAGAGTTTGCAGTGCTAACATTCTGCTTTATCAGCCCATAAACACCCTGCTTGGCCCTTCTCAGACCTTATTGTGCTGTACCCAGTAATGCTTATGATTTTTGCTTTCTCACAGACTTACGCATTTGTATACCTTTGTATCCTCAGCCTTGATGAGCAGCTAAGCCTGCCATGGCTTTAAGATTCAGATTCTTTGAATTCTAGCACATGAAGCCGTACCGAAAGAAACTATTAAATATTTTGAATTTCTCATCTGTTCCTTATGTCTTGGCTCTTGCAAACAGTCTGTTTGATATACACATTTTGCAGAGAGGTAGAATACTATGTGGAGATTTATTAAAAAACACTTTGACCTTATGGTTTGTAAATCACTTAAAATAGCAGAAAACATAGTTATTGAGGGATAAAGTTAACGCACTTGGTTTGGTCAATATGCTCCATCTGTCTTAACTTAACGTCTTTTATTATATTAGCAAAGTCCTGTATCTACAGCCATTCCACCTCAGAACAGTAACACCATTTATCTTAGCCTTAGCCGACAGATCTGAATCAGGTCCATATGGACAAAAAAACAAAACAGGTATTTAGCAAAGGTAATATACGTATTAAGCAACATGCTGCTCTTTTTAGCTGTTTCAATTAAAGGGATTGTTTCGCTAAACACATTCATCACCTATTCATAGTATCTAGTGAATTGGGGACCTCAAGATCCATCTGTGAATAGAGCAAGAAGTGCTTGTGTGTGACGACTGATCTGTTCACTTCCATAGGACAGAGAAATGACTTTCAAATCCCTGTTTTTGAGATCACCTGCAGTGGATAAGTTACAAATGTCTTTAGTAGGACAACCCTTTTAAAGGAAATCCACATTTTGCAATTTTCTCTGATCTTCATGCCCGAGCCCAGATATAAGGTTGGAAATAACTGTCATGGGTATGATACAGTAACTAGGAGTATGTGCACCTAGACTGTCGCTCAGACTAGAAGTCCTAAACTGTTCCTTATTCAATAGGTAGGCTTGATGGTAGCCAGGTCTGGACCGCCAGCGTAGCCCTAACTCCTGAGCAGCCTTGGTCTAACACCCCCTCTCCCCCACCCCTGGGGAGGGCTGGGACTGGAGTAAAGATTCTCACAAATACCAACAGACAGGGGAAAACCAATGCTCAAACTCACCTCAAGCACATTCAGTGGAAAAGACAATACGTGCACAGGGAGAAATAAAGTACAGGGAGAAAATAAACAAACAACAAGGATATTTCCACAGCACACCAAATTGCATACAACAGTTCAACCACAACTGGATCACCACGCATAAAGAGCAATAACGCTGGGGCAAAGCTAGAGCTATCTTCATCATGTGAGGCTAAAGTCCACCATTTTTTATTTGGCGGAGGAAGCCATGATAGGATGACAGACACCTGTGACCCAAGCAGCAATTCACTAGCCAGCAGGAATTAACTTCTGCTAAACCAAAGACCAGAGAACACTAAACAGTCGACGACTGACTCTCGCTGAGCAACTAAAAAGCATCAGGTTGCCTGCCAGACTCTGCAATGTGAACATAATCTGAAGTCATCATGACAGTAACTTAATGTTCTTTGACTCCAGTGTGATTTACAATATTAGTGACTTACATCACTACCTCACTCTCTCTATGTGATCACCATCTACTTACTTTCTCATCCCTGTCCTCCTCAATGGTCCCACATATTCACCAACTAGCACACCCTTTCAGAATCCTCACACAACTAGACATTCACACACTCTGTGTCAGGTTTCCGGGATTTCCAGTTCTCTTTTGAAAGAGCTTGCCCTCGGTTAACATGGAGTTTACTGTTCTGTTGCCCTACTTCCTGTCCAGCTGCTTAAAAGGCCGCCTCTAAGCCTAGTCCAGTGCCTGAGTATACTGCTTGCTGTGTGCTCCTGCTTTGCTGCTCCTAATTCCTGATTGCCTTTGGATCCTCCTGAAAGACTACCGACACCGACTCTGGACTGTACCCGGTTTCTTCAAGCTGTGCCCGGACTCCGTCTGCCGTCTTTGGTCAGCACTTCTGCCCGGTTCCTTCCGGTTCGTAACCACTCTGGACTATCATCCCGTACGGACACTTCTGGACTTTACCACTTGCCCCTTGTGTCCCGGCTGCTGCGCATTTAGGCCTTCCGGGGTGATTGCCAGACAGTCCCTGTATAGGGGTTCGCTCTTGGTGGTCTCCCTGGGGGAGTCCGGTGCGTGGCCCCGGGAATTCCCTTCGCTCCGTTTCGGGAAGGTATTTCGTTTGTTATTGTTCTACTGTGTTTGTTCCGTTGTGTACCTATCGTGGTTACATATTATAAACATCTTTGTACCAAGAACTCGTCTCTGGTTGTCATTGCCCTAACGCTATCGAAATCCTCAGAACATACAATAGTATTACATTATACTCAGGCCACAAAAGGATTTCGCTGGGGCAATGACTGAGACACGAGTAGATCAGCTCTTTTCCATGATTAACTCCTTGCAGCAGGAGATGGAGGCGGTACAAACTAAACTTAGAGATGTGGAGGCACAGCTGGGCCATGATCACCAGGTACTGGGTCCGGCTATTCAGGATTTGCAAGTCAGAGTGGAGGCTCAGGAAGCCGTCCCCACTACGTCCGTATCAGCTGCCGGTATGCCTAGGTTACCCCCATTCCGTTTCAATGGTGATCGTAGTCAGTTTCGTGGATTTGTTAACCAATGTATACTGTTTTTTGATGTACATGCTGATTATTACCGTTCTGACCGGTCAAAAGTGTTATGTATAATCATGTTATTAACCTCACGAGCACTGGCTTGGGCTAATCCTATGATAGGGAATCGGGATATCCGTTTAAATCACCTGGATGACTTTCTGACCGCAATGGCGCAAATGTTTGATGATCCGAATCGCCGTGCTACCGCTGAATCGGCTCTCCTTTCCTTACGTCAGGGAAAGCGTTCTGTCGTTGAATACGCCACTGAGTTCAAGAGGTTAGTGGTAGACACCGACTGGGGAAACAATGCATTATTGTCTGTTTTCAGAAAAGGTTTGTCCGGTACCATCAAGGACGAGTTAGCTCGTTCCGAATCTCCAGGGGATTTTGAACTGTTTCTCCAGCACTGTGTGCGTATTGATACCCGATTGACGGAACGTAGACAGGAAAAATGGGCAGCTGTAAACCGGGTAACCAACTTTGCGTTTCCTTCCAGAGAATCCGCTCTCAGGACGCCACGGGAGGCCGAGGACGTTCCTATGCAAGTGGACTCTCTGCAAAAGCGAGAGACCAACGAACGTCGTGAACACCGGCTCCGTGAGCGTTTGTGTTTCTATTGCGGTCAATCGGACCATTTCTTGATCGACTGCCCGAGACGTCCAAATCGCCCAAATAAGGTATTGGCAGCCATGGCAGAGTGTGACAACACGGACGCAGAGTCCGATATCTCTGAGGCAAGTGGACACCTGGATGCGGTATTTCCCTTGACTGTAATGTCAACATCACCGAAGGACTCAGAAGGGAAATATACCCATTGCTCGCTTCCCATTCAGATCCGGTGGGAGGGACAGCTAATACCTACATCTGCAATGATAGACTCTGGGGCAGGGGGAAATTTCATGGACTCTTCTTTTGCCAGGAAACACGGTATCCGGACTCAGCAAAGATCCTCACCGGTTACCATGGAGACGGTAGACGGATCTCCGTTAGTTTCTGGACCAGTTGATCGGGAAACAGTACCCCTAGAATGCATGATGAAGCCAGGTCAGCAGGAGACCCTTGTTTTCATGTTGATTTCTTCTCCTCATTTTCCGATTATTTTAGGAATTCCGTGGCTACGGTCTACAAATCCAGTCATCGATTGGGAGACTAAGGAAATATCCTTCCCACCGCAGAGTGGTCCGACTATTAGTCCAACTGTACCGGTTCCAGTAACACCGAATGCGGAGGGCACTGTACAGGTACCTGTTTTACCCCCGGTTTATCATGACTTCGCTGATATATGCGACAAAAGAAAAGCCGATCGGCTTCCCCCGCATAGACCGTATGATTGCCCCATAGACTTACTCCCAGGGGCGGAGATCCCGTTTGGTCATGTCTACCCGTTGGCGGCACCTGAGCTAGAAGCACTAAAAGAGTACATCGATGAAAGTCTAGCCAAGGGATTTATTCGCCCGTCTACCTCACCAGCAGGGGCACCCATTTTTTTCGTGAAAAAGAAAGAGGGGACTCTGAGACCCTGTATTGACTACCGGGAACTGAATAAAATAACCATCCGGAACCGGTATCCATTACCGTTGATTCCTGAGCTATTGGAGAGAGTCCAACAGGCAAAAATATTCACTAAATTGGATCTCCGTGGGGCATATAATCTACTTCGCATACGTCCCGGAGATGAGTGGAAGACCGCGTTCCGATGTCGGTATGGACATTATGAGTACCTAGTGATGCCTTTTGGACTTTGTAACGCTCCCGCGGCTTTCCAACATCTAGTTAACGATATTTTTAGGGATATAATGGACCAATTCATGGTGATTTATCTGGATGATATCCTGATCTTTTCTGATTCCCTACAGGAACACCAGGAGCACGTCAAGACCGTACTTACCCGTCTGAGGGATAACCACCTGTACATTAAACTGGAGAAATGCGAATTCCATTGCTCACAAATACAATTCTTAGGTTATGTCATCTCTCCTCAGGGACTGAACATGGAGTCTGGCAAGATACAAGCAATTCTAGACTGGCCGGAACCGGGAAACATCAAAGAGGTACAACGCTTTGTCGGTTTTGCCAACTTTTACCGACGCTTTATCCGTAACTTTTCAGAGATCGTCCGTCCCATCACTCTGTTAACCAAGAAAGGACAGAAGTTTGTGTGGTCCGCCCAGGCCCAGGAAGCTTTCCATCGTCTCAAGGTTTGTTTTACCTCAGCGCCAATATTAGTACATCCGAATCCCGCACTTCCCTTTATCGTGGAAGTCGACGCTTCCGACTATGCATTAGGGGCAATCCTTTCTCAAAGGACTGGGGACAAGAGTCTCTTGCATCCGTGTGCTTTCTTTTCTCGCCGGCTGTCCCCTGCAGAAAGGAACTATGACATTGCGGACAAGGAATTGTTGGCGATTATTTCAGCTTTTAAGGAATGGAGACACCACTTACAGGGAGCTGCGCAGCAAGTGATAATACTCACAGATCATCGTAACCTGGAATTTCTTAAGTCTGCCAGGTGCCTGTCTCCACGGCAAGCCCGTTGGAGCCTATTCCTTAACCAGTTCAATTTTATCGTTACATACCGTCCAGGTTCACGTAATGGGAAAGCCGATGCCTTGTCCCGAATCCACGCCGTGGACTCCGTGCCTGGAACCCCGTCTCAGACCGTGTTATCGGATGCCAATTTCGTTGGAGTAATCCAGGACCAGGACTTGTGGAAGGACATCAAGCTGGCCTATGATGGTGACGTATTTCTTGCTGCCCCCCCGAATGATGTAACTCTTGTTCTTCGGAATGGTGTGTGGTTGAGAGAGCGACGCATTTATGTCCCGGAGGCCGTAAGACTTCGGGTTCTCAAGTTGGTCCATGACTCCGTGTTGGCTGGTCATAGGGGGGTACAGAAGACGCAGGAATTTCTGAGCCGTTTTTTCTGGTGGCCTACCTGTTTAAAGGATGTAAAGGACTATGTCCACTCATGTGTGGTTTGTGCCCGGTGCAAGGTCCCTCGTGTGGCTCCTACGGGACTCCTCCAACCGTTACCCGTTCCATCTCGCCCTTGGGGATCTATCTCAATGGATTTTATTGTGGAGTTGCCAGTATCAGGCGGTCACAATACCATTTTAGTGGTGGTGGATCGGTTGACAAAAGCTGCTCACTTTATTCCGTGTACCGGTCTTCCCTCAGCCGCAGAGACAGTGGATTTGGTTATCCAGAACGTATTCCGATTGCATGGGGTACCAGACGAGATCATCTCTGACCGGGGCGTGCAGTTCACGTCTAGGTTCTGGAAGGGGTTTTGTATGGCACTCCAGATTGATGTCTGTTTGTCTTCTGCATACCATCCTCAGACAAATGGGCAAACCGAACGGACTAATCAAACCCTGGAACAATACCTTCGATGTTATGTCAGCCATCTGCAGGACGATTGGTTGAAGATGCTTCCGTTGGCGGAGTTCTCGTATAACAACACTCAGAGCAGCTCCACTAAGGTAACGCCCTTTTTCGCTAACTTGGGTGTTACGGTTGCTGCGAGCACTGGAGACTATGTCCAGATTTCTTGCTACTGCACATGTGCGAGCGCTGGAGACTAAGTCCAGATTTCTTGCTACTGCACATGTGCGAGCGCTGGAGACTAAGTCCAGATTTCTTGCTACTGCACATGTGCGAGCGCTGGAGACTAAGTCCAGATTTCTTGCTACTGCACATGTGCGAGCGCCGGAGACTAAGTCCAATCTTGGAGCCATTGCACATGTGCGGGTGACATCATCGCTGACACGAGGTCACATGTCTCTGACACCTTCTATGCCGATTGGTCGCTGGTCATGTGCTTGTGACGTCTTGCTTGGTGATAGGCCAGCATGACGTCACTCCTGTCGTTCTGGCAGCGGATTGGCTCTGGTGTCCTCCATCTTGGATGAGGCACAGAGTCTATATAAGACCCTGACACACGCCGCATGGTGCTCAGTCCTCTTGGTTCATGCATATGAGTAGACGCTCTGTGCGCGTTCCTCTAGGCATTCCTCTGTCTATGCTAGGTGAGCGCTACCGGCAGGGTAGCGTTCTTATACCTTACAGCTTCGGCTGCTGTCCGTATCCTTACCTCTTAGGGGAGCGGACATAGGCAGGTGCCTGAGGCACATGGTCTGGCTGGGCCTTGTGATTCTACTCGTAGGTGGACGTTGCCGCTAGGGTAACGTTCCTTATACTGCGTCTGGCAGTTGTTCGTATCCTCGCACACTAGGGGAGCGAACAGAGGTAGGAGCTTTGTGCGGCTTACGCTGCTGTCCGTCTCTTTTGCACCACTAGAAGAGCGGACCTAGGCAGGTGCCATATCTAGTGGTTCGTGTCCTCGCACACTAGTGGAGCGAACGCAGGTAGGAGCTTTGTGCGGCTTACGCTGCTGTTCGTCTCTTTTGCACCACTAGAAGAGCGGACCTAGGTAGGTGCCATTTCGCACACATTGCCTTTGTCTCTGTGATTATTAACAGAGATCATTCCACACACCCTCCAAGTAAGGGAGGAATTGCTTTACTTACTTATTATATCCTTCTGTGAGTTAACAGAGGTATTGCACTCTGCCATAGTCTGCAGCAAAGTCTTTGCACGGTGGACCCTGACTGTCTGATACTCCTTTCGGTTATTATCAGACAGCCCCCCGTAACATTGGGCTACCATCCGAATGTTTTGCCTAGGTCACCGGTTGCGGTTTCGGTGCGAGCGGTGGAGGACAGATTGACAGAGCTACGACAAAATCTGGAGGTTCTAAAGGACACTGTGGCTACGGCTCAGGAGCGTTACAAGAGGTCGGCAGACACTCACCGGAAACCGGCACCCATGTATAAGGTAGGGGACTCTGTATGGTTATCCACCAAAAACCTGAGATTGGGTGTTCCTTCGCAGAAGCTGGGACAAAAATTCATCGGTCCGTTTAAGATCACCGGGATCGTGAGCCCTGTGGCCTGTCGGCTGCGGTTACCGCACCATCTAAAGGTACACCCGGTCTTTCATGTTTCTCTCCTCAAACCCGTTTCTCCTAATACGTTTCATGGTCGTGTCGTGCCTCCTCCTCCGCCTGTGATGGTTGACGGCGAGGAGCAGTTCGTGGTTGAGGACATTATTGACTCCCGGCTCCATCGTCGTCGGCTTCAGTATCTGGTACGTTGGCAGGGGTACGCCCCCGAGGACGATTCCTGGGAACCGGTGGGTAACATTCGGGCACCCCGGAAGATTGCTCAGTTTCATCGGCGGTACCCGGACAAGCCAGGCCCTGATCCGTCCTGAGGCCGTTTCTGGGGGGGGGAGTAATGTCAGGTTTCCGGGATTTCCAGTTCTCTTTTGAAAGAGCTTGCCCTCGGTTAACATGGAGTTTACTGTTCTGTTGCCCTACTTCCTGTCCAGCTGCTTAAAAGGCCGCCTCTAAGCCTAGTCCAGTGCCTGAGTATACTGCTTGCTGTGTGCTCCTGCTTTGCTGCTCCTAATTCCTGATTGCCTTTGGATCCTCCTGAAAGACTACCGACACCGACTCTGGACCGTACCCGGTTTCTTCAAGCTGTGCCCGGACTCCGTCTGCCGTCTTTGGTCAGCACTTCTGCCCGGTTCCTTCCGGTTCGTAACCACTCTGGACTATCATCCCGTACGGACACT
The DNA here is from genome assembly GCF_048569485.1 of Anomaloglossus baeobatrachus. Lineage (NCBI taxonomy): Eukaryota > Metazoa > Chordata > Amphibia > Anura > Aromobatidae > Anomaloglossus > Anomaloglossus baeobatrachus. Next base: position 892,781,679 of record NC_134353.1, on the reverse strand, counting down.
TCTGGACTTTACCATTTGCCCCTTGTGTCCCGGCTGCTGCGCATTTAGGCCTTCCGGGGTGATTGCCAGACAGTCCCTGTATAGGGGTTCGCTCTTGGTGGTCTCCCTGGGGGAGTCCGGTGCGTGGCCCCGGGAATTCCCTTCGCTCCGTTTCGGGAAGGTATTTCGTGTGTTATTGTTCTACTGTGTTTGTTCCGTTGTGTACCTATCGTGGTTACATATTATAAACATCTTTGTACCAAGAACTCGTCTCTGGTTGTCATTGCCCTAACGCTATCGAAATCCTCAGAACATACAATAGTATTACACTCTGTGTCACTCCCCTACTGCTGTCCTACTTAACTTCATTCAATGACACAGACAGTGCCACCGTTTCCTACAATCCTACTCTCACTTCAGTGGCACCTCTTCTGCATGGCAGAGTGCAACGAATCAATAGACAACCTTGGCACACCAGCCTAAAAAAAAAGCATTGGTAAGTGTCCACAGTTGGTGAGCAGTGTTGTAAGAAAACTCACTCACAGGAAGATTTTCTTTCAACTTCAAGTGGTCCCTCAATTCTTCTAAACAGGACTATTTCACAACCCTCATATCTTTTTTTATCCCACAGCTCCAAACAGTTATTCAACACTTTAAACTCCCGCCTCTGACCACCTTTGCCACCTTTTACTTCCCTCATCTCTGCAGAATACTTTGGCCCATATTTCAAAAACAAATCAAGCAATTCTTCACTACTCAACCACCACAAACCCTCCATATAACAGACCAAATGTCTTTACTGCATAACCATCCTCCCCACCATCACTGAAGGAGAGCTTACTCATCATTTTCCAAGTGACACCTCACCACTTGTACACTTGACCCAATCCCACCTCCTCCCCAACCTCACCATCACACTTATAACCTATCATTAAGTTGTGCTACCTTCCCTTTTGCTTTAAACATGCTACAATCACACCTCTCCTGAAGAAACCAACCCTTGACACAACCTCTACATCCAAATATTGTCCCACATTGCAGCTCCTGAATTTTTTTTTTTTTTGCCTAAAATACAAAGGACATGTGTCATCTTTAACTTTATGCCTTTTAGAGATCATTTCATCTTTAATTTGTTTAACTGTTCACAATAACAGTAATTTTGACCAGGGGTGCCCAAACTTTTACATGCAACTGTAATTGATACCTACATAACCTTCCCCATTCGCTAAAGAAAAATATTTGCTGAACATCAACTGGATTCCTGAAATTGATGTATGATTGTTCTGTCCCCACTTAAAGGCGATGGAAGGTGCATAGTTGTGAGAGGTTGTGAGAATCTTACCTTCGTTTTTCCTATAGGTGGGGCAGACAGGACCAGAGCGCTCCAGAGTGAAACATGCACATGCTGAGATGAAACAATGGTGGTTTATTTTCTCCAAAGGTTAGGACATGCAGAGTGCAGTTATCCAAGTACTTGGCATTGTAATTCTCCTGCGATGCTTGTGTGACGCCCTGGGCAAGCCAGGGGTCACAGGTCATCACACCACCACACCCTACATCCCAGTTAGGAACACCAAAGCTACTAAAATCCTTGTTGCCTTCCTCCAGAGGCTGATGTTCACACCAGGGGGTGGGCCAGGCGGTTGGCTCCGCCCACCGGGGAGTTCACAAGCCTGGAGGCGGGAGGAACCAGGCAGATAGAGTTTGGAGGAGGAAGAGAGTGGAGTTGAAGTCTAGCTGAGGGCGAGAGTGGAAGTCCAGCTAGGGACGGAGAGGAGTAAACAGCTAAGTGAAAGTGAAGTAGTAGTGGAGCAAAGAAGAAAAGGAGTAAAAGTGAGCGTAGAAAGCCCTGAAGTTGGTCCGTCTAAGTGCAGGACAGTGTCAGCAAGGTCAGCAACAGCGGTGATTGTCTGGAGGGGGACTGCTCGGAGGTTGCTGGAAGGACTGCGGACGGGTAGTGGCCCGGCGGTCTGGAGCAGTATACGAAGGACAGTCAGCACCAGGGCAGAGGCCTCTCGGACCCCGGCAAGGCTAGGAGTCGCCATAATTTGCCAAATCCATCAGTGAAGGGGACGTCTGTCTCCAAACAACCAAGTCCCGACTGAAGGCAAAAGTCCAACCATTAAGGAGGAACACCGCCACCGCCAGGGCACCAGTTCCTCGGGGCCAGCGTCTGCGGGCAAAGCAGGGCTCCTCCAGCCCATATCCAAGCCGGGGAGCGGGTTACCGGTGGGAACCCATCGCTACCAACACAGAAACACTAGGTGCAGGTCAAAGGGACATCACCGTTACCTACTGGGAGAGCAAGTGCAGCCGTCCGTGGGAACCGTCTTTCCAGCCGTGTGGTTTACCGAAAAACTGTGTCAACGTCTCAGGCTGAGTGAGTACCACAGTGCCGCAAGGCACCGCGCTGCCCCCGTGTCCCTGCGCCCACCAAGCCCTGCATCTCCCATCTCATCACTGGGCCCCGGGATCACCAACCCCTACCCACGGAGGGGCAACACAACAACTGGCTGCTCCATACCACTCTTCCCGGGATCCCCATACAGAGCAGCGGTGGTGCCAATAAATCACCACAACCGTGGGTGGCGTCACGGACAATAAACCATCCCCACACCCAACAACCCCCTTTCACTCACGGGCGAGGAGCGCCGCTAGAGTCCCCGGGATCCGGCTCATCGCTCGAGCCACCGAGCAGCAGCAGGCCGCAGCAGCAGCGGCAGCCGGACCCGAGCAGCAGTGGGAGAGCGCGGCGTCCCCTCCTCCGCCCGCGACAACTTGGCGTCACAAACAGGATCTTACCGTTCTGCCGTTGGGTAGAGGTGTGCCTTGTGACCGCCGGAGGTATCCGGCTGGAAAATTTCAGAAGTCGCCATCTTTGGCGCGAAAAGTTCCCGCTCGAGCGTCTTCTCGAGTAGCAGAGGCGCGAAGGCCAAAACCCCGCCCCAATAGAGGAGGGGCCGGAAAGAAGCTAAGGGGGACGCGATGGCGGCTGGCTGCATGTGAGAGCAGCTACAAAAGCAGGGACACCAGGACTCTGCAGCAGTACTGAGTTCCTGGAAGGCACGATTGCCGAGATGAACCACCCAACTCCCAATGAGGAAGCCCCCGCGCCCGTCACAGCGACGTGGTTGAGGGACCGGACCGTCCCGCTGAGTAATCGTCTGCAGGCCCATATGCAACTCCTCCTGGAGGAGTGGGAGACCGACATGGCGGACGTGGTGGCTGCTATGTGGAGGCGCAAGGTTGAAGAGGAGTTGGAGGAGCGGGTAAGCGACCCACGCCCCTGTATTCCTAAGGGATCGGCCGTTGGAGCTGAGGGGCCCGGCCGGCTTCCGCTCACCCTGCCTCTCTCCCCGCTACCCGTGATAGCTGCTGCCGCCCCGCCATTAGGCCCTCTACCTGCCCAACCGGTAGCGATACCCTGCCCAGCCGCTCCGGCGGACCAGCCGGCTGCAGATGTCCAGGATGGCCCTGAAGCGCACCAGGGGGAACCGCGAGGACCGCGGCCCCTTAACAGCATGGTGCCAGAAGCCCCAGTAGAGACTGTGCCAGACCCTGAGCCCGAGACCATGGCCTGGATGAAGGCCCGGGTGATGCAATTCCACCAGCGTCAGCAGGATCAGATCTTCCGGATGATGGAGCAGTGGACCAACGAGGTGGAGGAGCTGCTTACAACTGCCCCGATGTACGGAGGGGAAATGGATGTAGCAGAACCGACTGGTGACCCACGTCCCTATGTCCTACCAGGACCGGCCGCTGCGGCTGAGGGGCCCGGCCTAGTCTCGGCCTATGCATCACCCTTGCCGTTACTTATGGGGCGCCTCAGTATAAGCTCGCCTAATCTGCTGCCCCGTGCTACCGCAGAAGGGTCTGAAATGCTGGATGCTGGAGGCCAGGAGGCTGCGACAGCTGGCGGCAACCCGCCTGACGCAGGAACCAGAGATGACGACTCCTGCCCCAGCCCCGGGTCCGCTGTTGAGTTTGCAGAGGCAAGTGAGCGTTCCCGCTATGTAGGAGACCCTGTGGTTGTCCATACCCCGCGTACCGGTGGAAATGGGTACCGGGTACCCCTGTCACAGCAGGCATGTCAGTGCATGTTTGATGTGCTGGTGGCAGAGGATGGGTCCGCCTCCGCCGAAGATTCAGAGTAAGGGCAGCGGATGCCCGCTGCAGCAGTCCCCGTTGGGACCACCAGAGTGTTGTTGAATGTTTGGAAAAAGTTTAAAAAGTTTAGAAAATTGATGAAAATGGAAAATGATTACCGTGTACTTCACCAGATTAACAGTGATTGAACCGGCCGGAGCTGGCACCGTTGTCCCCGTGGGGACCGTTTAAAAGTTAGCATGGGAACTATCCATGGACAAGCCCGTGAACTTGCAGGGCAACCACAAACGTTAAGTGGCTTGTAAATAAGTTGTTTTACCGTACCGTTTTCCGCAGTTGCCGCCTCCGGAGAGGCAGGTTGGAGGGAGGGCCCTCAGCAGAGCAGGCTGGGGCCCAGCCACCACAGGAACCGGTGGCTACCCTCTGGAGGGAAAGGACAGATCCCGCTCGGGTAACTGGTACTGGACTTGGGTCAAGGGGTGCTGCCTGGGCTTTAGGGGCAGCATCAGGGCCAGGTTGCTTGGGTGGGAGAGAGCGGAAACCGTACCCGTAAAACCGTTTAGTAACGTTTAAGAAATGTGCCTCCCGTTGTGGGATGATGTTATGATATATATGTTACCGTTTACTTTTATGCATTTACAGAAAATAAAACCGGTGTTGGACGGGCAGCCCGCGGACGGTCTGCATTTTGCTAAGGGGGAATGTGACGCCCTGGGCAAGCCAGGGGTCACAGGTCATCACACCACCACACCCTACATCCCAGTTAGGAACACCAAAGCTACTAAAATCCTTGTTGCCTTCCTCCAGAGGCTGATGTTCACACCAGGGGGTGGGCCAGGCGGTTGGCTCCGCCCACCAAGGAGTTCACAGGCCTGGAGGCGGGAGGAACCAGGCAGATAGAGTTTGGAGGAGGAAGAGAGTGGAGTTGAAGTCTAGCTGAGGGCGAGAGTGGAAGTCCAGCTAGGGACGGAGAGGAGTAAACAGCTAAGTGAAAGTGAAGTAGTAGTGAAGCAAAGAAGAAAAGGAGTAAAAGTGAGCATAGAAAGCCCTGAAGTTGGTCCGGCTAAGTGCAGGACAGTGTCAGCAAGGTCAGCAACAGCGGTGATTGTCTGGAGGGGGACTGCTCGGAGGTTGCTGGAAGGACCGCGGACGGGTAGTGGCCCGGCGGTCTGGAGCAGTATACGAAGGACAGTCAGCACCAGGGCAGGGGCCTCTCGGACCCCGGCAAGGCTAGGAGTCGCCATAATTTGCCAAATCCGTCAGTGAAGGGGACGTCTGTCTCCAAACAACCAAGTCCCGACTGAAGGCAAAAGTCCAACCATTAAGGAGGAACACCGCCACCGCCAGGGCACCAGTTCCTCGGGGCCAGCGTCTGCGGGCAAAGCAGGGCTCCTCCGGCCCATATCCAAGCCGGGGAGCGGGTTACCGGTGGGAACCCATCGCTACCAACACAGAAACACTAGGTGCAGGTCAAAGGGACATCACCGTTACCTACTGGGAGAGCAAGTGCAGCCGTCCGTGGGAACCGTCTTTCCAGCCGTGTGGTTTACCGAAAAACTGTGTCAACGTCTCAGGCTGAGTGAGTACCACAGTGCCGCAAGGCACCGCACTGCCCCCGCGTCCCTGCGCCCACCAAGCCCTGCATCTCCCATCTCATCACTGGGCCCCGGGATCACCAACCCCTACCCACGGAGGGGCAACACAACAACTGGCTGCTCCATACCACTCTTCCCGGGATCCCCATACAGAGCAGCGGTGGTGCCAATAAATAACCACAACCGTGGGTGGCGTCACGGACAATAAACCATCCCCACACCCAACAACCCCCTTTCACTCACGGGCGAGGAGCGCCGCTAGAGTCCCCGGGATCCGGCTCATCGCTCGAGCCACCGAGCAGCAGCAGGCCGCAGCAGCCGCGGCAGCCGGACCCGAGCAGCAGTGGGAGAGCGCGGCGTCCCCTCCTCCGCCCGCGACACTTGCCTCTGAAGCTACTACGTGGTCAGAAAACTTTGCTCCTAGTAGCTCCAATCCAATAAGGGATGTTGTTCTCACAAACTCTGATTTGGAATTAACATACCAGGATGTGATGCAAGAGGGTCATCAGACACTCCCATGGGCTGGGCAAAAGAAACAGAGGAGCTGAAAGGTCTGACCAGTAGATGGCAGCAGAGACAAGCATGAAAAACATTAAATAACAGTTTTAACTAAGACAAATAGAAACAGCACATTCCCCGTCTGAAATTCACTTAGGGGATTTCACTATTGAGTCCATAATACAACCTGAAAGGAAAGGCATGTTAAATGCAAAAACAAGCTCAATTGAGTCCAAAACAAGAAGGATGGCTCAAAGTTCAGGTCCGGTAGCGTTCATCCTGTAGGGACACTCTTTATGGGCAAAAGCAGAACAAGTTCGTGGATTGGCCTTGCAAAGGTCTTCGTCTCACCTTTCCTGATGACCTTTAGCTCAACCTTCCGAACATTGCCGTCCTGACTAGGCAGTATCCTAGTAATTAGTCCCATAGGCCAGTCAGTCCTTTCTGTGGTCTGATCTTTCATGAGGACTAGGTCTCCTTCTTTGAGGTTCGGCTTGGGATGTCACCACTTCTTTCTTCCTTGAAGAATGATGAGGTATTCCTTCCTCCATCGGTTCCAGAAGTAGTCAGCCAAGTATTGAACCCGTTTCCAGTGTTTTTGATAAGTGTTCGCGTGGGTGAACTCTCTGCTGGGCATTACCGCGTTGCAGTTTTTTGGGTTATAAGAATAGTAGGAGTCAATATGGTTGGTGTTTCTGGATCCATGGTCACCGGCACAAGGGGTCTTGAATTGATAATGGCTGAGACTTCAGCTAAAAGAGTGACTAGAGTCCCATGTGTGAGTCTTGAGGAATTAACGTCCATTAGCATGAGTTCAAGATGTTGCGTGAAATCCCGATCATCCTCTCCCAGGAGCCTCCCATGTGAGAACTGTGAGGGGGATTGAAGATCCAGGTGCAACCTTTCTCTGCCAGCTGATCTTGGATAGGCTTGGTGTCGATGTTCAGTTCTCTACATGCACCGACGAAGTTGCTTCCAAGGTCAGACCTCAGCTGTTTCACTGGTCCTCTGATGGCAAGGAACCTTCTCAAGGCGTTGATTAGGCTGGAGGTATCCATGGACTCTAACACCTCAATGTGAATGGCTCGAACACTCATGCAGGTGAATAACACAGCCCACCGCTTGCTGTTTGCTTGGCCTCCGCGAGTTCTGCGTGTGGACACCATCCATGGTCCGAAAACGTCTAGGCCCACGTAGGTGAAAGGTGGCTCTGTAGAAAGTCTGTCTGTAGGCAAGTCAGCCATTTGCTGGTACAGTTGTTTTCCTCTCGCTTTACGACAGTGCACACAATCGTGTAGTATTTGTGCTAACGTGTCTTCATTCCAATAATCCAGAGGCCTGCAGACCGTAAAGCACCTTCTGTAATTTGCCTGCCTTGGTGTTCAGTCTTTTCATGGTGGTGTCAGATCAGCAAGACTGTAACATGGTGTTTGTTGGGAATGATGAGAGGATTTTGTTCTGCAACTCCAAGATGAGCCTGGTTCAAACGACCGCCAACTCTCAGTAAGCCGAAACTGTCGATGACTGGGTTTAAATTGGCGAGAGGACTTCTTATTGGAATCTGCTGTTTGTTGTATAAACACTTCCATTCTATGGCGAATTCACTCTGTTGGAGGTGGCGTATTATGAGGGACTCGCTATGGGAGATGTCCTCAGCAGAAAGGGCTTTGTGGCAGACATGCCAGCGATGATAGTCTTTGTTTTTAAGGAAAGTACGACAGCATCTGGCGAAATGCACTAACCTAGCGACAGTCCTGACGAGCCTCATCCAGCTGAAGAAACGTTCAAAACGTTGGCAACCTAGGTTGGAAGTTTTTTCTGCACTGGTGGCCAGGGTATTGACTTCAGCTCGGACATCTGGATCGTTGTCCGGATCTAGGATGCTGAATGCTGAAGGCTTCCTGGACACCTTCTTCTGACTGTCTCAGCAGGAACTCTGGACCTGTAAGCCAAGAAGAGTTAGCAAAAGAACTTATAGACATAGGTCTAGTTGCGTGATCTGCTGGATTCAGTTCAGTTGGTACAGGTTCTGCTAGGTTGTTGCAAACTTACTTGTCCATAAAGGCAACAATATGTTCTCTCATTTCAGGTTTGCTGTTCATAGAACGCTGAAGAGAGTTAAATCTGGTCTGAGCTTGATCTTGGTTGTTTGGGAGTCTTACCCTGGTAGATCGGAAGGGTAATGGAGAGACCCAATGGTTGGTTTTGTCTTTAGAAAACTCACAGTCCATTATTCCGATGAATTCTCTGTCCTCTACTGACAAGGCTACTTTATTGTCGTCCTTGGTTGTGTGAAAGACTGATCTTCCCAAGTTGTCGATATGCAGAGAAGAAGCAATGTCAGGTAGCTGTATTGTGTCTAGAGACTTCTCTTTCACTCCATAGTGATGAGGACATGGCTTTAAGCAGGTTGTGCGCCCATCTCCATGCACATAAGTCATCTGGTCACCGATATATAAGAAGGACATAGCTGAACTGGAGAGGGTGCAGAGAAGAGCCACCAAGATTATTAGAGGAATGGGTGGGCTGCAATACCAAGACAGGTTATTAAACTTGGGGTTATTTAGTTTGGAAAAACGAAGGCTTAGGGGGGATCTAATCACAATGTATAAATATATGAGGGGACAGTACAGAGACCTTTCCAAAGATCTTTTTACACCTAGGCCTGCGACTGGAACACGGGGGCATCCGCTACGTCTTGAGGAAAGAAGGTTTAATCATAATCACAGACGAGGATTCTTTACTGTACGAGCAGTGAGACTATGGAACTCTCTGCAGCATGATGTTGTAATGAGTGATTCACTACTAACATTTAAGCAGAGCCTGGATGCCTTTCTTGAAAAATTTAATATTACCAGTTATGTATATTAGATTTTATGACAGGGTATTGATCCAGGGAACTAGTCTGATTGCCGGATGTGGAGTCAGGAAGGACATTTTTTCCCCATTGGAACTTGTTTGCCACATTGGGGTTTTTTTGCCTTCCTCTGGATCAACATGTTAGGCTACGGGTTGAACTAGATGGACTTAGGCGGGCTTTGCACGTTGCAACATCGGTAACAATGTGTTACCGATGCTGCAGCGATAGTCCCGCCCCCGTCGCACGTTCGATATATAGTGAAAGCTGCCGTAGCGATTATTATCGCTACGGCAGCTTTACACGCACATACCTGCCGTGCGACGTCCCTCTGGCCGGCGACCCGCCTCCTTCCTTAGGGGGCGGGTCGTGCGGCGTCACAGTGACGTCACACGGCAGGCGGCCAATTAAAGTGGAGGGGCGGAGATGAGCAGGATGTAAACATCCCGCCCACCTCCGTCCTTCTCATTGCAGCCGGGAGGCAGGTAAGGTGAAGTTCCTCGCTCCTGCGGCTTCACACACAGCGATGTGTGCGGCCGCAGGAACGAGGAACTACATCGTACCTGTCGCTCCCCCGGCATTATGGAAATGTCGGAGGCTGCAGCGATGATACGATGACGACGATTTTGCGCTCGTTCATCGTATCATCTAGGATTTACACACTACGACATCGCAAGTGACGCCGGATGTGCGTCACTTTCGATTTGACCCCACCGACATCGCACCTGCGATGTCGTAGTGTGCAAAGCCCGCTTTAGAGTCTCCCTTCAACCTTAAAAACTATGATACTATGAAAAACTATGATACTATGATAAGTCTTGAAGGAATCAATTTCTGATCGATCATCGCACACATTTCCTATGACTACCCATCCCAAGTCCAGTCTCTGGCGTATGGTGCATAGTCAGGCCCATTACACTGCTGTCGCACCTTGAGTACCCTTAGATTGTCTCTGCCGAGCAGGAGTAGAATCTCTGCGTTATTGTCCAGAGGTGGGATAACACTAGCGAGGTGTCTTAGGTGTGGTTGATGAAATGCAGCTTCTGGGGTAGGAATTTCATTCCTGTGGCTGGGTATTTGGTCACATTCAACGAGCGTTGGTAGAGGTATTTCAGTCTTACCATTGATAGAAGCAATGAATCCCTGGGCTCGTCTGCCGCTAGTCTCTATGCGACCCGAGCAGGTGTTCAAGGTGTAGGGTTCTGATGGTCCATTAATTCCGAAGGCTTCAAAGAATTTGGTTCCTGCTAGGGACCGGTTGCTTTGGTCGTCTATGATGGCATACACCTTCATTGCCTTTTCTGGATGTCCCTCGGGATAAACCTTGATGAGGCATATTCGGGCACAACATTTCTGTGTTTGGCCCTCTCCACATACCTCTGAGCATGAGACGGCTGTGGTGGTGTCAGTCTGATTCTTGGGCTCCCCGCCATGACTTGGAGTGGGAGTGGTGGTGACTGCAGCCGGTGTGTCTCTAGCTAGCTGGGTTGGGTGCATGGCTGAAACGTGTTTTTCACTATGACACTCCTACACTTGACGATGGATTTACAGTCCTTGGCCATGTGCTCAAGTGACGCGCAGCATTTGAATCAGATCCGAAGCTCTGTGAGGACTTTCTTGCACTCCTGTAGGGTTTTGGATCTAAACCCTCTGCACTTTTTCAGTGAATGCGGTTTTTTATGGATGGGACATTCTTGATTGAAAGACTTATCTCATGATGAGATGGTGTACTGTTTATCTGTGGGTGCTGCAGGTGATGGTAGCTCAGTCTTCCTGACACTCACAGTGTTCTTAATGTCTCTGCGTTTGTGTATGGCACCTTCATACCTTGATGATGATGTTGTTGCTGCTGCCAAAGTGTTGAACTCTAGGAAGTCGAGGCTGGGGTCGTTCCTCATCTGGGCCTGCTCATCGATGAACTTGCAGAACTGAATAAATGGGGGAAAGGTGACGTCATGCACTCTTTTGTACCTTGAGACTGACGTTGCCCATTTCTCCTGCAGACTGTATGGCAGCTTCACCACGATTGGGTTCACTCCATGGGCTGTATCCAGGTAGCACAGCCCAGACAGATGAGGGTCTCTTTTGGCGAGCTCCAGCTCCATGAGCAGATCACTTAGGTCTTGAAGCTTGTGAACTTCTTTAAGGTTGATCTTTGGGATGTCCTGCAGTCTCTTGAATAGGGCTTTCTCTATTGCTTCTGCGCTGCCAAAGGTGCGTTCCAGTCTCTACCATGCAGCAGCGAGACCTGCTTCTGCTTCTCCCACATAGACGGTTCTGAGGCTCTTGATATGGTTTGTAGAGCCTGAACCCAACCACTTGATCAGGAGGTCGAGCTCCTGTTCTGCAGTGAAGTTGAGATTGGCGATGGCTGCCTTGAAAGTTGCTTTCCAGGCCCTGTAGCTCTCTGCACGATCATCAAATTTCATGAGACTAGTGTTGATTAGCTCTCTGCTCACCATGAACCTGGCAAACTCAGACATATCTGATTTCTCACCACTTGTTGCCACGACAACTCGTGATGCCCCTGGGGCGTATGGGCTGCCTGGCATGAATGGATGAGATGTTCCTGGGTAAAATGACGTTGCTGCAGGGTTGAGCTGTGGTTTAGCCTCTGTAGATTCTGATGACCGCTGCTTGAGCTGTGGAAGTGGGTCAGGAAACACTTGGTTGCCATCTTGCCGTGGTGACTGTGTTTGAGAGGGCACCTCTTGGTGACTGTTATTAATTTGCTCGGATGCTTTAGGTGGCACTGGCACTGGTAGAGGTAAGTTGGAGGTTTCGGTGTTGTCGGCTTGGACGGTACTGCAAACCGGGGTTGTTACAGGTAACTGATTTAGTACATAGTCTCTTGTGCGATCAACTGGATTGTCTGCTTCCAGTGGTGGCGAGTGAGCTGGATCAGGACCTTGGATCAATGCTTGCTCAAGTAGTCTCACTTTAGCTAGCGCAACTTCCTCTTCCATCTGTGACCGAAGAATCTTTATCCGAGCCTCCACTTCTGCCCTTGTGGCTTCTGCTTTAGCAGCTTCTGCTTTTGCAAGGGCTTCTGCTTCAGCCCTTTTGGCTTCCGCTTTAGCAGCTTCTGCTTTTGCAAGGGCTTCTGCTTCTGCCCTTTTGGCTTTTGCTTCTACCCTTTTGGCTTCTGCTTCTGTCCTTTTGGCTTCTTCCTGTACTTCTCTTTCTGTGAAGGAACGTCTCACCTTGGATTCCTCTGCTCTTATGCGGGCCTCTAGTATCCTGTCGCTCAGGGCTCAGCTTCTTGAGGATGATGACCCGTATGACCGAGAGGAACGTGTAGATGAGGTTGATCGGTGTGATCTGGTTTCTTGCTGGTGAGAGATACGGTGTTCGGCCTTGTCTATGGCATCTTGCACCTTGGCATCTCTTTCCTTGTCTACCTCTTCTGCCTTGCTCAGGTCTGAAAGAGCTTCATCAATTTTAGAGTCTTTTAGAAAGGTAATGTACCTTGTTGACAGTCTCTTGTATCTTTCATGAGCTGTGTTCAGCCGTTCCAGAGCGGCTTGTAAGCATGCGGCATCACCTGATGAGGATTCAAGCCTTGACATGTAATAGGTGACTCGTTCCCACTGTTCTTCCAGGTGTTCACATGACTCATCTTTCATAGTGTGATAGTTTTCAGTGACTTTTATTGTGGGTTTGGAAGAGCGCTTCGGTCGGACAACTTGGTCTGCTGAAAGCGTGGGCTCTGCCTCCTGGGCTTCATAATGGACAGTATCAGGTTGTATTTGCTCTGTTTCAGCAGTGGGGGACTGTCCAAGGTCTTTTTCGGCCATTTTGATTTGATTTTGATTCCCAAGGTGTCTTTAGCAAAACTTGGGGTTCGCAGTGCAGCGATGTGCAGTAATGAGGTATAATGTACTGCAAGTCTATAGAAGTGGTATGGCAAGAGAGAAACAGCAGGTGCATAAACTGTCCCTTTACAATGCAAGCAGAGGTGATATAGGACGTGGCAGATGGGAGAGCTTCCCCTTAGGCTTGTCCAGGCATGCACTGTGCCGGCAGACTAGTGCACAAGGCTTGTTGCTAGGCAGATTACATGGGAAGTTACAGGGTTCTTAGGGATCTGTAGCCGGGGTATTGAGCTCTTAAGCAGTCTTCTGACTGTTCTGTCCCCACTTAAAGGCGATGGAAGGTGCGTAGTTGTGAGAGGTTGTGAGAATCTTACCTTCGTTTTTCCTATAGGTGGGGCAGACAGGACCAGAGCGCTCCAGAGTGAAACATGCACATGCTGAGATGAAACAATGGTGGTTTATTTTCTCCAAAGGTTAGGACATGCAAAGTGCAGTAATCCAAGTACTTGTCATTGTAATTCTCCTGCGATGCTTGCCTCTGAAGCTACTACGTGGTCAGAAGACTTTGCTCCTAGTAGCTCCAATCCAATAAGGGATGTTGTTCTCACAAACTCTGGTTTGGAATGAACATACCAGGATGTGATGCAAGAGGGTCATCAGAGACTCCCATGATCTGGGCAAAAGAAACAGATGAGCTGAAAGGTCTGACCAGTAGATGGCAGCAGAGACAAGCATGAAAAATATTAAATAACAGTTTTAACTAAGACAAATAGAAACAGCACAATGATTAATTTCACTGGTTTAGGTGGACAGAAAATTAATAAAACATAACCGTTATTATAGATGAATAAACTATATCTACATCTTTGTCAAATAAAATATTTTAGGCCTATCCAAGTCAATATTTCCTTAGCACTTGGATACAAAAATGAGATAAACTATGGGATAAATTTATTTTATTTAAGAAATATCAGTTCAGCTATTTAGGCCCTATCCGATTTAAGACCTCATCTGATTTCATACAATAGATGGGAAAAAAATATATACCACTTTGATAATTACCTTAATTTTAATTTTATAAGACGCACCCCAAATTTTGAGAAACAAAAGGTAAAGAAAATGGGAAAGAAAAGTGTGTCTTATAATATGAAAATACAGTATTTCATCCCACATAAATTATTTCATTTTTCATTCATATTGGGTTTAGGAACTGTAAAGATCTTGTTGTTCCAATTCAATATTGCATGTAATGTCTCAATATCAGTAATTGTGTTTATTCACATCTCTTTCCTAATATTTCCCATTTATTTTAATTAACTTATGCAATAACTGTATAAGTAAATTGCATCTCGTTCCTTGGAATTATTGCACAATCATCTGCACTGCTTTAATTCATAATACTGCAGGCTTCTAGTGTGTATTTCCCAAATATGGTGCAATATACTTACACAGCTATTACATCAGTTAATTAAAATAAATAGGAAACATTAGGAAAGAGATGTGAATAGACAAATCCTCAACCCCATATGACTTCAAAATGAAATACTTTATGTGGGATAATATAATTATCAAAGTAAAAAAATATTTTTTTCCCCATATATTGTTTGAAATCAGATGAGGTTTTAAATCAGGTAGGGCCTAAATATCTGGTCCCATGCACTGATATTTCTCAAAAAAAGAAACATCCCACATTATATATAATTTTTGTATCCAAGTCTAAAGGAAATATTGACTTGGATAGGCTTAAAATATTTTATGTGATGAAGATATAGATATAATTTTAATCATCTTTAATAAAGGTTATGTTTTAATAATTTTCTGTCCACCTTAATAAGTGAAATTCTTTAAATTAGTGGATAAATTGAGTCCTATACGTCCTCAACAGGGATTTTTTTCTTGATGTCCAGTTGGCTACTTGTAAGCAACTGTTTTAGAAATAATAATGGGGGATTTATCAATGTATTTGCTTAATGTTGCATGAAAAATTCCCCCAAATTGTCTCAAATAATTGCATGCTGCAAAATTGTGCAAAAATATCACTGTTTGCACAAACAACACTTGTCAAAAGCAAAAAAATGGCCACTGTAATTTGATTCAGTTATTTCCGCAACTGAAAATTAATTTTACAGTTGTAGCCAAAAGTTTTGAGATTAACACACATTTTGGTCTTCATAAAGTTTGCCGCTTTAATGCCTTTAGATGTTTTAGTTCAATGTTTCTATGGTCACAGAAGTAGAATTATGAACATTCCATGAGTTTTTAAATGCATCAAGGATACGCCAAGACTCAATATTCTACAGCAAACACCAACAGAAGAAGAATGGGTATGATTGCTGCGCTGCCGTAGTCAGAGACACATCCAGGAGTAGGTCAATAGTGATTGATTTCTACGTATTTCAGAGAGAACCCTCTCCTTCCTCAGGAAAATCACGTATTTCAATATTTACAGTTTTTACTATTTTTTTTTAAGTCTTCTGCCATTTACCACGACATGTTGCATCTCAGCTCCTGTGCCAAATCCTGACTGTTGACAACTCATTCTTGTCTCAACATTGCTTGGAGTTTCTCACAATTTCTGTTTTTGTTTGTCCACCCACTTTTTGAGGATTGACCACAGGTTCTCAATGGGAATGAGATGTGTGGAGTCTCCTGACCATGCAACCAAAATGTCAACGTTTTGTTAACTGACACACTTAGTTATCACACATCTGCCTTGTGACAAAGAGAAAATATCTTTTCACGAAGTTGAGACATTGGACTGCAGAGAACTGCGTTCAAGTTATTTTCTCTGATGAAGCCTCCTTCAGATAGTTTGAGACATCTGGAAGAATGATTGTCTGTAGATGAAAAGATGAGCACCACCATGAGTCTTGTGTCTGCCAAAGTAAAGCATCCTGAAACCATTCATTTGTGAGGTTGCTTTCCATCTAATACTTTTAGACTCACCCACAATTTTGTCTAAGAGCATGGCCATGACTAAAGAACGATATCTAAACTTCCTCCAAGAACAACTTCTCCCCAAAATTCAGGAACAATTTAGTGATAAACAATTCTTATGCCAGCATGATGGAAAAATGGGTCCCTGGCCAGGAAACTCCCAAGATCTCAATCCCGTTTAGTAAATTCTTGAAAAGTGAGAGGATAAAGAAAAACAGAATTTGAGAGAAACTCCAAGCACTAATTTGACAAGAATGAGTTGTCATCAGTAAGGATTGGGCCCAAGAGCTGATATCCAGCTGCCATAGCGAAGGGCAGAAGTCTTGAAAAACAAAATGGGTTAACACTATAAATATTGAGTCTTTACATAAACTTAATGTATTTGTCAATAAAAGTTTAAAAACTTATGAAATGTACTTAATTGTACTACAGTTACCAAAATAATCATCTGACTAAAAGATCTAAAGACTATAAAGCAGCAAACGTTGCGAAACTCCAAATTTGTGTCAGTCTCAAAACATTTGGCCATGACTTTACATCTGAACGTGGTGTTTTCTGCACTGCAGTTTGTGGAGCATTTTTTTCGTGTCCAATCCAAGAGTAGATTTATATGGAATGGGATTTGTAAAGGAAGCACATATAGTTGTCTGTCTTGTAGGACAGACAACTTTCCACACAACTTTCCACACCAGGAAATAGATTAAATAAACTGCATGAATAAACAGTGAATCTACACTTGATGAGTTTCCTTTAATAACCCCTTTCTGATGTCCATCGTTGATATAAAGCCCTGTCAGAAAGTCTTTCCCTCACATTACTGTATATGTATGAAGCATATATGGCATATACTGTGAGGCTAAGCCTGCATTATTAACAGTAGATATCAGCTGTGTATTACAGCTCACACCCTGCTGCAAGATAACTCTGATCATGCTCCTAAATCCACTAGATGGGGCAGTCAATTGTGATTGTGGCATCTAAGTTGTTGATTCTGGATCCCATCACCTCTCAGCCTCTGTGTCTGCCATAGACAGACAACCACTGGTGGACATAGAAGGAGGAGGGTCCCTGCACAAGGACAGTATATCGGCCCTTTGTAGTCCAAAAGATTATCATAATGGCCAATTCCACTTGCTTTGGAGGTAAAAGTTGCCCCCTCACCTCTTGGGCCTCTGTGAGGCTGCACAGGTTGTGCCCATGATATGTCCGCCCATGCAGACAACTATTAGGATGCTCAAGTCCCTTGTCTATATACAGGAACCAGGAATAAAATGTTGATGAACCTGCGCTGCTGTAGTCAAAAGGATCCAAGTTTTACATTTTTTAAAAATGGTTTAATTCTATGCGTTTCAAAGTGAAACCCACTGTTACGGTTGCTGTGGCACTGGAGTCTATGTCCAGATTTCTTGCTACTGCACATGTGCGAGCACTGGAGAATATGTCCAGATTTCTTGCTACTGCACATGTGCAAGCGCTGGAGACTAAGTCCTATCTTGGAGCCATTGCACATGTGCGGGTGACATCATCGCTGACACGAGGTCACATGTCTCTGACACCTTCTATGCCGATTGGTCGCTGGTCATGTGCTTGTGACGCTTTGCTCGGTGATAGGCCAGCGTGACGTCATTCCTGTCGTTCTGGCAGCGGATTGGCTCTGGTGTCCTCCATCTTGGATGAGGCACAGAGTCTATATAAGACCCTGACGCACGCCGCACGGCGCTCAGTCCTCTTGGTTCATGCATGAGAGTAGACGCTCTGTGCACGTTCCTCTAGGCATCTCTCTGTCTATGCTAGGTGAGCGCTACCGGCAGGGTAGCATTCTTATACCTTACAGCTTCGGCTGCAGTCCGTATCCTTACCTCTTAGGGGAGCGGACATATGCAGGTGCCTGAGGCACATGGTCCGGCTGGGCCTTGTGATTCTACTCGTAGGTGGACGTTGCCGCTAGGGTAACGTTCCTTATACTGCGTCTGGCAGTTGTTCGTATCCTCGCACACTAGGGGAGCGAACAGAGGTAGGAGCTTTGTGCGGCTTATGCTGCTGTCCGTCTCTTTTGCACCACTAGAAGAGCGGACCTAGGCAGGTGCCATATCTAGTGGTTCGTGTCCTCGCACACTAGTGGAGCGAACGCAGGTAGGAGCTTTGTGCGGCTTACGCTGCTGTTCGTCTCTTTTGCACCACTAGAAGAGCGGACCTAGGCAGGTGCCATATCTAGTGGTTCGTGTCCTCGCACACTAGTGGAGCGAACGCAGGTAGGAGCTTTGTGCGGCTTACGCTGCTGTCCGTCTCCTGGCACCACTAGAGGAGCGGACCTAGGTAGGTGCCATTTCACACTCACTGCCTTTGTCTCTGTGATTATTAACAGAGACCATTCCACACACCCTCCAAGTAAGGGAGGAATTGCCTTATTCACTAATTATATTCCTCTGTGAGTTTAACAGAGGTATTGCACTCTGCCATAGTCTGCAGCAGAGTCTTTGCACGGTGGACCCTGACTGTCTGATACTCCTTTAGGTTTTATTATCAGACAGCCCCCTGTAACATTAGGACTGAGCCAAGGGTCTGGCAGTTATGGCAGAATATCAGCAGTTACACCGTTACATACAAGTACTTGAGTCACGGCTCAAGAGTATAGAGGATAAACCTCAGACCATGGTGACATCTGCACATGATCCTCGACTTGCTCTGCCAAACAGATATTCTGGCGATGCCAGATCATGTCGTGGTTTCATTAGTCAGTGTCAGATACACCTAGAGGTCAACTCTTCTCGCTTCTCTACGGAGAGGTCCAGAGTAGGCTTTATCATCTCCTTACTTCAGGCCAAAGCCTTAGAATGGGCGACTCCCCTATGGGAGCGCTCTGATGTGGTTACTCTGAGACATCAAAACTTTCTTGATGCTCTTAAGGCGGTATTCATGGGTCCGCAGGTTACCCATGATGCGGCCCTGAGACTGTTAGATCTATCTCAGGGTTCGTTATCCACTAGTTCTTATGCCATTGCTTTTAGAACTCTGGTGGCAGAACTAGATTGGCCAGAGAAGGTGTTGATTCCTATCTTCTGGAGAGGGTTGGCAGGCTATGTCAAGGATGCTCTTGCTACTTGTGAGGTCCCTGCTTCTCTGGAAGACTTGATCACAGTAGCAACGAGGATCGACGTACGCCATAGGGAACGTAGACTCGAGGTCTCTTCCTCACGCCCTAAGCATCGGGCTATTCCAGTTGTTGAGGGTCCACTACCATCTTCCTCAGCATCTGAAACATCTCCCACTCCTATGGAGTTAGGTCATATGTCCTCCAGACTACGCAAGTCTGGTCCTCCTATATGTTACGTATGTCGTCAGGCTGGGCACTATGCCAACAAGTGTCCTAGCCGTCAGGGAAACTCCCAGGCCTAGTAACCATTAGAGGGGGGTTACTAGAGACGTCTTCTGCACCCTCTAAGTGTAGTATCCCAGGTCAGCTCTCATTCTCTGAGAATACATGGCCTATTATGGCTTTTGTGGATTCCGGAGCTGACGGGACTTTTGTGTCCTCAGGATTTGTAAAGAGACACAATATTCCCTCTATCATGTTAGAGGCGCCTATTCCTGTCCGTGTTGTTAATGGAACTATGTTGTCTGACTCCATTACATTGAGGACAGTTCCCTTGCGCCTTTCCCTGTCTCAGGGTCACATAGAGGAGATTTCTTTTCTTGTTTTGCCTGAGGGTATAGACGACGTCCTTCTGGGTCTCCCATGGCTTCGGACTCATGCTCCTCACATTGACTGGGAGTCCGACAGCATTATTAGTTGGGGTTCGAAATGTCAGTCCCGATGTCTTCCCTTACCACCTAAGGTCGTTGCGGTTGCATCAACTGATCTCTCTCCCATACCTACACCCTATTTGGATTTCGTTGATGTGTTCTCCATGGAGGGTGCTGAGGTTCTTCCACCCCATAGGCCGTATGACTGTGCCATAGACCTTATCCCAGGTTTGGTTCCACCTAAGGGCAGGGTTTACCCCTTGTCGATACCTGAGTCGGAGGCCATATCGACCTATATAAGAGAGAGTTTAGAGAAGGGGTTCATTCGTAAGTCTGTCTCTCCCGTGGGAGCTGGGTTTTCCTTTGTTCGGAAGAAAGAGGGTGATTTGCGTCCCTGCATAGATTACAGGGGTCTCAACGCAATCACAATAAAGAACAAATACCCGTTAGCTTTAATTTCGGAGCTCTTTGACAGACTGAGGGGAGCTCAAGTTTTTACGAAGCTGGATCTGCGGGGTACGTATAACTTGGTACGAATTCGAGAGGGTGACGAATGGAAGACCGCTTTTAACACCCGAGATGGTCACTATGAATACCTCGTCATGCCTTTTGGTTTATGTAATGCACCCGCAGTATTTCAGGACTTTGTAAACGATGTGTTCAGGGATTTACTGTTATCCTCTATAGTGGTGTATCTGGACGACATCCTGATTTTTTCTCCTGATCTGGAGACTCATCGTCAGGATGTCGTTCGTGTCCTTTCCCATTTAAGGGAGCACTCATTGTTTGCTAAACTCGAAAAATGTGTATTCGAGCAGTCATCCTTGCCTTTTTTGGGCTACATTATCTCACAAGAGGGTCTGGCTATGGATCCTGCGAAGCTCTCTGCTGTCCTGGAATGGTCCGAACCTCATTCCTTGAAGGCGGTGCAACGCTTCTTAGGATTCATAAATTATTACAGGCAGTTCATACCCCATTTTTCTACTTTGGTGGCCCCTTTGGTTGCCTTGACTAAGAAAGGTACTAATCCCAAAGTCTGGTCTACTGAGACATCTCAGGCTTTTGAGGCAGTAAAAAGACACGTTTCAACTGCTCCCGTTCTTCAAAGACCCGATGAGAATAAGCCATTCCTCTTGGAGGTTGATGCCTCTTCAGTGGGTGCTGGTGCGGTCTTGTATCAAAAGAACGGTGCAGGTAGAAAAAGGCCGTGTTTCTTCTTTGCTAAAACCTTTTCACCGGCAGAGAGAAACTATACCATTGGGGATAGGGAACTGCTCGCCCTGAGATTAGCCTTGGAGGAGTGGCGTCACTTGCTGGAAGGAGCGAAACATCCTTTCCAGGTCTATACAGACCATAAGAATCTGACGTACTTACAAACCGCTCAGCGTCTGAATCCTCGCCAAGCCCCCTGGTCCTTGTTTTTCTCCCGCTTTCACTTCTCCATCAACTATCTGTCTGGGAGTAAGAATAACAAGGCAGACGCCCTGTCTCGCTCTATGGTTTCTACCCAGGAAGAGATTGACGAACCTCGTCTTATCCTTCCCTCCAGGGTTTTTCATACGCTCTCCCCTGTGACGTTAGACCAAATCCCACCGGGCAAGACCTTTGTTCCGCCTGATCGACAGAATGATATACTGTCGTGGGCCCACACCTCAAAGCTGGGTGGGCATTTTGGTATTAGGCGGACACGAGAGTTACTGGAGAGGTGGTATTGGTGGCCACACTTAGCCAGCCACGTCAAGAGATATGTCGGTTCCTGCTACTCGTGTGCTCGCAACCGTCCATTACGGCAGAGACCGGCTGGGCTCTTGCATCCTTTACCAGTGCCAGATAGACCATGGGAGGTGGTAGGCATGGACTTTGTGGGTGATCTTCCGTGTTCACAGGGACATAGATTTGTGTGGGTCATTACGGACCATTTCTCTCGGATGGTTCATCTCGTACCGTTATCGAGAATCCCATCTTCCAGGGTACTAGCCAAACTATTCCTCAAGCATGTCTTTTGGCTTCACAGGATGCCAGATCGTATCATTTGTGATAGAGGCCCGCAATTTGCTTACCGTTTCTGGCGAGATCTTTGTAGCCTTCTGCAAATTGAGTTGAATCTCTCTTCGGCATACCATCCGGAGACCAATGGTTTGGTTGAGCGTACCAATCAATCCATGATTATATACCTTCGACACTTTGTTGCTGAGAACCACGATAACTGGTCCTCCCTTCTACCCTGGGCAGAATTTGCCCTTAACAATTCGCTGGCTGAGGCCACTGGGCAGACACCGTTCATACTCAATAATGGGCAACACCCTAGGGTACCGGTACCGTTTCCCGCTGCTGCACCTCCTCCTCTTGTGGCCGACTGGGCAACTAATGCCAGAGAGGTTTGGGATCGGACTCAAGAGTCGATCCAAGCAGCTAAGGACCGTATGAAGACGGTGTCCGATCGGTTTCGTCGCCCGTCTCCTGTCTTTTCTCCGGGGGACTTTGTGTGGCTCTCTGCAAAACACGTGAAACTTAGAGTGAGCTCTGTCAAATTTGCTCCTCACTTCCTGGGTCCTTATGAGGTTCTTCGACAGGTAAATCCTGTAGTCTACCAATTGAAGTTACCCGTCCATCTTAGGATCCATGACAAATTCCATGTCTCACTGCTAAAGCCGGCTATTTTATCTCACGCTCGTGAAGTGCACTCTCCTGCCTCTGATTCCTCTCGCTCTAGCTATGAGGTACGAGCCATAGTTGGTTCTAAGATGGTTAGAGGGCGCAGGTTCTTCTTGATAGATTGGGAGGGCTACGGCCCGGAATATCGCTCTTGGGAGCCTGAGGAGGCTGTCCATGCTCCCGACTTAGTTGACGATTACCTGCGTCGCCGGGAGGGGGGCCCTTGAGGGGGAGGTACTGTTACGGTTGCTGTGGCACTGGAGTCTATGTCCAGATTTCTTGCTACTGCACATGTGCGAGCACTGGAGACTATGTCCAGATTTCTTGCTACTGCACATGTGCAAGCGCTGGAGACTAAGTCCTATCTTGGAGCCATTGCATATGTGCGGGTGACATCATCGCTGACACGAGGTCACATGTCTCTGACACCTTCTATGCCGATTTACCGCTGGTCATGTGCTTGTGACGCTTTGCTCGGTGATAGGCCAGCGTGACGTCATTCCTGTCGTTCTGGCAGCAGATTGGCTCTGGTGTCCTCCATCTTGGATGAGGCACAGAGTCTATATAAGACCCTGACGCACGCCTCACGGTGCTCAGTCCTCTTGGCTCATGCATGAGAGTAGACGCTCTGTGCACGTTCCACTAGGCATCACTCTGTCTATGGTAGGTGAGCGCTACCGGCAGGGTAGCGTTCTTATACCTTACAGCTTCGGCTGCAGTCCGTATCCTTACCTCTTAGGGGAGCGGACATAGGCAGGTGCCTGAGGCACATGGTCCGGCTGGGCCTTGTGATTCTACTCGTAGGTGGACGTTGCCGCTAGGGTAACGTTCCTTATACTGCGTCTGGCAGTTGTTCATATCGTCGCACAGTAGGGAAGCGAACAGAGGTAGTAGCTTTGTGCGGCTTATGCTGCTGTCCGTCTCTTTTGCACCACTAGAAGAGCGGACCTAGGTAGGTGCCATATCTAGTGGTTCGTGTCCTCGCACACTAGTGGAGCGAACGCAGGTAGGAGCTTTGTGCGGCTTACGCTGCTGTCCGTCTCCTGGCACCACTAGAGGAACGGACCTAGGTAGGTGCCATTTCACACTCACTGCCTTAGTCTCTGTGATTATTAACAGAGACCATCCCACACACCCTCCAAGTAATGGAGGAATTGCCTTATTTACTAATTATATTCCTCTGTGAGTTTAACAGAGGTATTGCACTCTGCCATAGTCTGCAGCAGAGTCTTTGCACGGTGGACCCTGACTGTCTGATACTCCTTTAGGTTTTATTATCAGACAGCCCCCTGTAACACCCCACTTCTTCCTCAGGTAAAGAAGTGGCTTTTCCTGTGGAAGAAGTGGGGTTTCACTTCGAAATGCATAGAATTAAACCACCTTTTAACAATCTAAGTCTTGGACCCTTTTGTCTACAGCAGCGCATATTCATCCCCATCATTTTTTTTCCTGGTTCCAGTTTATTGCCTTTATCTCTATGGCTTGTGGACCATGCAGCAGCTGTTTATGCTTTTAATATTGGTTGCAGGTCACACAACCCGACAGGGTGAGCGACTAGCTCTTTTTCGCACCTGCTTAATATTTGGGTAAAACCCTATTGCGCTTCTTTATCCTCAGTATTCCATTAAGTCCCTTGTCTGACTAATCCCCCCACCCCAAAAAAAAAGCTATTGAAAAATTAAAAAAAAAAACTAAAAAGTATGTGATCATTCTGTAATGATCTAAAGTATAAAATGATCATGTTATTTATCCCAACCGCTCCATGCTATATAATGGCAATATACAAGAAAAGCCACAGCCACTCCATCATTTACCAGGAAAATGTGTGACAATATAGTAAAACCATAGTGATCACAGCGCCTGGATGGGGACTAGGACAAGTCGTTTATACTTAAATGCAGACAAGAGAAATATACGACCAGAGTCCAGGGTACAAAGGTGAAAACTTTATTAGGTAGATAGGTGCAGGGCGGCACTAACAAGTGTGGACATAGGCAATAGATCTTTAACAGACTGCTGACAAGTCATAAATATCAATACATATATTAGGCAATGATTACATGTGAACCGATATACCTATGTGTACAATCAAGTAATCAACAGTCCACCAGGAAAGCTGCATAAAGTATATGCTATTGCTATAAACGGGTCACAGACCAAAAAACCTCCTGTATGGATCATGGCAATCACATATAGTATATATAGAACAATCAAATTCAAAAGGATTGCACAAGGTTTGATTGGGGGAGTATGGAAGGGACCCCAGCGCCCCAAACATCAAGGGGACAATAGTTGGATAATGCAGCTGTTACCTGGAAAAGTGTGGAGATCAGACGGAGCCTGCGTCCAACCTGACGGCCGTTTCGGCTGTGAAGCCTTCGTCAGGGGGCGTGGTACAGTGAGGGGAAGTGTGAGGTAAAAAGGAGGCGTCCGCCAATCGGTGTGGATCACAAAGAATTAGCGTCTCCATGACGCGCGCAATGTCCAGGGCAACCAGGGACGCTTGTCGCACGCCGCGCCGCCCCCCGCCCGACATTCCCGGTCACATGACTACCACGTGTGCGCATCACATGGCAGTTACGCGAGCGGACGTCACGCAGGGTAATTCGGCACGGCGCCGCGACCGCGTCCCGGCGCCCATGACACGCATGCGCATACATCAGCCGGAGCTATAGGAGATATTAGGGGATAGGGATAGTATATGGCCAAAACATAATATTATGGGATATACCATGATACCTTATAAGAGATGGAAATACTCATATGGATAAGAGTGCAGTCACATAGAATATTATATTATGCATTAGTATTCAGCATTATTTAGGAGTTATAGCTCGAGCCATATCTCATATTAGAAATAAGAATAAAAGTACAATTAAGACTTCAGATAGATGGTAATATCCAACAGGGCAATTACAAAAGGACATATAACAGAATAACAAAAAACACCAAGTATTGAAAATGTTATTATAAAGAGCCACGGTGTTCCATGTGAATATGCATGTGTGCGCATACAACCCACCACACCCATGCATACATATGCACACCCACGCACACACATGTGCTCGCACACTCTCTCACGTGTGCGCATACACACAACACACGTGGTCCTACCCACACACACACACACACACACACACACGCACACACACACACACACACGCACACACACGCACACACACACACATGACGCACACACACACACACACACACACACTCTGGGCCACATGCTCACATTGTACACATGCCATACGTGCACGTGGGCATGTGCACACACACATGCGCACTGAATATGCACACAATTACACTCGTACATGAGCTAGTGCTCATGTAATACATACATGCGTCCATATGCACACATTCACACGGCATACATTCACACATACACTGCCCTGAACATCCATGCACATATACCCACTAACACAACCAAACCACACACATATACTCACACACATACGCTGGACATACATACGTGTATGCACACACGCATACACAGAACACCAAGGTTACAGATTAGACATTATGTATAAAGGGTCAAAAAGTGCATATATCCAATCTTTAAATCCCATAGCATAGTTCTTGATCAATCTAGCGATATCAAATTGATGAATATTCAAAGTCCTCCGGCCGAACATATAGATAAACCGAAAACACATGCAGGACGTATCCAGCAGAAGAAAAGGAGGACGCCTAATAAAATGATAAAAGAAAAACATATAAATATATCATAATAAAAACAGAAGGAAAGAAACCCCCTCAAAAAGAAAAAACCACGACCATCACAAAAATGAGGTATAAGAGATGTTTTCATTTAAACCCATAGGGTGAAGAGTTTTTAGAGTCCAAATCCATCTAGCCTCCATCCTGGCCAGTCTCTGGCTAATCTTGCCACCACGGATATTAGAGTCAAGATGGTCGATACCCCTGACCCGTAACAACGTTGGATTAGACTGATGATATTGTCTAAAATGACGTGGGATAGTTTTTAGAGATGAAATGTCTGGGCAATCTGCTGCTGCAATAATCCCATTTACGTGCTCACGAATGCGCACCTTAAATTGCCTAGTCGTCAGACCAATGTAAATTTTGGGGCAGGGGCAGGTGGCATAATAGACCAACACCGTCATAGTACAGGTGATGTGTTTTTTAATGGAAAAGTATGTGCCCCCATGGAGTCGGAGAATGAATTGGTCCTGTCCACATTTGGACAGGCTACACACCGGCCACAGGGTACACAACCAGTACGAGGGGTCACAGGGCCAAACGGAGAAGGCTGAGCGACTCCCTCATAGTGGCTGGCAACAAGATGGTCGCGTAAATTTCTAGATCTCCGGATACTCAACATGGGCCTGTCTGGAATTATTTTGGCCAAGATCGGATTGGCCTGTAAGATGGGCCAACATTTCTGCAGACACGATCTCATCGCTGGAAATTGACCATGATAATCTGTGACAAATCTTAAAGTATCACATACTTGAGATCTCTTGGGGGCGTATAACAGGGAATGACGAGTAGAGTGTCTTGCCCTGTTATAGGCTCTCTTGACACATCGCCTACTATAACCCCTTGCATAAAATCTCTGCTTAAGGTCAACGGCTCTTTTCTCGAAGTCCAAATCAGTGGAACAGCTCCTACGGAGTCGCATGCAATAGCATGTTCCCCGCAGTCTCTTTCCGATAAATGTCGGTTTGAATGGTATTATTAAGATCCTTTTTGACTGTAACATCAAGGAAATCGATGGACTGCGTGTGGTAGGTATAAGTGATGCGGATATTCAAATTATTGGAGTTGAGAGTTTTCATGAACTCATGGAGTTCAGCCTCCGTACCCTGCCAGATCAAAAAGATGTCGTCGATGTACCGTGTCCAAAAGAGGACACGGTCCATTGACGGCAGCTGATCCGACAGGAAGAGGTCCCTCTCCCACAGCCCCAGGAACAGGTTGGCATAGGAGGGGGCAAAAGAGGCCCCCATAGCTGTTCCCTGGAGCTGCAGATAGAAGGACCCCTTGAAGACAAAAAAGTTGTGAGTTAAGGTGAACTCCAACAACTCCATTATTAGGGCCACCATGTCCATTGATGTATTGGACATTTCCAAAAAGAATCGAGTGGCCCGAGGTCCGTCACAGTGTTTAATACTGGTGTACAGGGATTCAACGTCTCCTGTCACCAGTAATGTGTCACCCCCCACACAGAGTCCATCGACCTTCCTAAGGAACTCGCCAGTGTCCTTGATGAAGGATGGTAGGCCCTCCACAAGTGGCTGAAGTTTGGTATCGATCCAGCGATTCACATGCTCCAAGAAATTTCCTCTGCCTGAGACAATCGGTCTCCCTGGTGGCACGTTAATATCCTTATGGATCTTCGGCAGGAGGTATAGAGTGGGAATCGCTGGTTCGATAACCTGAAGTGCCGAAGCCAGCTCCTTGGTGACAACATTGCCGTCTAGTGCTACTTTAAGGGATCTCTGAAGCAGTGTAGTAAAGGCAGACAAGGGATTATAGGTCAGTTTTTTGTAACAAACCCTATCCCGTAATTGTCTGAATGCTTCCTTTTCATAGAGATCCCTTGGCCAGACGACAACGTTCCCACCCTTGTCTGCTGGCTTCAAAAGCACATCAGGCAAGGACCGCAACTCCCGCAACCTAATCCGTTCCTGTCGAGTGAGATTGTCCTGTACAATGCCAGATGGGATACTATCAAATTCTTTGGAAACCAAATTAACAAACATTTCCACATTAGCACAGGACGAAAGTGGAGGGAATCTCCTGGAGCGTGGACGTATTGAAGGGGGGATCTTACCTCCCTCAGACAAATTGTGTTCAATGGCGAGCTCCTCAAGGTCCCGCAGGGCTACTTGTTCCTCCTCTGTAGGAAAAAGTTGATGTAAATTAGTATCAAAAAAATATTTTTTAAAAATTAGGGAGCGAGCAAACAGATGCAGATCTTTAGTGGCTATAAATTTATCAAATCTGGCAGTCGGTGAGAAGGAGAATCCCTTTTCCAAGAGAGAAATATCAGAAGGAGATAGAATGTGTGGACTTAGGTTAATCACCTTATTAGAGTGCTTGTAGCCAGAGGTCCTATAGTTATTCGATTTAGTAGAGGATGTCATATTCTCTCTTGGTCTCCCAATCATCATACCAGAACGGGTGGTAATACTAGACTGATGAGATGATGCATCTGATTGGTCGCTAATTGAGGAAAGGGATGAAAAAGAGGAGGCACGAGCAGCCCTAGGTGACCCAGAAGGATCTACTCTCCAAAAATAGGCTGACTTCTGAAGGAAGTCCCGTTGATCTCGAGCCCATTTCTTGGCATGTGTGTCGTGTATCTTCTTGACACACCCATCTAGGGCTTTTTCCAATTTGGAGTCATAAACCGACATTTGATCTGGAGGACAATCTTCCTTAAATTTAGACTGTGCTTCATCCAACTTACTGTCAATACTGGTGATGCTTTTAGTATTTAACTCAATAAATAGTTCCATAAAGATTGAGGAGCAAGCGTTGCAAGCATCTTCCCATCTAGAGATGAATGATGTGTCATCAATAGAAAACGTAGGAATAACACGGACCCTTAGCCCACGGGGAATTAATTTTTTAGATGTATATCTCTGTAAAAATAGGCGGTTCCACCATAATTTAGACCTCTTAAGATGTAATTGCTGAATGGCTTGGAATGCCTCCTCAAGATTGTGGTCACTTGTAGATGGAGTACCGCATTCCAAATCACCATATACCTGGTTGGCCTGGTCCAGCCAACTTTTTTCTTTAGCCTTATAGTCCATAGCTGAACCACAAATACCTGTGCAAAACACAGTAATATTAATATATAAGAAAAGCCACAGCCACTCTATCATTTACCAGGAAAATGTGTGACAATATAGTAAAACCATAGTGATCACAGCGCCTGGATGGGGACTAGGACAAGTCGTTTATACTTAAATGCAGACAAGAGAAATATACGACCAGAGTCCAGGGTACAAAGGTGAAAACTTTATTAGGTGGATAGGTACAGGGCGGCACTAACAAGTGTGGACATAGGCAATAGATCTTTAACAGACTGCTGACAAGTCATAAATATCAATACATATATTAGGCAATGATTACATGTGAACCGATATACCTATGTGTACAATCAAGTAATCAACAGTCCACCAGGAAAGCTGCATAAAGTATATGCTATTGCTATAAACGGGTCACAGACCAAAAAACCTCCTGTATGGATCATGGCAATCACATATAGTATATATAGAACAATCAAATTCAAAAGGATTGCACAAGGTTTGATTGGGGGAGTATGGAAGGGACCCCAGCGCTCCAAACATCAAGGGGACAATAGTTGGATAATGCAGCTGTTACCTGGAAAAGTGTGGAGATCAGACGGAGCCTGCATCCAACCCGACGGCCGTTTCGGCTGTGAAGCCTTCGTCAGGGGGCATGGTACAGTGAGGGGAAGTGTGAGTTAAAAAGGAGGCGTCCGCCAATCTGTGTGGATCACAAAGAATTAGCGTCTCCATGACGCGCGCAATGTCCAGGGCAACCAGGGACGCTTGTCGCATGCCGCGCCGCCCCCCCGCCCAACATTCCCGGTCACATGACTACCACGTGTGCGCATCACATGGCAGTCATGCGAGCGGACGTCACGCAGGGTAATTCGGCGCCGCGACGAGGTCCCGGCGCCCATGACACGCATGCGCATACATCAGCCGGAGCTGACTGTCAGCAGTCTGTTAAAGATCTATTGCTTATGTCCATGCTTGTTAGTGCTGCCCTGCACCTATCCACCTAATAAAGTTTTCACCTTTGTACCCTGGACTCTGGTCGTATATTTCTCTTGTCTGTATATAATGACAATGCCTCAAGGGGTGAAACTATCAAAATACTGCCACTTATTCAGCGTTTTTGTGGTACTGGCACCTTATCACTCATACAACATAGCGATCGAAAACAATTCTGCCAATATCTATGCTCAAAGTGCCCAAACAGCTTCGTATGACCACATGGGTGTATTGCTGTTCTAAAAAAATGCCAAACAACGTATGTGTCCATTTTATTTTATTAACCTTTGGAATCGTATAGCAAAAAAAGTGTAATGAAATACTTTGAACTAAAATTTCATTTTTGGAACAAAGGTAATATTTATTTTTTCACAGTCCAGTTCTAATATATACTATGAAACACCAGTATGCATTCAAAATGTTGACAACATTCTCGGATAAATTCCTTTAGTGTTGTAGTTTCCACAATTGTGTTTCCTTTCTAGGGTTTCCACTACACTAATATCTTTGGGGCTCTACAAAAGCGATATTCTGGCTGAAATCCACTCCAAGGAAATTAGTGAAAAGCCAAAAGCTTATCTTTCTCTTCTGAACTCATCAAGGTGCGCAGGCATCATTTTGGGTATTGTCATTCTAAAGGGAAATTGAAAAATAAATTTTGGGGTGCTTTTTCTGTTAAATTCCTTGTATAAATATTTTTTTTTTATTGAATATGACATAATACTTTAAAAAATGTGACTTTTCATTTCCAGGATCCAATACTAATAAAATTCTATAAAACACCTCTGGCGTCAAATTCTTCAATGCATTTTTAATAAATTTATTGAGTGCAGAGGGCTAATAATAGCTTTTGCAACCAGTCGACATCTCAATTTCAATGATATCTGCATTCTCAGGACACAAATATAGTTAATCAGAATGGTGGAACAGGGAGCCTACAGCTCCTTGTTCCACCATTGAACCTGTGTATTTGAGTGTCATCACAGAAAGAAAACACATTACATTCAGGCAATAGAACTAGGTGTTTTTTTTTTGTTAATATCATACAGTCTTGGGGTCAATGTTGGAGCCTCATAATGAGTATAGGGGAACCGTGGGGGCATGATACTATGTGGTGAGGGCACTATGACTTCATCATACTGTGTTGGGGGAACTGTAAGGTTGGACCACAATAACAGGCAAGGCTCCACCTTAAATAACTATAGATGGAGAACACTATGTGCCATGTACAAAAATGTATGACCAAACAAAAGCAGCTAGTTCATATTAGGCACCACAGTATTCAAATGTATATCAGAAATGACATGGACCTTGGTAATGCAATTACATGAGTAATAATAATAATAATTATTAATAATAACAGTAATAATAATAATAATAATAATAATAATAATGAAATGACATGCAAATATCTTTATTAGACAGTGGCAAAAACACACACATTAAAACATTTAAAAAATGGGAGCAATAGCTCATACAAAACAGTAACCGTACCCAATGACCCAATTTAGTATGGTACAAAAATAGTTGTACAAATAGAATCCCTGAATAAATAGTAGTGGGTTACAGACAATTAATCATACACAATACATACATATAGTAGACATGTATATAGCAATGACTTTGCATGATACCCAGCATTAGTAATGAAACCTGCAGGCTAATAAACGGGCATACATACAGGATAATCTCTGTCCAATGTAGATATGCACCTCTACAAATATAGGTTGTCCTGACTGTTAGTGGTGGCCCTGAAACTGGACCTAGCTATATATAATACCGAAATGCCCAGTAATAGACAGCATAAAGAGCTATAGAATATGCAAAAAAAAAATAATTTTGTAAGTGCTTGGGATATAGAGCCATGAAAGCATGAATTTAGTAGTCAGAAGCCCAAAGCCAGAGGGACATCACAAAAATAGTTGCCATGGTGAATAGGTAGGTCAGGGTGGAAGCTGCTGAGTCCAACGCGTTATGCCAGTCAAGCTGGCTTCATCAGGGGAATTTAGGGGTTCATTTTTTTTTATTATGCTGATTGCTGGGTGATTTCCAATATATAGAACCTTAAAGTCGTCTTGGAGCTTATGTGGTTCTTAAAAAATACATTTGAGACATTTTCTTGAAAATTTCAAAAATTGCTACTTAATTTACCACCTTCTAATGTCATGAAAAAGAAAAGAACATTGCATAAAGATTATTTACTACAGCAATGTATAGTAGATACATGGTGAATATTAAGTATTAACTATAAGTGCATTTCAATAAATTAGAATATCATCAAACAGTTAATTTATTTCAGTAATTCAATACAAAAAGGGAAACCCATATACCGTATTATATAGAATCATTACACACAGAGGGATCTATTTTTATTATTATATAGAGTCATTGGGATCTATTTCTATTATTATATAGAGTCATCACACAGAGAGTGATCTATTTCTAGTGTTTATTTCTGTTAATATTGATGATTATGGCTTACAGCCAATGAAAACCCAAAAGTCATTATCTCATAAAATTAGAATATTATATAAGACCAACTGAAAAAATGATTTTAAACTGAGAATGTTGGCATCTACTGAAAAGTCTGTACAGTAAATGGCCTCAATACTTGGTCTTGGGCTCCTTTTGCATGAATTACTTCATCAATGTGGCGTGGCATGGAGGCGATCAGCCTGTGGCACTGCAGAGGTGTTATGGAAGCCCAGGTTGCTTTGATAGCAGCCTTCTGCTCATCTGCATTGTTAGGTCTGATGTCTCTCATCTTCCACTTGACAATACCCCATAGATTCTCTATGGGGTTTGGGTCAGGTGAGTCGAATTTGCGAACTAATCAAGCACAGTGATACTGTGGTTATTACACCAGGTATTGGTACTTTTGGCAGTGTGAACAGGTGCCAAGTCCTGCTGGAAAATGAAATTTCCATCTCCAAAAAGCTTGTTGGCTGAGGGAAGCATGAAGTGCTCTATAATTTCCTGGTAGACGGCTGCACTGACTTTAGGCTTGATAAAACACAGTGGACCTACACCAGCAGATGACATGGCTCCCCAAACCATCACTGATTGTGGAAACTTAACACTAGACCTCAAGCAGCTTGGATTGTGGCCTCTCCACTCTTCCTCCAGACTCTGGGACCATGATTTCCAAATGAAATATAACATTTACTTTAATCTGAAAACAACACCTTGGACCACTGAGCAAGAGTCCATTTCCTTTTCTCCTTGGCCCAGGTAAGATGCTTCTGGCGTTGTCTATTGGTAATGAGTGGCTTGAAACAAGGAATACGACAGTTGTAGCCCATGTCCTGGATACGTCTGTGTGTGGTGGCTCTTGAAACACTGACTCCAACAGCAGTCCACTCCTTGTGAAACTCTCCCAAATTTTTGAATGGCCTTTTCTTAATAATCTTATCAAAGCTGTGGTTATCCCGGTTGCTTTTGCACCTTTTTCTACAACAGTTTTTTCTTCCACTCAACTTTTCATTAATATGCTTGGCTACAGCACTCTGTGAGCAGCCAGCTTCTTTAGCAATGATCTTTTGTGGCTTACCCTCCTTGTGGAGTGTGTCAATGACTGCCTTCTAAACATCTGTCAAGTCAGCAGTCATCCCCATGACTGTGTAGCCTACCGAACCAGACTAAGGGACCATTTTAAATGCTTAGGAAGCCTTTGTAGGTGTTTTGTGGTAATTATTCTTATTTTCTGAGAAAATGAGTTTTGGGTTTTCGTTGACTGTAAGCCATAATAAACAACATTAACAGAAATAAACATTTGAAATAGATCACTCTGCGTGTAATGATGCTATATATGCATTTCCCTTTTTGTATTGAATTACTGAAATAAATTAACTTTTGGATGATATTCTTATTTAATGAGATACATTTGTATTTTGTATGGTCTGACTGCTGTAGAAGTGAGAAAATGTACATTTTCAGACTAGCATTTGTTTTCCAAAGTTTTGATATTTATTGATGTTTTTCCTCCTAATTTTCTATGATCTTAAAGTACGTTTCACAAATACACAATCTAAGAATCACTTGAATAAATTAATTAAAAAGTTGTTCGCACACAAGATGACACATCAGATTTTAATATCGTAAAATAATGGGTTAAGGAAAATATCCTGCAATGTTTAAAAAATGGAACGGACATGACTCCAATTCACCTAGATTCATTATTTGTACATTCTACTAGTGAAGAAAAAGAATGAATTTTCCCTGAAGAAGGGAATGGTGGAAACTGGTAATAGTTCTTATCTCGCTCCATTGTTGCCCAATTTTCACTTAAAGAGGTTTTCCACTACTAATGTGACCCCCTTTTATTTGTCCTAACTATTTCTACCTAACACTTTCCTAACATACTTCTGCTACTTACCCTCCTCCTGTAAGCTGATCTCTCTGCAATGTGTATATTTCTATGTTGAAGTTGTAGCTTTGATTCTTCCAGTCTGGAGACCGAAATCAGACAACCTGAGCAGGGCACTTTCTATGAGTGACTGCAGCCTGGGTAGGCATGCCCAGATCACACATCACTCTCCTCTCATCATTCGATGTGCCAGTCACAGAGTGATATACTATCTAATGATCGGCACATTACAGCGCTTGTCTCATGAAGCACCACACTGTAAAAGCAGGCTGAGAGGAGAGTGAAGTGTGATCTGGGCATGCACTCTCAGACTTCTGTCACTCACAGAGAGGCCGCACCCACCAGTGACGTGCCCTGCTCAATTTGTTTTGATTTCGGTCTCCAGACCAGAAGAATCAAAGCCAGAACATCAGCAAAGGAATATATGAGCAGCAGAGATTGTCTTACAAGAGCAGAGTAGGTAGCAAAAGTATATTAGTAAAGTCTTAGTTAGGAACAGTTAGGACAAATGAAAAGGATTACATTAGTAGTGGAAAATGCCTTTAAGTGTACAGTAAATGGACAGCACCTAGTAAAAAATACCCCACAAAAAACATTGTTGTTATCAGTGAAAAAAAATGAACTAAAATATTTAATCTTGAGCAGAATCTGAAGAAGTGCTTAGAAAATAATGAAAAATGTGGATGGACTTGGGCCATTGTGTAATTCCCACTTGCTCAGTGTTACTAAGTATTTACATTTCTGTCTTGTCTTTCCCTTGACATGAGCCGGTCTTGATTTGCTGCTTATGATTAACTGCATCTGGCTTCCCCGACATCATCTCCTAATTGTATCTGGCTCTGCTCTGTCAATAAAATATTTTATATTATCAAGTTACCGCATTGTGTATCCTACATTTCTTTATGGGTGGCATAACTATTGTTTAACCATTACTTTTATTAAAAGATGTTTCCAGTTCTATGTCGATAAAGCAATAGAAGTGCATGAATGAAAAGATCTGCAACTTAATGATGGACTATATTTTAATTTCTCAATATCTTACTTTGCTATCAGTAAATAGGAGCATTCTTGGTTATATTAAAGGGGTTGTCCACTACATTTACATCTGGAGAAGAAAAAAGAGTGCAAAAAATGATCAAATGTCCTGATTTACTTTTGCATAGATATCTTTTCCTTTGGATAGGTCATCAATGTCTGATCAGCCTCACACCCTGCCAAT
Organism: Anomaloglossus baeobatrachus; assembly: GCF_048569485.1. Lineage (NCBI taxonomy): Eukaryota > Metazoa > Chordata > Amphibia > Anura > Aromobatidae > Anomaloglossus > Anomaloglossus baeobatrachus. The sequence goes on along the minus strand of NC_134353.1, from coordinate 892,746,126 downwards.
CAGCTGTTTTTGGTGCTGGTGGAGGCAGTTGGAGGCTAGGTCATGAATTCTGATCAGCCGGGGTCCAACACCCCGCAATCCTGCCAATCAGCTGTTCTCGGTAACAGAAGTGCTCACTTCTGGAGTTACCCCGTCTTCTGATAGTGACCACAGCCGGGTACTCCACATCCACCTCCTATTTGTTTGACTGGGAGGTGTATGTGCAGTACACGACCTATCAGAAGATAGAGCCGTTCTGGAACTGAGCACTTCCAATACCGAGAACAGCTTATCGGCGGGGTTGCCCGGCTGATCAGGCATTCATGTCCTATCCTAAGGATAGGTCATCAATGTAAAAGTAGTGGACAGCCCCTTTAAGAAGCAGCAAACAGCAAGATAGTTACAATTGTAGCTAGCCTAGACAATGCTCTGTGAGCCAAACTCATCAGTACCAGTGCAAATCTCTCCAGTTCTTTTCTACATTGAATCTGCTTGGAGTCCAGAACCATAGAGTGGAAACAATCAGATTCACTTTATTTACGTGAAACCAGAAAGCCCCCAAAAGCAGTTGTCCAGTTATAACAATTGTAGTTAAATCTGCTTAAGTACTTAAATTATAAAACCTGTGGTGCATTTAGAAGTGCTGTCTAAATGCACCATTAACAACATAGTTTGACAAAAGCAGTGTGAAGGTGGCTGGCTCAATGATAACTTCTCCATAGGCTGGCGTCACACGATGGTATGTCATCAGATGCAAATGCTTTGGATGTGATATGCTAATGACCCTTTGCTCCCGCTGTGCTGCCAGAGTGAGCCGAGTGTCATGCAACTCTGATCCAATCCTGTGATCGGATCACAGCTGTGGAGGAGAGGGCGGGATTAATTTTCCCATCTCCTCCATTGTCAGCTGATGTGATATCGCACTGCACTCGGAGTGCAGTCAGATGTTTCACTTGTACCCATAGACATGAATGGGTGTGAGTGACATGGCAGAATCTGGATGAGAATAAAGCTGACTATCTGCTCTCCCTCATTGAATAACATTGGTCCGAGTGCAATGCGAGATTTTCTCGATTAATATGCTAATGTGAGCATACCCATAAGGTATGGGTGCATGGAAATCATCAGCGTTCACTCTATATGCCAATATGGACAATGGAGAAGATGGAGAAATGAAGGTCTCGGTCTTCTCCGCACCTGTACTCTGATTCACCCCTTGTGAGAGGATCTTATCACAGTGAATGACACCCAGCTCCCGCTCTGATCAGAGTTTGAGCAGAGCATCATTAGCATAATTGGGCCAATTCTCTCGCATGGGAACCCTTCACGTTGATATGTAGGCAGAGAAGTGGGCTTACTTTCTTATTAAAATAAGCAGTCAAGCAGCCTCCATAAAACAAATAAGGTCATGTGTTAATAACATTGTCCTAAAAGACAAATCTAAAGTTGACCTTCCGGGAACCAGAACAGAAGCTTGCAAGGTAATGTAACTAGTTCAGTGTAATTTTGTTGCAGAAATCTAGTAATTCATTTTTCCCCCCAGAATTGGATCAGCAATTTATCTTCATCATATCCTCCAATGTTTTGGGAAACAAAATAACCCTTTAATAAGCCTACAGGCAACGTAAACACATAGGGTTTGGCTGAACCCTCTGATTATGCCGAGACCTGACAACCATTTAAGGTGTATTGTGGCCTCTTGACTCTCCACCAAGGAATGATATCAGAGGAATTGAAGATTCGGAATCATGAATTTAAATACCTGATCCTTTTAGTGTCGGTGGAGATATGTCACTGCTAGAGAAGTCTAACAACTTCTTCCTTGTCTCTCCTCCTTGGAACTACATAAATTCTCGGCCAAGATAAACACTTCTGAATATGGGAGCGCCGTAAAATACAGCTGTTGTGCAATGAGCATTCAACTGACACTTATCTAAGGTATATGGGCACCTTAACGCTCATTTTACTGTTTTCCATCTTTTATATATCACCAACATACTCCACAGTGCTGTATATGAATTGGAAGTAATATTTAATCCATCTAACCATTTAATATCCCTATCAAAGACAAGCAACAAAGCTAAATTCAATGGAAGCCAAGAAACTTCTCAAATAATTTATCAAGATTTATGGGACAAATTTCTTGCATCAAAAAGTTACACATTTTCCACTTGATGTTTAGCAAAAAAAAATATAACAACCTTTAGCATTTTGGTTTTGTTAATTACGAAAGTCAGAATGAAAAGTCTCTATTATCCCTCTAGTAGAGGCAACAGTAAAAATTAGAGAAATATTTCTAGACAGAAGTGTTTTACGAAAAGATGTGCCAACTTTATGAAGTGTATCATTTATCCTGCACAACTTAATCTAACGCAGACAGAAGCAAAACTTATGTTAAAAACTCTTCTCATAATGAATTGCCCCTGATATGTTTTTAGATTTTGGGAAGATATTGCTTTACCCAGAAAAAAACAATGCAAACAGGAGGAGAAAATAAAAATGCTGCCATTGGTCAGAATTGAAACCTAAAGGGTGCTTTACACGAGACGATCTATTGTGCGATAGATCGTCGGGGTCACGGTTTTTGTGACGCACATCCGGCATCGCTTGTGATGTCGGGCTGTGTGACACCTCCGAGCGACGCAGTATCACTCACAAATCGTGAGTCATGTACTCGTCGCTCGGTTTCATAATCTCATTTAATTAAAATGGCGCCGGTTGCTCATCGTTCCCGGGGTAGCACACGCCGCTTCATATGACACCCTGGAAACGATGAACAGCAGCTTACCTCCGTCCCGCGGCACCCGACGGCAATGCGGAAGGAAGGAGGTGGGCGGGATATTTACGTCCCGCTCATCTCCGCCCCTCCGCTTCCATTGGGCTGCCCCTGTGTGACGTCGTTGTGACGCCGAACGTCCCTCCCCCTTCAGGAAGAAGATGTTCGCCGCGCACAGCGAGGTCGCACAGCAGGTAAGTGCGTGTGATGGGGGTTAACGACTTTGTGCGACACGGGCAACTAATTGCACAAACGACAGGGGCGGGTACGATCAATCGTGAAATTGCACGATAGATCGTACCGTGTAAAGCAGGCTTAAGAGTTACACAGAGACTTTATACCCCCCAAGGTAGGAGTATAAGTAAAGAATCCGCACAACTGAGAGGAACCTATAGCTGGTCTGCCCTGTTTTCTCCATTTTGCCTAATTACTCCTTCATCTATGAGCATTTCTTTGGTCTTTCATGATGGAGTCATTGCTCTGGAGAGGCGGAATACTCAAGTTTCCATGTAAGTAATTTTTATGCTAATAAGTTCTTCCTTTTGAAGCGAGCAAGCACATATGTTGACTTCCAAACAGTATCTGTATGGCTTTTATATTAGTGCCAGATCCGATGTGACCATATATTTGTAGACCTTTAGTCCAGGAGAAGCATAACAATAGGATAGGGGTCCACCAAAGAGAGGTTACCTTGGCATGGTTGATGGGCCCACAAGAATTGGTCAATTTTTGCCCAAAGAGCATTCATTTTATCAAGTATATTCTACATAGCATTAATGCTAACGAGGCCGGATGTGTGTCACGAATTCCGTGACCTCAACGATATCTCGTTAGCGATGTCGTTGTGTGTAAAGCCCCCGTTAGGGTATTAAATCTATCACCAGCACAAAGTAAGGTGCAATGAGGGTATTTAACGACACAAAGGGAAGTGCTGAAGATTAACAGCTGAAAGGGTCAGGAAATCCTCAGGGTCCTAAAGAGAGAGGGATAAACCCCAAGCAGGAAAAAAGGGAAAGTCAGAGAGCAGCTTGTGTTGCCAAACGCTGCAACCTTCTACAGCTGGTCAAAACAGGACTGTCCGTCAACCGTGACACACTCGTTACATCCACAGCAGTGAAAAGGCAGGATAAGTGTGGTTTAGACTTACTTCTGCACTCCCCAGTCCACTGCAATAGTCTTGTTGGATTTAGGGGGAAAAGAACACCAATTTGGGCAGATAAGGCAATGGGAGAAAAGCATTGGTCACCAAGAAAGGTGTCTACACATGAGTAATAATGCATAGTCACTTTTCAGTCTCAGGCTGAAGGGTCACTTTAAATTGATATGTGGAATACCAGATTGGACCAGGTTGGTGGACAGACATGGATATGTTATTATAGACTCATGTAGGAATTAACATTTCTTGCCAAGTCAGTCTTGCTCATTCAAACAGCAATGTAGAAAAGACAACATGCAAAAAATAAGACCATAACTGCATTCATTTAGAAGAGCAGAGTTTATTTTCAGAAGTTGCATTGTATATTTTGATGATGTTTGCTTCATTACTATGTTTGTTTTGCAAACATTTTTCAAAAGTTTCGTCTATATTCCATCATGTGAGATCCACGGTAAAGTTTGAGGAACTGAATATTAAGTAACACGCTGGTGGTCTCACACATGTTTTTCTCATTTCAAGGGAAGATCAGGAAAACTGAAGGTCGAATCATATCATCTGATCATCACAACAGCAAATGTACACATAAGTGCACGCCAAGGAGAGAGTAAAGTATGACATGCCACAGATCCTTCATCAAACGTCAGCAAACTAAGGATTTCATCAATCAAAAAGATTGTCTGAAGCCATGTTATTTAACACAGTAGATGCTTAAAGAACACTACAAGAATATCTTGGCTGAGTAAATTCAACACAGGAATTGAATTTCCCCTCTTGGTTTAGGTTGCCTGAACTATGAGACTTCACAAGGTTTTTTTTTTTACTAAAACCATTCAAGATTATACAGCCATTCTGCCATTGATTTTGTTTAAGTACCGTATTTTTCGGACTATAAGACGCACCGGACTATAAGACGCACCTTGGTTTTAGAGGAGGAAAATAGGAAAATAAAATTTTAAGCAAAAAATGTGGTCATGACACACTGTTATGGGGCGAGGATCTGCTGCTGACACTGTTATGGGGGTAATGTCCCCAAATTCTCTACTAAGGTGCCGCATCCTGGTAATGATCCTCCTGCCTTGTATATACAGTATATGTCCCTCATCCTGCTATATACCGTCATCCTGCCATATGGCCGCATCCTGCTATATACAGGCATATGGCCGCATCCTGCTATATAACCCATCAGCCGTCCCCGTTACCCTGCTGCATCGCGATCATCTCCTGTGTCTGTGCCGGCGGCTGCGTGTGGACACGTGCGCACAGCGATGACGTCATCGCTATGCGCCCCGCTAGTCTCCACCCAGCCGTCAGCACAGACACAGGAGATGATCGCGATGCAGCAGGGTAACGGGGACGGCTCCACTCAGCGGCGCTGCCACTGACACAGACGGGAGGAGATCGCGGTGCTGCAGGGGAACGGTGAGTACTGTACACTGATTCACTGCTCCCCGCACTGATGATGATGCGCGGAGAGCAGTGAATACAGCCGCACATGATCACTCCAGGCCGTAGTTGCCAGGGGTGATCATGCGGGCCGGCTGTTAAACCCCCGCCCATCTGTCAGTGCCTGCTTCAGCGTGGGGATGATGGGCGGGGGATGGGCGTGCATATTAAATGAGTGGGTCCACGTGGTCACGGCAGGCTGCTACAGCCTGCTCGTGCCCCCGATGACCCGCTTCACCGCAGCACCCACATTCCCCGCAGCCACTTTCAGACCATAAGATGCACCCCCCACTTTCCCCCAACATTTGGGGGAAAAAAAGTGCATCTTATGGTCCGAAAAATATGGTAAGTACACCAGCTTCATTAGGTCAAATATAGGTCTATTTAAAAAGGTACAGTATTCATTTTTGGAAATGTGGAGACTCCAAGTAGGGTCCCCATTGTCTTTTGTCTGTAGATCAGGGTTCTGGGAGCAAGAGGCCTATGTCTGTCACTCATGCATCTCTTGATTTTTTAAAATTAAAATACCAGGCCACATCCTGTGTGTAAGTCAATGCAATGAGGTAGTGCTTAAATTAATATGCATTAGAAAACACAATCACACAGCTGCAGAATTGTGGACCACTATCCAGGCCAAGTTTGATCAATAGCTGTCTCAACTGAACCTGGAGACAGGGAAGACCGTATGCGATAACGGTACCTGGGCGACATCATATATGCACTGCATGGATCCAGCTGGTTGTACAGAAATTTCTAGGACACTATTATGGCCTTAATGCGCTGCTGCAGAAGGCACGGTCGCTATGTGCTCACTTTTTAAAATGGAAATGCCAGGCTATATCCTGTGTGTTGCATGGAGCATACTTCTCTGGTGTGCAAATGTGGTGCCCCTGAGGCTTCAGGCGGCACAGGGTACTGCACCTCAGCCGAGGTGTGGTATCCATCCCTGGTAAGATGGGGTTCATTCACCGGTGTACACCACATTTTATACAACACACAGTTAGCTGACCTCCCACTAAGCTAGGATAGGTGCTGGGGATGGCCATCACGAGTTATGGGACCTCCTGTCCACTAGTTCAGCAACCCGGCGGGCGGGGCACCATGAGGGGAAGTGAGTGGTCATATCACACAGTAGTCGAGCCTGGACCTCGGAACAGGCAACAGCATACAAAGGGGAGAGGACACGGAAGATCAAGGGGCCTGTGGCTTGGAGCTGGATCGGATCGGCCCGGGTTCTTAGGAAGAAGCAGGATCCCAGGGCTTGCGGGGAGTGCAATAGGCGCTTGTGACCCATTTCACCAGGTGCTGGGGTGGAGGGATTACCAATAGAAAGGACACATGGGAGAAACACCGGCCTTGACCTCCGAACTATCTGGGATCGGCTGGAGCCTATAACAGCGGAGCTCCTCACTCTAAAGGCGGTGACATCTCAATGAGTAAAGAACTTTTACTGCAATACCTGTGTCGTCCTATCACTGCCAGCGTGGTTGCCCTCGCGCCTTGCCGCCATCAGAGACTATCAATCTCATCCTCCATGGGGCCTGAGCTCTGCCTATGGAGAGCTGTGCCATCCGTGCTGCACTACCATCTGACCCAGGGAAATACGCAGCGGCGGCTCCGATATTGGCCGCATACCACAGGTAGTGTCTCGAATACAAATTCTACTCCCCTCTAAATAACCCCTCCATCTTTATTGACACTGCTGGGGTCACGGACACTAAACCGGGCCTGGCCGCTGTGACATCCCACCCCCTACACAGGCCCGGTGATGGGTAACCTCCCCAGACACCGTGGGTGCGTCACAAACACACTATGGGGAAAGGGGGGGATTAATGCTGCTGTCCTGTTGTCTGCCTGCAATATTTCTAAATATTAAGACTCCTAGGTGGGTCTCCAAGTTGTGTCTTGTCTGTACTGGCAGGGGTATGGGAGAACCAGCCCTACACCTGTCTCTCATCCACCTCTATATTTTTTATGTCAATAGTCTAGGAAGCTAATGGCTATGCCAAAACATTGGGGCTGCACTCTAAAATGTATTTTTGTATTTGGACCCCCCCCAAAGGTGTTTTCTCTGCCTTACATTTGGCCTCCCATTGAATCCAATGAGGGTCGAAAAAGTTCGGAGTTCGGTTTGGCAAACGTAGCATTTGTTCAGTAAGGCTCGGCGAACCGAACTTTGAAATCTCTACTTATATCTGACATTTCAGATTACTTTTCATAATTAGCTATTCCATGTCTGTATATGAAGAATAATACTATTACTGGCCATTTATCTCAAGCTATAAAAATAGCAAGAAACTCAAAAATGATAGTGTTGGCCCCCTCAAAAATTATCTGGTGAAAGAGTATTAGAGAAAAGCCTATTTACTTAATACCTTTCTTCTTTACAGTATTTTCACAAGAAAATCCTATGACAGGTTATATGATCAGGGATATCATAAATATTCCTTTTAACACTAGAAGTCCCAGAAATTTCGAGCTCCCCCCTGAAGTCCCGAAAGAGGGTCAAATGACCCTTAGTCCAAACTGAATAGAACTAACTAGAAACTAAATGGCTAAACTCAATGGAAAACAACAACCTCCTGTGGTGCGACCATACTGGCCTTAATTACAGAACAAAAGATGGTGATTATAGGATGTTAGCTAAAATCCTTCAGGTCATTCGACCAGTCTCTGGGTTCCAAAGGTAGAAATGTTAAATGACCCCTCTCTGGGACTTCTAGTGTTAATGATTCGGCTATCCTGGATATCTGGTGAGTCTGCCCATCACTAATAATGACTGATCAATCCTGGCAAAGAAAGAAGCAAATGTCTCTGATAAAATATATTAAAAAGTTGCTTATATTCATGTTTCCTATTGATTTAGGAAATACAAATTAATAAGGGCAGCACGGTGGCTCAGTGGTTAGCACTGCAGTCTTGCAGCGCTGTGGTCTTAGCTTCATATCCCACCAAGGACAACATCTGTAAGAAGCTTGTATGTTCTCCCTGTGTTTCTGTGGGTTTCCTCCCACACTCCAAAGACATACTTATAGGGAATTTAAATTTCGTTGGAGGAGATGGAAGAAAAGGGTTAATCCGTGCTGTCAGAAGGAGATCACTAAAGATCAATGGCGATTAGGATATTTGATTTTATTGTTCGTCGTATTTTGGAGCCATATGACTCCGTCTTCAGGAACAAAAATCAATAATGTACATGCTGTATGACTCCGTCTTCAGGAACAAAAATCAATAATGTAAATTTTAGATCCTGAAGAAGGAGTCTATGGCTCCGAAACGCATTGAACAATAAAATCAAATATCCTAATCTCCATTGATCTTCAGTGATCTTCTTCTGGCAGTGTGGATTAACCCTTTTCTTCCATCTCCTCCAACGCTATCCTCCTGGGTTCTGCAGCAGCCTTCCTCAACACGTAGTTATAGTGGTTGTGTCTGTAACACAACCGCACCAGGTTAGTGCATCTAATTTAATTCTTTCTGTTACCATCGGATAAGACACCATCTGCGTCCCCCTACTTCCTTGTCATTTCAGTTTTACTACATCTGTAAAGCGCAGCGCTATATAGGTGAGTAAAATAAATAAATAAATATGACAGTAACCCTTTAAAGTTAGTTAAACGTATGCAGCTGAGTGTATTCTGAGGCCAGTAACCTGAAAGCTGCAGCTCTCCAAGCAAAATCACAATGCTGGAAAGCAAGAGATATTCAGGTTAATAATAATAATAATAATAATAATAATAATAATAGGTTATGTTTTGGGCTGTTTTAGGCTAATAACATTGTTTCTGCATAATTTTCCTAACATTAACTAATATTAACTAACCCTCTATTATTTTTTTAGGACCATATACAGTAAGAGGCTAAAAATGGCAGAAAATAAAAACATTTTTGGCTCAGCAAATGTGAATCATACCTAAGGTGTAACACATGATGTTCTGTTTTATACTTGGAAATATGATGGCTATGGCTAACCATTATTGTGTCTTGTTCCGCAGCACATGTTTTGAGACAATCACGAGGTTGGTGCTATTGAACATATTCCAGATGCGATAGTGGTTTCTAGTGGTTTCTGTAAGAATGAATAAGCCCTACTATAAGTTATCCCAGTATTATAAGACTGGAGTACTTTTAAGTATTAAGAAATTGTGGCAAGTGGATCAGAGAGTTTCCAACATCTGTACAAGATAAGCCGTATTTAGACTAATCGCGTGTACCTCTAAGGCATCAGAAAATCTGGTTAGATTTTTATGGAGGTCACAAAGACAAATCGGTTACCCAAAACTAAGTCCTGTAAACCAGCTACTGTATAAATGTTTAAAAGTTGTAAATGTATGTTCATGAATCTTAACAACTATGCATAAAAAATTACTTCATTTTTCTAGCACCATTTGATACATAAGAAAAAGTAATTTTTCCAAATTTAACACAAACTGCCATTTTTAATGACTACTGCAGTTTCAGAATTATTAAAACCCTTCATGATAAGCATCTTTAATGCTTAATTGAGCACGCTGGCTTTTACTAACTATTGCAAACGTCATAGCTGGGCACCAGCTTCTAGCAGCATTACTTAGGACTGTTTGCCCATTTTTGATGGGCAATGACCTCTAGTTAACTAATATCGTTTGGCTTGCATGCTGTAGCTACCTTCTTTAAATTCCTTCAAAGTTTGAGGTTTAGTCAAGTGACTGTTATAGCAATTACAGAATTTTTAAGAACTTCTTAAAACAAGCCTTGTGTGGACGTAATGCTTGATATCATTATTAGTGATGGGTGGATTCGCAGATACCCAGGATTGGTGTGTCCAACCGGATTTTAAAAAAACAAAGTCAGTTCGGACCTGAAATTGATCCTGGATACTTGGCCAGATGCTGGTCCCCATATAAGTCTATGGGGACCCGACACAGGCACTTAAAGGGAACCTGTCATCAGAAATTTAGCTGTAAACCTAAAAGTTTTCCCCTCTGCAGCTCCTGGGCTGCATTCTAGCAAGGTTCCTCTAGTTTTCCCCGAACGCTATATTTCAAACCTCAGGACGCCGCCCCTGGGCGCCCGAGTTCCCGCGCATGCGCTGTGTGTGACGGGGTATGCAACAGAGCAGTGAGGGACACCAGGCCAAGGAGCAATCCAAAGGGCTTTATTGGAACCACAACGATAAAGCAGCAAACATAAATATAAATCCTTCAAATCTGCAAGGAGTCCACAACAAAAAAACCCAAAAGATCCAGGGGCACCACCTGGTATTCCGATGCCAGGGAAATTAGGGCAATGGTCCTTATATGAGTTCCTTGAGTCCAACAGGGTGAACAACAAAACACAATCCCACGTGGCCACTGATCTCCAGTCTGTAACAGTCCACACACACAGACCCCAGGATCCAGCCTCAGCTATAGATCCTAGTACGTCTCCAGCCGAGATCTAACTAACTGAAGTAACATGTTCTTCTCTCCTGGGATCAGCCCCATTTGATGCATGAATGGACTTTAGACTGCTGGCTCTGTTCTGTTTACCAAGTTGTAGATTGGAGAAGTCCCATGCTAAGAAGAACAATATATATATGCAATCCCCACCAAATCAATGACAATAGCTACTGCTGACGCCTGATTGCAATATGATACAGGCTGGGGGGAAGGTATGGTCACTTACATCCCAAGACATTTCAAAGTGTTCAGTAAGTACAACCAAAGGAAAGTTACATCACATCCTGACATAGTATTACAGCAAATACAGTGAGAAGGTAAAATACATCACATGGCATCTTATACAAAAAATATGGGATGGAGAAAACTACATACATCATGACACTGTGTGACTGTAGCGGTGCTGTGCACTGTGTGCACGTGTGACCGCTGGTGATGTGTGTGCAGGCACGAGGTTATGGGCGGCGCTGTGACTGTCATCAGCAAGTGCCGTCCATAACCTCGTGACCGCACTTTCCCCTCTTCTTCCAGTGTTCTGCGCAAGTGCTCGCTGGCCAGATGACCGACGTCACCTCCTTCCCATCTTACCCTGCGGCAGGAAATAGATGGGAGGAGCGGAGCAGGCGGAGGTGACGTCGGCTCATTTGGCTAGCGCTGGCACAGAAAGCTGGAGACACTAGGGGAAGCGCGTCCACGAGAGCATGGGAGGGCACTTGGATGCAATCACAGCGCCGCCCATAATCTCGTTCCTGTGACACACGTCACCAGCGATCCTGGCGTGGGCGGCACCTCGGGCGCAGTGGGCGGCGTCCTGATGTATGAAATGGAGCAATGGGGGACAGCAACGGACACCAGAGAGCCTGCCCCCATGGATAATTCACAAGATTTTCATACCAAAAGGTACAACTTTATAAGGTATTTAATTTGGTTTAAAAGGGGACACAAAAAGTATTGGAACCTTGCTAGAATGCAGCCCAGGAGCTGCAGAAGGGGAAACGTTTAGGTTTAAAGCTAAATTTCTGATGACAGGTTCCCTTTAAAAGTGGTGGTAGAAGGATAGGGGGAGTGGAGCAAGAGCTTTATAATTACCAGTCTCTGTAATGCTACTTCCAGGGCCGCTGATAATCTCTCATGCATATGCACTGCTTTCCCCTCCCACCAGCAGTCAGACACACCCGCACCCTGTGTGACAGCATGTCTGACTGTGACCAAGCATGCAGTCGCCCCCAATTTTGATACCCAGCCATGATATTGCTCACACCTAGGGGCTGGTGTTCTCATCCTGGGGGACACATGCTTATTGGGCTCCCCCAGCCTAAAAATAGCAGCCTGAAGCCTCCCAGGATTGTCATATCCCATAACTTTACCAGGCTTATCCCGATTGTCCTGGTGTGGTCAGAATTGGAGTAATGAGGGGTTAAACATACACACTTTTTCGCCCCGATATAATCCACACGAGGTCCACATGATGATTCCAACTCTGCTACATCTGAAGTGACAGTGCAGGGGCATAGAACATGACCGCCTGCGATGAGCTTCAGATAGAGAATGACTGAGTCGCACGATAAGCGATGACGTCACTCAGTTTTTTTTCCGGTCATAGTTGGAGGTTGCCACAGTCCTCTAGTACGCAGGCACAGAACATGTTCTCAGGATGTGGGCTTCAGGCAGACACTGAGCTGCAGCGATGAGCGGACACATCACTCAGTTTTCACTCTGTGGTCACAGCTGGAGGTTCCCATGGTTCTCCACCTGTGACTGCAGGTAACCTGACCTCAGGAGACCTCATTGAACTGAGTGACCTCACCTAATTAGCCTCCAATCTACACCTTCTGGCAAAAAATTGAAATGTCTGCACCAGATTTCAGCACCAAATTTGCACCTCCAGACAGAAAACCACCCCAAAAACGGCGTCAAAACTGTTTTCATGCATTTTTGTATGCTGAAAATTTATACACCATATTCCAGCATCCAATCTACACCTCCTGGGAAAAAACCCACCATGCAGTATTGATGCAATAGTTATGTATTTTTTTTTCCAGGAGGTGTAGATTGGGTGCATGAATATTGTGTAAAAATTTCAGCACCTAATCTGCAATTCTTGGCGAAAAAAAAAACCGGTTTTGATGCCGTCTGTTGGTTCTGTCTGGAGGTGAAAATTTGGTGCTGAAATCTAGTGCAGACATTTCATTTTTTTTGCCAGGAGGTGTAGATTGGGTGCAGGAATATTGTGTGCAAATTTTAGCACCAAATCTGCATCTCTTGACAAATAAATAAATGCTGTTTTCTGCCAGAAGATGCTTTTTCGTGATCTCAGTGACCTCCCCTTAGGTGAGGTCACTCAGTTCAATGAGGTCACTAAATTTCAGGTTACGTGTGGTCACAGGTGGAGGACCGTGGGAAGCTCCAGCTGTGACCACAACTAAATTGTGTAATGTCACCACTCATCTCTACAGCTCAGTCTCTGTCCAAAACGCACAGCATGCGGACATGTTCTGTGCCGACGTGCTGTGCCTTCAGCATGTGCACGAAATCTGCATCTTCAGTATCCAGCATAAAATCCGTATCTCTTGGCAAAAAAAATCCAAGGTGATGTCACTCAGTTCAATGTGGTCACCTGAAGTCAGGTTACCTACGGTCACAGGTGGAGGTCCGTCGGAACCTCCAGCTTTGACCACAAATTACCTCTGTGATGTCACTCACCACTCATTGTGTGGCTCAGTCATTCTCTGTCTGAAGCTCACAGCAGATGGTCATGTTCTATTCCCACGCGCTGTCACTTCAGATGTCGCAAAGCTTTGATCATCGTGGGACCTCGTGTGGATTACGGTGGACCTGGGTGTTTTGGGGATTAATAAAGGGGTTAAAGAGGGTGTGTGTTTTTTATTTCAAATAAAGCTTTTTGGAAGTGTTTGTGTTTATTTCTTTTCACTTGAAGATTAGTAATGGCAGGTCTCAAAGACACCTCCCATTACAAATCTAGGGCTTAGAGGCAGCTGTGAGCTGTTAATAACCCCTTATGTCCTCGATTGCCACTGCACTATTGTAAAGGCCTAGGCTATGAATCATTTGTTCAGTATAATATTATAATTAATAAGATAATCTGTCTTCATATATAATCCTTATACTGTTTTGCCACGTATACTTAACTGAAAGAATGTGTAATCGAAACTAACCACCATGCTTAGAACTAAGCAAAACAAATACACAGAGAAAAAAGTCTTTAGTAACTGATATTCTTGCATCGACTCTTGTTTGTCCATGTCTACACGCACCTGAAACTAAGGGATGTTGCTGACATATAGGAAAGACTGTTTAAACAAGAGAATGAACCATGCCTAAGCTGGTTGGTTGGTTAATAGATAACTTGGATGTACTGAGTAAGCTGTATAAATATGTATGTCTTGAATACAGGTGTTAGAAGAACTTCATTGTGCTTCTCCCAACTAGAAATACGTCTCTGTGTGGTCATTTTTCCTGAATCATATACATCTGCACAGACCTGATTTGGAAATCTCCTCCGTAACCCTGAGAGGGACCCTCTGGAGGTCTCCCCCAATGCTATGGGAATCACGATGAGCCAGGTAAAGTTGTGAATGTTGTGAATGTCATCCAAGTGGGTGCTGGTGTGGAGCTCCCTCTGGTAGCCAGGAATGGTAATGAAGCTGAGTCTGGATCTGTGACTCAAACAGATGATGGAATTAATTAGGAATCCAAGAAGTCCTATTGCAGAGCAAGCTAGTGTATTTAGGAGAGGCGAAAAAGTGGTGAAAGAGTCGGCTCAGCACAAATCCAATAAAATATAAAAAAAAATTACTTTATTGATATTTCCTTAAAATAGTCATTCCTGGAAATACATCACACAAAGGTATAATCTGCATACAGGTGAAACTTTACGCGTTTCGGACCAATATCATAAAAACAAAAGGGTCCTTAGTCATAAGTCAAGGACTTTTGGTCTGTGTTTTGGTTTCTTGCTTGTGAGGATCTGTCTCTCTGCTTTTGTGAGCAGGGCAGTTCCTCCAGCAAGAAAGGGAGCTAGCTCCCAGTTCATGTTTGGATTATTTACACTTTAGAATATTATTTGTTCTGTGATTTTGTTTCTTCCCATTATATCTGAAATTCTGTTTAAAGTGTCTGGCACAAGAGTACCTGATATAGTGGGGGAGAGACAGTGTGGTCTCAGATTTTGTTTCTATCAGGAGTTTGGTATTTTTTAAGGGTTTTTTGGTGGCCGCAATCAGTTGTCTTTCCTGTCCTGTTGTATCTAGTATGTTGGGCCTTACCTTTGCTAATCTATATTTTCTGTGTATTGTGTTTTTTTACATCACCGTCATTTACATGTTGGGAGCTTGCTATTTCTTTGAGGACTGCTCCGAGGCAAGTTAGGATTCCTCATTTCTATCTTTGAGGTGTAGCAAGTTGCTCTGGCAGTGACGAGGTGTCTTGGTGTGTTAGGAACATCCCACTGCTGCTTCTAGTGTTGTTCGATAGATAGGTGATTGCAGTCAGCTTAGTTTCCAACTATTCTTGTAGTTTTGTTTGATGGGATTTTTTGTGATCGTCCACGGTTACCAGTCCATAACAGATAATCCTGATGGCTGCAGGCTGCTATTTTTAGGATGGGGGGGGTCTAATAAGCATGAGTCTGCCCAGCCTGAGAACACCAGACCCCAGCTGTCAGCTTTATCATGGCTGAGTATCAAAATTGGGGGGGGGGACAGCATGCCACTTCTTAAAATTATTTATTTGAATAATTTGAAAAAAGTCACTTACATTCCCTCTTATTTTGATACACAGCCAAGATACATGCACTGCTAGGGGCTGCAGCCTGTTGCCGTATGCTTTATCTGTGCTGGGTATCATAAGATGGGGGACCGCAAGCAAATTGTTTTGATTTATTTATTTTTACACCGATATAGATGCACACACAGCACCTCTTAAAGCAGTCAGACACGCTGTCACATGATGGGGGCGGATCTGACTGCAACCAAAGACGCTGGGACTGCCGGTGAGCAGGGAAAGCAGTGCATATGTATGAGGTTAATGAGCAGCCCAGGAAGTAGTGCGAGTGGCCCGGAAGCAGTGTACAGCCGCGCGAGAATTGGTAAGTATAACGCGTCTGCTTTCCCCTTTTTTACTTTATTTTCCCTTTATTTTGTTAGTTACCTGAGCTGCCAGACCCGCATCATTACCCGAAGTTCTCTGAGAACTCTGGGCCCAGGGATGGTGGTCAGGTTCTTTTGAACCCACGCGGGTCCGGACTTTTATAGCCCAGGTCCGCTCATCACTAGAGATGAGCGAACCGGTCGCGGTTCGGCTCGAGGTCGGTTTGCCGAACGGGGGTCCCGTTCGAGTTCGGTTCGTCGAACGTTCGACGAACCGAACTCGAACCAATAGGCTATAATGGGAGGCAATCACAAACACAGAAAAATGCATTATAAATGTACACAAACAGTTAATAAACATTGCTATAACACTTACCGGTCCTCGCGATCCCTTCTGCACTCTGTCTCCTGCCGCTATTCCATCCGATGATCGCTGAATCCTCCCGGTGACGGCACTGCCAGCAGAGATGCAGGACCTATCGTGACGTCAAAATAGCCATGTGACCAGTCACGTGGCTATTATCTCATTGGCTACAGACTGGTCACATGACTATGACGCGTCATGTAGGACCTGCGAGTGCATCTCTCCGGTACACGGTGCACATATGTGTATCGCCGTGTACCGGCGACATGCTCTAGCACACGGTCGACTCCCCGTTCCGTTAGGGACCGGCTGACACAGCCGGTCATTAACGGAGATCACCGTTGCCATAGCAACGCAGTTAGCGGTGACGTCACCGCTAACCGCGGCTCCGAGAGCACCGTTGCTATGGTAACGCATCTGTCAGCGTTACCGCTGTTACCGCTGACAGCCAGCACTGATCACTCACGGAGTGAAGGCTGCACGCTGCTTCCCGATTGTAGTGAGGATTGTAGTGAGGATGAGGTTCCCCAGCCCCAAGTGATGAGCTGGTGAACCTCATCCTCACTACAATCGTCACTACTACTACACTAGTGAGGATTGTACTGAGGATGAGGTTCCCCAGCCCCAAGTGATGAGCTGGTGAACCTCATCCTCACTACAATCGTCACAACTACTACACTAGAAAGAAAGAAGACAGAAGAGCAGGATCGTGGAGGGCTGACAGGGGGTAATAAAGATGGAGTCTCTAATATGTCTGTGTATTTATTTCTATTAAAGTATTTTTTCTCTGTGTGGTGTTTTTTTTTAACCCTTTATTGGAGATTCTTAATGGCCGGGTCAAACGTGCCTGACATTAAGAATCTCTGGCTTAATACTGGCTAGTAAAACAAAGCCAGTATTAACTCATGATTACCCAACAAGCCACCCGGCTCCAGGGCTGTTGGAAGAGTTGGATACAGCGCCAGATGATGGCGCTTCTATGAGAGCGCCATTTTCTGGGACGGCTGCGGACTGAAATCCGCAGCAGAGGCGCCCAGAAACCTCGGGCTAACCTGTGCTGCGGATTCCAATCCCCAGCTGCCTAGTTGTACCCGGCTGGACACAAAAATGGGGCGAAGCCCACGTCATTTGTTTTTTAATTATTTCATGAAATAAGTGAAATAATTAAAAAAAAATGGGCTTCCCTATATTTTTGGTTCCAAGCCGGGTACAAATAGGCAACTGGGGGTTGGAGGCAGCCCGTGGCTGCCTGCTGTACCTGGCTAGCATACAAAAATATGGCGAAGCCCACGTCATTTTTTTGGTGGGCAAAAAAATTCTGCATACAGTCCTGGATGGAGTATGCTGAGCCTTGTAGTTCTGCAGCTGCTGTCTGCTCTTTCCATACAGACAGACAGCAGCTGCAGAACTACAAGGCTCAGCATACTCCATCCAGGACTGTATGCAGAAGTTTTTTGCCCCCTGAAAAAATTATGTGGGCTTCGCCATATTTTTGTATGCTAGCCAGGTACAGCAGGCAGGTACGGCTGCCCCCAACCCCCAGTTGCCTATTTGTACCCGGCTGGGAACCAAAAATAAAGGGAAGCCCTTTTTTTATTATTTTATGAATTTCATGAAATAATTAGAAAACAAATGACGAAGGCTTCGCCCCATTTTTGTGTCCAGCCAGGTACAACTAGGCAGCTGGGGATTGGAATCCGCAGCACAGGTTGGCCTGAGCTTTCTGGGCCCCACTGCTGCGAATTGCAGTCTGCAGCCGCCTCAGAAAATGGCATTTTCATAGAAGCGCCATCTTCTGGCGCTGTATCCAACTCTTCCAGCACCTGCCTGCTATACCTGGCTAGCATACAAAAATATGGCGAAGCTCACGTCCTTTTTTTGTAGTTTTTTGCCAAAAAAAATAAAAAATGCTTCCCTGGATATTCCATTGCCAGTGAAGGTAACACCAAGCAGTGGGGGTTAGCAGCCAGTAGCTGCTTGGATTACCCTTAGCTAGCAATACAAAAAATGCAGCGGGAGCCCATATATATTTTTTTTAATTATTTATTTAAATAACTAAAAATAAAATGGGCTTCCCTGTATTTTGATTGCTGGACATCACAGTGCTGTAAAAATAAATCTTTAAAAAAATGACGTAGCGCTCCGCGGTATTTTTGATTCTCAGCGCAGATAAAGCAGACAGCTATGGGTTGCCACCCCCATCTGCCTGCCATTACCTTGGTTGGCAATCAAAATACAGGGAAGCCCATTAATTTTTTCTATTTAAAAAATAATTAAAAAAAAATGACGTTGGGTCCCCCCATTTTTGATAGCCAGCTAGGGTAAAGCAGATGGCTGTAGCCTGAAAACCACAGCTGGCAGCTTTACCGTGGTTGGGGATCCAATGTGGAGGTCCCCTCAGGCTCTTTTTTATAATTATTTTATAAATATTAATAATTACACAATAAAAGTAGGGTCCCCCCCAAATTGGATCACCAGCCAAGGTAAAGCGGACAACTGTGGTCTGGTATTCTCAGGGTGGGAAGGTCCATAGTTATTGGGCCTTCACAGCCTAAAAATAGCAGGCCGCAGGCACCCCAGACGTGGCGCATCCACTAGATGCGCCAATCCTGGCGCTTCACCCCAGCTCATCCCGTGCCCTGGTGCAGTGGCAAACGGGGTAATAAATCGGGTTGATACTAGCTGTAAAGTAACCTGAGATCAAGCCCAGCAGTTTGTGATGTCATGGCGTCTATTAGATACCCAACATCATAAACTGTCAGTACTAACAAAAAAAAAAATCGACAAAAGAAATTTATTTGAAAAAACAGTCCCCAAAACATTTCCTCTTTCACCAATTTATTGTAAGAAAAAAAATAAAGGGGTCCCACGACGACTCTGGACCATCTAGAATATGGGGGGAGACACTCAGGGAACGTATCCCCCATTTTCTAGGAGTGCGGACCCTTCATGTGAGGAGTGTGGGTGCAATGAATCTGCACTCACTCTTCTCGGGTCCACAGCAGCAGAGTCCATGTCGTAATGGTTGTTAGCAAAGCTGCAATGCCCTGCTCATGAGGTAAGGGCATGCCTAATCAGGAGAACTACTGTAGAGGAAGCTCTGCTCACTGGTATATAGGTGCTCAGAGGTAATAATAGATAAAATTAGTGAGTAACCTCGGCACTCTAAATCTCCCAGACTAAGTCAGTAAGTCACAACGGATAGTAATGCAAAATCACTCTTTATTGGTCCGTATTAAGAAAATTTTTTTTTCATAAGCATGTATGTTTTTGTCCAAAACAAGTTACAAATGACGTTTCGGCCTGAGCCTTCGTCAGATTGGACTTATCTGCATGTAATCGTGAAAAATGACAATAATCAGTATCACATAAGAGTGAGAGAACAATAACATAAACTCGAACAATGTAGAGGTACAATTGGGATGCAGCAAAAAAATTGCAACACAGCAAGAAATGAAACACATGATACAAATGTCATAATACAGTGGTGGAGAAAAAGTGGAGAAAAAGTGGAGAAAAAAATGGAGAAAAAGTGGAGAAAAAGTGGAGAAAAAGTGGAGAATAAGTGGAGAAAAAAGTGGAGAAAAAGTGGAGAATAAGTGGAGAAAAAATGGAGAAAAAAATGGAGAAAAAGTGGAGAAAAAGTGGAGAAGAAGTGGAGAAAAAGTGGAGAAAAAGTGGAGAAAAAGTGGAGAAAAAGTAGAGAAAAAATGGAGAAAAAGTGGAGAGAAAGTGGAGAAAAAGTGGAGAAAAAGTGGAGAAAAAATGGAGAAAAGGTGGAGAAAAAATGGAGAAAAAATGGAGAAAAAAATGGAGAAAAAATGGAGAAAAAGTGGAGAAAAAGTGGAGAAAAAGTGGAGAAAAAATGGAGAAAAGGTGGAGAAAAAGTGGAGAAAAAATGGAGAAAAAAATGGAGAAAAAAATGGAGAAAAAGTGGAGAAAAAGTGGAGAAAAAATGGAGAAAAAGTGGAGAAAAAGTGGAGAAAAAATGGAGAAAAAGTGGAGAAAAAGTGGAGAAAAAGTGGAGAAAAAGTAGAGAAAAAGTGGAGAATACGTGGAGAGAAAATAGAGAAAAAGTGGAGAAAAAGTGGAGAAAAAGTGGAGAAAAAAATGGAGAAAAAAATGGAGAAAAAGTGGAGAAAAAAATGGAGAAAAAATGGAGAAAAAGTGGAGAAAAAGTGGAGAAAAAGTGGAGAAAAAATGGAGAAAAGGTGGAGAAAAAGTGGAGAAAAAAAGTGGAGAAAAAATGGAGAAAAAAATGGAGAAAAAGTGGAGAAAAAGTGGAGAAAAAGTGGAGAATAAGTGGAGAATAAGTGGAGAAAAAATGGAGAATAAGTGGAGAAAAAATGGAGAAAAAAATGGAGAAAAAAATGGAGAAAAAGTGGAGAAAAAGTGGAGAAAAAATGGAGAAAAAGTGGAGAAAAAGTGGAGAAAAAGTGGAGAAAAAAATGGAGAAAAAGTGGAGAAAAAGTGGAGAAAAAGTGGAGAATAAGTGGAGAAAAAAATGGAGGAAAAAGTGGAGAAGAAGTGGAGAAAAAGTGGAGAAAAAGTGGAGAAAAAAATGGAGAAAAAGTGGAGAAAAAGTGGAGAAAAAATGGAGAAAAAGTGGAGAAAAAGTGGAGAAAAAGTGGAGAAAAAATGGAGAAAAAGTGGAGAAGAAGTGGAGAAAAAATGGAGAAAAAGTGGAGAAGAAGTGGAGAAAAAGTGGAGAAAAAGTGGAGAAAAAGTGGAGAAAAAGTGGAGAATAAGTGGAGAAAAAGTGGAGAAAAAAATGGAGAAAAAGTGGAGAAAAAGTGGAGAAAAAATGGAGAAAAAAATGGAGAAAAAGTGGAGAAAAAGTGGAGAAAAAGTGGAGAAAAAAATGGAGAAAAAGTGGAGAAAAAGTGGAGAAAAAATGGAGAAAAAAATGGAGAAAAAGTGGAGAAAAAGTGGAGAAAAAGTGGAGAAAAAAATGGAGAAAAGGTGGAGAAAAAGTGGAGAAAAAATGGAGAAAAAAATGGAGAAAAAAGTGGAGAAAAAGTGGAGAAAAAGTGGAGAAAAAGTGGAGAAAAGGTGGAGAAAAAGTGGAGAAAAAAAGTGGAGAAAAAATGGAGAAAAAAATGGAGAAAAAGTGGAGAAAAAGTGGAGAAAAAGTGGAGAAAAAGTGGAGAAAAGGTGGAGAAAAAGTGGAGAAAAAAAGTGGAGAAAAAATGGAGAAAAAAATGGAGAAAAAGTGGAGAAAAAGTGGAGAAAAAATGGAGAAAAGGTGGAGAAAAAAAGTGGAGAAAAAATGGAGAAAAAAATGGAGAATAAGTGGAGAAAAAGTGGAGAAAAAGTGGAGAAAAAGTGGAGAAAAAGTGGAGAATAAGTGGAGAAAAAATGGAGAAAAAATGGAGAAAAAACTGGAGAAAAAGTGGAGAAAAAGTGGAGAAAAAATGGAGAAAAAGTGGAGAAAAAGTGGAGAAAAAGTGGTGAAAAAGTGGAGAAAAAAATGGAGAAAAAGTGGAGAAAAAGTGGAGAAAAAGTGGAGAATAAGTGGAGAAAAAATGGAGAATAAGTGGAGAAAAAATGGATAAAAAAATGGAGAAAAAGTGGAGAAAAAGTGGAGAAAAAGTGGAGAAAAAAGTGGAGAAAAAGTGGAGAAAAAGTGGAGAAAAAGTGGAGAAAAAGTGGAGAATAAGTGGAGAAAATGTGGAGAAAAAGTGGAGAAAAAAATGGAGAAAAAGTGGAGAAAAAGTGGAGAAAAAGTGGAGAAAAAAATGGAGAAAAAGTGGAGAAAAAGTGGAGAAAAAGTGGAGAAAAAATGGAGAAAAAAATGTAGAAAAAGTGGAGAAAAAATGTAGAAAAAGTGGAGAAAAAATGGAGAAAAAGTGGAGAAAAAGTGGAGCACCCTTTGGTGCTTTTCATGGGGCACTAAGGGGTGCTTAGCTTTGTATTTAGCCAAAAAAATGAAAAAAAAAAATGATGTAGGGTTCCCCCTAGTTTTGTAGCCAGCTAGGGTAAAGCAGACGGCTGCAGCCTGCAGACCACAGCTGGCAACCTCACCTTGGCTGGTAATCCAAAACTGAGGGCACCCCACGCTGTTATTTTAAATTAAATAAATAATTAAAAAAAACAACACGTAGGGGTCCCCCAAAATTGGATCACCAGTCAAGGTAAAGCAGACAGCTGGGGCCTGATATTCTCAGACTAGGGAGGTCCATGGTTATTGGACTCTCCCCAGCCTAAAAATAGCAGGACGCAGCCGCCCCAGAAGTGGCGCATCCATTAGATGCGCCAATCTTGGTGCTTCGCCCCAGCTCATCCCGCGCCCTGGTGCGGTGGCAAACGGGGTAATATATGGGGTTAATACCAGATGTGTAATGTCACCTGGCATCAAGCCCTGGGGTTGGTGAGGTCAGGCGTCTATCAGATACCCGACATCACCAACCCAGTCAGTAATAAAAAAAAATAGACGACAAACACATTTTTATTTGAAAAAACACTCCCCAAAACATTCCCTCTTTAACCAATTTATTAGAATGAAAAACAAATCCAGGTCTGGTGTAATCCAAGGGGTTGCCATGACGATCCACACTGTCCCAGTCAATGAAGAGCAGGATGTTCCCCATTAGCTGGGAGAGCAGTGCAGTGACCTGAGCTAACATCAATGGGTCAGCCCAGGTCACTGCAGGGCATGACAAGTGCTGCTGTCAGCGAGGTACATTACCTGCGCTGATCACCAGCACACTGACAGCCCCTGTCACTGAGTTCAATGACCGGCGCCTTCACACCAAGTATCGCGAGAGGCCCGTGATGTCACCGCTAGTCAGTCTCGGGTCGGAAGCGAGAGAAGGTGATGTGACAAGCGGCGGCCATGGAGGACAGTGACAGCGCTGAGGTCGGGATGGCGGGACTTCATCACCGCAGGTAAGCCGACCGGGACCATGTGTGCAGAGTGTGTGTGTGTGTGTGTGTGTGTATGTGTACGTGTGTACATGCCGCGGGCAGGAGGGGGCGGAGCGAGCTGAGCGGGGAAGTGTGGGCTTCCTGCACATAACTAGGATAAACATCGGGTTACTAACCAAAGCGCTTTGGTTGGATACCCGATGTTTATCTTGGTTACCAGCTTCTGGCAGGCTGCCAGCGATGGCTCCTGCACACTGTAGCTGTAAAAAGCCCTGCTTTTTGCTGCTAGAACCGTTCTCGAACGTATCTAGAACTATCGAGCTTTTGCAAAAAGCTCGAGTTCTAGTTTGATCTCGAACCCCCAAAATCACTCGAGCCTAGAACTGGAGAACCTCGAACCGCGCTCAACTCTACTCATCACTAATCATTATCCTTTTTGAAGGTTCAATGACGCCCAAACTTCAGCTTAGTCACAGAAGACATGAGCGGTTTTCTCCCTGGATTTCCTGATACTTAATTATATCTTGCTCAGATTTCCTTTGTCACAAAAAGCAAAGCAGCCCCAGAACTTCACGGATTCATTGCAATTCTACTAAGGCTATGTGCGCACGTGTGCGCTCTGCACCGCACTGAAAATGTGCGCTTCAGAGCGCAGCTGAAAAGCTGCGTTCTGAAGCGCATGGTGCCGGCAGATTCGTGCGCTCTGCATGCTGCCTCTCCCTATAGACAGCATGCAGAACGCACGAAAGACGTGACATGTCACTTCTTAGAACGCAGCGATTCGGCAAGCAGCCGAATCGCTGCGTTCTAACATGCCACGTGCGCACGGCCCCTGCACAATCTCCATAGATTGTGCAGGGGACGCAGGACGCATGCAGTTACGCTGCAGTGCAGAACGCAGCGTAACTGCATGTAATACGCACACGTGCGCACATACCCTAACTCGGGTTCCCAGGTCATGCATAGTGCCTCAAACTTTCTCCAGAGGTCTGCAAACTCTTCTTGTTGTTCTGTATACCGAAAAAGGAAAACAAGTTATGTACACAAAAAGATTACCATAAAATAAAATACATATTTTTATTTTTATTAGTACTAGCCTCAAGACACTAGTTAAAAACAATTAAAAAGGCATAAAAGATAGCCATAACAGAGAGCCAAACTAGTCTGTATAGGACGTGGGTATCCCCTATCTGTCTGTACCTGGAAACCTCAATTACTTATTGTATATATGCTGTATACATTATTGCAAAGAATCCTTGTAGCAAGCGGTTAATACACAGAAGATAAAAGTTTATAGTTGTATTGAGATAATAAGGTCCCTACCCAGTCTTCACTAGATGTTCTAATGGTGAAGTTGGACTTAGCTGACGATAGACACCAGGTACCACTCTGGAGCAGGTCCTGGTTGACATGCTCCACCAAGAGGCTGGTCAGCGCAAGATGTGACCGGAGGAAGGTATAAACTGCCACTAGGGAAGAATAGGGAGGGACAACTCCTGACACTTACCATGAGCAACTCTGAGCTCATGTTACGCCAAGAGGGAATGCCTGCGATGCAACGCAACACAGAGGGAAAACCAGGGTAAATTTAAAGGAAAGCCCTGTCGATAAGAAGAAGGGTTAGCACCTCCCACTCACCTGTGGCTGATCCCTGCACTTCCTGACATCCCTAGACTGGTCCTTCCCCCATGCGCCATCACATACCTAGGCCCTTGCTGACCCTGAAATTAATCTGACTAGTGTGAAGGCCAGCAAGACAGTAGTCCCACTGCTACTATAAAACAAAACAATGAAAGTAAAACAAATGGTTAGGTGTAAACACAACAAAAAGCACTCCTTTGTTTCTCCAGAAGGAAACTTCACAGCAACAACTGAAACAACACCTCAGCTTCTCCAGACACAGGCTCCTTCAAAGTAGTCAGTATAGAAGATCTCTCACCAGCATAGAGAAAAGCCAGGAGTGGGTAAATATAGCGGAAGGGTGTGATGACAAGATGCTATAGATATGATTAAGACTATGAGTAATCTTAGCCAGAAGGGAAAGAGTCATTAACCCTTTCAGCATCAAATGAATGTAAATACACTCCAATACAAGATGTAATCTGCGGACGCAACACACTCGTGACCGCTCACTAATATCCCTAGATGGGTTCTTTGACCCCTTGCGGTGATCACATTTCTATCCCTGTCTTTCCCTGAAAACAACCCAGACTAGTGTGGAGGGCAGAATTAACACTACTCCCGCTCTAAGATAAAGACACAAAGAGGAAAAGACATACAAAGTTAAAGAAACAGCATGCACGCCAGATTACAGGAAGGAGTAAAGGGAAAGGATTAGTGAGGCAAACCAAAAGGGAATAAAGGATGGAAAAAAAAACAAACTTCTAAGCAGCTATCTCCAGAGACTGCTCTTTAAACGAATCCTTCCTCCACAGCTCACACCTACACACCTGTGCCATGTATAACAAGCTATTATTGAAAACTACTCAAGCTGAGAATTGAGTACTTATAGCAGGGAGGAGTGGAAAAATCAGAAGAACTGAGATAACCCAGAAGGGACAGACTAAAGGTACCGTCACACTAAGCGACGCTCCAGCGATCCCACCAGCAACCTGACCTGGCAGGGATCGCTGGAGCGTCGCTACACGGGTTGCTGGTGAGCTGTCAAACAGGCAGATCTCACCAGCAACCAGTGACCAGCCCCCAGCCAGCAGCGACGGGTGGAAGCGATGCTGCGCTTGGTAACTAAGGTAAATATCGAGTAACCAACCCGATACATACCTTGGTTACCAGCGCACACCGCTTAGCGCTAGCTCCCTGAACTCCTAGCCAGAGTACACATCCGGTTAATTACCCGATGTATAGTCTGGCTATGTGTGCAGGGAGCAGGATCCGGCACTGACAGTGTGAGAGCGGCGGACGCTGGTAACGAAGGTAAATATCGGGCTTCCAAAGGGCTTCTTGGTTACCCGATATTTACATTGGTTACCAGCGTCCGCAGAAGCCAGCTCCTGCTGCCTGCACATTCAGTTGTTGCTCTCTCGCTGTCACACACAGCGATGTGTGCTTCACAGCGGGAGAGCAACAACTAAAAAATGGTCCAGGACATTCAGCAACAACCAGCGACCTCACATCAGGGGCCAGGTTGTTGCTGGATGTCACACACAGCAACATCGCTAGCAACACTACGTCACAAAAGTCGTGCCTCAGCAGCGATGTTTCTAGCGATGTTGCTTAGTGAGACGTGGCCTTAAGGAGACCAAATGAACTGCTTTACCCTTGTAATTGTGGCGCCCTGGACAAGCCAGGACGTCACAGGTACTGCAACAACACACCCCACACCCCGGTTAGGAACACCAAAGTCAGACACAAATCCTTGTTGCCTCCCTCCAGGGGCTGTTGTCCACACCAGGTGGGGTGGAGCCAGGCGGTTAGCTGCTCCCACTGAGGAGTTCACAGCCCTGGAGGCGGGAAAAGGAAGTTAGTTGAAGTTCCGTGAGGGAAAGTGAAGGGTGGAAGTGGTAGTTGAGGAGCTGGAGCAGACTGACCATGTCCGGGTACGTTGCCCGGGCACCTGAGAGCGAGGTTGGCAGACGGTGGTGACCGTCTGCAGGAGAGGCCGATTGACGCACAACCGTAAGGACCGGGGATGGGCGGTGGCCCGCCGGTACCGGATCGGGGAGCGAAGAGAAGCCAGCACCATCCAGCAGGGACTACGGACCCTGACCAGGCTTGGAGTCGCCGTTAAACCGGTCAAATCTGTCAGCGACGGGAACCTCCGGGGTTTCCCAGCAGTAAAGACCCGACTGAAGGCAACCGCTCAACCGTGAAGGGAAATACAGCTACCGCCACAGCTAGAGTTACCAGGGCCAGTGCCTGCGGGCAAAAGGGGCTCTTCTGGCAAACACACCGCTGGGGAGCGGGCTACCAGTGGGAAGCCATCGGGGCCGAAAACACAACAAAGGTGCAGGGAGAGACAGTCACCGCCAACCTACCGGAAGTGATCACCGCAGCCGCCTGTGGGACCCGTCCATCCAGCTGTGTGTTTCACCAGAGACTCCGTGTACGTTACTGGCTGAGTGAGTACCATCGTGCCGTCTGGCACCGCGCTGCCCCCGCGACCCTGCACCTCGCCAAACCCTGCCATCTACCTTCCAGTCAACATCACCGGGCCCCGGGACCACCAAAATTCCCCCTACCCATGGAGGGGAGAGAACCATCCCAGCTGCTCCCTGTCAACGCTCCCGGGATCCCCGTACAGAGCAGCGGTGGTGTCCCAACCTCACCACATACCGTGGGTGGCGTCACAAACCGACATCCCAAACCCCACCAAACCATCTCTTTCACTCACGGGCGAGGAGCGCCGCTCGAGTCCCCGGATCCGGCCCACCGCTCGAGCCACCGAGCAGCAGCAGCAGCGCCGGACCCGAGCGTGGTGAGCGCAGCATCCCCTCCCCGCCCGCGACATAAGCACTGGCAATGAAAATCTGCACAGCTAACTGGAAAGCATAACAGATCCAACTAGTACAAGTGTGGGTGTAGCTATGCACTGCGATCCTCTGACACCTGAAATAGAGGGGACCACTCTCTGTCATGGTACCACCATAACACATACAGTGAACTTTTAAATGGAGAGTTTAAAAGCAAAAAAACGCTGTATAAATAATGTGCAATAATAGCACTTAGATATTCATTATTAGCACAATCAATGCCAGTTTGCAAAGAATACTATAATGAGGTGTCCAGGAATAGTTGAGTGACAGTTCTGATGTAACTACTCGTGTATCACCACAATAAAAGCGGCTTCATCAGGAGAAAATTCTGGCTTCTTCTTCTTGATTCCAGTAATACTGTTCCAGCAGCTCCCAGATTCTGCCTTGACTCTCCTATAGGATACCGGAAAGAAGTCTACTTCTTTGCCATGGTTGTAGAACTCCTGTCCATTGCTGCAGGATGTCTGTGCCAACAACCGCCCATTCTGATAGCACTGTGGCATTTCCCACTTCTTCCCACATTCACCCATCCTGATTGGGGCTCCTCTGCACACAATAAAGTACTGCTCTTTCCTCCACACAACTATGGAGCTTCTCCACAGCATTGTCCTTACACTGGCTTCTTTCCTTCGGGGGCCATCCCTTCAATATTCTGATTGGTGCTTGATAACTTTCCCCAGTGTTATCACCCTGAGCCCCGCCTCGGTCTTGACTCTAGGCATTAGTGACATGGCTTCCTCTGGGTATGTGTGATGTCGTTTGCTGCTTAAGCACGCGACATTATTATATTATTACTAGGGATGATCGAATACCTCAAATATTCGGCAACGCCCATATTCGCCGAATAGGTCGCCGCTATTTGACTATCTGCGAATAGCAACTATTCGGGCTTCCAATAGACTTAAGCGGGCTTTAACGCTACGATATCGTTAATGTTTTATCGTCGGGGTCACGTCGTTAGTGACGCACATCCGGCGTCATTAACGGTATCGCTGCGTGTAACACTTACCAGCGACCTTAAACGTCCTCCAGAGTGTGAAAATCATTCACCATCGAGAGGTCGTCCTAAAACCAAAAATTGTTAATGGTTGTTTATAGATGTTGTTCCACGTTCCTGCGGCAGCGCACATCGCTGTGTGTGACACCACAGGAGCGAGGAACCTCACCTCACCTGCGTCCCGCCCGCAATGAGAAAGGAAGGAGGTGGGCGGAATGTTCGTCCCGCTCATCTCCGCCCCTCCGCTTTGATTGGCCGGCGGCTTAATGACGTCGTGGTGACATCGCCGTGACGCCGAACGCACCTCCCCCTTGAGGGAAGGATTGTTCAGCAGTCACAGCGACGCCGCCGACCAGGGAAGTGCGTGTGACGCTGCCGTAGCGATAATGTTTGCTGCGGCAGCGATCACACAATATCGCATGCACGACGGGGGCGGGTGCTTTTGCGTACAATATTGCTAGCAATTGCTAGAAATATCGTAGCGTGTAAAGCCCGCTTTACATTGCGCATTGAATATTCGCATTGCGGCAACCTATTCATCGAATATTCGCAAAACCGAATATTGCCGAATATTTGTGATATTCGATCATCCCTAATTATTACCTATCTACAGGATAGATTGCCGATCACTTTGAAGTGCGCACGTACACCACCTCTCCACTCATTGTTTATAGGACTGCCGGAGATTGCCAAGTACTGTACTTGGTAGTATCTCCAGAAGTTCATAGACAATAATCCTATGGATAGGTAATAACTTGCCTAGTTGGCAATAACCCTTCAAACTCAGGTCTCTCAAAATAACCTTTTCTCCATTACATCTGCATAGTACAATCGTTACAGTGAACACCAAGAAAAATCTTTTAAACCTCTAGTTCTGTTGTTGCAGTTTTGGTGCTGTTTTATATAAATTTGTCATGGTTCCTACATACGTAAACACTGGTCTATGCTCTGATGTTTGATGTCTTGTTTCATCACGCTGCATATATTCACATATGGTATAAGAAAGAATGCAGATTCTTATAGTTTAAGAATATTTGCCAAAGAAATTGAATGTAATGTGAAAAAAACCTTCAGTTATTATATCTCATCTCGGGTGGTAAATGAGGTGCAGGTGAACCCACATTCTGCTAGATACTCCAACAGCTTTTAAACAAATGTTCTTTCGTTATTATCTTAGTGATCAATGAACTGCTGTAAACTAACTCATTTTACTGTGGCAGCCGAGATTACCAAACCATTACATCACTGGTGTCATTCTACAATGGCGGTGGAGTCAGATATTTTTTTGTTGTTGTGGCCATAAGGAGAACAGTACTACATCTGGCTCAAGTATGATCATTCTACATCTGATGCCATATATCTGATCTAAGCAATAATGTCTGATGCCAAATATAGGTACATGTGTATACTGTATGTGTACGCACCGGCTGAGAGCTATTTTTATGGGGTCTTGGAATGGAATCACTTTTTTAGGAAACTTTTATGTTAAAAACAAACTCAAGTAAAGAGATATTCTGGCTCTTCCCATAGAATCGTATATATATCTAAAGAGGACAAGGCAAGTTTAGCTTGTTGATATTTCAGTATTTCTTTTTAACTTTTTTTTTTCCATTAGTTACTCATGTATTATTGTGCATTAACCCCTCAGGGACCGAGGCACTTTACGGTAATGACCGAGCCTAAGTTTTCAGTTCTGACCATTGTCACTTTATGAGGTTATAACTAGAGTTGAGCGAGTACCTAACTACTCGTACTCGCTATACTCATAACGAGTACTGTCTAATACTCGCGTATTCATTCCGAATAGCATGTGCAATGCAAGTCAATGGGGAAAAACTCGCAAAGTAACGAGTAACCCAAATGCCGTACTATTCGCTACTCGCACAAACAGTACGGCATTCGGGTTACTCGTTACTTTGCAAGTTTTTCCCATTGACTTGCATTGCACACACTATTCGGAACAAATATGCGAGTATTAGTCAGTGCTCGTTATGAGTATAGTGAGTACGAATAGTTAGGTACTCGCTCAACTCTAGTTATAACTCTGGAACGCTTCCATATATCCCGGTGATTATGAGACTATTTTTTGTGACATATTGTATTTCACGTCAGTGGTAAATATTGGTCAATATGATTAGTGTTTATTTATGAAAGTATCAAAAATTTGGCAAAAAAATGGAAGAATTCACAATTTTCAAACTTTTAATTTTTATGCCCTTAAATCAGATAGATATACCACTCAAAATTGTTAATCAATCCCATTTGCCTCGTCTACTTTACATCAGTGCAATTTTTGAAAGATAATTTTTCTTAGGAAGTTAGAAGGGTTCAAAGTTTATCAGCAATTTCTCATTTTTACAACAACATTTATAAAGCCAATTTTTTGAGGGATTGCATGTCATTTGAAGTGACTTTGAGGGGCCTAGGTGACAGAAAATACGCAAAAGTGACAACGTTTTAAAACTTGCACCCATCAAAGTGCTCAAAGCCATATATAAGAAGTTTATTAACCTCTCAGGTGCTTTAAAGGAACTGGAGAAAATGGACTATACAATTTGTTGTTGTGCAGTTTCTGCTGAGTATGTCGAAACTCTATATGTGGTGCAGTACCCCTGATGTGCTTAAACTGTGGAAACCCCCAACCAATGACTCCATTTTAGAAACTACACCTCTCAAGGAATTTATCTAGAGGCATGGTGCACACTTTTAACCCATTGACAGGTTGAAAGAACCTGTATAGGGACACTATGGAGCTCAGGAGTTAGCATGAGGTGAGTGCAGGAGGTGCCCCCTCACCCTAGCACCAGGGACCTCTTTTGTATGGTGACCCTGGTGCGTCCCCCTTTTTGTGGTGTTTTTTGGTAATGCATCAGACGTCTGTTGGTCTGATTGCATGTGTCACGCCTTATATACGGACATTTCCAACTACATGCGTGACAAATAATAATATTACCCAATACCTCCAATTAAGGGGGCTTTACACGCAACGTCATCGCTAACGAGATGTCGTCGGGGTCACGGAATTCATGACGCACATCCGGCCTCGTTAGCGACGTCGTTGCGTCTGACACGTACGGGCGACCGCTAACAATGCAAAATACTCACCAAATCATTGATTGTTGACACGTCGTCCATTTCCCAAATGTCGTTCCTTGTTCTGGACGCAGGTTGTTCGTCGTTCCTGAGGCAGCACACATCACTACATGTGACACCCCAGGAACGACGAACAACACCGTACCTGCGTGACTTCTATGCGGCTGCTCTCCGCCCCTCCGCTTCTATTAGACGCCTGCCGTGTGACGTTGCTGTGACGTCGCACGAACCGCCCCCTTAGAAAAGAGGCTGTTCACTGGCCACAGCGACGTCGCTAGCAAGGTAAGTATGTGTGACAGCTCCTAGCGATATTGTGCGCCACGGGCAGTGATTTGCCCGTGATGCACAAACGACGGGGGCGGGTGCTTTCACAAGCGGCATCGCTAGCGATGTCTCTGCGTGTAAAGCAGCCTTTAGAAATGTACTATAGTTTTCCTGATATAGCCATGTCACTTGCCTTATGTGCTGGGCATTACAGATATGGTATCCAAAGTTACGGCCATGTATATAGGGACAGTTAGTTACTCGTGGTTGTAACCATGGATATCTAAGCTGCAATGCCCTGCACATGAGATGAGAACTATACTACATTTTTAATTGGAGGTATCTGCTAATATTTTTATTATTATTATTATTAATATTATTACACCTAATACATATTTGGATAAGATCTTGTAGACGGGAATAACCCTTTAAGGCTGGCATAGAAAATACCATTCTAAATAAATCTCTCCCTTTGAGTTTCCATCTAATCTAGTGTGGTGTGATTTTTCGTTCTGCCCTTGTACACACATGCTGAGTAGAGTGCTATTTTCCCTCATTATTAGTGTGTGAGGATTTTTGCCATTTTCATATATACACCTACAAACGTTCTAGATATCGTCTTCCACAAGGTTTTCCTTTCTCTCTGCTCTTTAATTGGCAAAATGCCCTTGCAATGCTCATTACAAATCCCAAAATAAGTAGCACGCGATCTGCTTCTGGTATAGGAAAACAAATGTAGATGGGTCTAATCACAGCCGTCTGATCTTCAGATAAGCCACTGCTCTGATTCATCAAAGCATCCCAAAGTGCCTCAACCCAAGAGCACAGGATCAAAACCTGCTACTCACCACCTGCTGCATGGACCAAACATTGACTTTCCATGAACAGATGTTGTGGAAATCAAAGAACATGTACAATTATCAATCTGAAATGACTGATGACTTAAATGCGTGACCCAAGGGGACAGGAAGTAGATGTTCATCGCGTGGTATCTACTCAGAGGATCTGCCTAAGTGGAGTATTGGGAAACCCACAAAATGGTTGCAATTAATCTAAAAACAGTGGTAAACGAAATCCTGTAGATGTCTCTTCCGATTTCTACTACTAATTTTTTTCTTAGAAATGAAGCAGATGTGGGCTGAGGAGTAAATAATTGATGTAAAAAAGTATATTTCTATTTTATATAGCTCATGGCCAAGCGTTCTTAAAGGAGAAGACATTTTTTGGTTGGGGAGGGAGGAAAATTTTGTTGATTAGTTTTGTACATTAAAAGTCATCTTGGAACAGTCAGAGGTGTAGTATGAGGCCTAAGACAGACGGCATGAAAATCGCTTTCCACTCGGACCAATATTAGCCTATGTGTCAGTGTGACGCCCTGGCAAAGCCAGTTTGTCACAGAAAGAGTTAATCCTCCTTGGTAATCTGATCCCACACCGGTGCAGCAAGACAAACCACATCCCCCAGGGTAAGAGAAAAGCAGAGCAGAGGGGAGGGGCTGGAGCAGAGTGTTTGGAGAGACAGAAGAGAGGTCTGGAGTTGTAGCTCCCAGGCTGATAGTGAAGCGTGCTCCGAGAGGGCCAGGACAGGCTGTGAGTGAGGAAGGGGCCAGAGGTAGCCAGAGCAGGGTAGTGGCCCCTCGGTACCTAGGGTGACCCGGATCACTACAGGGGAGTGGATTCCCCGTTCCCGGCTGAGGAGAAAGAGGAAGAGAGTGGAGAGAAAGGCACCTGGCTGCAGGGAAAGAACAGGAGCTGCTGCACCGTGTGTGGGACACTAACACCCCCGTACCGAAGGCTGCTGACACCGGCAATTCCTAGTTTACCAGTGACTCCGTGTGAATTACTTGTGGGGGATATTATTACAGGACAGGTGACATTACTACAGAATGACAGCCCAGTTCAAGGGACATTAATACAGAATGGGGTCCCAAGGCGGGGGGCATGATTAGAGGATGGAAGGCATTATTACATGATGGGGACCAGGATGGGAACATACAGTATAGGGGCAAGGAAAAAGGACATTATAAAAGAAAAAGGCTAGGATGAATGACATTATTACTGTATAAGAGCCAGGAGGACATTATTATAGAATAGGGGTCAGGAAGAAGGACATTATAAAAAAAAGTGACCAGGGTGGGGGATATTATTACAGAATAGAGGACATTTTTACACTATAGGGGCCATAATGGAGAACATTATTACAGTACTTGCTGGAGGTAGCTCAGGCCCACATTTTGCATCAGGACCCATAAGATGATAGTTACGCCACTGTATATATTACTTTAAATGGCAATAGTAAAAGAAAATATCCCTTTGGAGACCACCTACATACAAGGTTTACTTAGTTCCAGTTCTAAAGGTAAATCAATCCTTTCACACAAAATCTGTAAAAAATGTGGTCTTATACTCTCATTCCCTACCAAGTAAAACTGCTTTCTCTGCTAAATATACCAGTTCAATATCTCCTTTGCCTTTTACGCTTCTTCAGAAGAAGGTTTATCTTCATCAGCATTCTCTCTACACTATTTGTACAGGCACTTAATTTCTAATACTTCTAGGATGCATAGCACCTGCCATAAAGTAGTTGCTTGTCTGGCAAAAATAGAATGCCTATGTAATATATCAGTATGGGTATCCCAGGCTCTGCTTTCTTCTCCTGGGGCCGGTGCCCTCTGTTGTGCTCCACATTGGGTTTTTCAACTTGCCCCATGTAGCACTATGACATAACTTCACTAGACCTCTTAAGGCCCACTAAGACAGATACCCGTGTTTTAGAATTAAGACTCATAGTCTTGTGTTTGGTGTGCTTCATCCCCTGTGTATTCTGTTCTTTCATCCTGGAAGACCTCAGAGTTGCTGCACACTTTCAGCAACCTGTCAATTGCCATCACCTAGATTATGCTCCAGCCACATTAAATCACAGACAATATTGGACTTTTTTCATACTAGTCACTTAGCCATGCTATACATCTGTAGTCCCGTTTCTTAGCTCTGAATTGTGCTCCAGACTGCCAGTGTTCTTGTAATGCCCCTGCAACTGGGTCGTTACAGGGTATTATATGTTACCCCATTTTTCCCGGTCAGGAGCAGTGAAGTCCACACACACACTCACATCACACTGGCAGGAAGGAGTTAATAGCTTTTGCAGCATGTAGTTTTGAGCCTCATGACTCATCCTGTCTCCTTAATGAGCAGGTGGCTGCACACAAGCAGGTTTCCATGACAACCCAAGGGGAGGGGGGCCTGAATAGGAGTGAATTTAGTGCAGAACACACAGAAAGTTTAGCAGAACATCAGAGGCTGCTAGAGAGTGCAGATCTCCACAGAACAGCTCCCTGCTGAGGAGATGCCATGACACCAGGGCTGATAACATCTGAGGAAGGGAATGGAGCTGAGGACTGGGGATCGTTGGAGAGTGTTGTACCCGGTGGCGGTTAGTGTTGTGCCCGCTACTGGGCAAGAGAGGGACAGAGAGGCGGTGAGTTCCTAAGATGCTCCATGCCACGGGAACGGCATTAACGCACCGAAAGAGAGGGACCCCCAGATCACCTCACCAGACCCCATTCCTCCTACCTGCCCGGGACCGACCAGAGGTTACAGGCGGCGAGGACCAGCACCCGGGTGCGATGTGGAACGGACTTTGAATATAGAGAAACTGGAACCCACACTCCGTGACTGGCGTGAGTAATGCCGCCACCCTGTGACCCCGGTGTCTCTGAGGACTGTTGCTCTGGCTCTCATTAACCTCCCGGGGCTCCCCCGTTCCACCCCTAGGGAGCAATTCCATCTGGCTGCTTGTAACACCTGTCCCGGAGAGAGACTGTGCATCGGCAGCTGAACACCTGGCCGGTGGTGCTGCTTGCATCCCCCGTTCCTGTCCTGTACCGTTTCCTGGGGGGAGCGGTGGCAGAGGAGGCCGAGACCTCAGTGGCCGCCGTGAGCGATAGCAAGCTCCCCAGGAACCCCGTTATCCTCCTTCCATCCCCCTTGTCACACCGGACTCCCTGTCGGACTTTCCCTTTTATTGAAACCCGCCGGGGTCATGGAAGCCGGGTCGGGCCACTCACAGCCTGACCCTGAATACCACCGGCCCGGTGACCGTGCGAGCCCTGCAAGCCCCAGCGCGGGCGTTTCATTCTATCTACAATTATTCTCCTGTGGTCTACAGTGTGCCAAGTCCTTGCACCATATGTGCCTTTTTTGCTTGTACCAACCAACACCTGTGGTACGTGTGCCCACCCATACCTGAGGATTCGTGGATCCACCTCATCAGAAGATCATGACTATGCAGACTCTATATCTGTAATCCATATTTTCCTCTCTGCTTCTGTAGACAGATTATACTTGACAACAGGCAGTGAACACAAAGTTTCACTAAAGGTAAGCACCTAGTGGCCATGGCTTTGGACTGATTTTTTTTTTATATATGACAGTATATATATTTTTTTATTTTTCCAGATTGTCTATTCAGCACATTGTCTATTAATTGATATCATATTATTTAACGTCCTAGTGAACATTTATGCCTTCTGTGTATCTTACATTAATAAAACAAGTTATGACTACGTAAACCAATCCCAATATTTTCTGTTGGGTTTTCTTTAGGACAGAATTGACAGCAATAATCATTATGAACATTCTACACAAGAACAAATAATATCACCCAGCAGTTCTTCAGTTTAAGATATTGATATCAACTGTACCTATTCATTAAAATTTTTGACCAATAAAATATTGTGTTTTTTTATTTATTCCCAAAATAGAGTAAGTTTTTAACACCCTTCATATAGAACATGCCAAATCCATCATCAAGATACCAGAGATGTTGGAACCTGAAAATTTAAGTTCCATGTTCATACCAAATACGGACTATACTAAAAAAAACAGTTTTCAAGTTTGGGTGCTGTACTCAAGCGAGCATCGCTGTGCTCGAGTACACTTGGTACCCGGCCCAGTGCATGCCGCTTGTGCTGCTTGTGGTGTTTGAATGACTTACACTGGATGTAACAACAGAGTTATTGGATGTAGTGTGCACACCACCAAAAAATGGAAAATCCCCGTCCACGGAAGGGATCTGTTTATTGCTGGCAGTATGTGGACAGAGACCCGAACTGTCCTATTAGTGACTTCCATTGGGTTCACGTCAAGTGTAGTTCTCAAACCGGACTTGATCTAAAGTTCAGCCAAACCCATCAAACCGATCTTCCTACTGGATTCATTAAAGAGATAGTCCACTGCTTAGCAATGGTGGCCACATTGATGAAAAGCTCATAGAGAATGCTTTTTTCAAATACCTTGTGTAGTACATTATGACTCAGAGCGGCACTATTGTGGTCCGCTCATCCCCACCTCTGAGATCCAGTCATGTCACGTCAATTTCCAGTTTACTCAACATCACTGAGGCACACCCCAGTGTCCCTGAATGAGCGGAGTTTCACCACTCATCACAACCCAGAATCACTCCTGCTTTCCTGCTCTGCGGCGAAGGAGAGAATGCGCGAGATAATGGGCTGTGACGAGCTGTGAAACTCCGCCCACAGCTCAATCACTCAGGGAGACTGGGGTCGGCTTCGGTGATGTTAAGTCAACTAGAAGTTGACATGACATCACCGGATCTCAGAGGTCACAAAGTCTGGAGGTCACATGATGGGGATAGGCAGACCGCAATAGCGCCGCACCCACTCAGAGGCACAATTGACTACACAAGGTATTTGAGAACCTTCCTTAGGAGCTTTGCATTGATGTGGCCACTAATGCTGAGTAGTGGACCACCCCTTTAATTCTGACTTACTATAAGCTACAAACAATGCCAGGCTGGCACACTTTCCCAAGACTTTTTTTAAGAATAATCCAAGAAAGCCTAAAGGCTGCTTTACACGCAGCGACATCGCTAGTGATGTCGCTTGTGAAAGCACCCGCCCCCATCGTGGCACACAATATTGCTAGTACCCGTCACACATACTTACCTGCCTAACGACGTCGCTGTGGCCGGCGAACTGCCTCTTTTCTATGGGGGCAATTCGTGCGGTGTCACAGTAACGTCACGCGGCAGGCGTCCAACAGAAGCGGAGGGGCGGAGAGCAGCCGAATGAAAGTCACGCCCACCTCGTTCCCGGAGGACGCAGGTCCGGTGTTGTTCGTCGTTCCTGGGGTGTCACACGTAGCGATGTGTGCTGCCTCAGGTACAACGAACAACCTGCGTCCTGCACCATCAACGATATTTGGGATTTGAACGACGTGTCAATGATCAACGATTAGGTTAGCATTTTACATCGTTTGCGGTCGCTCGTATGTGTTACACGCAATGACGTCGCTAACGAGGCTGGATGTGCATCACGAATTCCGTGACACCAACGACATCTCGTTAGCGATGTTGTTGCGTGTAAAGCCCCCTTATCACTCTCCCAACTTATTTTCAACACTTTTTTGGGAAAAAACAATATTGACTATAATATATTAAGAAATCTTTTCTATTATTTCTTAGTTTGTCTTGAAATACCTGAAAAGGTCAGTTTGAGTATTATTATTCAGTAAATTTCATAACAATTTCTTTGAGATCTTTTTTTCACATATTTTTATATTTTTTATATACAGGATGTCATATACCAGATAAGATAAATGGGTCCGACAGTGAAATTTGGAATATGCTATACTTGTTGTAATCAATTACCTCATTTCAGCGAGTTATGGTTCCACGAGGTTACAAAAACTTTCTAATTTATTGAGATCGTAACTCACTTTATAAACATCTGACACCATGGGCAAGCTAAGCGCAGGCAGCAAAAAGTCAAATAAACATGTGCACTGTGTTGCAATCCTTAAAGGATGATCAACCCTAGTGGAAAACCTAACAATATTAATAAAATCCAATCTGATCTTTGCAAGTAAACAGCTCTCCTGAAATAAACCAGGTTATGGGGAAAAACAAGGAAATCTACTCATCGCTTTATACAACGAGTTATTGTAGGTTGTCCATCAATAATATTTTAAGGTTAAAATTCATTTGAAGAGCAATGTTGTACTTCTAGACTAAACACAATTTGGCATAAGCCAGATTTTGGTGCTCGCCTTAATGCTCCTCTGCACTAGGCATGTTTAGGAATCCTCAGCTAAAATCCTAACTCAATTTGTCAGTATTATCTTTGTGTCAACAGTCATGCTTAAATATTTATAATAGACATAGTACTCTGAGGGTTCGCAACGCAAGATAAATTAGAAAAATGCTAACAAAATGGATGATACTATTAAAAATCCCTGGCACTAGCTGAACATCTTTATACACATGGAAATGTGCCTGCTCTAAGTATAATTTTTATTACATTTTATGTTTAGTTTTCTGCCTTTGGACAGTATGCTAACACAGAGCAGAACATCAAAGCGCCAGTAGTGGAATAATAAAGGTTTATCATCTTAATAATGCCTAATGCACAGAAGACAATACACAGCTCCTCAGAAGGTGTCTGCTTATATTCAACAGCGCATATGTCTCTTACTTTAGAGATACAGATCTGCTCATCATGTAGAGGTTGTGCTGCAAAGTAATAATCAGAGAAGAACTGGAAATCACTTGATTTGTTTTTTTGTAAGCGCTCAATTAACACATCAGCAAAAAGATAAGGATATTACATGCATATAAAATTTCACATACAGGTGCATCTCAATAAATTAGAATATCATCAAAAAGTTAATTTATTTCAGTAATTCAATACAAAAAGGGAAACGCATATATTATATAGAGTCATTACACACAGAGGGATCTATTCCTATATATTATAGAGTCATTACACACAGAGGAATCTATTCCTATATATTATATAGAGTCATTACACACAGAGTGATCTATTCCTATATATTATATAGAGTCATTACACACAGAGGGATCTATTCCTATATATTATAGAGTCATTACACACAGAGGAATCTATTCCTATATATTATATAGTCATTACACACAGAGTGATCTATTCCTATATATTATATAGAGTCCTTACACACATAGGGATCTATTCCTATATATTATATAGAGTCATTACACACAGAGGGATCTATTCCTATATAGTATATAGAGTCATTACACACAGAGGGATCTATTCCTGTATATTATATAGTCATTACACACAGAGGGATCCATTCCTATATATTATATAGAGTCATTACACACAGAGGGATCCATTCCTATATATTATATAGAGTTATTACACACAGAGGGATCTATTCCTATATATTATATAGAGTTATTACACACAGAGGGATCTATTCCTATATATTATATAGAGTCATTACACACAGAGGGATCCATTCCTATATATTATATAGAGTTATTACACACAGAGGGATCTATTCCTATATATTATATAGAGTCTTTACACACATAGGGATCTATTCCTATATATTATATAGAGTCATTACACACAGAGTGATCTATTCCTATATATTATATAGAGTCATTACACACAGAGGGATCTATTCCTATATATTATAGAGTCATTACACACAGAGGAATCTATTCCTATATATTATATAGAGTCATTACACACAGAGTGATCTATTCCTATATATTATATAGTCATTACACACAGAGGGATCTATTCCTGTATATTATATAGTCATTACACACAGAGGGATCCATTCCTATATATTATATAGAGTCATTACACACAGAGGGATCCATTCCTATATATTATATAGAGTTATTACACACAGAGGGATCTATTCCTATATATTATATAGAGTCCTTAGACACATAGGGATCTATTCCTATATATTATATAGAGTCATTACACACAGAGGGATCTATTCCTATATATTATATAGAGTCATTACACACAGAGGGATCTATTCCTGTATATTATATAGTCATTACACACAGAGGGATCCATTCCTATATATTATATAGAGTCATTACACACAGAGGGATCCATTCCTATATATTATATAGAGTTATTACACACAGAGGGATCTATTCCTATATATTATATAGAGTTATTACACACAGAGGGATCTATTCCTATATATTATATAGAGTCATTACACACAGAGGGATCCATTCCTATATATTATATAGAGTTATTACACACAGAGGGATCTATTCCTATATATTATATAGAGTCTTTACACACATAGGGATCTATTCCTATATATTATATAGAGTCATTACACACAGCGGGATCAATTCCTATATATTATATAGAGTCATTACACACAGAGGGATCTATTCCTATATATTATATAGTCATTACACACAAAGGGATCCATTTCAAATGTTTATTTCTGTTAATGTTGATGATTATGGCTTACAGCCAATGTAAATCCAAAAGTCATTATCTCAGACAATTAGAATAATTACCACAAAACACTCGCAAAGGCTTCCTAAGCATTTTAAATTGGTCCCTTAGTCTGGTTCAGTAGGCTACACAATCATGGGGAAGACTGCTGATTTGACAGATGTCCAGAAGGCAGTCATTGACACACTCCACAAGGAGGGTAAGCCACAAAAGATCATTGCTAAAAAAGCTGGCTGTTTACAGAGTGCTGAATCCAAGCATACTAATGGAACATTGAATGGAAGGAAAAAGTGTGGTAGAAAAAGGTGAACAAGCAACCAGGATAACCGCAGCCTTGATAAGATTGTTAAAAAAAGCCATTCAAAAAATTGGGGGAGATTCACAAGGAGTGCACTGCTGCTGGAGCCAGTGCTTCAAGAGTCACCACACACAGACGTATCCAGGACATGGGCAGCAACTGTCACATTCTTTGTGTCAAGCCACTCATGACCAATACACAACGCCAGAAGCGTCTTACCTGGGCCAAGGAGAAAGAGAACTGGACTATTGCTCAGTGGTCCAAGGTGTTGTTTCCAGATGAAAGTAAATTTTGCATTTCATTTAGAAATCAAGGTCGCAGAGTCTGGAGGAAGAGTGGAGAGGCCATAATCCAAGCTGCTTGAGGTCTAGTGTGAAGTTTCCACAATCAGTGATGGTTTGGACAGTCAAGTCATCTGCTGGTGTAGGTCCACTGTGTTTTATCAAAACCAAAGTTAGCACAGCTGTCTACCAGGAAATTTTACAGCTCTTCATGCTTCCCTCTGCCGACAAGCTTTTTGGAGATGGAAATTTAATTTTCCAGCGGGACCTGGCACCTGTCCACACTGCCAAAAGTACCAATACCTGGTTTAATAACCACAGTATCACTGTGCTTGATTGGCCAACAAACTAGCCTGACCTAAACCCCATAGAGAATCTATGGGGTATTATCAAGAGGAAGATGAGAGACACCAGACCCAACAATGCAGAAGAGCTGAAGGCTGCTATCAAGGCAACCTGGGCTTCCATAACATCTCAGCAGTGACACAGACTGATCGCCTCCATGCCACGCCACATTGATGTAGTAAATCATGCACAAGGAGCGCCGACCAAGTATTAAGGAATTTACTGTACAGACTTTTCAGTAGGACAACATTTCTAAATGTAAAATACATTTTTCAGTTGGTCTTATATAATATTCTAATTTTCTGAGATAATGACTTTTGAGTTTTCATTGGCTGTAAGCCATAATCATCAACATTAACAGAAATAAACACTTGAGGTAGATCCCTCTGTGTGTAATGACTCTATATAATATATAGGAATAGATCCCTCTGTGTATAATGACTCTATCTAATATATAAAGCTGAATGTGTGTATGTGTGTGTGTATGTCCGGGATTGGCATCCGCACTGTCGCAGCTACAGCCACAAAATTTTGCACACTCACACTTCTGGACCCCGAGAGCGTCATAGGCTATGTTTTGAGGG
Source organism: Anomaloglossus baeobatrachus (assembly GCF_048569485.1). NCBI lineage: Eukaryota > Metazoa > Chordata > Amphibia > Anura > Aromobatidae > Anomaloglossus > Anomaloglossus baeobatrachus. The sequence continues at coordinate 892,703,375 of NC_134353.1, read as the reverse complement.
GAAATTTTAACCCTGCTCTTTACAGTTATTCACCAAAAAACCTGCCTCCATTAAAGTGAATGGAGCTGGGAGCCACAGTGCAGCCAGAACTTCAGACTTCAGAAAAATGCGCAGCCACGCCCTTAAATGGAATATTGGCATGTCACAATGCAGCCAGGGAAAGAGACAGACACAGACAGGGAAAGAGGCAGACATAGACAGGATAAGAAACAGACATAGACAGAGTAAGAGACTGTCACGCTCTCCGGGTCCCCTGCTCTGCTCCCCGGCTCACCTGCCACGCTCCCCGGCTTCCCTGCTTCGCTCCCCGGCTCCTCTGTCAGGCTTCCCCCGCTCCACGGTCTCCAGCCTCCATCACCTGCGGTCCCCAGGCGGCCCGGTCCCCGCTCCCGGCGCCCGTCGGCAGCCCTGCTCCAGGCCGGCTCCCCTGCTTCCTATACACCGCTCCCTGCCCTGGCTTCTGGCAGCCGGGCCTCGCGCATGCGCATTAGGGCACGCGCGCGGTCATTGACCCTCTCTTAAAGGGCCAGCGTCCACTGACAGGAAATTGAACACACAGGTACAGGGTATAAAGGGGTTTAATGTCCAAGTGGGCGGGGCCTGTTCTTCGTGTTTCCTAAGCTAGGAGTCAGGTCTCCTTGTGTCTCTGTGATATACTTACCTATCTCTCTTCTAGAGCCGCTCCTGCCTCGCCATCCGGTCCTGCCGATTCCCGAACCCCGAACGCTGACTATCTGCCATCCCGTCAGTCCGTACCATCTCTGATCCCTGTGGTGACCCGTCCCCTCGCTCCATCGGTTCCGGACTCTGCCTGACAACATCTCGGCCTCCGAACCTGAGCTCCGTCACCCGGACTACCATCAGTGACTCCGTGGTCCCAGGGACTTCTCCATTCCACTCTTTTGCACGGACTGTCCTGCTACCCGTAGTGCTCCGGCTACCGGACCCCTTGCCTTCATTAAGGTGTTCGGCCCAGTGGATCCACCTCCTGGGTCTGCCCGTCCACCTGGCCCTAACAGAGACAGACACAAAGAGACAGACACAGACAAAGAGACAGACTGACAGGGAAAGAGACAGGCAGGGAAAGAGAGGGAAAGAGAGAGACAGGTTAATAGACAGACACAGACAGGTAAAGAGACAGACACAGACAGAGATACAAATAAGGAATAACGTTTGGAACACCATTCTAAGTCTGAACTGGGTGCAAAAACCTAAAAAAAACAGCAGTTTCTGCTATTTCATGTATTCCCCTTACATAGTCACTGGTGTGCATACCTTATCTCCCCACAGACAGAGATACAGACAGACACAGGGAAACAGACAGGGAAAGAGAGGGAAAGAGACAGACAGGTAAAGAGACAGACAAAGAGACAGAAACAGGGAAAGAGTGAAAGAGATAGACAGGGAAAAAGACAGACAGGGAAAGTGACAGATAGATAGACAGACAGGGAAAGAGATAGATAGACAGGGAAAGAGATAGATAGACAGACGGAGAAAGAGACAGAGACAGTCAGAGACAGACAGGGAAAGAGACAGACAGACAAAGAGATAGAGAGAGAGACAGAGAGATATATATAGAGGGGGAGACATACATTATAATTACATTTATATCTATTTGTTTTTTGATTTTTGTGTGCAGAATATATTTTTGTTAATACATTCTATTTTGTTAACAGCAGCTATTAACCCGGGCGAAGCCGGGTAGTACAGCTAGTATAATATATAGGAATATATCCCTCTGTGTGTAATGACTCTATATCATATATGGGTTTCCCTTTTTGTATTGAATTACTCAAATAAATTAACTTTTTGATGATATTCTTATTTATTGAGATACACCTGTACACTTGGGTTTTTGAATTTTACCACAGTAATCTAAAGTGAATTTCACACTATGACATCCAGAATTTTTGGCTTTAAAATGGACGTGGTTTCCTAACACAAACAAGGAACCTGTTACTAAAAATTTGAATCCCACCCCTGTGTGCATATAATGACAATTACACATAAATCCAGAAATAAATGTATTTAATATTTACATTTCATCGAGCCCCACGCCCCCCCTTCCCGCTTGATGCATTGGATTTTTCTTCAGCAGTTTTGGGACTTTCAACTGAAACTGTCTCCTTCCATCATCTTCTGATGATTTTTGTAATTACCATGTATTCTTGAAAATAAGACAGGGTTTTATATTATATTTTGCTCCGAAAAATTGGCTAGGGCTTATTTTCAGGGGATGTCTTTATTTTTTCCATGAACAGTAATCCACATTTATTCTTGAACAGAAAAATTAACATAATCATATTACTGTCACAGTTGTCTCCCTGTTCTTGGAGACTATGACAGCTTTTTGACTGGAGCTCCTCATCTCTATATGGGATTCTGCATTTAAATGTTGTTTTGTTTCCTTTCGTCCTGAAGTAGTTAATGTCAGTTTTTCTGCTAGCAGATCCCCAGCAGTGCAGGTCAGCTGTAGCTGCTCTGTAGCCATGCCCCCTTGTGTCTAAGCTCTTCACGACATATGACCTACTGGGTACGTCATGGATCGTATCAGGGTAATGCCTGCCTGCTGCCGCTGTCAGCCGGCAGCGATTGCTGCACATGTCAGCTGATTTGAACAGCTGACATGTGCAGCTATCAAGCACGAGTTGATTCGCTATCCACTCATGCCTGTTAACCCCTTACAGCGCGTTGTGAAAATGTCACAGCGCGATGCAATAGCGGGCCGCGGTAAGCATTCCCTTACCTGGTTCCATCGGAAGTCACATGATGTGATCACGTGGATCCGATGGTTGTCATGGTAGCACAGGGTCATATGATGACTCCTGTAGCTATCATGAGTTACTCCCTCTTACACCCGGCAGAGTGCCGTTTGTAATAGGAGAGCTCCTTTTCTGCAGATCTCAGCTGTGTAGCTGTAATCTGGAGAAATAGAAGAGCAATCAGACTGCTGATTGTTATAGTCCCCTAGGGGGACTTTTAAAATAAAAAAAATGTAATTTTTTTTTTAAATTAATATAAATAAAAAAACCTAAAACTTCAAATCACCCCCCATTCGCCCCATTGAAAATTAAAGGGTTAAATAACTAAAAAATATACCCACATTTGGTATTGTCACGTTCAGAAACGTCCGATCTATCAAATTATAAAATCAATTAATCTGATGGGTAAACGACTTAGCAGCAAAAAAATTCCAAATGCCAGAATTACGTTTTTTTGGTCTCTGCGAATTTTGCGCAAAATGCAAAAACAGGCATTCAAAATGGCATTTCTGTGCAAAAATGGTACCAGTAAAAACGTCAGTTTAAGACGCAAAAATAAGCCATCACTGAGCCATAGATCCCTAAAAATAACACTACGGATCATGGAAAATGGTGCAAAAAGTGCGCATTATTTTTGGACAAACCTTTGAATTTTTTTAACCCCTTAGATAAAAGTAAACTTATACATGCTTGGTGTTTACAAACTTGTACCAACCTGAGGCATCACACCGACACATCAGTTTTACCATATAGTGAACACTGTGAATAAACTATCCCAAAAACAATCATGCAATCACCTCTTTTTGCACTTTTTTTGCACTTGGAATTTTTTTCCTGTTTTCCAGTATACTATATAGTAAAACCTATGGTTTCATCTAAAAGCAGAACTCGTCCAGCAAAAAATAAGCTCTTATACAGTCATATGAAAAAGTTTGGGCACCCCTATTAATGTTAACCTTTTTTCTTTTTAACAATTTGGGGTTTTGCAGCAGCTATTTCAGTTTCATATATCTAATAACTGATGGACTGAGTAATATTTCTGGATTAAAATGAGGTTTATTGTACTAACAGAAAATGTGCAATCCGCATTTAAACAAAATTTGACCGGTGCAAAAGTATGGGCACCCTTATTAATTTCTTGATTTGAACACTCCTATCTACTTTTTACTGACTTACTAAAGCACTAAATTGGTTTTGTAACCTCATTGAGCTTTGAACATCATAGGCAGGTGTATCCAATCATGAGAAAAGGTATTTAAGGTGGCCACTTGCAAGTTGTTCTCCTATTTGAATCTCGTATGAAGAGTGTCATCATGGGCTCCTCAAAACAGCTCTCAAATGATCTGAAAACAAAGATTATTTAACATAGTTGTTCAGGGGAAGGATATAAAAAGTTGTCTCAGAGATTTAAACTGTCAGTTTCCACTGTGAGGAACATAGTAAGGAAATGGAAGAACACAGGTACAGTTCTTGTTAAGCCCAGAAGTGGCAGGCCAAGAAAAATATCAGAAAGGCAGAGAAGAAGAATGGTGAGAACAGTCAAGGACAATCCACAGACCACCTCCAAAGACCTGCAGCTTCATCTTGCTGCAGATGGTGTCAATGTGCATCGGTCAACAATACAGCGCACGTTGCACAAGGAGAAACTGTATGGGAGAGTGATGCGAAAGAAGCCGTTTCTGCATGCACGCCACAAACAGAGTCACCTGAGGTATGCAAAAGCACATTTGGACAAGCCAGTTACATTTTGGAAGAAGGTCCTGTGGACTGTTGAAACAAAGATTGAGTTGTTTGGTCATACAAGAAGGCGTTATGCATGGAGGCAAAAAAATACGGCATTCCAAGAAAAGCACTTGCTACCTACAGTAAAATTTGGTGGAGGTTCCATCATGCTTTGGGGCTGTGTGGCCAATGCCGCCACCGGGAATCTTGTTAAAGTTGAGGGTCGCATGGATTCAACTCAGTATCAGCAGATTCTTGACAATAAAGTGCAAGAATCAGTGACGAAGTTGAAGTTACGCAGGGGATGGATATTTCAGCAAGACAATGATCCAAAACACCGCTCCACATCTACTCAGGCATTCATGCAGAGGAACACTTACAATGTTTTGGAATGGCCATCCCAGTCCCCAAACCTGAATATCATTGAAAATCTGTGGGATGATTTGAAGCGTGCTGTCCATGCTCGGCGACCATCAAACTTAACTGAACTGGAATTGTTTTGTAAACAGGAATGGTCAAATATACCTTCATCCAGGATCCAGGAACTTATTAAAAGCTACAGGAAGCGACTAGAGGCTGTTATTTTTGCAAAAGGAGAATCTACAAAATATTAATGTCACTTTTATGTTGAAGTGCCCATACTTTTGCACTGGTCAAATTTTGTTTAAATGCGGATTACACATTTTCTGTTAGTACAATAAACATCATTTGAATCCAGAAATATTACTCAGTCCATCAGTTATTAGATATATGAAACTGAAATAGCTGTTGCAAAAACCCAAATTGCTATAAAGAAAAAAGGTTAACATTAATAGGGGTGCCCAAACTTTTTCATATGACTGTATGACAAGATTGACAGAAAAATAAAAAAAGGTAATGGCTCTCCGAAGAAGGGGAGCAACCCCTCCCCCCCTGGATAATTGCCTGGGGGGAAGGGGTTGAATAGTTAGGTTTCCCAGCAAGCCTTGCTGATTATTCAAAGCCATTTGTATGCTGACCCCCTTTGGTGAAGGAGCTGCTGTGGATTCGTCCTGAAGTTGATTCTTCTCCATTTTTGGTTGTATTCCCCAGTTTGTCTCACCTACTGCTTGCTGTATTAGTGCATCGGTGGGCCTAGTGAGCCGTACTGCCCCACCCCTTAGCTAGAACTATAGCAGGGATTTTTTAGGGCTTCAGGTATTCCTGCTCAGCGACAGGTTAAGGCAGGAGGTGTCCATTCACCCTCTCACTAGTGCCAGGGCCCACAATTGTTATTCGCAGCTGCCTATCTTTGCAACATTGAAGCGGTTCTGAAATGTTACAGGTACATGTGTTGCTTCAATATGGTTCTGCTTTTAATGTAATGAGGAGGCCGCATGGCAAAGTGAAAATATAAAATATACAGTAGGACACCCCTATGGAGATTTGCCGTGACGTGGCAGGGGTGGCTCAAAAAAATGATCAATTTTTTGCTAAAAGTCTCATTTTGCATTATAGTACAGTTGAAATAATTTGTGAATTTACACTTTTTATTAGTTGCATGCCACTCCCAAGAAGTGCTGGCTCCTCTCTCGTTTATTGTTATTGTGTACCTGGTGTTTCTCCTTGTTTGTGGTGTAGTTGTTGGGTGTTTTTTGTTGTGCTTCACACATCTGTTGGTCTGAATGGGCTCGCCACACTCATTGCATGACAATTACATTCTGGAACATCAACATAACTCTGGAAACACTGTGTAACACATATGTGTCTGTCTATCTATCTATCTATCTATCTCTTATCCATCTATACACACACACACACGCATGCACACACGCATGCACACACGCACGCACGCGCACACACACACACGCACGCACGCACGCACACACGCACACACACACACGCACGCACGCACACACACACACACACCATACCTGCCTGTCTGCTCTTCAGTTTTAGATTCCTGCAATGATCTTTGTGATGTCACAAAGGTCCTGAAGGAGTGTTATCATCAGGACATAAATGATGGGGTCCCTAGGAGAGTGGGGGCCCTGTGAAATTTCTCAGTTTTCTCTCCCATCCTCCTAATGCCAGTCCTCCATACCAGTCTGTCTCCTGTTCAGTTCTTTTAGACATCTGCAATTAAGAAACATTTGATCACATGAATTTAAAGTCATCAAAGGCCCTTAAACAATTTGAACCTAGGAATACAACTGATAGGGTGCCTAGGAGAGAGGGAGCCCTGAGAAATGTTGAAGTTTGACAACCCCCTAACGACGGCCCTGACTGTAACTAGGGTTTATTTTTAGAATAGGGCTTATATTTTAAGTATACTACAAAACTCCTGTAAAATCATGCTAGGGCTTATTTTCGGGGTAGGTTTTATTTTCAGGGGAAACATGGTAGAAGTGTGGAACACAAGATGACAGGTCAGTCAGAAATGCTAAAGACTTCCTCCAATCTACTTTTCCCATTCAGTAGGTCGAAAGGATCATTGTCTCTACAAGATGTAAAGAGCAGTGTGGCCTATGAGCAGCTGAGTCAGTCACTGTTCCCATCACCAGCCCTTTTTCCGGCTACCTGTATCCCTGTGTCCAGGTAAAAACTCATCCAGAGACCAGTCAAACCATAACGCACTCATCTTCAACTACTACTGCACCTCAAAGCCATTTAATTACATTATTATTATTATTATTTATTATTATAGCGCCATCAATTCCATGGCGCTCTACATGTGAAAGGGGTATACATAATAGGGACAAGTACAATAATCATAAACAATACAAGACACAGACAGGTACAGGAGGATAGAGATCCCTGCCCGAGAGGGCTCACAGTCTAAAAGGGATAGGTGAGGATACAGTACAGTCATGGCCAAAAGTTTTGAGAATGCTACAAATATTAATTTTTACAAAGTCTACTGCTTAAGTTTTTCTAATGGCAATTTGCATATACTCCAGAATGTCATAAAGAGTGATCAGCTTAACAGCAATTACTAGCAAAGTCAATATTGGCTAAGAAAATGAACTTTAACCCCCAAAACACATTTCAACATCATTGCATTCCTGCCTTAAAAGGAGCAGCTAACATTGTTTTAGTGATTGTTCCATTAACACAGGTGTGGGTGTTGATAAGGACAGGGCTGGCGATCAATCAGTCATGATTAAGTAAGAATGACACCACTGGACACTTTAAAAGGAGGCTGGTGCTTGGTATCATTGTTTCTCTTCAGTTAACCATGGTTATCTCTAATGAAACACGTGCAGCCATCAATGCTCTGCACAAAAATGGCCTAACAGGAAAAGAGTATCGCAGCTACAAAGATTGCACCTCAGTCAACAATCTATCGCATCATCAAGAATTTCAAGAAGAGAGCTTCCATTGTTGCCAAAAAAGCTCCAGGGCGCCCAAGAAGGACCAGCAAACGCCAGGACCGTATCTTAAAACTGTTTCAGCTGCGGGATCGGACTTCCAGCAGTGCCGAGCTAGCTCAGCAATGGCAGCAGGCTTGTGTCAGTGCTTCTGCACGCACTGTGAGGCGGAGACTGCTTGAGCAAGGCCTGGTTTCAAGGAGGGCAGCAAAGAAGCCACTTCTCTCCAGAAAAAACATCAGGGACCGACTGATATTCTGCAAAAGGTACAGGGAGTGGACTGCTGAGGACTGGGGTAAAGTCATTTTCTCAGATGAATCCCCTTTTCGATTGTTTGGGACATCTGGAAAACAGCTTATTAGTAGAAGAAGAGGTGAGCGCTACCACCAGTCTTGTCTCATGCCAACTGTTAAGCATCCTGAAACGATTCATGTGTGGGGTTGCTTCTCAGCCAAGGAATCGGCTCACTCTCAGTCTTGCCTAAAAACACAGCCATGAATAAAGAATGGTACCAGAATGTCCTCCAAGAGCAACTTCTCCCAACTGTCCAAGAGCAGTTTGGCGCCCAACAATGCCTTTTCCAGCATGATGGAGCACCTTGCCATAAAGCAAAGGTGATCACTAAATGGCTCATGGAACAAAACATAGAGATTTTGGGTCCATGGTCTGGAAACTCCCCAGATCTTAATCCCATTGAGAACTTGTGGGCAATCATCAAGAGACAGGTGGACAAACAAAAACCAACAAATTCTGGCAAAATGCAAGCATTGCTTATGCAAGAATGGACAGCTATCAGTCAGGATTTGGTCCAGAAGTTGATTGAGAGCATGCCAGGGAGAATTGCAGAGGTCCTGAAGAAGAAGGGTCAACACTGCAAATATTGACTTGCTGCATTAACTCATTCTAACTGTCAATATAACCTTTTGGTACTCATAATATGATTGCAATTATATTTCTGTATGTGATATAAACATCAGACAAACACAATTAAAAACCAGAGGGCAACCGATCATGTGAAAATATAATTTTGGTGTCATTCTCAAAACTTTTGGCCATGACTGTAGGTGAGGGTAGAGCTGATTGTGCGGCGCTGTATCAGACTGATGGTTACGGCAGGTTGTAGGCTTGTCCTTCATTAGGCTGATGGAGGTTGTGTAAAAAAAAAATTGTGTGTAATACTCATTGCAAGGGTCAAGTTCTGCCCTTCACCAAGGCCCCTCCCCGCCATTCTTTTTCCACATACTGCCACCCCTGGCTCTGGCCTTCCAGTGCTAATGACAAATACCAGTCTGAATGTATAGAGAGTGAGCAGTAGGATACGACGCTCCAAATAAGAGATTGCAAAAACTCCCATTCACCACCATTGTGCTTCATGAGGGGCATCACAAGTTGAATTTTCAGCTTATTTTTGTTGCTTGATAGCATAATTTATTGACGTGCACAGCTTTGGAGGACCATATTATTTTCAACCATCATTTTATCTAGGGCAAAGGCTCCTTTTGCTGTGGGCTCAGAGGAAATTTTAGTTTATCTACTATTTAAAAAAGAGGTGCACAACCTGGGTCCTGGGGATTACATGCAACTTCATCTATCTGGTCACAGTCATGCTTCACAGTCCTGATTCCTGAGTAGCTTCGTAAAGAGTAGATGAAACAAGGAAATGGCCCTGGTGAGTTCTGCTATATTGCAGTTTATGGTAGTGTGACGCCCCCTGGACTATCAGGTCATCACAGGGTATTCCGCAATCTGCCCTTCTGCACAGTATCTAAATCCTCCTTGGTTACGGGTCCTTGGCCTTCGGTGTTGCTAACAGCAGAGCCAGTCAAAATCCTAGGAACACTCTGCATCACACCCACCAGACACATCATTGGGGGGCCTGAAGGGAATAGGGCCACCCACTTGGGGGGTTGGTAGGGAAGAGTGAGAAGTGTGAGGAGCAGGAGAGAGTAGGTGAGAAGCAGGGGCTCCTTGTAGAATACTAGGTGGCAGGCGTTGGTCTGGGCCTGGTAGGAATTGGAACCCCGGTCGCAGGGGATCGTGTCAAGGGGCACAGATCTGCTGAGGAGGGCAGCTGGAGGCCTTGAGCCATCTCCGGGCAGGGGCCAGGGCACAACGGGGTACATGGACCCTAGGCCTGGAAGTAGCTTCAAGCATGTTGGTAATTTACCCGAAGAGGGTGAAGTCTTCAAGATTCATCCTTCACCCGCTCCAAAATCGGGGTACTAGCGCAACGAGGGGATAGGACTTTCCCAAAACATAGTCCAGAAAATCCCAAGAGTGAACCCTGAGAGCAAGCTCACTCCGTTAGCCATACGGGTGAGCGGGACCCGACTAGTTCCACACTACAGGGTCCAAATAGTGAAGAAAGTGCCACGGAAAAGGTCACAGGCTAACAAGCAACACCAAGGGGCACAGATCCACGCGTGCTCCCTCCCTGCTGCAGCGGTGCTCAAAATTCTGGTTTACAAGGTGTCGGTGTCAGTATTCTTGGACTGAGTGAGTACGCAGAAAACCCTTTCCTCCGCAACGGCACCCCTTCACTACCATCACCGGGCCCCGGGGCACAACCCCCTACCCACGGAGGGGTTAAACACCTTGCTGAAATACCACTGCCACCGGGTGCTCCCAACAGCAGCGGTTGTACTCCATCTTACCACGCACCGTGGGTGGCGTCACGAACTTCTAACTCCCCTGTACATATCCCCCTTTTTAAATTTGTGTGTCCGCATGACCCCTCCCCGGGTCCGGAGACCCCTCGAACCACCGCGGTTCCGTATCCGAGCGGCTCGGCCGCTGACACGGGGGCGGTACAGTAGAAGTGAAACATTTGACTGTTTCATCATCTCTTCTTTTCTGGATTGTGAATGTTATAAAAGAGGACATCTGGCTACCTGTCACGCAGTGATTACTGGGGTTCCACAAGGTACACGGGAACCCCCGGTCAGTACCGCAACACACAGGGTACATCGAGAAGAAGATACAATGGTGGGCCCTAAGGCTAGGGAAAGGGGAGCAGAGTCACCTCCTAAACCCACGTGAGGCTGATCTCACCATTCTCTAACATCCCTCCTTGGGTCTTTTCACCCCAACGCCAATCATGCGCCTATCCCTGTCTTTCCCTGGACTCAACAGTAGTGAGCGGGGAACTGGAAGCACAAGTGCCATTTTAGGTTAAAGAGACAGAGAGGATTAGACAGACAGGGGTAACATAGACAGCAATCATACAAAGCACTGCAAACAACAGAACGTTATGAGGAACGGACTAGTGAAGCAAATCCAAATAAGGAATAAGCAAGGGGAATGCACAATTCAGCTATCACACAGCAAACTCCAGCAACAGATCTCTAAATGACTTCCTGGTCCATAACTGATAGGCTCTCTCTAGAGACAAACTATGAAGAAGCTATCACCTGTAATTACTGTATATTATTGGATTATAAGTTGCACTTTTCCTCCCAAAAATTTGTGAGGAAAATGGAGGGGTTCGTTTTATAATCTGGTTGTAGCTTACTGGGGGGTGGTGGAGCAGGGTCACAAGAGGCAGGGGTGGTGGTGGAGAAGGGTGGTGCTGTGGGCAGTGGTGCGGGTGCTGTTAGGCAGTAGCCATCCAAAAAATGTTGGCGTTGTGGGCTTCAAAGAAATGGCACCCGCAGTTGGTGCAAGTGCAGATTGAGCTGTCAGCTCAATGACAGCGAGATCTCATCTACACATGCGCCACATCCAGCCCATTGATCTCCCAACAGCCAACTTAAGGAAAATGGTGCCCAGAGATGGCACATACGCAGATGAAATCTAGGCTTCTTATTGAGCCGAGAGCTCAATCTGAGCTCGTACAGACTCCAGGCACCATTTCTTTGAAGCCTTAACTGCCGACATTTTATGCATTACTCCTGCCTCATAGCGCCCTCAGCACTGTCTGAGGCATCACCCTACTACACCACCACCCCTGCCTCCTGTGGCCTCGCTCCACCACTGCTGTCAACGCTCTGACGCTGCTGTAACTGCTCCCGCAGCTACATCCGGGCCTGCTCATTATTGCTAATCCATAGGCACTGCTTTTCCCGCCCATCGGCCGTCCTGGCATCTGTGATTGGTTGCAGTCAAACGTGCCCTCAGCCTGTGTAACAGTATCTGACTGCAACCAATCACAGTCCTTGTCTGCGGGTCTATAGTGTGGTATAAAAATAATAAATAAAATATATGGTGTAGGGCCCCCTGTATTATGATACCCAGCACAGATAAATCCCACCGCTACAGCATCTTGTGTGGTTAAAATATAACTAACATCAAGAACTTATAGCTAATCTAAGCACTACCAACTTTTAGGAAAATTAGCAAAGGTTTTGAAAAAGGAGCATAAAGTCCAAATTCATGTCCTAGTACGGATTGTGCAAAAATGACTTTTTTAGCAGTAGAAAACTGGCACATAAATGCCTTCCACAACCCCCATTTATTTTATTTTTCTAGTTCAACTGGTTTATTTCCGGAACATCTCATGCACACATTGAGTTTTTCTTTGATGTCAACACAATGAGTCGAAACCCAAAATGAAAATGAGACAAAATGACTCCCTTGTCGATCACAGCTGTTTACAAATTGAGAGTTTCCTCTGACTTTTCCCACATAGCTCCTTAAAGGAGATTATTTGTGTCTGAAGACACAATGCGGGAAATATCCCATTCTGTGATGTATAAAGTCACCTAGTTCAAAAGCAATCCTTAGTAATATGTGACATCCGTCCTGTCACTCAGGCTATTTAGTCATTTTGTCCCATATTCTATCATCCATTCTACTTGTAGGCATTTGAAATCTGACTCCTGGTTATGAGGTGGCCATGTTTTGTCTAATCCATTATTACCCTCACAATAAGGCCATTGAAAGGGATTAGGTATAACCTTTAATTGTAGTCTGAAATTGTGCTAGTATCATAGAATTGCCAAATGTATGAATTATAAAGATTTATTACCGTATATAGATAGATAGGAAAATAATAATATTATAAGTAGGAAATAAATAATGATAGAACAATTCCAAATAATGAACCATGTTCATGGTTAGTATATATATGTATATACTAGAAGGTGGCCCGATTCTACGCATCGGGTATTCTAGAATTTACGTATTGTGTAGTTCATGTATGATTTTTGTTATATATATATATATATATATATATAGAGAGATGTTGTTGTGTGTAGTTACCAAGTGTTTGTGTAGGCGCTGTACATGTTCTGGGTGTTATCTGGGTGTGACGGGGGGTGAGAGCGGTGTTGTATGTGTGTTGCGTGTGTTGCGTTGTTTGTGGAGCGCTGTGTGTCTGTAGCGTTGTGTGTGTGTTGCGCGGTTTGTGTGTGTGTGGTGTGTTTTGGGGGGAGGTATGTTTTGTGCAATGTGTGTGTTGTGCGGTATGTGCGTATATTTGTGTGTGCCGCGGTGTTTGTGTGTTGGGTGTTGTGTGTGTGCAGCGTTGTCTGTGTGTGTGGGTGTCTGTGTAGGGCAGTTGTTTGTGGTTCCCAGTGTGTGTGTGTGTGTGTGGTGTGTTGTGCAGTGCGCGCGCGTGTGTGTGTGTGTGTGCATCAGCCTCTCTTCTCTCAGCCTACCTCTCCCAGCCTCCCTCCTCCCAGCCTCCCTCAGCATCAGCCTCCCTCTCCCAGCCTCCCCAAGCATCAGCCTCCACCAGCATCAGCCTCTCTCCTTCCAGCCTCCACCAGCATCAGCCTCCGCCAGCATCAGCCTCTCTCCTTCCAGCCTCCTCCAGCATCAGCCTCCCTCTCCCAGCCTTCCCCAGGATCAGCCTCTGTCCTCCCAGCCTCCGTCCTCCCAGCCTTCCCCAGCATCAGCTTTCCCCTCCCAGCCTCCCTCAGCATCAGCCTTCCCCAGCATCAGCCTCTCTCCTCCCAGCCTCAGCCTCTCTCCTTCCAGCCTCCCCCAGCATCAGCCTCTCTCCTTCCAGCCTCCCTCAGCATCAGCCTCCCCTTCCCAGCCTTCCCCAGGATCAGCCTCTCTCCTCCCAGCCTCCTTCCTCCCAGCCTCCCCCTCCCAGCCTCCCTCAGCATCAGCCTTCCGCTCCCAGTCTCCCCCAGCATCAGCCTCCCCAAGCATCAGCCTCCACCAGCATCAGCCTCTGTCCTTCCAGCCTCCCCCAGCATCAGCCTCTCTCCTTCCAGCCTCCCTCAGCATCAGCCTCCCGTTCCCAGCCTTCCCCAGGATCAGCCTCTCTCCTCCCAGCCTCCTTCCTCCCAGCCTCCCTCAGCATCAGCCTTCCCCTCCCAGTCTCCCCCAGCATCAGCCTCCCCAAGCATCAGCCTCCACCAGCATTAGCCTCTCTCCTTCCAGCCTCCCCCAGCATCAGCCTCCCCAAGCATCAGCCTCCACCAGCATCAGCCTCCCTCGTCCCAGCCTCCCCCAGCATCAGCCTCCCCCTCCCAGCCTCCCCCAGCATCAGCCTCTCTCCTCCCAGCATCAGCCTCTCTCATCCCAGCATCAGCCTCTCTCCTCCCAGCATCAGCCTCTCCTCTCTGTCCCCAGCATCAGCCTCTCTCCTCCCAGCCTTCCCCAGCATCAGCCTCTCTCCTCCCAGCCTCCCCCAGCATCAGCCTCCCCCAGCATCAGCCTCTCTTCTTCCAGCCTCCCCCAGCATCAGCCTCTCTCCTTCCAGCCTCCCCCAGCATCAGCCTCCCTCTCCCAGCCTTCCCCAGGATCAGCCTCTCTCCTCCCAGCCTCCGTCCTCCCAGCCTTCCCCAGCATCAGCTTTCCCCTCCCAGCCTCCCTCAGCATCAGCCTTCCCCAGCATCAGCCTCTCTCCTCCCAGCCTCAGCCTCTCTCCTTCCAGCCTCCCCCAGCATCAGCCTCTCTCCTTCCAGCCTCCCTCAGCATCAGCCTCCCCTTACCAGCCTTCCCCAGGATCAGCCTCTCTCCTCCCAGCCTCCTTCCTCCCAGCCTCCCCCTCCCAGCCTCCTTCAGCATCAGCCTTCCCCTCCCAGTCTCCCCCAGCATCAGCCTCCCCCTCCCAGCCTTCCCCATGATCAGCCTCTCTGCTCCCAGCCTCCTCCAGCACGCCGTGCTCCTCTGCCGACACTCACACACCCGATCGCATCCACTCACACACACCCGATCGCATCCACTCACACACACCCGATCGCATCCACTCACACACACCCAATCGCATCCACTCACACACACCCGATCGCATCCACTCACACACACCCGATCGCATCCACTCACACACACCCGATCGCATACACTCACACACACAGACACTGACGATATCGCACATACGCGCTCACACTCACAACATCCGGAGATACCACATGCCTCTGGCCATGTGATCCTCCGTCAGGTCCTGGAAGGTCACAACAGCACAGTATCGAGGCCGAGAAGCAAGCGATATCGCCGGATGCTGTGAGTGTGTGGATGCGATGTGAGGTGTGTGTGAGGTGTGTGTGAGGTGTGTGTGTGTGATCTGATGTGTGTGTATGTTTGTGTGTGTGCTGTTATGTGTGTGCGTGTGGATCTTCCGCCGCAGCAGGACCTTGATGCGCTTGTAACCATGCGAGCATGGTTACCAACATATCCACACCACTCCCGTGCGAGCGGGGGCCGGGGGTGGGGGTGGGGGTGGGGGGGGAGTACAGTACTCACCTCCATGACAGCCGTGTCAGTTCGGGGAATGCGCGGGGGTGGGGGAGGGGGGGGAGTACAGTACTCACCTCCGTGACAGCCGTGTCAGTTCGGGGAATGCGCGGGGGGAGGGAGGGGGCGGGGCCAGAGCTAGCGTGCATTGCGTGAGGGGGGCGGGGCGTGGCGTGGCCGAATTGCCAATGCCTGCAGGGTGCCGGGGCGAGAGGCCAATCTGTGGGGGGGCGGAGCCTGGGCGAGCGGCTGGCCAATCCGTGTGGGGGCGCAGCCTGGGCGAGCGGCCAATCGGTGTGGGGGGGCGGGGCCATGGCGAGCCCAGCGGCCAATCAGCTTTGTGTCACCGTAAGGACAATTTTGGAGCATGACAGACAGACAGATAGACAGACAGACAGACAGACAGACAGAATAAGGCAATTATATATATAGATATATATATTAGGTATTTGTAATCTTTCTATATGATTTAAAAAAAAATACAACTTTTATTTTCACATTACCTTATTATTTTTCTATTGAAGGAATTGTGGGAAAGCTTGTTTTTTATGATGCTAGCTATTACTTTATTTTGGATTTTTTTTTCTCTAGAGGTAAGGAAACTGAAAACAGCAATTTTGGAATTCGTCGTTTACTTAAAGTATTTTTTTTGTTTTATAAGACGCACCCGATTATAAGGCGCACCGAAAATTTGAAGGAGGAAAATAGGAAAAATATATTTTTTACTGTTAAAATGAGAGTCCGTCTTATAATCCTAATGTCTTTTATATTAGCTCACCAGGGGGGAGTGGTGGTGGTGGAGTGGCTCAGGAAGGTCACAGGAGGCAGGGTAGGCGATGCTGCCGGCACGAAGGAGGGGGTGTTGCGGCTCAAGAGGGTCAGTGTGCAGAGGGTCGGTGATACTGCGGGCTCGTGGGGTGTCACGGCGGGGGGCGACATTGATCTGCCATTTGATTCAGAGGAGGGGGTGTCGTGGCTCAAGAGGGTCAGTGTGCAGCAGCGGAGGGTTGGCAATACTGCGGGCTCATGGGATGTTGTAGCGGTGGGCGTCATTGATCTGCTGGTAGACTGCGGGCTTCATTGAATGGTTGATGTGATGGACTTCAAGTAAATGGCCGCGGAGGCGGTGCATACGCAGATTGGCCTCTGCAGCTATTTTCTTGAAGTCCATCGACTCAGCCACCGGCGATTCAAAGCAGCCCGCAGTTCGCCAGCAGATCAATGATGCCTGCCACAGCGACACCCCACGACCTGTCAGTATCGCCAACCCTCCGCTGCCGCACACTGACCCTCCTGAGCTTCTCCACTGCAGTGGCACCTCCTCCGAGCTGTCCGTATCACCGACTCTGTGCCACCACTGCCTCCCCGGTTAGCCATATGCGGTTTGTAAGACGTGCGTAAAACTGCGTCTTACAAACCAGAAAATACTGTATTTAGTCCAACATGTACAAAGATAATGTGAGATTTTAATAGTTTGAAGACATGTGACAAGATTAATTATGTTTTTTTAATTGTTTTACTTATCAAATGAGAATTAAGGGTGATGAAAACTTTTATATATTTTTTATATTATTTTTTAAATCTTTTTAACTGCTCTTTTTAATTTCCATTTCTATTTTTTAATTTCCATCGTTTTATCAATTGTACAATATATGACCATACTTCTGCATTACAAATTTAATATTCTTCTATGAAACTTTTATATACAATGCCTTGCGAAAGTATTCGGCCCTTTTGAATTTTTCAACCTTTTCCCACATTTCAGGCTTCAAACATAAAGATAAAAAATGTAAATTTTATGGTGAAGAATCAACAAGTGGGACACAATTGTGAAGTTGAACAAAATTTATTTATTTTAAACTTTTATAAAAAATAATAAACTGAAAATTGGGGCGTGCAATATTATTCCGCCCCTTTAAGTTAATACTTTGTAGCTTCACCGTTTGCTGCGATTACAGCTGCAGTCGCTTGGGGTATGTCTCTATCAGTTTTGCACATCGAGAGAAAAATTCTTGCCCATTCTTCCTTTGCAAACAGCTGGAGCTGAGTGAGGTTGGATGGAGAGCGTTTGTGAACAGCAGTTTTCAGCTCTTTCCACAGATTCTCGATTGGATTCAGGTCTGGACTTTAACTTGGCCATTCTAACACCTGGATAAGTTTATGTGTGAACCATTCCATTGAAGATTTTCCTTTATGTTTTGGATCATTGTCTTGTTGAAAGACAAATTTCTGTCCCAGTCTCAGGTCTTTTTCAGACTCCAACAGGTTTTCTTCAAGAATGGTCCTGTATTTGGCTCTATTCATCTTCCCATCAATTTTAACAATCTTCCCTGTCATTGCTGAAGAAAAGCAGGCCCAAACCATGATGCTGCCACCACGTTTGACAGTGGGGATGGTGTATTCAGGGTGATGAGCTGTATTGCTTTTACCCCAAACATGTCGTTTGGCATTGTGCCCAAAAAGTTTGATTTTGTTTCATCTGACCAGAGCACCTTCCTCCACATGTTTGGATTGTCTCCCAGGTGGCTTGTGGTAAACGTTAAACAACACTTTTTATGGATATCTTTGAGAAATGGCTTTCTTCTTGCCACTCTTCCATAAAGGCCAGATTTGTCCAGTGTACGACTGATTGTTGTCCTATGGACAGACTCTCCCACCTCAGCTGTAGATCTCTGCAGTTCATCCAGAGGGATCATGGGCCTCTTGGCTGCATCTCTGATCAGTCTTGGTAGATTTGCAGTGGTATGATACGCCTTCCATTTCAATATGATCGCTTGCACAGTGCTCCTTGGGATGTTTAAAGTTGTGGAAATCTTTCTGTAACCAAATCCGGCTTTAAACTTCTCCACAACAGTATCACGGACCTGCCTGTTGTGTTCATTGGTCTTCATGATGCTATCTGCGCTATAAACAGAACACTGAGACTATCACAGAGCAGGAGCATTTATACTGAGACTTAATTACACACAGGTGGATTATATTTATCATCATCAGTCATTTAGGACAACATTGGATCATTCAGAGATCCTCAATGAACTTCTGGAGTGAGTTTGCTGCACTGAAAGTAAAAGGGGACGAATAATATTGCACGCCCCACTTTTCAGTTTATTCTTGTTTACAAAAGTTTAAAATAAGCAATAAATTTCGTTCATCTTCACAATTGTGTCCCACTTGTTGTTGATTCTTCACCATAACATTAAAATTTGTATCTTTATGTTTGAAGCCTGAAATGTGGGATAAGGTTGAAAAATTCAAGGGGGCTGAATACCTTCGCAAGGCACTGTATTTGTTTATCATATTTTAAAAATCTTTTTTAACTGTTCTTTTTAATTCGGAAGCTTGACTTGTGATCGTTTTATTAATTGTACAATATATCACCATATTTCTGCATTGCAATATCAATATTCTTCTATTAAAGGAGCTGACAGTAGATTGCACTGTATATTAAATACATTGCTTACACTTGATGTACTTACTTTTTAAAAAAAACTCAACTTAAACTCCAACTACCTAGCCTTATTGACAGCTCCAGGCTTAGGGGTACTTTGCACGCTGCGACATCGCAGGCCGATGCTGCGATGCCGAGTGCGATAGTCCCCGCCCCCGTCGCAGCAGCGATTTCCTTGTGATAGCTGCGTAGCGAACATTATCGCTACGGCAGCTTCACATGGACTCACCTGTCCTGCAACCGTCGCTCTGGCCGGCGACCCGCCTCCTTGTTAAGGGGGCGGGTGGTGCGGCGTCATAGTGACGTCACATGCCAGGCGGCCAATCGGAGCGGAGGGGCGGAGATGAGTGGGATGTAAACATCCCGCCCATCTCCTTCCTTCCACATATCCTACGGAAGCCGCAGTGACGCCGGTAGGAGATGTTCCTCGCTCCTGCGGCTTCACATACAGCGATGTGTGCTGCCGCAGGACCGAGGAACAACATCGGACTGTCGCGTCAGCTTAATCATGGATTACGCCGACGCTGCACCGATGATACGATTACGACGCTTTTGCGCTCGTTAATCGTATCATCTAGGATTTACACACTGCGATGTCGCATGCGATGCCGGAAGTGCGTCATTTTCAATTTGACCCCACCGACATCGCACCTGCGATGTCGTAGTGTGCAAAGCTCGCCTTAATGTCTCACTTCCCTGGAGGAGATTAAATACACTTAAACATGCTTATTTTAATATCAGGTTTATAAATCCATTCTGACATCGATTTTATTTAAAGTAAGTTCACCAGCCTCATCAGGTCTTATGAATCTCAATAATAATATGTCAGTTTATATTATGAAAACTAATAATAGCGCTAATAGAATAGCATATATTGCTGCCTTCCCATTGCTTTGATTGTGCTGCCAAAGTCCAATGGGATGACAGTAACTGTGGTTGTTATTACCATGGAATTGAATGGATTAATCGATCCACAAGGGGTTAAACAAAATAGATTACAGATGAGCTTTCTTGGTAGCTTTTGCCTGGACATACTAGGACTCCGACTCTTTCACTATTGTTTCTCACTTATGAAAGCTGTCTTAGTTACTTTCATTTTCCTGGTGCGGTTGGCTGATATGGGCAACAAGGACATTTTTTTCTAATAAATTACACATTGGGAAATGTATCAGGTGACATATATATATATATATATATATATATATATATATATATATATATATATAAAAAAAAAATATATATATATATATATACACACACATATATATCAGGCAGTGTTCAGACAAATGTATGACTAATCATCCGTTTTCCATGTAGAAGAAAATGACAATTTTTATCCATCAATCGTAATTCCATCTGTGTGTCATCCATATAGTGGGGAGAATAGGTATTTGATACCCTGCCAATTTTACAATTTTTCCCACCTCCAAAGAATGGAGATGACTAATTTTTTTCGTAGGGGTACACTTCAGACCTGTTATTTTTTATTTTTTCTTTAAGAAGCTCCTACTCTGCACTCATTACCTGTATTAATTGCACATGTTTGAACTTGTTACCTGTATAAAAGACACCTGTCCACACGCTCAATCACACTCCAACCTCTCCACCATGACAAGACTAAAGCCCGCTTTACACGCTGCAATATATCTTACAATGTGTCAGCGGGGTCACGTCGTAAGTGACACACATCCGGCATCGTAAGGTACATTGTAGTGTGTGACAGGTACGTGCGATTGTGATTGAACGGTAAAACGTTCATCACATACACATCGTAATTCTCTAGAATTGCATGTCAGATTGTTCATCGTACCCGGGGTAGCACACATCGCAGTGTGTGACACCCCGGGAACGATGAACAGATCTTACCTGCATCCTGCGGCTCCTGGCCGGTAATGCAGAAGGAGGAGATGGGAGGGATGTTTACGTCCCGCTCAGCTCCGCCCCTCCGCATCTATTGGCCGGCTGCCGCGTGACGTCGATGTGACGCCGAACGTCCCTCGCACTCCAGGAAGTGGACGTTCGCCGCCCACATCGAGGTCGTATGGAAGGTAAGTACGTGTGACGGGGGTTAATCGTATGTGCGGCACGTTCAACAAATTGAACGTGCCGCACATACGATGGGGGCGTTGTAAATCGCGTACGATATCGTCTGCGAGATTGCAACGTGTAAAGCAGGCTTAAAGAGCTGGCTAAAGACACCAAGGACAAAATTGTAGCCCTGCACAAGGTTGGGATAGGGTACAGAACAATAGGCAAGCAGCTTGGTGAGATGGCAACAACTGTTAGAGTAATTATTAGAAAATGGAAAAAACACAAGATGACTGTCAATCTTAGTCTGGGGCTCTATGCAAGATCTCACCTTGTGAATGGTTCTGAGAATGGTCAGGTATCAGCCCAAAACTACTTGAGAAGACCTGTTCAGTGACCTGAAGAAAGTTAGGACCACAGTCTCAAAAATTACTGATAGTATCACACTATGTCGTCATGGATTAAAATCCTGCAGGGCAGGTAAGGTTCCTCTGCTGACGCCGCCAGCACATTTCTAGGCCTGTTTGAAGTTCACCAATGACCATTTTGGTCATCTAGAGGAGGCATTAGAGGAGGTCATGTGGTCAGAGGAGATCAAAAAAGAACTTTTTGGTATCAACTTCACTGACTTTTCAGAGGAAAAAGAAGGATAAATACTACCCCAAAACACTGTCCTAAATATGAAGCATGGGGTGGAAACATCATAATTTGGGGGTACTTTTCTGGAAAGAGGACAGGATAACTGCACTGTATTGAAGGGAGGATAGATGGGGTCATGTGTCACAAGATTTTTGCCAAGAATCTCCTTCCTTCAATAGAGCATTGAAGATGAGTCATGGATGGGTCTTCCAGCATAAAAATGACCCAAAACACACAACCAGGACAAGTAAGGAGTGGCTCCGTAAGAAGAATTTCCTTGAGTGGCCTAGCCATTCTCCAGACTTGAACACAATAGAAAATCTTTGGACAGAGCTGAAACTTAATGTTGCCTAGTGAAAGCCCCGAAACCTGAAAGATCTGAAGAAGATCTGTATGGAGGATTGGGCCAAAACCCCTTCTGCAGTGTGTGCAAGCCTGCTCAAGAACTACAGGAATTGTATGACATCTGTAATTGCAAACAAAGATTTTTGCGCCAAATATTAAGTTCTGTTTTTTTTCTATTGTATCAAAGACTTATTTCATGCAAATAAATTATTTAAAAATCATGCAATGTGATTGTTGATTTTTTTTTATTTATGTCTATTACAGATGAAGTTGTATCTAAAACAAAATTTTCAGACCCTTCCATTCTTTATAGGTGGAAAAGCTTGCACAATCAGCAGTGTATCACATAATTGTAATTAGGTATCTCTGTATTCCATTGACAGGGGCATCTGTGGGTCATCCATATATCTATTTTTCATCCGTATCATATTCATCTTTATACATGAACATTTAAAACATTTTACTATGTTTATAATTGCAATGTAACTTTATAAATTGGGTACAACTCAAATGATCCACATGTGGTCCATTTCTGTTTGCATACCCATAGACTTGATTAGGCGGGTCCCATCCAAAAAGCAGAAGAGTCTAGAGCATGCTACAGCCCTATTCCATAGCATTGGTCCCTGTGCTATCTGGTTTGAAGATGGATAGCACATGTACTTAAAATACACGCGTCTGTAAATGGCCTTAAGGTGTGATACTCGCCCTCATTCAGCTGAGTATCTTTTTCCTGCTCTTATCGTGCCATCTTATCCCATCTGTAAGAGTTGACCTTTTCACTTGCAATAAACATAATTCTGAGTTTCATGCAACATGAAGTTTGTCAAATAAACAAGTAATTTTCTTATTTTCCTCAATCAGCTTCTTGTACTGAGATGTTGCGTGACCTTAAAATATTCAGACAGATGTCTCCGTAAATGTTATTCCAGATTACACAAAGACAACTAGAAGATACGTCAAGAGCTGTGATTTAGTATCTAAGAAATATACCTGAAACAGAAGTATGACATTGCGTTAGAAGGAGAACAGGCGCTCCAGAAGAGAAATGTGCCAGTATTTATTTGTTCCAAATATATAATTTTACCATCTCCAACCCTTTGAAGGGTACATGTACCAGAAGGGGTACAAGAATTGCGGGCATAACATTTATGGCCAGAGCAAGTAACCCAGATGACAGAATATACTAACTTGGGGCAATTATTCTTTTCCAGTTTTGGTTTGATGTGTTTGTGAAGCCCTCAAATAATATCATCAAGGTAAATTCCCACCACCCAAGTGTCAGTGTCTTGCGTGGTCCGGATTCACATTTACGGATCACTACTACACAACCTGCCATGCATCACCTGGATCGGCTCCCGCAATTTGTTACTACGTGATTGGACTCCAACCTGGTTTCTGCTAGTAGCTCTGTTCTGTTGGGTGTCTGTTGTTTTATTTACCACTGCTTCAGGCACGTTAGGAGTTAATGCCTCCTGGAGCAGTGGCTGGCTTCTCAGTAAACCAGGTTTGCTAATCACCATTTCCAGTTGGTCTCCACCTACTTAAATTTGGGGAGTTTTCTGAACCATTGGCAAAGATAGTTTCTGCTTGCAGTTGCGATATCCCGGCGTCCATGACATTCCTCTTTTTGGTGACCAACAACTTGTTGTCTGCGCTGTTTGAGAGTACCCTGGTGTGACTTGCTCCTAGAGCTTTTGGTTTCCCTCAGGTGTCGTTTTGTCTCTCCTTTGTGTTGTTTGCAGTGTGAGTGTGTTTCAGTTACAGCCCTTTGTCTGTATCTTGGGGGCGGTTGTTACTTTGGGTCCAGCCCATCCCAGGGTTCGGGGTTACAGAGAGAGGTATTAGGACAGGGTTGGGCAGGAGACAGGCCCAGGGTGGAGATCTGGCCCGTCCTACCTTCAAGGGTACCTCTAGGGTCAGGGTGAGCACAGGGCCCAGAGTCCTAGGGTCAGCGTAGCCTCCCCGGTGTACTTCCTGCACCCCTGAAACCCAGGCAGCAGTGTGTAACAAATTGAATGCATAGTACCTCAAAAAAATATGATGTCCAGCGATTAGCGAGAACTAAAGTCTTTGAGTACTCGCTTCTCGAATCGAGTAGGTCAGACGCTCAGGTGGGCTAGACTTGAGTACCGAGATTAATAGAAGTCAATAGGAAACGCAAGGATTTTTCCAGAAGACTCTAATAGGGGTCCTGGGGGGGTATGGAAAATTGCTGAAATGGATGGACATGACATGGGGGAAACAACTGGACACACAGGTCGCTGCTGGGAAGGAAATAAATAATTAATTTTAAAAAATTGACATGGGGTCCCCTTTATTTTTGATAACCAGAAAAGATAAAGCAGACAGCTGGGGGCTAGAATTATTAGGCTGAGAAGGCCCATAGTTATTTGGCCCTTCCCAGGATAAAAATTGCAGCCCCCAGAAGTGGCACATAACATTAGATGTGACAATTTTGTCACTTCGCCTTGGCTCTTTCTGATTTCCTTGGTGCGTTGGCAGTTGGAGTATGGCAATTGGGGTTGATGTCAGCTGTGTAGTGTCTGCTGGCATCAAGCTCAGGGGTTAGTAATGGAGAGGCGTCTATCAGATACCCCGATTACTAATGCAGTTTGTATAATGAAAATAAAATAGATGCAAAAAAATTTGTGCAGTCATAAAGTTTCCTAAGGGAACTAGTAAGAGCATTCAAAAATGTAAAAAAGGTTTTAAGAAATATGAAAAAAATAAAAAAACCTAAATGTTTAAATCACCCCCCTTTGCCCCCATTAAAAATAAAACAATAAAAAAACAACATATATTTGATATAGCCACATTCAGAAATGCCCGATCTATCAAAACATAAAATCAGTTAATCTCATAGGTAAAGGACGTAGCGAGATAAGAAATCAAAATGCCAGAATTATGGGGTTTTTTTGGTGGCCCCAATATTGTATTAAAATGCAATAACAGGTGATCAAAACATCACATCTACCCAAAAATGGTATAATTAAAAACGCCAGCTCAATACCCAAAAATAAGCCCTCACTGAGCCCAGGATCCCAAAAAATAAGAACGCTACGGGTGTCGGAAAATGGCGACAAAAGCGCAATTCTTTTTTTCTACAGACTTCTGAATTTTTGTCACCACTTAGATAAAAGTAAAACTATACTTTGATATCTACAAATTTGTACTGACCTGGGGAATCACATTGCCAGGTCAGTTTTACCATATAGTGAACATCGTAAAAAAAAAAACCATTTGTGCACTTTTTTTGCACTTGGATTTTTTTTTCCCATTTTCATGTACAATATGGTGCAGAATGAATGATGTCATTCAAAAGTACAACTTGTCTCGCAAAAATCAAGCCCCCATACATGGCTATATTGATGACAAAATAAAAAAAGTTACGGCTCCTGGAAGAAATGCAGGGAAAAAACAAAAAACGGAAGGAAAATTGCCGGAGGCTGAACAGGTAAACTAGGCTAAAAACACCCTTTAGTGCCACATGAAAGGCACTAAATGGTGCAAGTGTACAAACCCTGCTCTAATCTTAGTTCTCCCTTCTAAATAAACTGTCCCTGAACTGCTTCCAGAGACCAGTGTGCCGATCGATACCTTTCATACAGACCCGATGACGCAATGTGGCCGGCCAATCACAGTAATGCCAGTAGCCATGGAAACAAATGGAAAAGGCAGGAATTAATAATAGGGTACTTATTATGGGGGATATTAACTACTATTGTGTTTCCACGAAAATAAGCCCTAGCAAGAATTTTCGACATTATCGGATTAAGGCTTAAATATAAGCCCCACCTCGAAAATAAGCCCGTGATGAGGTTCAATATGAAGTGTCCATACAGCTAAAAAAGATAAAGAATACTACAAAACACTTCATTAAGGAGAGAAGACACTGCCAAAAGAGAGAAGGCAGACCCCGCAGTCGCACTCATCAGACCCCGAACAGCTACAGCTGGCAGGTGCTGACGGTGGATAGGCTCTCCCCCAGTGCCAGGTCGCTGGCCATTCCGCTCACACACACATCGGGTGCAGGATCCCTCCGCTCACACACACTTGGTGATATTGTAAGGCTTCTGACTGGCAGGGAGACCTGGAATGCATCAAGGACCTGTGGTGGAATGTATCAAGGACCTGCGGTGGAATGTATCAAGGACCTGCGGTGGAATGCATCAAGGAGCAGAAAAGGGATGGTCCCACTGGATTCAGAGCAGTGGGGAGCTTAGGGTATTGTGTTCACGTTTGTTAGGATGCATGTTTGCGCACTGTGTTTGCATGTCTGCGTATTTGGAATAATATGTATTTTTGTAAGATGCATTTATGTAATTCTATATTGTGATGTGTAAAACATTTGTATGTTTAGGGCACATTTGCTAATCTGTAAGGTTTTTTCACATCTGTGTAGGGAATTCCATTTGTCTGTCCTAGTTTAGGAAAAAAAATAGTGAAATTAACCCCTTCGCACATCTTGATGGAATTATGTCACCATAAAAATATGCTTGTATGGAGCATGTTCAGGAACTGAGCCTGCTCCATACTGAGATGTTGGCTGTGAAACATAGCCGACATTTACCTGTAGCAGCAATAATCAGAGCTTGCCTCAGTTACTGCTGTTTTTAATATTTACGTACCCTTGTCAATCACTGACAGTGGCATTTAACGTGATGGCCGGTGCTGCACTCTCCGGCTCCCATCATCCCCTTGTCATGCAATTTCAGGTTGCTGATGGGTTGAAATTTGTTTCTGCCATGTCGGTCTTTCCATGAAGCCCAGTCTAAGGCTGGAGCTTTTTCGAAGATGTCACAATCAAAGTGCAAGATCTGCAATGGCTCCTTGCAGTATGATAGTGCAATATATAAGCAAGCAAAATAAATACATATTTCTTTGATAGTGTCGCGGGCGGAGGAGGGGACGCTGCGCTCTCCCACTGCTCGGGTCCGGCTGCTGCCGCCGCTGCTGCTCGGCGGTGGCTCGAGCGGTGGGCCAGATCCCGGAGACTCGAGCGGCGTTCCTCGCCCGTGAGTGAAAAGGGTTAGGGATTGATTGGATGGTGGGTTTGAGTATTGTCCGTGACGCCACCCACGGTTGTGGTGATATTGATGACACCACCGCTGCTCTGGACGGGGATCCCGGGAGCGGTGACAGGGAGCAGCTTTGTTGTTAGTTCTCCCCTCCGTGGGTAGGGGATTGGTTGTCCCGGGGCCCGGTGATGGGGGAGGGGATGGATGGCAGGCGGGTTACGGGGCCTGCTGAGGTGCAGGGTTGCACGGACAGCGCTGTGCCGCACGGCACGGTGGTACTCACTCAGCCAATGATGAGGACACAGTTCTCGGTAAAACACACGGCTGGATGGACGGGTCCCACAGACGGCTGCGGTGGTTTCTGCTCCCGGTAGGTTGATGGTGACTGCCTTTCCCTGCACCTATGTACAGTACATGGTTACGATGGGTTCCCACCGGTAACCCGCTCCCCAGCTTGGATATGGGCTTGAGGAGCCCCTTTTTGCCCGCAGGCTCTGGCCCTGGAAAACAGTTGCCTTGGCGGTGGCGGTGTCTCCCTCTCACGGTTGGGCTGTTGCCTTTTGTCGGGACTTGGCTGCTGGGGAACCCAGGAGGTTCCCTTCGCTGACGGATTCGACAAATTCACGGCGACTCCTAGCCTTGTCAGGGTTCGTAAACCCCTGCCAGATGGTGCTGACTTCTCTTTGTGTATCGGTCCGGTACCGCCGGGCCACCGCCCGTCCACGGTCCTTACGGTAGACTCCAATCGGTCACTCCTGCAGACGGTCACCACCGTCTGCCAACCTTGCTGTACCGCCCGGGCCACACACTCGGACGCTGTCAGTTAGTTGCTCCACTACCACTTTCCTTCCTTCCACTTTCACCTCCAAAACTAAACTGTTTGTTTTTCCCACCTCCAGGACTGTGAACTTCTCGGTGGGCGGGGCCAACCACCTGGCCCACCCCCTGGTGTGGACATCAGCCCCTGGAGGAAGGCAACAAGGGTTTTGTGTTTGACTTCGGTGTGCCTGACCGGGAGTGTGGGGTGTGTGAGTGATGTGCTCTGTGGCCCCTGGCTTGCCCCTTAGTTAAATGCAGACCGTCCGCGGGCTGCCCGTCCATCACCGGTTTTATTTTCACAACTGAAAAATAGAAAAGGTAAAACGGTAACACATTACAATTATATTAACATCTTCCCACATCAGGAGGTACTCTTACTTAAACATTACGGTTACGGCTTCCGCTCTCTCCCACCCAAGCAACCTGGCCCTGATGCTGCCCCTAAGCAACAGGCAGCACCTCTTGACCCCAGTCCAGCACAAGTTGCCCGAGCGGGTTCTGTCCTTTTCAGGGGACCCACGTCCATGGGGAACCCCTGAAACCCCCAGAGGATTGCCACCGGTTCCGGTGGTGGCTGGGCCCCAGCCTGCTCCACTGCGGGCCCTTCCTCCAATCTGCCTCTCTGGAGGCGGTCACGGTAAAAGCCACAACAACATTTTTTACATGCCACAAGTTTGTGGTTGCCCTGCTAGTTCTCGGGCCTGTTCATAAGGAGTACCTTATGCAAAATTGTAAAGGGGGTCCCAACGGGGACCAGTTGCCGGCAACGACCAGTTTCAAGCAGGCTGACAATCAGGTGCAAATCAGATTACTTCATCGGTAGATTATTCACTTATCATTTTCCAAAACTTTAAACAGTACTTTAAACACACACACACTTTTTTTTTTTTTTTAAATAACAGTTTCCCTGTACCTAAGTGGGGGTCTGCCTAGGTTGGGACGGGTGGACTTCCGGGGCCCGGTGTCAGTGGTGGCAGGCAGTGGGGCAGAGGGAGCAATCAGTTCCTCTTCCCTGCTATCGTGTGGGGCAGGCGGAGGCATAGGGGAGCTGGGTACAGGTTCATCCCTGGGCACTGGCTCATGGTTGACCACTTCCATTACTTCCTCATCCACGGGTTGTGGGAATAGTATCACTGGAAGAATCACCGCGCCATTCTGTGTAGGCCAGTCTGCTGGAAAGTCACCCATCACGGTGTGGATTACCTCTTTTGCCTTCTCCGCCGGTCTAGGAATCAGAGCTTCAGCTGCTGCCCTCAATGCTGGTGGGCACCTCTTTAGATGGTCCCAGGAAACCGTGGCCAAAGTGCCCCCTTGGTCACGACTGATCTGGTAGGCTTTCCCATTCTCCCATCCTGTGGGCTGTATGACATATGGGGTCTGCTCCCATTGATCATCCAGCTTGTGGGCCCTCCTCTTTCGCTTCAGCACTACATCTCCAGGCTGGAAAGGGGCAGCAGACGCCTTCTGGTTGAAGCGCTGCTCCTGTTGTTCCCGACTCCAACTCAAGTTCTTCTCAACATACTCCTGAATCTGTCGATACTGCTCTCTCTGCCGAGTGTCCCATTCAGTTGTCGAAGGGAGCGCTTCTGGGGCCTCCAATCCCATGTCCAGATCCACCGGTAGCCAGCCGGGGCGTGCTCTCATCAGGTATACTGGGGTGCATTTTGTTGAGCTGGAAAGGATATTGTTGTATATATCGACCATGTCAGGCAGCTTCTCCGGCCACAGGTTCCGCTCTTCTAGCGGCAACGTCTTGAGGAGGCCCAGGACAAGGTGGTTCATCTTTTCACACATGCCGTTGGTTTGGGCATGGTAAGGCGTGGTCCGGATTTTCTTGCAGCCGTACAACTGACAAAATTCATGGAATACCTCCGCTTCAAAGGCCGGGCCTTGGTCAGTAAGCACCTTCTCCGGGTACCCATGTGGTCGGCAGAAATAGGCCTGGAACGCTCTAGCGGGGGTACGGCCAGTTAGGTATTTGACTGGGACAACCACCATGAACCTTGAATAGTGGTCTACAATGGTTAGAGCGTAGGTGTACCCACTTCGGCTGGGGGTGAGCTTTACATAATCCAGGGCAACCAGCTCCAGCGGTTGGTGTGTAACAATTGGGTGTAGGGGCGCCTTCTGGCTGGCCTCATCCTTCCTTCTCAGCGCGCAAGGGCCACACTCTCGGCACCAGGCCTCTACAGATTCCCGCATTCCACTCCAATAGAACCGCTCTCTCAACAGCATCTCTAGCTTCTTCCATCCGAAGTGCCCAGCACCATCATGGTATGCTTGCAGGACAGTGGGCACGTTAGCTTGGGGAATCACCAACTGGCGGATCTTTTCATGGGTCTTCGGGCTAATCAGCTCAAGGTACAACTTCCCCTGGTACAGATACAGCCGGGTCCGTTCACGCTACAGGCGTTGGGCTTCATCTGGGGCGGCAGGGTCTATCCCAGCAGCACCCTGTTCCACCAAGATCTTGACTAAGCGGACGGCGGGTGCCTGGTCTTGAGCTTCTTGCCACTCCTGGCTGGGCAGCGGGTCCAGGTTTACCCGTTGTTGATAGACATGCACCTTCTCAGTCGGTGGCTGATGAAACGTGGGCAGCTCAATCTCTTCGAGGTCGTTGTCTTCAGGCCCTTCTTCCGACAAGTGGGGCATCCGAGAGAGTGCATCGGCATTAACGTTGACACGGCCGGCCCTGTACTTGATGGTGAAATCATAGTTGGCTAGCCTAGCCACCCATCGCTGTTCCAACGCGCCCAGCTTGGCGGTATCCAGGTGGGTCAGCGGGTTATTATCCGTGAAAGCGGTGAACTTAGCCGCTGCCAGGTAATGGCGGAACCGCTCGGTGATAGCCCACACCAGTGCCAGGAGTTCAAGCTTGAAAGAGCTGTAGTTCTCGGGGTTCCTCTCAGTCGGTCGAAGCCTTCGGCTCGCATAGGCAATCACTTTCTCTCTCTCGTCTTGGACCTGGGATAAGACTGCCCCTAAGCCCACATTGCTGGCATCGGTGTAAAGGATGAAGGGGTGGTTGTAGTCAGGGTATGCTAGGATTTCATCTCCGGTCAGGGCCGCTCTCAGCTGATGGAAAGATTCCTCATGCCTTTCTTCCCACACCAATGGAGCTCCTAGGGGTCTACCACCTTTGGTCTGTCCCACGAGGAGGTCTTGCATGGGGGCAGCCATCTTCGTGTACCCCTTGATGAAGCGACGGTAATACCCTACCAGGCCCAGGAACTGCCTCACCTCCTTCACCCTGGTCGGCCTTGGCTAGTCCTGAATGGCGGTGATTTTATCAGGGTCGGGGGCGACACCCTCTGCACCGACCACATGCCCTAGGTACTGCACTTTGGGTTTCAGCAGATGACACTTTGAGGGCTTCAACTTCATCCCATATTTGGCAAGGGACGCGAACACCTCGGCTAGGTGCTCCACGTGGGCTTCATATGACTGGGAGTACACAATCACATCATCCAGGTACAGCAGGACGGTCTCAAAGTTTAGATGTCCCAGACAGCATTCCATCAGCCGTTGGAAGGTTCCAGGGGCATTGCACAGCCCGAACGGCATGCTATTAAACTCACAGAGCCCCATAGGGGTAGCAAATGCAGTCTTCTCTCGGTCTTCTGGTGCCACAGCCACCTGCCAGTACCCACTGATGAGGTCAAGGGTGGAGAAGTAGTTAGTGGTTCTCAGCGCAGCTAGGGACTCCTCAATGCGGGGCAGAGGGTAAGCATCCTTATGTGTTATCTGGTTAATTTTTCGGTAATCCACACACATCCGCATGGTGCCATCCTTCTTCAATCTTAACCAGTACCAACGGGGCGGCCCAGGGACTACAGCTGTCCCTAATAACCCCTGCCTCCTTCATGTTCCTCAACATGTCCTTAGCACATTGGTAGTGTGCAGGGGGAATAGGCCTGTTCCTTTCTTTGATAGGGGGGTGCTCACCGGTAGGGATATGGTGTTGGACCCCTTTAATCTGCCCAAAGTCTAGGGGGTGCTTGCTAAAAACTTGCTCATACTCCTGTACCACCCGGTATACCCCTTCTTTGTGATGTGCAGGGGTATCGTCAGTGCCTACGTGTAGCTGTCGGCACCACTCGTCTAACTCCCCTTGGAATGGGTGAGTGCTGGCATTAGGTGGTGAGGTTGTGGGAATGGCCTCGTGGATGGTGTGGGGATCCAAGGTGAACAGCTTGGGAAGGGTAGCGTACCGGGGAAGCCTGACTTCTTCCTCCCCGCAGTTCAGCACCCTCACGGGCACTCTCCCCTTCTTTACATCTACCACCCCTCGGGCGGCCATTACTGTGGGCCAGTGTTCAGAGGGCATGGGCTCTATCATGGCGGGGTAGTCACGCCCCTGGGGCCCTACCGCTGGCCTACACCAAATCATCATCTCGCTCCTGGGAGGCACAATCAAAGGGGCCACATCCATCACTCTCACCCCACCAATCTCTCCTCCTTTCGAACTCACATGTTGGCGGTACATAAGGGCTCGAATCTCACGCTGAACAGCTCTCTGTCGGCTCCCCGCCGCCGTGGCGGCCAGCTGCTGCAATAGGGTCAGCACATCACTCATACAGTGCTCCATCACGTTGGTCCCTAGCACTACCTTCGGGTTATGATCACTGGGTTCATTCATTATCACAATCATACCCTGGTGTTGCAGTTCAGCTCGCCCCACAGTCATGGCCACTTGTTTGTACCCTACTTGGGTCAATGGGAGTCCATCAGCAGCAATCAGTGTTATACTGGTATCTGGGGGAGCCAGCTCGTCTTTTCCCCAATACCGTTGATACAGTGAGTATGGTATGGTAGTTACCTGTGATCCAGTGTCCAGGAGAGCCATCACCGGTATGCCGTCCACAGCCACGGGGATGATGGGCCGGGCCCCGATGTACCGGTCCCGCCAATCTGGGGGGCCATGGGGTTCTACTCCTGAGGATTGGTCCGTGGCCCCAGGGGTTGGTCGTTTAACGGACACAGTCGGAAGTAGTGGCCGGGTTTGCTGCACCTGTAACAGATTGGAGGTCCGTTCCGTGAGTCAATGGCCCTTCTCCGCTGCATCCAGGGGACGTCCTCAGGGCTGTCGGCGAGCTGCATCTTCACCGGGGCCTGGGATCTGGTCAGAGGCTGAAGTGCGGCAAGGATCTTAGTGAGGTCCCCATCCATGCAGCGAACTTGAGCAGCAAGCTCTTCCATCGCTCCGCTTGGAGCTGCAGGCACTGGAGGTGCTGATGGGGTAGGGGCCACCACGATGGGAGCAGTCTCGACCGGCCACGGGGCTGGCTCAGGAGCTTCAATTGCGGGGGGTTGCAGAGCTTTGATGGCCCGTTCCTTTAATACGGCAAAGTCCACATCAGGGTGTTTTAGGGCCCACAGCCGAAGCTGTTTGCGGTCCTCCGAGGACTTCATCCCCTGCACAAACTGCTCACTTAACATTTTGTTACTGTCCACACTGTTGATGGTGTCCACCCGCTTCAGTGTGCGGAGCGCGGTTTGCAGGCACAGAGCATAGTCCCGAATGCTATCTGCGGGCCGTTGCCGGTATTGATAGAACTGCATCCGCAACTCGGCCTCGGTACGGGTCTCAAATGCAGTCTGCAGTTTTTCAAATATGGTGGCTACAGAGGACCGGTCCCCCTCAGCCCAGGTGTCCGCCTCCTGCTCAGCCGCGCCGGTTAGCTGCCCCAGCACTAGCGCTGCACATTGCTTATCAGTCAGGGGGTACAGTTCTAGTAGCGGACTGAGTTTTTTTCCGGAAAACCTGCAAGGCATCAGGTTTCCCATCGTACTGCGGTAGCCAGGCAGCTCCGGGCACATAGGGCAAAGAGAACGGCATCACCTGAGCAAGAGCTGGGGCCGCGGCGCCCCCCGCCAGTGCGGCCGGGACCTGGGCAGGCCCGTTCCCATCTACAGGTGCTCCCGCGGCTGCGTCTGCCGCTCTTCCAGCGGCTCCGTCGGGCGCAGACATCTTGTTTCCTTCCCCCTTAGTCTTTTTCCGGCTCCTCTTCTACAGGGGCGGGGTTTTGGCCTTCGCGCCTCCACTACTCGAGGGGACGCTCGAACGGGAATTCTTCGCGCCCAAGATGGCGGCTTCACAAATTTTCCAGCCGAACACCTCCGGCGGTAACAAAGCGCACCTCTACCAGACGGCAGGCAGAGCGGTAAGATCCTGTTCGTGACGCCAAGTTGTCGCGGTTGGAGGAGGGGACGCTGCGCTCTCCCACTGCTCGGGTCCGGCTGCTGCAGCTGCTGCTGCTGCTGCTCGGCGGTGGCTCGAGCGATTGGCCGGATCCCGGGGACTTGAGCGGCGTTCCTCGCCCGTGAGTGAAAAGGGGTAGGGATTGATTGGATGGTGGGTTTGAGTATTGTCCGTGACGCCACCCACGGTTGTGGTGATATTGGTGACACCACCGCTGCTCTGGACGGGGATCCCGGGAGCGGTGACAGGGAGCAGCTTTGTTGTTAGTTCTCCCCTCCGTGGGTAGGGGGTTGGTTGTCCCGGGGCCCGGTGATGGGGGAAGGGATGGATGGCAGGTGGGTTACGGGGCCTGCTGAGGTGCAGGGTCGCAGGGGCAGCGCTGTGCCCCACGGCACGGTGGTACTCACTCAGCCAATGATGAGGACACAGTTCTCGGTAAAACACACAGCTGGATGCACGGGTCCCACAGACGGCTGCGGTGGTTTCTGCTCCCGGCAGGTTGATGGTGACTGCCTTTCCCTGCACCTATGTACGGTAGATGGTTACGATGGGTTCCCACCGGTAACCCGCTCCCCAGCTTGGATATGGGCTTGAGGAGCCTCTTTTTGCCCGCAGGCTCTGGCCCTGGAAAACGGTTGCCTTGGCGGTGGCGGTGTCTCCCTCTCACGGTTGGGCTGTTGCCTTTTGTCGGGACTTGGCTGCTGGGGAACCCAGGAGGTTCCCTTCGCTGACGGATTCGACAAATTCACGGCAACTCCTAGCCTTGTCAGGGTCCGTAAACCCCTGCCAGATGGTGCTGACTTCTCTTTGTGTACCGGTCCGGTACCGCCGGGCCACCGCCCGTCCACGGTCCTTACGGTAGACTCCAATCGGTCACTCCTGCAGACGGTCACCACCGTCTGCCAACCTTGCTGTACCGCCCGGGCCACACACCCGGATGCTGTCAGTTAGTTGCTCCACTACCACTTTTCTTCCTTCCACTTTCACCTCCAAAACTAAACTGTTTGCTTTTCCCGCCTCCAGGACTGTGAACTCCTCGGTGGGTGGGGCCAACTGCCTGGCCCACCCCCTGGTGTGGACATCAGCCCCTGGAGGAAGGCAACAAGGGTTTTGTGTTTGACTTCGGTGTGCCTGACCGGGAGTGTGGGGTGTGTGGGTGTTGTGCTCTGTGGCCCCTGGCTTGTCCAGGGCGCCACAACAGGACATATTAAAAAGTTGCTTTTATTGATATATGCAAAGTGCTGAACCAGTGACCATTAAAACCATGATTGGCGCTTTTATCTGTCCTTTATGGACGGCACTTTTCTTTTGCTCTCAGATGACATTCATTCGAATGCAGGGGCTTGATTATGTCAGAGTCAAAGCTTTGCCATGACCTCTTAGTGTTCTGTGCATCCATGTGAATCTTCCTTGGTTATAACTAGCTGAGAGTTATTAGCACAGTACAGAGTTTTTCTACTTCATGAATATGTTTCTTTGGCCGATTATAGTACGGGACTTTTTCTTGTTCTCCGCGCACTCATTTTAGGGTAAACATGCCGTAAAAGCATCTTAGGTATTTTAGTTTCTTCATTGACATTTTGGGACTTTTTATTGTAACTAGCAGCATTATAAACAAAACAACATAAGTTAATAGTAAAGGGGCTTCTTTTCACATTATAAATATTTTTGCCATTTTTAAAGAAGCTCTACATCTAATATTTTCATGGCAAAATCTGATTAATCATGCAAATAGAGAGGACAGCTGTGGTGCTGTGCTGCCAAAATATGTTCCAATTCTCTGCTGGCAGCTCTCATTTTGTCTATTTTTTGAGTACCGCATTTTTTGGATTATAAGACGCACTTTTTTTCCCTCAAAACTGGGGGCGCGTCTTATAATCCGGATATGACTTACCGGAGCGGCAGTGGTGGAGCGGGGTCACAAGAGGCAAGGTCGGCGATGCTAAGGGCTCGGAGTAGGGGGTGTTACTGTAGTGAAGTGGCTCAGGAGGGTCACAGGATAGAGGGTCGGCGATGCACCATTGATCTGCCGGCGGGCTGATTTTTTTTCATCATACAACAATAAAAGGTATGCATTGTTGACACAAAAACGCAGCATTTCATCAATGTAATTGAGTTTTCATGCACTTTGCTTATTTTTTCCTTGCAGATTTGAAGGAATTTTAA
The DNA here is from genome assembly GCF_048569485.1 of Anomaloglossus baeobatrachus. Lineage (NCBI taxonomy): Eukaryota > Metazoa > Chordata > Amphibia > Anura > Aromobatidae > Anomaloglossus > Anomaloglossus baeobatrachus. The sequence continues at coordinate 892,667,265 of NC_134353.1, read as the reverse complement.
TATTAAATGTGAAATCAGTGTAGTACCACTGTCCCGAAGAATAAAGTACTTACGTGGCATTTATTCGCACCTCTGAGTTTCTGCTAATGTGACATGGCCTCCACGATCTATTCCAACAAAAATTGAACTTCTAAAATAAATAGCGCTCCTTCCCTTCCGAGCCCTGCCATATGCCAAAATATTCTTTTCCGACCACATGTGGTGCATTGGTGTATTCAGCCGAACATGGTCTCCACAATCTATTGTACAATTTCTCTTATAATCAAAATAAAAATGTGACATTTCCATGGAAAAAAAGAAATATTTAATATTTAGGACCCAATATTATAAGATTTTATGAAGCTCCTGTAGGTTTAAGTTGGTCATCAACAAAACTTGGATTTAAAACGACCTATAACATGGAAAAAATTATTTTTTAATTTCCACAGCCCTAATGTTTTCCAATTCCATGAATCATCTGTTGATTTAAAATGCTCACTACTATCATAAATGAATTCCTTGAGAAGTGTACTTACCAAAATGGGGTCACTTGTGGAGGGTTTCTCCATTTTTGGCACTTCAGGGGCTCTGTAAATACAACATGGCATCTGCAACCTATTCCAGCCACTTTACACTACAAAAATCAAATAGCGCTCCTTCCCTTCCAAGCCCTGCCGTGTGCCCAAACAGTAATTTCCAACTATATATGGGGATTATGTAGTCAGGAGACATTGCAAAACCAATTGTGGTGTCCTTCTTCTACTTTCACCATTGTGAAATTGGGGCTAAAGCAACATATTAGTTAAAAAAAATGTATTTTTACATTTTTTTTAATCTAGTTTGCATTAATTCCTATAAAGCATCTAAAAAGTTAACACATTTTTTTAATGCTGTTTTGGATACAATGAGGGCTGCAAATTTTAAATTGGGATCTTGTGTGTGAATTTTCTGACCTATATATCCCTCATTGACACTTTAAAAATGAATTTGTCCCTAAATATATACCGTAAGGTTTTGTATATTTCATTGAAAAAAAAAATGAAAACCACTGCTAAATCATTAACACTTCTAAAATCCTACCAAAAACCCCTAACATTTTAAGAATCATGCTGAAATAAAGTAGAAATTTAGTAAATGTTATTTACTGCCTATTTTGTGTGTGGTTTAACCATTTGTTTTAAAGGACTAAATTTGTAAATTATTAATTTTTCTACATTTTTGAGAAATTTTAGATATGATTTGCATTTGTTTCTAAAAATATCAACAAACATTTACTACAGTGCTGTGCAAATTAATTGGGACAAAGCATTTTTTAAGTAAAATCGTAAGTTGGTTACCAGTCAGTGATTCAAACTAGTTTTAACTGCTTTGAACAGGTGTGAGTGTACAACCTTGAGTAACAAAATATGGTTTGACTGGTTTTAGTCAGAAAATAACAGCTAGCTGCCCCCTCAGCTTCAGTTGAGAGCTTGATTCTGTGACGTGTGGTTTAGTGTAATTTTTCTCTCAGTGTGATTCGTGCTTGTAAAAATGGATGTTACTCCATGGAAGAGGTCTAGAATTATTACACTTAATGAACATTCAAGTCTGACTGTAAGAGAAATCGCTTCCACCGTTGGTATTGGAAAATCTACCGTTTCAAGAATAATTTGCACACACAATGAAACTGGATCGCTTTCTCCAAAACGAAAAGGGAAATCTGGAAGAAAAAGGAAAACGACACCAAGAACTGATAAAACGTTGATCAGAAATACTAAAATTAATGTAAGAAAAACAAGTAAAGACCTCCAAAGAGACTTGTTTGCTGCAGGTATTGATATTAGCGATTCAACTGTACGGCGCAGGCTTCTGGAAGTTGGTCGGAGGGCAACAAAGCCAGTAAAGAAACAATTTCTGACATCTCCAATGAAGGCAAAATGACTCACATGGGCAAAAAAATATAAATCTTGCACAACTAGCCAGTGGAAAAAGGTAATTTTCAGTGATGAAACCAACTTTTTTTGTTCAAGGGTACAGAACAAGTGTTGTTAGAAGAAGCAAAATTTAACCATTACGAGCTGATCATATTCAACAAACTAAAACACCCTCAAAAACAGATGTTTTGGGGCTTTTTTTACAGCTGATGGTACAGGGAGCTTATATCCTGTTGATGGTATGATGAATTCATCCAAATACATAGACGTTTTAAAATGTTTTATTGTGCCATATATGCGTAAATTTGAAGGGACATTCCAACAAGATTTGGCTCCATGCCACAATTCCAATTGTGTGAAGAAATTCCTGGAAGAAAATAAAGTAAAAGTGCTGGACCGGCCTGGCAATTTACCAGACTTAAATTTTATAGAAAATTTGTGGAGCATCGTGAAGAGACGTCTTGGCAAAATGGACTGTACAACCAAAGAACGCATGATAAACAGCGCCATACAAGTGTGGCTCCATGATGAAGAATTGAACAATTTCTGCAACAACTTGGTGGAATCAATGCCAAAACGCATTGAAAATCTCATATCTGCTAAAGGAGGACATATGTCTTACTAAAATTGGTATGTAACAGTGCATTATAACATTTTATTATTAAATATTCAAAAATATGTGTTTTTTGCTTTGTCCCAATTAATTTGCACAGCACTGTACTATCAGGAAATATAAGGTGTCATGAAAAAATATTCTGATATGAAATGAAGGTTTCCTCTTAATATATTTTGATAGAATTGTAATTAAACTTGGAAATGTATTATTTTTCTAACATTTTATGTCACTTAAGGCCCTGTCACACACAGAGATAAATCTGCGGCAGATCTGTGGTTGCAGTGAAATTGTGGACAATCATTGCCAGGTTTGTGGCTGTGTACAAATGGAACAATATGTCCATGATTTCACTGCAACCACAGATCTGCCAAAGATTTATCTCTGTGTGTGATGGGGCCTTTAGGGAAACTAGATCAATATAGTACATTATAGCAGCAGGCTGATATACTTTGATATTTTTCTATTAAAGAGAACCAACCACTAGGATTTTCATATATAAGGCCTAAAACACACTTCCGCAAAAAAACGTCCGTGTGACAAGGTACGTTTTTCGGGTCCGTGTTCCGTTTTTTTGGGGCATTTCTCCGGTACGTATGGCATCCGTGTGATGGCGTATGCGAGCCGTGTGTACGTGTAAAATGTCCGTGTTTGTGTGTAAAATGCCCGTGTATGTGTACGTGGAATGTCCGTGTGGAATGTCCGTTTGTGTGTTGCACAATGTCGTTGATACATGTCGGCTGACAGCAGACAGAGTTGCGTGATGAGAATGAACTCGGATGAACTTCACCCGACTTTATTGTCATGCCGCGGCTCTGTCTGTGTGCCGCGTACTGATTAGCGGTCACCTGTGAAGGATTCACTAGTGACCGCTAATCCCCCGAGTGACTGAAGTGCGCAGCCCTCTCTCATACTTACCACTCCCCGATCACCAGCGCGGCGAGGAACAGCTGTGCAGAGAATACGTGGCAACAATTACTTTGAATATGCCGGCTGCTCATTAGTCAATCTCGTATTCCCTGCTTTCCCCGCCCACAGACGCCTGTGATTGGTTGCAGTCAGACACGCCCCCCACGCTGAGTGACAGCTGTCTCACTGCACCCAATCACAGCAGCCAACGCACCAGGGCAAATCGGAAAGAGCCGGGTACAGTCCCAGAACTGTCGCATATAATGTATGTGTCAATTCTGGGCGGCTGCTGACTGATATTGTTAGGCTGGGGGGCTCCCCATAACGTGGGGCTCCCCATCCTGAGAATACCAGCCTTCAGCCGTATGGCTTTATCTGGCTGGTATTAAAATTGGGGGGGGACCGCACGCCGTTTTTTTAATTATTTATTTATTTATTTTACTGCACAGTATAGACACGCCCACCGGCTGCTGTGATTGGGTGCAGTGAGACAGCTGTCACTCAGCGTGGGGGGCGTGTCTGACTGCAACCAATCACAGGCGTCTGTGGGTGGGGAAAGCAGGGAATACGAGATTGATTAATGAGCGGCCGGCATATTCAAAGTAATTGTTGCCGCGTATTCTCTGCACAGCTGTTCCTCGCCGCGCTGGTGATCGGGGAGCGGTATGAGCCGGGGGAAGAAGAAAAACAAGCGCCGATGTAAGTATGACTGAGAACAGCAGAAAAAAAGGTAAGTATACTGACTTTAATTTAAAAAAAACAAAAAATAAGATCGCTAGTGTAAAAACGGACACGCACGAAACGTGCTGAACACGGACATACTCCGTGTGCGGTACGTGCAGGCACGGACCCATAGACTAAAGCAGGTCCGTGCCTGCGTGCTGCCGGCCAAAAACGGACATGTCGTCCGTGTAGAAAAGCGCACACACGTACTTACCACACGGTCACACGTTCAGTGTTATTTTACGTGTGTGTGCCATCTACCATTGAATAACATGGGTCTCCGTGTGTACGTGTCTCCGGTACGTGCAAATACGTACCGCACACGTACAAATTAAACGGATGTATGTTGCGGGTCTAAAGTAAAGTTAGTGCTATACTGGTGCTAGGATGCTGAATGTAAGCATACCTTGTTTCGAGATTGGAGGTTTTATTTCAGAAATATGTGCAAGTAAAGTTCCAGCAATGTATTGCTATTTGATTGACAGGTGCAACAGGAAGGAAATATGTGGGTCGGGTCTAGGTATCTTTTCCCAGCCCTATGAAGAAAAAGGACAAAAATAGAAGCTTACCAACTCCTGCAGTAATCATGGATTTCTGGGAATTAATGAGAGTGCTTGTTCCTGCTGCTGGGCACAGCATATCTAGTAGAAATTGTAATGGAAAAAGAACATCTAGCCCCTTAGTCCCTCCCCTGTCTGTCTGCCCGCGCCAGAATTAACGTCTATGATGTGACAGGAGGAGGAAGGTTAGGCAGACAGATAAGGCCGGGAATAGATAGCAAGACCTGATCCACATATTCCCTTCCTGTTGCACCTGTCAATTAAATAGCAGTGAATTGCTGGAACTTTACTTGCATATGTTTATAACAAACAGCAAATCCTGCTATGCAGGCAAAATATGCAGCTCAAATCCTGTAAATTGTAGCTATATCAGATAGGCTACCCCAAACAGAATTAACCCCTTCCAACGTGTTTCCCTCACCAAATAATCAGAGAGTTCATCGGGGAGGGACGTATACCCTGCAATAGCAGGTGTATATACACACAGCACATTTGTAGTCTATGTGTTCACACACAGCTTGCTTTCTCCATGTGTGCTAGTGGCCTATCTGACTTGGGTGCTTCCCTTGTAAGGGTGGAAGTTACTGCACGGGCACGACAGGGGTAGTATTTACTAACGTGTTCCCCCCCTTTTTCAAGCTGGCCCTCTTCCACCTTTTTATATCCGGTGGTGTATGATCTACTTTTGGAGAAGAATCGGGTGAGATCTATCCTTTTGTTTACATTTTAATGCACTGCACTTTATTATTCTATTATGTATTGTCTGTTTTAGATTTCAAATATTAAAAGTTATATTTTAATCCTTGCTATATAGCTAGTTGCATATATTTCTGAAATAAAACATACAATCTCAGAACAAAAGCTATGCTTATGTGGCGCCCCTAAGGCTTTAGTAGCCACAGAATATTGCACCTAACATTGAGGGTAATGCTAAACCCAGTTTCTGAGGAGGTTAGTCCCGGTTTCAAGCCAGGGGATCTGTGACGCCCTGGCAAAGCCAGGTTGTCACAGAAAAAGTTAATCCTCCTTGGTACCCTGATCCCACACCAGTGCAGCAGGACAAACCACATCCCCCAGTGTAAGAACAAAACAGAGCAGGAGGGGAGGGGCTGGAGCAGAGTGTGTGGAGAGAGAGACAGGAGAGGACTCTGGAGTTGTAGCTCCCAGGCTGCTACAGAAGTGTGCTCCGAAAGGGCCGGGACAGGTTGTTAGTGAGGAAGGGGCCAGAGGTAGCCGGGTCAGGGTAGCGGCCCGCTGGTACCTAGGGTGACCCGGATCACTGCAGGGGTGTGGACTCCCCGTTCCCGGCTGAGGAGAAAGAGGAAGAGAGAGGAGAGAGAGGCACCTGGCTGCAGGGAAAGAACAGGGGCTGCTGCACCGTGTGTGGGACACTAACACCCTCCGTACCGAAGGCTGCGGACTCCGGCAGTGTCTGGTTAATTCCTGACTCTGTGTGAACTTTCTTGCAAAGCGAACTGTGAGTAACAACATCCCCCGGTCCAACTGGACGCACAGCTCTCAGACCATCTCCATCTCCTCCCTGCACCACCTCACCGGGGTCCCGGGACACCAACACCCTACCCGTGGAGGGAAATCACCACCTTGCTGCCCACCACCATCCCCGGGATCCATTAACCGGCAGCGGCGGTGCTCCGTTACCTCACCGCACACCACGGGTGGCGTCACGGACAATCTCCCTTACCTAATCCGCTTCTTACTGTGGAGCCTGGGATCACAGACCGGGTCACGCCACCGTGATACCCACAGAAGTGACCCCGTGGCCCGGATCTGAGTACCCCGGGGCGACACAGATCCACAGACAGGCATTACAAGGAGAAACACACTGAACATCAAACCGGACTGATCTCTAAAGGGATTTCGGTTCGACGGATCATAGCATCATAGCAATTGACCGGTATTACCTGGGTAAGTGGCATCGTACAAAAGTGAGTAAACAACCTGAAACCGCAGCCATAGACTCTTACTCTTTATTACCGTTACTGCCGCTCTGCACCGCGATTAATACTCCCCTCATCATCCTCCCAGGGGCCCACTCTACCTGTGACGAGCGATACCATCCCTGGCTGCTACTACCAAATGCCCCAGAGGACAGCGACAGCAGCGGCAGCCGATTCCCTGGCCGCATACCACAGATGGCGTCACGACTAACACCTCACAACTACTATCTCCAACATCCTTCCCCAGCCATCTTGTGTACGCGTCGGGGCAATGGAGCAGGGGTAGGCCGCCCGTGACCATGACAGTCGATGGCCGACGAGTAGGTTAAACGCACCTGCCCTGTGGGGCGCTACATGCTCTCTTAGGAAATACTATTTTATTTAAAAAACACCAGAAAAGGAAGGAAGCCTACAACGATATATTTAGGATGAAAAAGCTAGCCACCATTCCAAGCATGTATCTTGCAGAAAATATACATGGGCACACCAAAGGACAATTGCACAGGGCACTTTTTAGCCTAACAAATATATTTACGCAATTCTCAATACAGGAAAGCTTGTAATTGCTTGGAAAATACATGTTGGGGAGAGGAGAGAGAGAGGACACCGCTGACCATAAGAGCTTAGGTGTCGCCCAGGGAATGGGATACTCGGTCCCGGGCAGTATATACAATTAGGGATGTCACTGTGGTAGCCGTTGCCTGGTCCCGTGCCCTGGGTGCTTTTTATAGAGTATTTACATGGGAGATAAAAGTTAATGTTCATGTGATACCACCTGCGGGTTGCGGTTAATAAGATCGAACCACCGCTGCTTAGTGGAATTACCCCCGGGCTGAAGGTGATGGCAGCTATGGTGGTAGGCCCTCCGCAGGCAGGGCTGAGCCAGGGGATTTGTGAGATGGGAGCTTTGCACTTTATAATGAAGGAGACCACACCGGAATTGTAATGAACAGTCTCTACTCACTTTAACCTGTGGACGGCTGGGTCAGGTCCCTGTATTTCCAGTGCCAGTTTGATGACTCGGTTGCTCTGTCCCCAGTACTCTCAGTGTAGTTGAGACCCCGAAGCTTGAAACTTTGGGGGTCCCCCAGCTGTGATACAGCGGTCTGTTCGTTCAGCTGGCAGTGTGGACCCTGTGCGGAGGTATGTGCCCGAACCCCGATCCTCGCTTTACTGCTGATGCCCCCGTATCTGTAGGTCAGTGAGGCCCATGGATGCCCCTCACTGTGCAGGATTTGCCAGGCCATCTGAAACTGTAGCCTGACCTAGGGCCCTGTGCCCCGTGCGTGCCCAGGTTCCAGTGGTGTTCCTTCGAACCCTCCCTGGGGTCTTGACTCCGGCCCAGAGGTCCTTAGATGCCTCTATCCTGGCAACCTGACTCCCGTGCCCCAGGGTCACCATTACACAGACCCAGTTAGAGGCACGTCTGCTCACCTCACTACATTCTCACAGACTGCTCCCAATCCACACCCACCAGGCTGTTTAGTTCCCTGGTCAGGCTCTGCCCACTGGGTGGCCCTCCCCTTATTTGACTAGCAGTGCCCCCTAGTGTGGTGCGGGAACTAGGATTTTAGGTGTGTGTTGGTGTTACTGGCACTGGTGTTCCAGGTCCCAGAGGGTAGGCCCTGCAAACTTGTGGGAATGCAGTACCTAGTTGTGGCGCCCTGGACAAGCCAGGTCGTCACAGAACAACACCAACACACCCCACACTCCCGGTCAGGCACACCAAAGTCAGACAAAAACCCTTGTTGCATTCCTCCTGGGGCTGATGTTCACACCAGGGGGTAGGCCAGGCGGTTGGTCCCGCCCACTGAGGAGTTCACAGTCCTGGAGGCGGGAAAAGGAGAGGAGTTGAGTTTTGGAAGTGAAAGTGGAAGGAGGGAAGTAGCAGTTGAGCAGACAGAAAGTGGTCCGGGTGTGTGGCCTGGACGGATCAGCAAGGTTAGCAGACGGTGGTGACCGTCTGCAGGAGTGGCCTATTGGAGCTTGCCGTAAGGACCGTGGACGGGCGGTGGCCCGGCGGCACCGGACCGGTACGCAAAGAGAAGCCACCACCATCCGGCAGGGGCTTTCGGACCCCGGCAAGGCTGAGAGTTATCGTGAATTTGCCAAATCTGTTAGCGAAGGGAACCTCCTGGGTTTCCCAGCAGCCAAGTCCCAACAGAAGGCAACAGTCCAACCGAGAGAGGGAAACACAGTCACCGCCAAGGCTAAAGTTCCCAGGGCCAGAGCCTGCGGGCAAAAGGGGCTCCTTCAGCACCCATCCAAGCTGGGGAGCGGGTTACCGGTGGGAACCCATTGGAACCGTACACGTTACACAGGTGCAGGGAAAGGCAGTCACCATCAACCTGCCGGGAGGAGAAACACCGCAGCCGTCTGTGGGACCCGTCCATCCAGCCATTTGTTTTACCGGAGACTCTGTGTACATCATTGGCTGAGTGAGTAACACCGTGCCGTACGGCACAGCGCTGCCCCCGCGACCCTGCACCTCACCAGGCCCCGTAACCCACCTGCCATCCATCCCTACCCCATCACCGGGCCCCGGGACAACCAACCCCCCTACCCACGGAGGGGAGAACTAACATCCAGGCTGCTCCCTGTCATCGCTCCCGGGATCCGCGTCCAGAGCAGCGGTGGTGTCACCAATCTCACCATAATCGTGGGTGGCATCACGGACAATATCAATTCCTCACAATCAATTCCCCCTTTTCACTCACGGGCGAGGAACGCCGCTCGAGTCCCCGGGATCCGGCCCACCGCTTGCGCCACCACCGAGCAGCAGCAGCAGCCGGACCCGAGCAGTGGGAGAGCGCAGCGTCCCCTCCTCCGCCCGCGACAACTTGGCGTCACGAACAGGATCTTACCGCTCTGCCGTCTGGTAGAGGTGCGCCTTGTGACCGCCGGAGGTGTCCGGCCTAAAAATTTGAGAAGCCGCCATCTTGGGCGCGAAAAATTCCCGCTCGAGCGTCTCCTCGAGCAGTGGAGGCGCAAAGGCCAAAACCCCGCCCCTGTAGAGGAGGAGCCAGAAAGAGACTAAGGGGGACTGATGGCGTCTGGCCGCATGTAGCGCGCGGCTATAAAACCAGGGACGCCAGGACCCTGCGGCCATCTTGTTGCTGGTTCCTGGAAGAGGCCGCCAGAGCCATGTTCATGCCGTCCCGCAGCACTGTAGCCCCCGCACCTAGAACCGCGGCGTGGCTGGAGATCCGGACCGCTCAGCTCCAACAATGGCTGTAGGTCAAGATGCAGCTCCTCCTGGAGGAGTGGGAGGCCGACATGGCAGAGGTTGTGGCGACCGTGCGGAGACTCGAGGAAGAGGGAGCTTCGGAAGGGAGGGTGAGTGACCCACGCCCCTGTGCCCCTATTGGGTTGGTCATCGCGGCCGAGGGACCCGGTCCACACCCGCTCGCCCAGCTACCTCCCCCGCTACCCGTATTGTCCGCCGCGCCCCCGCCACTAGGCCCGCTATCCCCGCAACCGGTAGCGGTACCCCGCATGTCCGCCCAGGCGGATCGGCCTGTAGCCGGAGCCCGTGACCGACCAGAATTGCTTCCCTGGAAGGTGCCGAAGCCTGAACCGGAGGCATCTGCGGAGACTTCCCCCGAGCCGGAGCCGACAAGCCGCTCCGTGCAGGAAGCCCGGCGGAAGAGGACCCCTGTGCCCATCCCCCACACCTCGGCTGAGGTTGCGCCGGGTTGCCGCTGCAAGGCAGCACCCCAGGCCAAGTCACCGCGGGACCTTCCACCCAGATCGCCACTGGTGGGCAGTGTCCAGAAGGTCTCGCGGGGCCCGATCTGTGCGCCGGAGCTCGCAGCAGCCCCATATTGGGACAGGGAGCCGACACTGCTGGGCCCGGAGATCGCGGAAAGGGAAAGGAAGAAGGCGAAGTTGGTGGCCCGCACGATCCGGGAAAAAGAGAGCCTCCGCCAAGCGACCTTCCGTGTCCGGGGCCCCCTGTATGAAGGGCAGGTGAGGCGGTTTGATGTCCGCTGGGCCTATGGCTTTAGATATGAGCCGGGCCTGGAGGCCGAAGTCTTTATAGCCCGACGGGATGTTAATGCCCACCTGCCGGAGGAGCACCCAGGCCGCAACCTGATGCCAGGAGACCTGGTGCAGTACACCCGGCACTGCGAGGAGAGGGGGTGGTTTGTGTTGGACGCAAAGCTGAGGGGCAGCCAAGAGGCCCGAGTGTGTACCGCGCCCCCTCCCACGACCGACATCGAAGAATCAGAGTGATGGCAGAGGAGTCCCGTTGCAATTGTCCCCCGTTGGGACCACCAGTATTGTGTGTTGAAAGAACCGTTTAAAAGTTGTAAATGAATGATAAGAATGATAACCGAAGAGTCACCTGATTGAAGCCCTGATTTGCACCGGTCGTTGCCGGCAACTGGTCCCCGTAGGGACCCCTTTACCAAATGCGTAGGAACTGCTACGGACAAGCCCGAGAACTGGCAGTGCAACCACGAACTTATGGTATGTAAATAAAAATGTGTTTTATGGCTTTACCGTAACCGCCTCCGGAGAGGCTGATTTGGAGGATGGGCCTGGAGGGAAGTGATGGCCCAGGCCCGCCACTACCACAACTGGTGGCAATCCTCTGGGGGTTTCAGGGGTTCCCCATGGACGTGGGTCCCCTGAAAAGGACAGAACCCGCTCGGGTAACTTGTGCTGGACTGGGGTCAAGGGGTGCTGCCTGTTTGCTTAGGGGCAGCATTAGGACCAGGTTACTTGGGTGGGAGAGAGCGGAAGCCGTTACCGTTTAGCAACGTTTAAGTAACCATGCCTCCCGATGTGGGAAGATGTTATTATAATTGTAACCTGTTGACCGTTTATCTTTTTCAGTTTGTGAAAATAAAACCGGTGATGGAAGGGCAGCCTGCGGACGGTCTGCATTTTACTAAGGGGGAATGTGGCGCCCTGGACAAGCCAGGTCATCACAGAACAACACCAACACACCCCACACTCCCGGTCAGGCACACCAAAGTCAGACAAAAACCCTTGTTTCCTTCCTCCAGGGGCTGATGTTCACACCAGGGGGTGGGCCAGGCGGTTGGTCCCGCCCACCGAGGAGTTCACAGTCCTGAAGGCGGGAAAAGGAGAGGAGTTGAGTTTTGGAAGTGAAAGTGGAAGGAGGGAAGTAGCAGTTGAGCAGACAGAAAGTGGTCCGGGTGTGTGGCCCGGACGGATCAGCAAGGTTGGCAGACGGTGGTGACCGTCTGCAGGAGTGGCCTATTGGAGCTTGCCGTAAGGACCGTGGACGGGCGGACCGGTACGCAAAGAGAAGCCACCACCATCCGGCAGGGGCTTACGGACCCCGGCAAGGCTAGGAGTCGACGTGAATTTGCCAAATCCGTTAGCGAAGGGAACCTCCTGGGTTTCCCAGCAGCCAAGTCCCGACAGAAGGCAACAGTCCAACCGAGAGAGGGAAACACAGTCACCGCCAAGGCTAAAGTTCCCAGGGCCAGAGCCTGCGGGCAAACGGGGCTCCTTCAGCACCCATCCAAGCTGGGGAGCGGGTTACAGGTGGGAACCCATTGGAACCGTACACGTTACACAGGTGCAGGGAAAGGCAGTCACCATCAACTGCCGGGAGGAGAAACACCGCAGCCATCTGTGGGACCCGTCCATCCAGCCGTTTGTTTTACCGGAGACTCTGTGTACATCATTGGCTGAGTGAGTACCACCGTGCCCAGCGCTGCCCCCGCGACCCTGCACCTCACCAGGCCCCGTAAACCGCCTGCCATCCATCCCTACCCCATCATCGGGCCCCAGGACAACCAACCCCCCTACCCACGGAGGGGAGAACTAACATCCAGGCTGCTCCCTGTCATCGCTCCCGGGATCCCCGTCCAGAGCAGCGGTGGTGTCACCAATCTCACCACAACCGTGGGTGGCGTCACGGACAATATCAAATCCCCACAATCAATCCCCACCCTTTTCACTCACGGGAGAGGAACGCCGCTCGAGTCCCCGGGATCCGGCTCACCGCTCGAGCCACCACCGAGCAGCAGCCACAGCAGCAGCGGCCGGATCCGAGCAGTGGGAGAGCGCAGCGTCCCCTCCTCCGCCCGCGACATAGTAGTGCCCTGAGTGGCACAGGGGCGCTACACTTACACTCCACAGACAAAAGAGATTTACCCAGTGACCGTAAGGGCTTACACTCTACAGAAGAAAGAGACTTAAACAGTGACCATAAGAGCTTACACTCCAGAGAAGAAAGAGCCTTACCCAGTGACCATAAGAGCTTATACTCTACAGACGAAAGAGACTTATCCAGTGACCATAAGAGCTTTCAATCTACAGAAGAAAGAGACTTACCCAGTGACCATAAGAGCTTATGTAGCACCCCACGGGGAAGGTATTTAACCTACTCATTGCCGGGCCATTGCGAGTCGGGTCAGGCGATGTCACGGGTAGCCTTTACCGGTTCCGTTGCCCCGAGGTGTACAGCAAATGAAGCCAAAGTGGGGTGATTGGGAAAGTTTGTCGTGACGCCACTTCTGGTATGCGGCCAGGGATTAGCCGCCACTGCAGAATTCCTTGCCGGGGCAGGTGTTATGGCAGCCACAGGCGGAGCAGGCCCCGGGTATATAACGGGGGAAATGGCAGTCCCCCGGGAGCGCCGGAGCACGGGGCGACGGCGTTGCTAATCAGAGTCTGAGTCGGCAACTGCAGTTCCAGGTTCTTTTACTCACTGAATTAAAGCTGCACCCAGGTGCTGGTCTCTGCCTTCGTGGGCTCCGGTCAATCCCAAGCAAGTAAGGGGGCCACCACCGGTGTTTGAAGAATGAGAGAAGGAGAGAGACTATCCTTTTTCTAGGATGTCCCCCTCAGCAGTTAGGTACCCTGGCTGAGCTCCTGCTCCAAGCGTCGGGCCTAGTAAAGGCCAAGAGTTCCAGAAGTGGCTTGTCAGAACGACGATCCTGACTTGTCTGTCTGAATGATTGTGTTGTGCCTACATCTACCCTACCCCCAGTGGAGCCCGCCCCCCGGTGGCTGGCTTCAGTGACCAGGCAAGTCCCATGCATCTTGATGGCCACCCCCCTGCCTACCCTGACCCATCCCACCCTGTGTGAAGGCTCCTAAGCTGTGTGTAGAGTGTGAATGTGGAACACCAGTGATTAACCCCCCCCCCCATTACCCCTCCAATTACCTGAGATAGATACCGCACCTTAACTGAGGTGCAGTACCATGTGGCTACCAGAACCTCAGGGGTGCCACACTTATACTCCACAGAAGAAAGAGCCTTACCCAGTGACTATAGTGTTACACTCTACAGAAGAAAGAGACTTACCTAGTGACCATAAGAGCTTATACTCTACAGAAGAAAGAGCATTGCATAGTGACTATAAGAGTTTACACTCTACAGACTAGAGAGACTTACCCGGTGATTATGGAGACAGAAAAGTACTGTTGTACAAAGTGTGCTCCACTAGGAACCGCTGGTTGGTAATGGCCCAGGTACTGACCACCACCATCCAAGGTTTAATAATCCAGTGCGTTTTCCTGCACAGAACACTAGAATCTCCGAAAGAGAAAACTTGCTTTCAGAATGCTCCCTCATCCGGATGGTGTGCCCGTACTTTGGCGCCACTGAATATATCAAGGTGCCACAGGGTACTGCAATCCTTACCCAAGGTGCATGACCTACCCCCCATGGTTCCAGGTTCCTAAGAGACCGGTGTCACTACCATCAGCACAAATCCCAATCACACCTCACATCATGACCTGTCAGACACATCAGTGGGCTGGTTAAGCTGGAATAGAGCCACCCACCTAGGGGTCAGGCAGACTGTTGGGAGGGAGGAAGTAGGCACAGTAGTGAGAGCCCTCAAGGAGTGAGGAGCTGGAGTAGTAGTTCGCGGGGAACTAGACCGAGGTTGGGTCACGGACGGTGATCCGGGACCAGAGGAGTTGGGGACCGGTGGCAGTGACATTAGAACAGTGTACCGGACATAGTCTAGGAGGACTGTTGGCATCAGAAACCCAAAAGAACTGACCGGTACCAAGCACAACGGGGTACAGGACCCTAGGTCAGGAACCGATTCAACATCCCGATAATTAACCTGGAAGGGAAAGTATCTTTATGAACTTCCCTAAGAGCTCAGAGATTGAAGGCGACAGCACACCGCGGGGGATAGGGCTTTCTGGTAAAACAGCCCACTAAAATCCCAAGTGCCACCCATCAAGAGCACAGCTACACTAAATATAGTGAGCGGGGCCCTAACAGCTTCAAGCCGAGGGGCCACAACAGAGAACTAAATTGTGCACGGAGGTGGCTCTGGATTACCAAGTAACACCGGTGGGAGCGGACAACCTGGATGAGCTCCCCGTAGTGACTGTGATGCACAGAGACTTTGTTTTATCTTCAGTGTGAGTGTCTGCATTATAATCCTCATCCAGCAACACGACTACCCAGAGTGAGTACCCTGGCCCCCTGTGTCGGGGGCGGGGGCCAGCTTCCCCATCGCGGGGGCTGCTCGGGGAGATCGCGCTCGGATCCAGTGCATTCTACTCGGTGGCTCTAGCGGGCCGGACCCGGGGCCCGAGCAGTTCTCCTCGCCCACGAGTGAAAAGGGGGATTGGATTTGTTTGGGATGTATAGAGTTCGTGACACCACCCACGGGTTGTGGTGATGGTGGGCACCACCGCTGCTAGTGACGGGGTTCCCGGGAGCGATGGTGGGGAGCAGCTAGGTGTTAAACCCTCTGTGGGTAGGGGCGGTGTGTCCCGGGGCCCGGTTGGGAGGTTGCAGGGCGCAGGGTTGCGGTGCGGTGCCGGATGGCACTGTTGTACTCACGAATAAACCACACAGAGTCACTGGTAAACTAGAAACTGCCGGTGTCCGCAGCCTTCGGTACGGAGGGTGTTTGGATCCCACACACGGTACAGCAGACCCCTGCTCTTGCCCTGCAGCCAGATGCCTCTTTCTCCTTCCTTGTTCTCCACTCTTTCTCTCTCCTCAGTCGGGAACGGGGAGCCCACTCCGCCTGCAGTGATCCGGGTCTTCCCTTGATGCCGGCGGGCCGCTACCCTGCCCCGGTCACCTCAGGCCCCTTCCTCACGCTTCCCTTCTCTTCAGCAGCCGGGAGCTATCTCTCCCCCGGTCTACTCTGTTCACCCTCCTCACACACTCTGCTCGAGCCCCTCCCCTGCTGCTCTGTTTAGCTCCCAGACTCTGGGGGGGGGGGGGTAGGGGAAGGGGTGTGTCTGCCTTGCTGCACCAGTGTGGGATCTGATTACCAAGGAGGATTAACCCTGTGACTAAATATTCCACCAAAATCCCCAAAGGCCGGGACCTTCCCTACCTGCGGAGGGACTGTCACCTTGCTGCTCTCCATCATTTGCCCCAGTACTCTTTCCAGCAGCAGCGGTACTCCCATTACCGTAACCCGCAGGTGGCGTTACAAACTTTTCCCCTGTAAATAATCCCCTTTCAAGCATCTGAGTGAAGGCCGAGCCCGGGTCTGAACCCCTCGAGCCACGACCACCCCAGATCTGAGCACCCTGGTCTGCGCTGGGGCGGCACAGTACCTTAATGCAGCAAATACATAGAAATATAATGCATCTCTCACCGATATCATGTGTGCAATGAGAAAGTCTGGAGGCCCCCAAAAACATTGCATCAACTAATCCCACTATAAATGTTTCTTTTCCAAATTTTTATCTAATGTGTATGGTGGACTGAGATTTTTAATTGTCTTTTAAAGGGAATCTGTCAACAGGGTTTTGCTGTGTAATCTGAGAGCATAATGATGTACATACAGGCTGAGGCTCTGTTTCAAGCAAAGGTCTATGGGATGTAATTTTCATGCAATTTCTCTGCTACAGATCTAGCAGTGCTCTGAATGCTGAGCCCAGTATAATCCCCCACACTCCCCTGATTGGCAGTTTTCTGTGTACACGTTATAATGACATAAAGCTGCTAAACAGTGGTGGTGGTAGGGTTATACACAACATCTGACTAGGAGTCAGGAGACACCTAGTCCTAGTGTGATAATTTCCTGTTGATAAAACACTGATTTTTTTGAAACACCAGCTTATAGCCTATTAAGTGACACATCATTGGAATCAGGGTCTCTGCCCCTATATTGAGGTCCTTTGCTATTACATAACAAAAACCTGCTGACAATTTCTCTTTATGGGTGTCCTTATTGTAGGCTCTCAATGTTGTCTGTTATCTGTATATTTCTGGGAAACCCTGAATCCCAAAGACTTCATAAAAGGAACAACCTCATGTCTAGGTTGGTTAGACTTAATGAGAAAAAATGTTGACATATGAGACAATCTAGTGAGTGGCTTCCTTTAGAGAACAGATGTACAGAGTGGGCCATAAAAATGAATACACCCTGGGTGGGCCATAAGTATGGATACACCCTGATAAAAAAAGATGGCCGCCATGGGCATCACCCGTCTTCAAATGTTTTGCCCCTCCCATGTACTAATATGCCATAAATGGAAAGGTGATATCAGCAACCACTTCCATTTTATCAGGGTGTATCCATACTAATGGCCCACCCAGGGTGTATCCATACTTATAGCCCACCCTGTATAATACATGACCGCCGCCCAGACTTCTTACTGATATATCTTCTAATTTGTAAATTGTTACAATCCATACATGTTCAAGGACACTGATGAATGCGATTAACACGCGCATTTGACACAACAATCGAGATGAACCATTACTAAGAGCTGATCTCCATCTATGAGCAAATTCATGACATAAAATGTATTGTGCTTCTCCGAAGTCTTCACATTCTTCTCTTTCCAGGCTTAAATTTTGTTTGTCTTTCATATGATTCCTTCCAAATATCTGTTATTCGAGGCTGTGATTCACATACACAAAGTTTGCCAAATCTCCCACGTAGCTGGGCACAATGCAAGGCAGTTCAGGAACGCACTCATCGGAAATTTGGTCTGTTGCTAATGGTGTAAACAGTTCCTACCAGTAGATAATATGACACTTGAATATTTGCCCTTTTAATTCCATCTTCCTACTATTGTCCACTGTTTCTATTATATTCATTGTTTACTTGCTTTATTCCAGTATACTAACTAACACATGTATCTCATCACATGTACTAGTCAGGCCCTTGTGGTGACAGAATCTGATTATGAACTTCTAGTTTATATTTGTGCTTGACTGCCTAGTAATTGGGGGAAACACAGTCGTTATACTCTTGGCTTATGACCACAGATTTCTTAACAGAGAAAAATTGCAGTTATAATCACTTTCTGTCTCTAATTTTAAATGGTTGTCTTCTTTACACACTTGTTTCTTATATATCCTACTATCGCCGGATGAGCTACCGTGTTTTCCAAAAATAAGAGACTGTCTTATACTTTTTTTGCCCCCAAAAAAGCGTTAGGGCTTATTTTTGGAGTAGGTCTTAAGGGTGCTTTACACGCTGCGACATCGCTAGCGATAGTGAAACGCCCACGCCGGGGCTTGCAGGGCTCGCACAGTCACCGGGCCGGTGGTATTCGGGGTCAGGCTGTGAGTGGCCCGACCCGGCTTCCGTGACCCCCCCCGGCGGGTTTCAATAAAAAGGAAAGTCCGACCGTCGGTCCGGTGTTACAAGGGGGACAGAAGGAGGGTAACGGGGTCCCTAGGGGGGGCTCGCCATCGTTCTCCCCCAGGAAACGGTACGGGACGGGGGATGCTTGCAGCGCTACCCGTGGTTTGCGGCCAGGTGTTCAGCCGCCGCTGCGCGGTCTCTCTCCGGTGTTATCAGCCCTGGTCTCGTGGCATCTCCTCAACAGGAGCTGTTCTCTGAACGTCTGCACTCCCTTGCAGCCCCTGACGTTCTGCCTAAAACTTCTTTGTGCTCTGCACTAAACTCACTCCTTCAGGCCCCCCTCCCCTAGGTTGTCATGGGGACCTGCCTGTGTCCAGCCACCTGCTCATTAAGGAGACAGGATGAGTCATGGACTCAGAAAAAACTTCATGCTTCAAATGCTGTTAACTCCTTCCTGCCAGTGTGATGTTAGTGTGTGTTGTGGGGACCCTTCTTCCTCCTGCCCGGGAAAAATGGGGTAACATTTAATACCTTGTAACGACCCGTTTACAGGGGAATTACAATAGCACCCGCCCCCGTCGCTCGTGCGACATTTGGTGATCGCTGCCGTAGCGAACATTATCGCTACGGGAGCGTCACACGCACATACCTTGTCAGCGACGTCGCTATGACCGCCGAACAATCCCTCCTTCAAGGGGGAGGTGCGTTCGGCGTCATAGCGACGTCACTGCGGCGTCACTAAGCGGCCAGCCAATAGAAGCGGAGGGGCGGAGATGAGAGGGACGTAACATCCCGTCCACCCTTTCCTTCCACATTGCCGGTGGACGCAGGTAAGGAAATGTCCGTCGCTCCTGCGGTGTCACACATAGCGATATGTGGTGCTGCAGGAACGACAAACAACATTGTACCAGTGGCAGCAGCGATATTAAGGAAATGAACGACGTGTCAATGATCACCGTTTTGGAACGATTTTGCAATCGTTGATCGTCGCTCATTAGTGTTACACGCTGCGATGTCGCTACCGGCGCTGGATGTGCGTCACTAACGACGTGACCCCGACAATATATCAGTAGCGATGTCGCAGCGTGTAAAGTACCCCTTATTCTTGGAGAAACATGGTTGGGGGTTAGTTTACCCCCCCAAAAAAGCAGACACCCCCATTCCCAGGAGACTCATACTTACCAGACCCCGGGCATCTGCTCGACTCTCAGGTCCTCCTTGTGATCTCTGGCGGGCCCTCTCAGCAGCTATGCTGCATGCCGTCCTCCCCTGCTTCTGGCCGACACACATACATCAGATCACATACACAATCACCAATGAGATTGCACACAGACACTCACTAGTCACTCACCACATCCAGCGGTACAGAATGCCTCTGGCTGGAGGGAAAGATGGGAGAAAGTTGCACATCGCAGGTCCTATAAGTATTCCATCTGTAGCCGCAGGTCCTTGTGTGATGCCCTGGACTAGCCAGGGGACACTGATAGTCCCCCGCACCACACCCCACCCTAATAAGGTAATAGCAGCCGCATATTGAAACCCTGAGTCACCCCTCCCAGGTCCTGACGTTCACACCCGGTGGGGCGGAGTCAGGCGGTTGGCCACGCCCACCGAGGAGTTCGGATGGCCTGGGGCGGGAACAAAAGTCAGAACAGTGTTGACAGTTGACAGAGGAGGAGTGGAGGAGAGAATTAGGAACTGTCAGGGGCCTGGGTAGCAGCCTAGGTACCCTTGTCGGCCAGGAGGCAGACGGTAGTGCCGCCTGCAGGAGACCGGGAAGACGACCGGCGGAACCATAAGGGACCGGGACAGGGTAGTGGCCCGCCGTAACCGAACTGGGGAGCCAACTCGATACCGGAGCACCAGGCAGGGTACTCAGACCCCGAACTAGTCCAGAAGCCACTGGATCTTAGTCAAATTAACTGATTGCGGTCTGGACCTCAGGGTCCTTTCCCACCTAAGTCCCGGTTGAAGGCAACAGCCCAACCAGTACGGATAAGTGCCACCGCCAAGGGCCAGAGATCCAAAGGGCCAGCGTCTGCGGGCAAACGGGCTCCTCCGGCGTACACAAGTCGGGGAGTGGACTACCGTTACGTAGGAGTCAAAAATCACTACACAGAGGTGCAGGAAAAGGCGGGCATTACCAACCTTACTAGCAGAACACGCAGCCGGCTGCAGGCAACGATCATCACCGAACTTGGGTTACCAGTGACTCTTTGTGTGATTATAATCGTGAGTACAACAGTGCCATCAGGCACCGCACCCCACCGCAACACTCCGCCCTGCACCCCGGCCCACGCCAACCGGGCCCCGGAGACCAACATCCCCTACCCAGGGAGGGGTCAACACCTAGCTGCGCCATTACACCGCACCCGGGAGCCCCCATACCTTCACCGCAGCGGTGGTGTCTACTGTCGCGGGCGGAGGAGGGGACGCCGCGCTCTCCCACTGCTGCTCGGGTCCGGCTGCCGCGGCTGCTGCGGCCTGCTCCTGCTCGGTGGCTCGAGCGGGATCCCGGGGACTCTAGCGGCGCTCCTCGCCCGTGAGTGAAAGGGGGTTGTTGGGTGTGGGGATGGTTTATTGTCCGTGACGCCACCCACGGTTGAGGTGATTTATTGGCACCACCGCTGCTCTGTATGGGGATCCCGGGAAGAGTGGTATGGAGCAGCCAGTTGTTGTGTTGCCCCTCCGTGGGTAGGGGTTGGTGATCCCGGGGCCCAGTGATGAGATGGGAGATGCAGGGCTTGGTGGGCGCAGGGACGCGGGGGCAGCGCGGTGCCTTGCGGCACTGTGGTACTCACTCAGCCTGAGACGTTGACACAGTTTTTCGGTAAACCACACGGCTGGAAAGACGGTTCCCACGGACGGCTGCACTTGCTCTCCCAGTAGGTAACGGTGATGTCCCTTTGACCTGCACCTAGTGTTTCTGTGTTGGTAGCGATGGGTTCCCACCGGTAACCCGCTCCCCGGCTTGGATATGGGCCGGAGGAGCCCTGCTTTGCCCGCAGACACTGGCCCCGAGGAACTGGTGCCCTGGCGGTGGCGGTGTTCCTCCTTAATGGTTGGACTTTTGCCTTCAGTCGGGACTTGGTTGTTTGGAGACAGACGTCCCCTTCACTGACGGATTTGGAAAATTATGGCGACTCCTAGCCTTGCCGGGGTCCAAGAGGCCCCTGCCCTGGTCCTGACTGTCCTTCGTATACAGCTCCAGACCGCCGGGCCACTACCCGTCCGCGGTCCTTCCAGCAACCTCCGAGCAGTCCCCCTCCAGACAATCACCGCTGTTGCTTACCTTGCTGACACTGTCCTGCACTTAGCCGGACCAACTTCAGGGCTTTCTGCGCTCACTTTTACTCCTTTTCTTCTTTGCTCCACTACTACTTCACTTTCACTTAGCTGTTTACTCCTCTCCGTCCCTAGCTGGACCCCCTTCTTGCCCTCAGCTAGACTTCAACTCTCTGGTTCTTCCCGCCTCCAGAGCTGTGAACTCCTCGGTGGGCGGAGCCAACCGCCTGGCCCACCCCCTGGTGTGAACATCAGCCTCTGGAGGAAGGCAACAAGGATTTTAGTAGCTTTGGTGTTCCTAACTGGGATGTAGGGTGTGGTGGTGTGATGACCTGTGACCCCTGGCTTGCCCAGGGCGTCACATTCCCCCTTAGCAAAATGCAGACCGTCCGCGGGCTGCCCGTCCAACACCGGTTTTATTTTCTGTAAATGTATAAAAGTAAACGGTAACATATATATCATAACATCATCCCACAACGGGAGGCACATTTCTTAAACGTTACTAAACGGTTTTACGGGTACGGTTTCCGCTCACTCCCACCCAAGCAACCTGGCCCTGATGCTGCCCCTAAAGCCCAGGCAGCACCCCTTGACCCAAGTCCAGCACCAGTTACCCGAGCGGGATCTGTCCTTTCCCTCCAGAGGGTAGCCACCGGTTCCTGTGCTTGCCCAGGGCGTCACACTACAATCACCACGACCCGTGGGTGGCGTCACAAACTTTACCAACACCGCGGCTTCGGCCGTGAACCATCCCCCACACCACCCCTACCTGTAGAGTCCGCAAGATCACCTCCCCTTTTAAGAGCAACGTGACCCCCGGTCCGGAGGCGCTCAAGCCACCGACAACTCGAGCCCGGATCCAAGCGGCTCAGCAGGCAGCCGAGCCCCCAGGGCGGTACACTTGCGTTCCACCACACTGTGTCTCAGGATTCTGCCGTCCAGACAAAAAAAACCCCCAAAAACGGTATCGCTGGATATGGTGTGTGTGTGTGTGTGTGTGTATGTGTGTGTGTGTTTGTGTGTGCGATCCAATGGATGAGAATTTGAGATCTGATCTGTTTGAGTGTGTGATCCACTGCAGGGCCTCCTGCTCGGCGTCTGGTGAGTGTGATTGCTGGGTGTCTGCTATCTATAATAAAGTGTCCAGCAGAATTCTTTAACTTTTTAGTTGCATGGACACTTCATTATTGAACCACGACTAGGGCTTATTTTTGGGTTAGGTCTTATATTTAAGCCTTACACCAAAAATGCTGAAAATCCCTGCTAAGGCTTATTTTTGGGGAGGTCTTATTTTTGGAAAAACACGGTAATACAAAAGAGTCTATACGTTACATCCTCATGAGGCTTTGTTTGCATAGGAGTCATATTTTTTTTTTTATAACAGAACACAGAACACAGTGCCCAATCAATTATACAGAAAAAGTTGGTGCAAGTAGATTTGTAAGGGGTGGTCGGACCCCTGGTAGTGAAGGAGCGGTTTTTCCCCCCCTGAAGACGCCACAGTAGTATGGTGGCAAATTGTAAATGTTAATGGTAAAATGTTACCTGTCATAAACTGTTTCCCCACTAGGTGCCAGTGTAAAGCAGTGGTTCCCCTGGTAACAGTGGCAGGGAAGGAGGGGCAGGGCAGCCTAGGTGGGGAAGGAAGGGAGGTCTCTGTATGCAGAGTGCAGTGTGCAGTGAGATGTGACTGGAGAAAGAAGTCTGAGGTGACGGGGCAGAGTGTGGAAGTGGTGCAGTGGCAGAAGAAGTGGAAGGGTCAAGACTAGTCCCAAAGCCGGTAGTGTGTACTACAGTGCAGTGCAGCTATCAGGGGGATAACAAGTGGCCCCTGCAGGCGAAGGGTAGTGCCCTGACAAAGAAGTGAAGGTAAATGGGAACGCCCGTAGAAAACAAGTGAAGTAGTTCCCCGGCAAAGAAGTGGAGAGGTGAGAACTTATCCGGAGCCGGTAGAGTGTGCTAGATCTGCCCTACAGTGAAACAGGGTTCAGTGTGCAGCTACTAGGGGGTTAACGCATGTCCCCTGCAGGCGAGGGAAAGTTTTTGGGGAAAGAGGAAACCGTCAGCAAGAAGTTTAACCTGTAAACCAAAGTGACTTGATGCTGAAAGGTGTAAAGAAGAGTGGAAGCTGTGTTCAATAAAATGTTTCTTAGTTCATCAACTGCCTGTCTGTGGCTCTTTACTGGGAGTGGTGAAGAGGCCTGTGAGCTGAGAGAAAAAGGTGTCACCGAGAAGCAAATTGCCCACATGGAAGTGTCCCTGCCACCTACACTCTGCCCCACAAACAACACCTCTGTCTTACAAGTGACGGCCGGGCCGGGGGTCAGCCTGCTGCCCCCTGGGCGGGAGCCCGTGACTACAGCCCCTGAGGCGTCCCCTGCCCCCGTTACAGATTCACAGGACCCGGTCCATTGGCTAAGTTACTAATCTTTGGCCGCTGGATGGGAGCCCAGAGGAACGTCTACTATCCGCCAGTATACACAGCTCTTTTTTTGATTTGCCAGCTTGCTGCCATTTCGTTGTTGTGGCATAACACACATGATGCGCCCCAGGTCATTTAACCAAAGAAGAGCCACAAATGTTGAGAGGGAAGAAGCAGTTCTCATGGCTTTTGTCCAGATATTACTGATGTGGCTGTTAGACAGGGTAATATAAATCAATTCTCACCAACTAAAGTACTTAACCATGGGATCTGCTGGCATTCCGCCATGGTGTCTAATATTTTGTCAGGAAGAACTTTGGTATTATAACTATTAATGGGGGAGCGTTCTCGCCACTCTTCAATACTTGATCGAGCATTGGAGTGCTCAGATATGCTCGAGACTCAATCGAGTATCGCGGGGTGTTCGAGAGCCATGCTAGAGTCCCTGCCCGCATGTTTTGCAGCTGTTTTAGCTGCTAAACATGTGATTGCCTGTAAATCATGGTAATGCCATAACTATGTTGGCTTCTGGCATTACTGTGATTGACTGGCCTCATTGGATCTATATAAGACATGGTGGCACAATGCTTGGCACACCCTACCCTGGAAACAGTGTAGGATAGTTGCTGGAGGAGGAATAGGTTTGGGTTTTGAGGCATATAGAACAGGGAGTATTGCCTTACAGCCCTTGCTGCGGCAACCTAAAACCAAAAGTCCATTTCAGGGCTACAATTATTCTATTTGATATTAATACTGCTGTTTGCAGCATTTAGTGAAGTGTTTGGATTAGAGGCATATAGACAGGGATTATTGCCTTACAGTCCTTGCTTCTGCACCCTAAAATCAAACTTCCCTCTACAGAACTACATCTATTCTATTTCCTAATAATACTGCTATTTGCTGCATTCAGAGTAGTGATACTTGCTGGAGGAGGGATAGGTTTGGATTAGAGACATATAGGCAGAGATTATAGACTTACAGTCCTTACTGCTTCACCCTAAAACCAAAAGTCCCTTGTAAGGGCTACATCTATTCAATTTTCTATTCATACCACTGTTAGCTGCATTCAGTGTAGGGATAGCTACTGGAGGAGGGATAGGTTTGGATTAGAGGAATATAGGCAGGAATTATAGTCTTACAGTCCTTGCTGCTGCACCCTAAAGACACAGTGGCACAAAGCTCAGCACTCTCTACCCTGGAAACAGTGTGGGATAGTAGATGGAGGAAGATTAGGTTTGGATTTTGCGGCATATAGAATAGGGATCATTGCCCTACGGTACTTGTTGCTACACCCTAAAACCAAAAGTCCTTTTCAAAGCTACATCTATTCTATTCCCTATTAATACTGCTGTTTGCTGCATTCAGTGTAGGGATAGCTGCTGGAGGAGGGATAGATTTGGATTAGATACATATAGGCAGGGATTATAGCCTAAAACCAAAAGTCCATTGTCAGGGCTACATCTATTCTATTCCCTGTTAATACCATAAAGTTTGTAGGCATGTATCATCTTCCTAATTTATAATGCGTGAGGTGTGTGGTAGGAGACAGGGAAGTGGACGTGCTGCTGTTGGTGCACACAGAGGCTGAGGCTGTAGGCCAGGTGAAAATGTGCCTTCCCTCCCTCAGCCCCCTAAATGCTGTGATTGATATTATATAGGCGATTAAACAGCCAGGGACGGCAGAGGGACCATCAATTAAGCTGAGCTCCCGGCGGCAAGTTCTGATGTGGCACCCCAGTGTCCGGCTGCCACAGTAGTAGTGCCCTCCTCACAGGGGGTGATGTTATGCCAGGAAGTAAGGGGGGGGAGGGTCTCCCATGTTAGGTACAGCACTCAGCACTTCCTACTCCAGACCAGAAGGGGGAGCTCGAGAACCGGTTTGAGGGAGCTTCATTATGCACTCTGGCCTGCAGGAGGAGTTAGGAACAGACACACAAAAGTGAAACTAAGCGAGACAGAACAAGTCAGGAGTGGAGAGAAGATGGTCACTGAGTAGGGAGCTGCGCCAAAGCTCTCTCAGGACCGAGCGCAGATAACAGGGCACCGAAGCCCTAGGCTGCGTGAGTACTAAAGTCCTATCAGCAGAATTTGGAGGGCAGAAGATTGCAAGTGTTCTGGCCCCACAGAACGCCCAGAGGCACAGTAGAATAGTAGAGCCAGGAGCCGTGAACGAAGAAGCGGCACCAGTAAAGGACTCGTGCTGCCTGCCATACGGATGAGAACCAACACCGACACAAGGAAGAGGGTCACAGCGTAGCTTCAAGCCACAGGGACCCACACATCACAGTGCAAGAAGGAAGGCTTCTGAACCCACCCAGCTAGGTGGATCCCCTCAATTGCTTTCAGGCTGACTGGACCTCTGTTACCAGCTGGACCAGCCTCCCAGGCCTGTATCATGTACTACCGAGTAACAGGTAAGGCTGGACTCACACGAATGTATGAAAATATGGTCCCATTCTCGTTTGCGAGAGTAGGACGATTTTTTCTCACTTGTCATCCATATGCTCTCAGTGTGCTGTCAGTGTGCTCTCAGTGTGCTGTCAGTGTGCAATCCGTTTTTTTTCTCAGCAGCTGTTACTCATTTACAGTCATATACAGGAGCATTTACAGTATTCTGTGCTACATGATAGGATTGTATTTAGAAAAACGGATGTCACTCGCATGGTCCGTGTGCCATCCGTGTGACATCTGTTTTTTCCTCGCCACCTTTGACTTGTCTTGTCGAGTCTCGGATGTATTCTGGATCAAATCGCAGCATGCTGCCGCTTTTCTCGCATCCAGAATTTGGATGCGAGAAAAGCTGACCACATGCTCTCCCTCCTTTACTAGTATTGGTGAAAGTGCAATGCCAGAATTTCTCGCATTGCACTTGTCCGATTTCAACGCCCGTGTGAGCGTACCCTTAGGAAAACTACGGCCCCTGTGTTGTCCAGTTATTGCCAGCGTCCTCAGTCCTACACCCCAACATTAAGCCCCTCCATCATTTGAACAGACTACTACTCCCAACAGCCCTGGGGCCCAGCTCTACCTGTGGAGAGCTATACCAACTCAGCTGCATCACCACCGATCCCCAGGGAACTGAATAGCAGCGGCGGCACCTATCTTGCCGTACACCACAGGTGGCGTCACAACATCTCCCTTGCAAATATAATTCCCACTATGGCCGGCATTTATTAAAACGACACCGCCGGGGTCATGGAACCGGGCCCTGTCACCGTGACATCCTCCGAGCAGAACAGAGCTGGCCCAGTAACGAGTAACCCCCAGGCCCTGGTGCGGGCGTGTCACTGACATTCCTGTAACCATGCCGACACCGCTAGTGAATATAGGCTTTGGTATTTCTATGTGGTTGAACAAGAGAAATGAGAAGGGGTTGTCCAAGTAGTGGACCATGATTTCAAATAAAAAACTTATTTACAGCAGCAAGAACTGTTTATCCAGTCATGCAGTCCATCTCTAAATTGTTCTTTTGCCAAACAATGACTGATTTAACCTTCTGCGTGCCTGATGATTCTGTCTCTTAAGGCTGCTTTACATGCGTCGATTTCATGTGCGATCGCGTGTGCGATCGCACCCGCCCCCATCGTTTGTGCGGCACGGGCAATTTGTTGCCCGTGTCACACAAAGTCAGTAACCCCCGTCACATGTACTTACTAGAGATGAGCGAACCGGTCCCGGTTCGGCTCGAGGCCGGTTCGCCGAACGGAGGTCCCGTTCGAGTTTGGCTCGTCGAACGTTCGACGAACCGAACTCGAACTGCATAGGAAACAATGGCAGGCAATCACAAACACAGAAAAACACCTAGAAAACACCCTCAAAGGTGTCCAAAAGGTGACAAACAACTCAAACACATGGGAAAGTGACAAGGACATATACTCATGCGAAAACAAAACAGCTGGACAAGGAAAAAGAGGAGGACACACAGATATAGGCATGGCACGCCCTTCTAAAGTCATGTAAAACACCGCAAGGTGACTCCAAGCGGAGTCTCCCTTTTTTCCAAAAATTGGGCCACACACACACCCACCCCTTCAGTGGCAGCAGTTGTGCCCCAGTTGTACACTTCACAGCTAGATTTGCATCAAGCACATTCAAAAATACGCCATTCTTATCCGTCCCCAGGATGACACCGGGGTAGGTAGCAAAGTCTTTCCTGATCCCAGCTCTGTTCATCTTGGCTTCTTTTAAAAACACAGCAAGCAAGGGTTACTCCAAGCGCAGTCTCCCTTTTTTCCAAAAATTGGGCCCCACACACACCCACCCCTTCAGTGGCAGCACTTGTGCCCTAGTTGTGCACTTCACAGCTAGATTTGCATCAAGCACATTCAAAAATACGCCATTCTTATCCGTCCCCAGGATGACACCGGGGTAGGTAGCAAAGTCTTTGCTGAACCATGACTTGTTCATCTTGGCTTCTTTTAAAAACAATGTAAGCAAGGGTTACTCCAAGCGAAGTCTCCCTTTTTTCCAAAAATTGTGCCCCACACACACCCACCCCTTCAGTGGCAGCACTTGTGCCCTAGTTGTGCACTTCACAGCTAGATTTGCATCAAGCACATTCAAAAATACGGCCTAATTAACCGTCCCCAGGATGACACCGGGGTAGGTAGCAAAGTCTTTGCTGACCCATGACTTGTTCATCTTGGCTTCTTTTAAAAACAATGTAAGCAAGGGTTACTCCAAGCGGAGTCTCCCTTTTTTCCAAAAATTGGGCCCCACACACACCCACCCCTTCAGTGGCAGCAGTTGTGCCCCAGTTGTACACTTCACAGCTACATTTGCAACAAGCACATTCAAAAATACGCCATTCTTATCCGTCCCCAGGATGACACCGGGGTAGGTAGCAAAGTCTTTCCTGATCCCAGCTCTGTTGATCTTGGCTTCTTTTAAAAACACAGCAAGCAAGGGTTACTCCAAGCGGAGTCTCCCTTTTTTCCAAAAATTGGGCCCCACACACACAGCCACCCCTTCAGTGGCAGCAGTTGTGCCCCAGTTGTACACTTCACAGCTAGATTGGCATCAAGCACATTCAAAAATACGCCATTCTTATCCGTCCCCAGGATGACACCGGGGTAGGTAGCAAAGTCTTTCCTGATCCCAGCTCTGTTCATCTTGGCTTCTTTTAAAAACACAGCAAGCAAGGGTTACTCCAAGCGGAGTCTCCCTTTTTTCCAAAAATTGGGCCACACAGACACCCCATCAGTGGCAGCACTTGTGCCCTAGTTGCAAACAGGATGTTTTGATTTGCATCAAGCACATTCCAAATCCACAAGCATTTACTCTCCCCAGGATGACACAGGGGTAGTAAATTCCTTGTGGATCCATGACTTGTTCATTTTGATGAACGTCAGTCTGTCCACATTGTCACTGGACAGACGCGTGCGCTTATCTGTGAGCACACACCCAGCAGCACTGAAGACACGTTCAGAGACAACGCTGGCAGCTGGACACGACAAAATCTCCAAGGCGTAACTGGAGAGCTCTGGCCATTTTTCTAGGTTTGAAGCCCAAAATGAGCAAGGCTCCAGTTGCAAAGTCATGGCATCGATGTTCATTTGTAGATACTCCTGTATCATCCTCTCCAGCCGTTGACTATGTGTTAGACTTGTTGTCTCTGGTGGCCTTGCAAAAGAGGGTCTAAAAAAATTATGAAAAGATTCCATAAAATTGCTGTTACCAGCACCAGATACGGTCCTACTGGTACGGGTAGACTGTTGAAGATGACGAGACCGTCCCATGTTTGTCAAGTTACAACTGGGAGATTCCCTCCCTGCACCTGCACGGTTGTTTGGTGGAAAAGCCGAGCTAAGATCGAGTAACAGCTTCTGCTGATACTCCTGCATACGTGCGTCTCTTTCTATGGCTGGAATTATGTCACAAAATTTGGACTTGTACCGGGGATCTAATAGTGTGGCAATCCAGTAGTCATCATCACTTCTAATTTTGACAATACGACTGTCATGTTGGAGGTAGTGCAACAAAAAGGCACTCATGTGTCTTGCGCAGCCATGCGGACCAAGTCCACGCTGTGTTTGTGGCATAGAGGTGCTACCCGTTCTTTCTTCCTCTGACATCTCCCCCCAACCTCTTTCAACTGAAATTTGACCAAGGTCTCCCTCATCCGCTGAGTCTTCCATGTCCATGGACAGTTCGTCCTCCATTTCTTCATGTTCTCCTGCACCTTGCTCAACATTTCGCCTGCTACTATGCGCCCTTGTCGATCCCTGTCCCCCATGGTCCCATGCCTGCTGCGTTGGTGATGATGAACGTCTGGACCTTGGTGATGTTGTTGTCCCTTGCGCATATGAATCCTCCTGTAGTTCCTCCCCTTCATGTTGTCCCACCCCCTGACTCCGAATAGTGTTTAGCGTGTGCTCCAGCATGTAAATGACTGGAATCGTCATGCTGATAATGGCATTGTCAGAGCTAAACATATTCGTCGCCATGTCGAAACTGTGCAGAAGGGTGCATAGGTCCTTGATCTGAGACCACTCCATCAGGGTGATCTGCCCCACCTCTGCATCTCGTTGGCCCAGGCTATACGTCATGACGTATTGCACCAGGGCACGGCGGTGCTGCCACAGTCGCTGTAACATGTGGAGAGTTGAATTCCAGCGTGTCGCCACATCGCATTTCAGGCGATGAACCGGCAGGCCGAAAGACTTCTGTAGCGATGCAAGTCGCTCAGCTGCGGCGCTTGAACGGCGGAAGTGAGCAGACAGTTTTCATGCCCTGTTCAGAAGGCCATCTAGGCCGGGATAGTGTGTTAAAAATTGCTGCACGACAAGGTTCAACACGTGAGCCATACAAGGTACGTGTGTCACCTTGCCCAGGCGAAGGGCCGCACCCAGGTTTGCAGCATTGTCGCACACGGCCTTACCAGGCTGCAGGTTGAGTGGAGACAACCATTTATTAAACTCGGACCGCAGAGCTGACCACAACTCCTCAGCTGTGTGACTCTTATTCCCAAGACATGTCAAGCTAAAGACCGCCTGATGCCGTTGCGCTCTGCTGCCAGCATAGTAATGAGGGGTGCGTGATTTCTTCTGCGCAGTGAGAATGCTGGTGGCCTGACCAGGCAGGCTTGGGGCGGAGGTGGAGGACCCAGATGAGGTGGAGGATGCAGAAGCAGTGGCGGAACTTGGACAGACAGAGGATTGACACACAAGTCGTGGGGACGGCAAGACTTGTGCAGCAGACCCTTCACCATCTATCACCATAGTTACCCAGTGCCCAGTCAGCGACATGTAACGTCCCTGTCCATGCTTACTGGTCCAAGTATCGGTGGTGAAATGCACCCGTTCACACACAGAGTTTCTCAAGGAAGCGGTGATGTTGTGTGCGACATGCTGGTGTAGCGCGGGCACACCTTTCTTAGAGAAGTAGTGGCGACTAGGCATCTGGTACTGGGGCACAGCGACAGACATAAGGTCTCTAAAATCCTGTGTGTCCACTAGGCGGAAAGGCAGCATTTCGGTAGCCAACAGCTTACAGAGGGATAGAGTCAACCTCTTAGCTTTGTCATGGGTCGCAGGAAATGGCCTTTTATTTGTCCACATCTGAGGGACAGAGATCTGGCTGCTGTGTGTAGACGGTGTTGAGTAGGGTGTCCCTGGAAAAATGCAGGTTTGTGAGGAAAGTGCAGGCGGAGACATGATGTTGCCTTCATCCAACGTTGGTGCTATCGATGTCTGAGAGAGCTGTACACACTCACTTGTTTCCCCTTCCAAACCAACTGACGACCTACCAAGCAAACTGCCTGTTGCGGTTACAGTGGTGGAAGTTGTGCGTGGAAAAACAGGTGTGACAGCTGTCCCCACAGTCCTAGAAGATGAAGAGCGCGCGGATGCACTGGAAGGGGCAGGCGGTGGATGGTTCGCTCCGCTAGGCCGCATTGCAGCACGGTGAGCTTCCCACCGGGACCTATGATATTTATTCATGTGACGATTCATGGAAGAAGTTGTCAAACTGCTGAGGTTTTGACCTCTACTAAGAGAATCATGACAAAGTTTACAGATCACATAATTTGGGCGATCTTTTTCTATGTCAAAAAAGGACCAGGCTAGGCAAGGCTTAGAGGCCATGCGACCTGTTGATCCACCCCGAATAATGCTCATAGGCAGAGTGGTGGCTGAGGATGCAGTTGTAGACGTGCTACCAGTGCTCCGACTCGGTCCAGGAAGGCGCAAGGTAACTTCGTCGTCAGTTGCATCCTCTTCCACCGCCTCTGTTGACCTCCTCGAGTGCCTGACTGGGGGTTGACAGTAGGTGGGATCTAGAACTTCATCATCAATTGTTGTGTTTGCACTCCCCTCCCCCTCAGACCGAGCCTCTTCTTGCCCTGACCGAATATTTAAGTTGTCATCCCAATCGGGTATCTGCGTCTCATCTTCATCAGTATGTTCCTCATTGTCTATAACCACAGGTGTTACAGTTTGTGACAAAGGGTCAACATTATGCTCAGAAACTTGGTCCTCACGGCCTGAATCAGACTCACAAAGGTTCTGGGCATCACTGCAGACCATTTCCTGTTCTGTACTCACTGTAGCTTGGGAGCAGACCTCTGATTCCCAGGCTATAGTGTGACTGAACAGCTCTGCAGACTCAGCCATCTCAGTTCCACCATACTGTGCAGGGCTGATGGAGACTTCAGAGCTGGGAGAAATCAAGTGTGATTGGGATGACAACTCAGAGGACTGGTGTTTTTTGGATGCGGTACTTGAAGTGGCTGAGAGGGCACTTGTTGGACCACTTGAGATCCATTCAAGCATTTTCCTTTTTTGCCCATCATCTACCTTTCTTCCTGTTGTTCGTGTCCGTAAAAAAGGGAGCACATCGGATTGTCCACGGTAAGTAGTAGACATCTTACTTTTGCTGGTAGATGGTCTATCTTCAGCAGATGATAATGGAGCTTTGCCACCTTCCCCACGGACAAAACCTTTTTTGCCTTTTCCACCACGCCTCTTCCCCTTTCCACCAGCATCTGTCATTTTGCCACTCATGTTGATTGCGACAAGATTGTGGACTGAAAATGTGGTAGTAAAAATTGAGAGGTGGTAAAGATTGCAGTGGTGGTCTAGCTTTATTAACAGCAGAATAATAAAGAATAAATATCCCTGACAATGCAACTACGGCCCTTAAACTGGCAGCAAAAATTGCTAGTATAATGGCTTAGTTATAATGAGTTGGAGTGTGCAATGCAGGCAGACGCGCTCTGCAAATGTCTTTGCACTAGTGGGACTATAGCAAAGTCCAATAGCCACAGATAGGATGCCACTAGGTACACTGAGTGTTTGCTAGTATAATGGCTTAGTTATCATGAGTTGGAGTGTGCAATGCAGGCAGACGCGCTCTGCAAATGTCTTTGCACTAGTGGGACTATAGCAAAGTCCAATAGCCACGTATAGGATGCCACTAGGTACACTGAGTGTTTGCTAGTATAATGGCTTAGTTATAATGAGTTGGAGTGTGCAATGCAGGCAGACGCGCTCTGCAAATGTCTTTGCACTAGTGGGACTATAGCAAAGTCCAATAGCCACAGATAGGATGCCACTAGGTACACTGAGTGTTTGCTAGTATAATGGCTTAGTTATAATGAGTTGGAGTGTGCAATGCAGGCAGACGCGCTCTGCAAATGTCTTTGCACTAGTGGGACTATAGCAAAGTCCAATAGCCACAGATAGGATGCCACTAGGTACACTGAGTGTTTGCTAGTATAATGGCTTAGTTATAATGAGTTGGAGTGTGCAATGCAGGCAGACGCGCTCTGCAAATGTCTTTGCACTAGTGGGACTATAGCAAAGTCCAATAGCCACGTATAGGATGCCACTAGGTACACTGAGTGTTTGCTAGTATAATGGCTTAGTTATAATGAGTTGGAGTGTGCAATGCAGGCAGACGCGCTCTGCAAATGTCTTTGCACTAGTGGGACTATAGCAAAGTCCAATAGCCACGTATAGGATGCCACTAGGTACACTGAGTGTTTGGTAGTATAATGGCTTAGTTATAATGAGTTGGAGTGTGCAATGCAGGCAGATGCGCTCTGCAAATGTCTTTGCACTAGTGGGACTATAGCAAAGTCCAATAGCCACGTATAGGATGCCACTAGGTACACTGAGTGTTTGCTAGTATAATGGCTTAGTTATAATGAGTTGGAGTGTGCAATGCAGGCAGACGCGCTCTGCAAATGTCTTTGCACTAGTGGGACTATAGCAAAGTCCAATAGCCACAGATAGGATGCCACTAGGTACACTGAGTGTTTGCTAGTATAATGGCTTAGTTATAATGAGTTGGAGTGTGCAATGCAGGCAGACGCGCTCTGCAAATGTCTTTGCACTAGTGGGACTATAGCAAAGTCCAATAGCCACAGATAGGATGCCACTAGGTACACTGAGTGTTTGCTAGTATAATGGCTTAGTTATAATGAGTTGGAGTATGCAGAGGACACGAGGGTACAGTGCCAGGATTTTGGGGCTCTGGGTAGAGGAATGGAAGCCTGCCTTTCTATCCCTCCTAATAGGGAAATGCAGGGAGGAAATCCCTGACCTTGGCTACACAGACGCTGGCGCTGTTTTCAGGACCTGTCACCTTAACTCTGACCCTGCCGGTTTGAGCCCTTAAAAGGACTGCTAGAAAGTGCTATCCCTATGCTGTCCAGCGCTGTGTATGGAGCGCATACAGCTGTATCGGCGATAGGACTCAGGAGGACGGAGCTGCGACAGTGATGTCTGACACCAAAGACGCAGAAGAGATAATGGCGTCCTGGAGGAACATGTCCGTTTTTATAATGCAGGGACATGTGACATGGACATCCTATCACACATGCCGTTGCTTCTCTGGCTAAAAGTCCACTTAGCTGTGTGTGTGCCTGGGATTGGCTGACATGCTGGCCCGCCCCACAAGACGCGCGCGCTTAGGGAAGGAAGACAAGAAAAAAAAAAAAAAATGGCGATCGCCATTATACAAACAGCAGTGATCTGAAGGCGCTGTTCCCGCACAGTATACACTGAAATGTCATAATAGTGTGATTCACAGAGTGACTTACACTATTACAGCAGAAACCAAGCTAGGATTTAGCTGGTTTTTTGCTGCTAGAACCGTTCTCGAACGTTTCTAGAACTATCGAGCTTTTGCAAAAAAGCTCGAGTTCTAGTTCGATCTAGAACATGCCCCAAAATCACTCGAGCCTAGAACTGGAGAACCACGAACCACGAACCGCGCTCAACTCTAGTACTTACCTCCCGAACGACCTCGATGTGGGCGGCGAACATCCTCTTCCTGAAGGGGGAGGGACTTTTGGCGTCACAGCGACGTCACACAGCCGCCGGCCAATAGACGCAGAAGGGCGGAGATGAGCGGGACGTAACATCCCGCCCACCTCTTTCCTTTCGCATTGCCGGTGGCCGCAGGTAAGCTGCAGTTCATCGTTCCCGGGGTGTCACACGGAGCGATGTGTGCTGCCTCGGGAACAATAAACAATCGGTGCGCAGAAGGACGTTCGATATTTAGAAAATGAGCGACGTGTCAACAAGCACCGATAAGGTGAGTATTTTTGCTCGTTCACACTCGCTCGTAGCTGTCACATGCTACGATATGTCAAACGATGCCGGATGTGCATCACTTATGACGTGACCCCGACGACATATCGTCCGATATATCGTAGCGTGTAAAGCCCGCTTAACTCTGTCCACCTGTTTCTGGCCTTGGCTCCACTCTACTCAGACCTCGTTTTTGTCAACTGACTCTGGTTTTTAGTCTTTATGGTTTGACCTGCGAATGGCACTATTCTCTCCCTGCTCCCCTGGCCGGCAGCTACTTTGTGGATGCAACCTAGTGTCTTTGTTATAAATCCAGATCCCTATATTTAAGGGGGAAGGCCGTATTCCCTCTTAGACTCATTAAATAGCGTGGCTTGCACAATGTCTGTCTGTTGAAGCCATATGAAGAGCAGCAAGATTGTCATGTACTGTACACTTCATCCTGAACTTTTCGACTTATCTGCGATTTTGCCCCCCTTCTTCCAAAAGCCGTAACTTTTTTATTTTCCTCTCTATTTGCCATATACAGTTAGGTCCAGAAATATTTGGACAGTGACACAATTTTCGAGAGTTGGGCTCTGCATGCCACCACATTGGATTTGAAATGAAACCTCTACAACAGAATTCAAGTGCAGATTGTAACGTTTAATTTGAAGGTTTGAACAAAAATATCTGATAGAAATTGTAGGAATTGTACACATTTCTTTACAAACACTCCACATTTTAGGAGGTCAAAAGTAATTGGACAAATAAACCAAACCCAAACAAAATATTTTTATTTTCAATATTTTGTTACGAATCCTTTGGAGGCAATCACTGCCTTAAGTCTGGAACCCATGGACATCACCAAACGCTGGGTTTCCTCCTTCTTAATGCTTTGCCAGGCCTTTACAGCCGCAGCCTTCAGGTCTTGCTTGTTTGTGGGTCTTTCCGTCTTAAGTCTGGATTTGAGCAAGTGAAATGCATGCTCAATTGGGTTAAGATCTGGTGATTGACTTGGCCATTGCAGAATGTTCCACTTTTTTGCACTCATGAACTCCTGGGTAGCTTTCGCTGTATGCTTGGGGTCATTGTCCATCTGTACTATGAAGCGCCGTCCGATCAACTTTGCAGCATTTGGCTGAATCTGGGCTGAAAGTATATCCCGGTACACTTCAGAATTCATCCGGCTACTCTTGTCTGCTGTTATGTCATCAATAAACACAAGTGACCCAGTGCCATTGAAATCCATGCATGCCCATGCCATCACGTTGCCTCCACCATGTTTTACAGAGGATGTGGTGTGCCTTGGATCATGTGCCATTCCCTTTCTACTCCAAACTTTTTTCTTCCCATCATTCTGGTACAGGTTGATCTTGGTCTCATCTGTCCATAGAATACTTTTCCAGAACTGAGCTGGCTTCATGAGGTGTTTTTCAGCAAATTTAACTCTGGCCTGTCTATTTTTGGAATTGATGAATGGTTTGCATCTAGATGTGAACCCTTTGTATTTACTTTCATGGAGTCTTCTCTTTACTGTTGACTTAGAGACAGATACACCTACTTCACTGAGAGTGTTCTGGACTTCAGTTGATGTTGTGAATGGGTTCTTCTTCACCAAAGACAGTGTGCGGCGATCATCCACCACTGTTGTCATCCGTGGACGCCCAGGCCTTTTTGAGTTCCCAAGCTCACCAGTCAATTCCTTTTTTCTCAGAATGTACCCGACTGTTGATTTTGCTACTCCAAGCATGTCTGCTATCTCTCTGATGGATTTTTTCTTTTTTTTCAGCCTC
Organism: Anomaloglossus baeobatrachus; assembly: GCF_048569485.1. Classification (NCBI taxonomy): domain Eukaryota; kingdom Metazoa; phylum Chordata; class Amphibia; order Anura; family Aromobatidae; genus Anomaloglossus; species Anomaloglossus baeobatrachus. The sequence continues at coordinate 892,630,069 of NC_134353.1, read as the reverse complement.
AGGATGTTCTGCTTCACCTCAATTGAGAGTTCCTAAGACCGCATGTTGTCTGATCACAGCAACAGCTTCCAAATGCAAAACCACACACCTGTAATCAACCCCAGACCTTTTAACTACTTCATTGATTACAGGTTAACGAGGGAGACGCCTTCAGAGTTAATTGCAGCCCTTAGAGTCCCTTGTCCAATTACTTTTGGTCCCTTGAAAAAGAGGAGGCTATGCATTACAGAGCTATGATTCCTAAACCCTTTCTCCGATTTGGATGTGAAAACTCTCATATTGCAGCTGGGAGTGTGCACTTTCAGCCCATATTATATATATAATTGTATTTCTGAACATGTTTTTATAAACAGCTAAAATAACAAAACTTGTGTCACTGTCCAAATATTTCTGGACCTAACTGTAAGGGTTTATTTTTTGCGCAACAAGTTGTACTTTTAAACAAAACCATAAGTTTTACCATATAGTGTACTGGCAAATGTCAAAAAAATTCCAAGTGCGGAAAAATTGCAAAAAAATTGCGATTGCACAATTTTTTTCGGGATATTTTATTCACTGTGTTCACTATATGGTAAAACCGATGTGTCAGTGTGATGCCTCAGGTCGGTATGAGTTCGTACCCACAAAAGATGTTTAGGTTTACTTTTATCTAAGGAGTTAAAAATAATTCACAAGTTTGTCCAAAACGTGCTCCATTTTCTGAAACCCGTAGCGTTCTCATTTTTCAGGATATATAGCTCAGTGACAGCTTATTTTTTGAGTCTTGAGCTGATGTTTTTAATGGTACCATTTTTACTCAGATGCTACATTTTGATCGCCTGTTATTGCATTTTGTGAACAATTTGCAGCGACCAAAAAATGTAATTTTGGCGTTTGGAATTTTTTTGCCACTATGTTATTTACCGATCAGATTAATTGATTTTATATTTTGATACATCGGGCATTTCTGAACATGGCGATACCAAATATGTGTATATTTTCTATTTTTTTAACCCTTTAATCTTCAAAGGGGTGAATGGGGGGTGATTTGACCTTTTAGCTTTTTTAATATTTTTTTATTTTTTTTAAAACTTTTTTACTTTTTTATAAATTTACTAGTCCACCTAGAGGACTGTATGGATCATTAGTTTGATTGCTTGTGCATTTCTGTAGCTCACAATTGCACAGCTCTGATCTGCTGAAATGCTGCTCTCCTCTCACACCCGGCGCTCTGCCGGCAGTAAGAGGAAGTAACTCATGATCACTACAGGAGTCATCACATGACCCTGTGCTACCATGGCAACCATCGACTCCAAGGCAGAACGCCGTGTGTGAGAGGACAGCAGCATTTCTGCAGATCTCAGCTGTGTAGCCAACAGAAAAATGTTGCTTCCTGGTATCAGCTTTGTTGGCTGAGGCCCTCCCCTTCTGGTCACATGGGTATGACCTCACACAGGTCCTGCAAGTGAACAATTAAATCGATTGTATAATACTTATGCTAATTCTAACAGGGGGAGGGATAACTATGAATACCCCCAAATATTATTTGATCCTCAGCTGTTGTCACTCAAGAAGCTGGTGATTTTATAAACTTTACTTTCTTGGGTTTCAAAACCTAAACGTTCAAGCTGACCACTACAGGTATGTAGAGAATCAGCCTGATAGTGCCTGTACAGCACTGGCTTTAGGTTACATACGAAAATCCTGGTGATTGGTTCCCTTTAAACAGCAAGCTATTTCTACTAAGGAAACAATATAAAATGAGACTTAGCAAAGATACGGACATGCAAGAGCATATTAATGCAATGCTGGAAGTCATTACAAAGCTGAGGTCAGTCGGCGAAGATATTACAGACAGCCATGTAGCAGCCATGATGTTATGCAGTTAACCAGATTCATACACTGCCTTAATAAATGCAATGGAGAGGGAGACCTGGCACTAGAGTTTGTAAGGAACAGACTAATAGATGAATATCAGAAAAGAAAAGAACTTGTGCAGGACACTTCAGAGAATGACAGTGAAAAAATTCTTAAAGTTATAATTAACAGACTCTACAGTACAGAGACAAGAACATGTTTCAAATGTAAGAAGCAGGGACATACAGGTAATCAATGCTTCCGGGTTGTAGCGTGACACGCCCCAAGGCTTGGGGGACTCGGTCCCGGGCATGTGCGACACTCAGGGGGATGGTCGCGGTCATGGCCGGTGCCCAGTCCCAAACCCTGGGGGTTGGTAAAAAAAAAAAAAGCGGAATGAAAATAAAAGGGGATTGTAGTGACTATGTCGCAGGCGGGGAGGAGGGTGCCAGCACTGCGCTCACCCCTCTGCTCGGGTCCGGCTGCTGCTGCTCAGTGGTGGCTCGAGCGGTGGGCCGGATCCCGGGGGTTCTCGAGCGGCGCTCCTCGCCCGTGAGTGAAAGGGGATTGGGTTTTGGGATATTGTCTATTGTCCGTGACGCCACCCACGGTTGTGGTGATTTGTTAGCACCACCGCTGCTCGGTGTGGGGATCCCGGGAGTGATGGTGTGAAGCAGCAAGTTGTTGTGTTGCCCCTCCGTGGGTAGGGGTTGGTGATCCCGGGGCCCAGTGATGAGGTGGGAGATGCAGGGCTTGGTGGGCGCAGGGACGCGGGGGCAGCGCTGTGCCTTGCGGCACTGTGGTACTCACTCAGCCTGAGACGATGACACAGTTCTCGGTAAAACACACGGCTGGAAAGACGGTTCCCACGGACGGCTGCACTTGCTTCCCCAGTAGGTGACGGTGATGTCCCTTTTCCTGCACATAATGTTGTTGATGGTGTCGATGGGTTCCCACCGGTAACCCGCTCCCCGGCTTCAAGCTGGACCGGAGGAGCTCTACTCTTTGCCCGCAGGCGCTGGCCCTTAGAAACTGGTGGCCTGGCAGTGGCGGTGTCTCTATTTTAATGGTTGGGCTGTTGCCTTCAATTGGGACTTGGTTGTTGGGAGACAGACGTCCCATTCACTGACGGATTTGGCAAATTATGGCGACTCCTAGCCTTGCCGGGGTCCGAGAGGCCCCTGCCCTGGTGATGACTGTTCTTTGTACACTGCTCCAGACCGCCGGGTCACCACCCGTCCGCGGTCCTTCCAGGAACTCCCGAGCAGTCACCCCTGCGGACAATCACCGCCGTCTGCTGACCTTGCTGTCTCTTAGCCCGGGGCACACACCCGGACCAGCTTCAGGCTTTCTTACTGTCACTTTCACTCCTTTACTCCCGTTTTCTCCTTTGCTCCTCTACCACTTCACTTCCTTCTACTTTCACTTCCTTAACTCAATTCATGTTTACTCCTTCACCTCCTGAACTGAACTCCTCTCGCTTCCTCCTCCAAACTCTATCTGCCTGGTTCTTCCCGCCTCCAGAGCTGTGAACTCCTCGGTGGGCGAAGCCAACCGCCTGGCCCACCCCCTGGTGTGAACATCAGCCTCTGGAGGAAGGCAACAAGGATTTTTGGGTTAGCTGGTGTGCCTAGCTGGGGTGTAGGGTGTGGTGGTGTAATGACCTGTGACCCCTGGCTTGCCCAGGGCGTCACATTCCCCCTTAGCAAAATGCAGACCGTCCGCGGGCTGCCCGTCCAACACCGGTTTTATTTTTCTGTAAAGGTATAAAAGGTAAACGGTAACATGTTTACATTTTTAATACTTCTTCCCATAACGGGAGGCACTTTACTTAAACGTTGCAAACGGTTTACGGTTACGGTTTCCGCTCTCTCCCACCCAAGCAACCTGGCCCTGATGCTGCCCCTAAAACCCAGGCAGCACCCCTTGTCCCCAAGTCCAGCACACGTTACCCGAGCGGGATCTGTCCTTCCCCTCCAGAGGGTAGCCACCGGTCCCTGTGGTGGCTGGGCCCCAGCCGGCTCTACTGCGGGCCCTCCCTCCAACCTGCCTCTCCGGAGGCGGCAATGCGGAAAACGGTAACGGTAAACAACTTATTTACAAGCCACTAACGTTTGTGGTTGCCCTGCAAGTTCACGGGCTTGTCCATGAGCAGTTCCTCATGCAAACTTTTTAAACGGTCCCCATGGGGACAACGGTGCCGGCAACGGCCGGTTTCCTAATCACGGTAGGACAATCAGGTTACTGTTCGGTAATCTTTTTCATCATTTCTCAATAAACTTTCACACAAACTCCAACAAACTTTGGTGGTCCCAACGGGGACTGGACAATGGTGCTCCGCTGACCTTACTGGGCATTTTCGTCCTCCTCACCCGGCTCGCTCGGGGTGGAAGAACACGGGCACCAGCCCCTCCAGTGCATAGCAAGCACGGCGCGGAAGGGCCGCCCGATACCCGTTGTTTCCACTTCGGGGGACATATGTGGCCTCCATGCCATGCAGAGCAACGACTCCCTCATCTTCCTCCGACATGGGCTCGGTGTCAGGCCCGGAGCCGCTATCTTCTGCCCCTGCGCCAAGCGGATTGCTGTCAGCGGCCGCAGCCTCCAGGCTCGCCACTCTCCCCGCCGCAGTCACAGAGGGGTGCACGCCCGACGGGCCAGGTGCAGTGCAGCGCGCGAGCGAGTAGGACGGAGGTAACACAGGAGCCAGGGGAAGACCGGGTCCCTCAGCCACAGCGGCCGGTCCCTCGGGGACACAGGGGCGTGGGTCACTCTCCAGCTCCTCCATCACGGCCTCCACTCCATACACTCGCGCCACAGCAACTAGCGCCTCCACCTCCGCGGCCCACTGCTCCATCAGCCCGCCGATCTGACTCCGGTAGTGACGGCAGATCCCCGCCGCCCGGGCCCTCAGCCATGCCGCTGTTTCAGACACCAGCTCGGTAGTCTCTGCAGAACTAGGTGGGGCGGACATTTCTCGTTAGGGTCGGTGGACCGGAGGCCCAGTGTCTTTGCTTGCACCGCCACACTCACATGCATCCAGTCGCCATCGCGTCCCCCTTAGCTCTTTCCGGCCCCTCCTCTCTCGGGGCGGGGTTTTGGCCTTCGCGCCTCTGCTACTCGAGAAGACGCTCGAGCGGGAACTTTTCGCGCCAAAGATGGCGGCTTCTGAAATTTTTCTGCCGGACACCTCCGGCGGTAACAAGGCGCACCTCTACCAGACGGCAGAGCGGTAAGATCCTGTTCGTGATGCCAAGTTGTCGCGGGCAGGGAGGAGGGTGCCAGCACTGCGCTCACCCCTCTGCTCGGGTCCGGCTGCTGCTGCTCAGTGGTGGCTCGAGCGGTGGGCCAGATCCCGGGGGTTCTTGAGCGGCGCTCCTCGCCCGTGAGTGAAAGGGGATTGGGTTTTGGGATATTGTCTATTGTCCGTGACGCCACCCACGGTTGTGGTGATTTGTTAGCACCACCGCTGCTCGGTGTGGGGATCCCGGGAGTGATGGTGTGAAGCAGCAAGTTGTTGTGTTGCCCCTCCGTGGGTAGGGGTTGGTGATCCCGGGGCCCAGTGATGAGGTGGGAGATGCAGGGCTTGGTGGGCGCAGGGACGCGGGGGCAGCGCTGTGCCTTGCGGCACTGTGGTACTCACTCAGCCTGAGACGATGACACAGTTCTCGGTAAAACACACGGCTGGAAAGACGGTTCCCACGGACGGCTGCACTTGCTTCCCCAGTAGGTGACGGTGATGTCCCTTTTCCTGCACCTAATGTTGTTGATGGTTTCGATGGGTTCCCACCGGTAACCCGCTCCCCGGCTTCAAGCTGGACCGGAGGAGCTCTACTCTTTGCCCGCAGGCGCTGGCCCTTAGAAACTGGTGGCCTGGCGGTGGCGGTGTCTCTATTTTAATGGTTGGGCTGTTGCCTTCAATCGGGACTTGGTTGTTGGGAGACAGACGTCCCCTTCACTGACGGATTTGGCAAATTATGGCGACTCCTAGCCTTGCCGGGGTCCGAGAGGCCCCTGCCCTGGTGCTGACTGTTCTTTGTACACTGCTCCAGACCGCCGGGTCACCACCCGTCCGCGGTCCTTCCAGGAACTCCCGAGCAGTCACCCCTGCGGACAATCACCGCCGTCTGCTGACCTTGCTGTCTCTCAGCCCGGGTCACACACCCGGACCAACTTCAGGCTTTCTTACTGTCACTTTCACTCCTTTACTCCCGTTTTCTCCTTTGCTCCTCTACCACTTCACTTCCTTCTACTTTCACTTCCTTAACTCAACTCATGTTTACTCCTTCACCTCCTGAACTGAACTCCTCTCACTTCCTCCTCCAAACTCTATCTGCCTGGTTCTTCCCGCCTCCAGAGCTGTGAACTCCTCAGTGGGCGGAGCCAACTGCCTGGCCCACCCCCTGGTGTGAACATCAGCCTCTGGAGGAAGGCAACAAGGATTTTTGGGTTAGCTGGTGTGCCTAGCTGGGGTGTAGGGTGTGGTTGTGCAATTACCTGTGACCCCTGGCTTGCCCAGGGCGTCACAACTACGCCACTTGCGGTTTGTGGCCAGATTTGGGGGCCACTACTGCAGATGTGGCGCCCCTGACCTGGTCAGGCACCACAGAGTATTGCACCCATTCTGTGGCAGTGCTTCCAGGTAATCTCCCAAGGCCAGGATGAGTTGTACACATACAAACACATAGCAACCAGGTCTCCCACACCTTTAGGAGGGACCCTTGGGTAGCCCTGTAAGGGTTAACTTTCAATTCCCTGCAAGGGGTGTAGAGGAGGGGCTGGAAGCTAGATGCAGGAGAGACAGGAAGAGAAGGAGTAGTCTGGAGCAGAGTGTTCAAGAGTGTGGTAGGGAGCAGACGTACACCCCTGCTAGCCAGACCCTGCAGAGTGTGGTAGCTGGAAACGGGGAAGAACGGGTACCTGTGGGTCAGCCTGAAAGACACCTACAGAGAGGTGGCCGAGTACAGGGACCGCTGGTATTCCGGCACGCATGGGGATACAGGTCCCCCGAGCAGAAACCCGATCTGATTGTCTGGAGCTGCTCAAACTGAAGGTGGGAGTAATTCATGCCCTCACCACCATAACACAGAGTCCGAGCCCAAGCAGCAACAAGGGGACCCACAAGGGGACAGGTCCAGAAGCCATCTCACCAAGGTCTACGCTGCCGGCAGAAGGGCCAGAGAGGGGAGCGGGGTCAGAAACAGCTTCCCTGGAGGAATCCCACCATACTTCAAGTGAGGAGTCTTCCCAAACAAACAAGAGTGCAAGGAGGGCGAGAGGACAGCTGCCCTCAGAACGGTCTTCTGGAATTCCTGGTTCCACCTGGTTATCACAGTGTTGCCTGGGCATCTCACCAAAACAACTAAAAAGTGAGTAAACACGTTAAAAGGCTATCTGGACTGTGTTTGAGTCATTCTGCGACCGGTAGTCCCACGCATAGACACTCGAGCCCCTGGGGTCAGCCTCACTCTCAGGAGATCACACCACCCAGCTGCACACATTACCAGCCCCAGGCGTCCCCTAACCTGTAGTGACGGTCTCCTGACCGCAATACCGAGAGTGGCATCACGAAACTCCTAAAGAAGCAACCTACCTGTGACCAGACCGTCCCGTGGAGTCCCTGAAGGTAATGCACCGCCACCGCTACACCTGGGCTCCACACAGAGCTCTGCTGGGGCTGATGTAATATGCAGCTCTGATGACTTGGGCCCTCCGCAAGTAAGGCTTTTCCCCAGCAGGTGATGATGGTGGTAGTAGTGTTTGGAGCTGGTGTTGCGGTGCAGTGTGCCGGCAATGATTCAGTCCACACAAGTGCTGCGGACGATGTCACTGTGCCGCCCCCGTGCTGCTCGGATCCGGATCTGCGGTGTGGCTCGAGGGACTCTACCGAACCCGGGGGTCACGCGGACACTTCGAATAAAAAGGGGGACTTATTTGTACGGGGGTTGTTAAAAACTGTCTGTGACGCCACCCACGGTTTGTGGTGAGAAGTAGCACCACCACTGATGTTGTGGGGCTCCCAGAGGCGATGGGCTGGCAGCTAGATGTTAACTTCTCCATGTGCAGGGATGGATGCTCTGGGCCCAGTGTCTCTGTGCAGGGGATGATAACGGCAGGGGCTGGTGCACACGGTCAGGCCGGGAAAATTACTCACTGTTGAATCAATCACACAAGTCTTTTGGTAAACCAAGGTGATGGTGACCGGCTGCCGCAGATGGGTGCATCTGGTCCCACACCCGGGCTGATGGTCCCTTCCCCTTTCCACTGCACTTTGTGTTTTCTTATGTAGACTTCCCAGTGTGTAACGCAGGAGTCTGCTCCCGGTCCTCTGGTTGGGAGCCGTGCCCATCAGACGCTGACCCGTGGGAACTACTGGGCCCTGGCGGATGCCCTATCCCTCTCTGTGGGTGGTTGTCTACTTTTCAGGACTTCATTTGGGACAGGACCTGGAATCCTGCCCTAAATCGGTTAATTAGCTAGGCCGTCGGTGCCGGTCCTGGCTTCAGGGTCCGAGTACCCCCTTGTGTGCACGGTTTCCGGGTCGGTTCTCCGGTGTCGGTACCGGCAGGCTACACTCCTGCCCCGGTCCACCTCGGATCTGCCGAGCCGTCTTCCCGTCTCCTGCTGGCGGTGACCACCGCCTGCCACCTAGCCAATGTGTCAGGGCTCCGACCCTGACACCTGTCAGCTTCTCCTCCTCACTCCTCTCAACTTGAGCCTCAAAACTCATCTACTGTTTTCCCGCCCCGGGCTCTCCAGACCCCTAGGTGGGCATTTCCTTTCTGCCTGGTCCTGCCCACTGGTGTGTCTGTCCTTCCCTGAGGTGGTGACTTGGGTTTCAGGTCGGCTGCTTTAACCCTGTGTGGGAGCGGTGTTGTGCGGAGGCCTAACTTGTGTGACTACCTGGTTTTGCCAGGGCATCACATCACTTTACCCACGGTTAAAGGTGCAGCCACCTGGTACTGTCTTCTACCAAGGTGGACTCCAGGGAATCTCTTCTTCTCAGACGCACGTGCCGTTACCGTGTGAGATGAACCCTTCCTGCACCTTTAGCTTCACTAGCGGTCAAAAGAACCTAGGCTGAGCTCCAGTTACCAGCCCCAGGATGTACACAGGTACTCAAGCAGCTTTGGGCCCTGCCAGCTCTGTGGCTGCCGCACCACCAGACCAAATGGCCTCTCCGGCCCCTCACTGCTCTCTTGTCCTCTGCTTCTCTCTGACTGCTCCTCTGGTCCACCCGACACCGGTGGCCAGGCCGGACTCCAGTCCTCACATCGCCGATACTGCGGGTCCCACAGAACTCTCCCTTCAGACTGATTTCCCTCCTTACTGTGCTGTGTGCTGACACCCCTAGCTCCTCCCTCCTCCCAGGCTCCTGACTAGTGGATAGATGTGCCCATAAAGTGACTAACCATATCCATAATCCTACTCTAGCCCAGTAACCCAGTCAGGCCCAGGGGAAATTAGTGTGTTTTTGTGTGCTGTTAGTGGCTTTTATCGGCACAGGAGTCTTTAGAATCCAGGATGGCTATCACACCTCCAGGAGATGCATTACCCTGTGGCAACCTGGTGTCTCAGAGGCACCACAAAGGGCACATGGGGACCTGACAGGTTCCTTTTAAACTATAGCAATTGGTATCTGATTGGTAACTGCAACATCAGCTCCTGACTTTGCTCCACACATGGTGATCCGTAATAGGACATACTATTAAACCATATGTAGGGAAGAGTTTAAATATGGATTTAGGTTGCAATGGCCAAGTTAGATTCGCCTTTAGAGTAGAGAAAAAAGATTTTCAGGAACCTGATCCAGCAGGCATGTTGGTAGTCTCTGGTTACTAGACCAGAAAATAGTGAACCTCCCACCTGCAGTATTCCAAACGCCTCTTCTGATTATAGGTCCTTGTGATGTCATGCGAGTGTAATGCGGGCATCACACGGTACGATCTATCGTGCGATCGCACGAGCGATCGTACCCGCCCCCGTCGTTTGTGCGTCACGGGCAAATCTCTGCCCGTGTCGCACAAAGTCATTAAACCGCCGTCACACGTACTTACCTGCTGAGCGACCTCGCTGTGGGCGGCGAACATCCTCTTCCTGAAGGGGGAGGGACGTTCGGCGTCACAGTGACGTCACACAGCCGCCGGTCAATAGAAGCGGAGGGGCGTAGATGAGCGGGACGTAAACATCCCGCCCACCTTCTTCCTTCCGCATAGCCGGCGGGTGCCGCGGGACGCAGGTAAGGTGTGTTCATCGTTCCCGGGGTGTCACACAGAGCGATGTGTGCTGCCCCGGGTACGATGAACAACCGGCGTCATGAAAAATAAACGATTTTTTAAAAATAAGTGACGTGTACACGACTCACGATTTGTGACCGATTCAGCGTCGCTCGTAGGTGTCACACGAAACGACATCATAAACGATGCCGGATGTGCGTCACGAAAATCGTGACCCCAACGATGCATCGCACAATAGCTCGTCTTGTGTGACACCTGCATAAGAGGGTGACTAAGCTCGTATGTCCCCTACCCTGAAGATACCGATCGTTGTTGAATGATAATAATGTGAATTGTTTTTATGTATGCAACGTGTTTATATAAAAAGTATAAGTGTGACCACCTAGTGTCTGGGTTAAGTACTCCTCCATGGCAAAGTGAATAGGTTCTGCTTAGTGGCAAGATGACAGGGAACAGTTAAGTTCTGTGGGTTGTCCACAGGGGGGGAGCCAGCTGCATGATACAGCCTGCTATTCAGAAAAAAGACTGACTGGATCACCTATGTGTGAATTAGGTGCTAGCCTAAAAATACATGACTATAAAAAGGATAATAAGCTGTACATTAACCACTATCAAAATATAAACATGATATAGCCTGATTGTGTCCAAGTTTGGTCAGTTGAGGAGTAGTTAGAAAGCTTTAGTAGTAGGCATTAAAACAAAAAGGAGAAGTGTGCTTAGGCTGAAAATAGTGGGGTCCTATGGTAGCCGTGATCTGAAGCTTAGGGTAAAATCTGGAACAGAGCAAGCGGTAAGGACTCCAATCAGGGACAGGTAGAGAGACACCTTCATTCCCAAGTCGTGAGTACCAGCCTCCACCTCTAGAAAGGTTCCTGGTCAGGAGACTGACTCTAGTGGTACTAGTCCTCCAGTGGAGGTTTGGTATAGTCCTGGTCGAACAGGTCAGCACAAAGAGTGCAGTAGATGAGTTTTGTTCGACGGTGGTTGAAACCAGGTATCTGTGGGTGGGATGAGAGCATGGCCATGTGTTACTCTATGACTTTATTGTATGAAACTGCCATGCCAGGCAGTAAATAGGACAAATGGCAGCAATGGTACCAGGAACGTTGGGGCAGCCAAAAGTAAAACTGTGCCTTGTACTGTAAAACACTTGTTCAAGTATTGTGTCCCCAATGACGATGTGTTGGAAGTACTGTGCGTAATGTTGAGTAAAAGACTGTTGAAAAATAAATCAGTATCTGTGTATTTTACTCCACAGTGGAAGATTCCTGGTTAGCACAAGGGCCTAAACAAAGGTATGACTTGCACACATGAAGACCACACATCCAGCCAGGATCATCATGACCAATCCCTTCCTCCTTGCTCTGTGGAGGTTGCTAGAGCATGGACCACAGAAAGAAGACCCCTGAGAAACAGCCCCTCTCCCACGAGTATTGCCCCACGCCCACCCGCACATGTACATCATGCCACAATACCATGATTCCCACTAGTCTGAAGAGTCCCCGGAAATGCCACAGGTAGTAGGAGGCAAGCAGAGTTCTGATCCAGTGGCTGCAAACCTACTTGGCCAATGAACCAGGGTCCTGTACATTTTTTTGCTAAATTTTAGTCATAGTTTATATTTGCAGCTTTTTATTTGTGTGTGTCCTCTTTGTTTATATAGGCAACAGCTATTACAAGTAGCTTTGAAAAACAACTGGAGCAAGAGTTCTTCTACATTAACATTTCTTCCTATTCTCCAGCTGGATACAGATCCTTTGTTTGATGTGTGCAGTAATGATCCTATTCGACAGGTATGCACAAATCTAATTTTTTCATTAGCAATATTTCCAAGAAAACAAGTGATGCAAAATAAAAAACATGACTTTCAACTCAAGTGTAAGCCGACCAGTCATCAAGATGATTGGAATTAAAGCCTTAGTAAAACAAATTATTCTGCCAAAGTGGAAAAACAAAGATTTAAAAAGAAAATCAAGTCTATGAGGACTCCTACACACTGGCACTAGGCCCATACATCTGTACACATAGCGACACCTCCATATATATTGACGGAACTTGTTACGGTTTTCTTTCTACTCAGGCCTCTGGATGAAATTGTATATGTTTTTTCCATGTCTGTTTCTGAGAGCAAATGAGAAATCTGCTGAATATCTTATTCAAAAAGTGATCGTCAAACGCAATAAATATCTGAAGACTGTCAATGGTTCTGTCATCTGTTTGGTGGGTAACTACTGTATGTATTCCTAGTCCACCAGGCACAGGAGCCTTAACTATGATGAGAAGAAAAGGATCATAAGTCCGAAATTAGACGTGCCAAACTTTATCTACAAAAAAATCAAATGGGAAAGAGTTTGGGTGCTCCCTTTATACCATTTGATTGTTGGCCAAGCCCTACGATATCTGCAGAATTGGTCAACGTTAGTCAACTGTGTTTGGGACCTTTACTCTCCTTTTATGTCCTAGGCTGCTTGCTATGTATATTTTTTTCTTATACATTTTTATACATTCCATTCACACAGATAAAAGCACTTAAAAAAATAGTCACATACTGTATAAGGAAATATAAGCTGGTAAAAGGTCTTGTACATAGACCCGCAGAACAGAATATCACAAATTCATTACGTTCCTGGTGTAATTGCTACTTTTGCAGTCCATTTACAGTATTTGGGGTGTAAAAAATGCCATAGCAGGTTTCATGGGCATATATAGAAATCCAGAAACCCCATAGAAAAGGTCCAAATTCCTCTCCCCATGGGTCACTGGCTGCATTTAAACTACCCATAAGGTTCTGTGATCACATTACAAGCACAGCATTAGGAGTTAGTGATTAGGGTAATGTGATCAAAGCAGTCAACAACATGGAGTGTCTGTTGTCTAAAACAACCAACACCACCCATACAAATCCACTTGACTTCTACTGTACATACAGTTCATCAAAAAAGTGAATATACTCCTCACATTTTTGTCATTATTTTATATTTTTTCATGGGACAATACTGAAAATATGACACTTTAATACGAGGGTTGAATGTCAAGTAATGCCCTCACCTTAGGATTTTCTCAGCAGATGGCAGCACTGGTATGTGGCAGGTATTGGACTGTTCAGTAGATTCTCCTCTAGAGCTCCAGTTGGCGGGCAGCCTTAGCAATGAACGGTTGTGTTGTTACAGTATAAAGAACTGAACCCTCCGCAGCTGGTTGGTCAATGCAATGCAATTCAGTGCGGTACATCATAACGCTGCGAATTCTGAAATGACAACTAACAGGGGCCCAAAAGGAAAAGGGAAATGTTTTCCAGCAGCATGACAATGCCAAACCATACACTTCACGTTCCACCACAGCACAGCTTCAGAGACCGAAGGTCACCACCATACGGCATCCTACATACAGTCCAGATTTGGCTCCATTTGACTTCCATCTGTTTCCAATAATGAAAGAAGATCTGTGGGAACATCACTATGCATCTGATGGAGAGAACTGAAAGAACTGTGAGAGGCAAAAAATGGGTGCGCACCGTCCACAGGTCCGTAGTTGAAGCGGGAAACAGGTGTGCACCATCCACAGGACCATGGCTAGGATTTGATTCTGTCGATCCTGCAAGCTGGACCTCTCTAGAAAAACTTTAAGAGCGAGGGTAACCGGAGTCAGCAGGATCCATGGCCTGTGCAAATTGTTACGAGTGGAGAGGTAAAGACCGTTCCGACCGAGATGGTGATGTGAATCCACTGGACCACGGATCATGGACTTACCCTGAAAAGGCATAAGTAAGCAGCTACCTGGCATTTTCTAGAGCCTCTGGTGGTGAGGTTAGGTTTCTGCTGCAGGTAGCCACTAGGTACTACTCCTAGGCAATCCTCAGATCCGCAGAAGCTGACACGAAAGGAAACAGATGAGACAGAGTCAGTGCCACTGCCGGGACAGGAGAGGATAACCAGCAGGGTGGAATCTGGTACTGGTACAGATGGGACTAGTTCAGGTTTGGGTTTTGGTCCAAACAGGATGGTTGATACGGACAGGTCAGGTTCAGGTTTGGGTTCAGGTCCAGACAGGAACACAGATTCAGGAACCCAGGCAGGTACTGGGACACAGAAATGGATACAGGAACACGGACTGGTACCGGGACAAAGAAAGGGACATGGGAATTTGGGCTAGAACCTGGAAATAGGAACAGATACAGGAACACAGGCTGGTACTGGGACACAGGAACACAGGCTGGTACTGGAACACAGGAACAGATACAAGAACTCATACTAGTACCATGACACAGGAATGGATACAGGAACTCAGGCTGGTTCTGGATACATCAACTAGTACAGGAACTCAGGCTGGAACCGGGACAAAACATCGGATCAGTAACTCAGGTTGGTACTGGGACATAGGAATGGAATCAGACAAAGACCGGGACACTGGAACAGGCTCAGGTTCTCAGACAGATGCTCGTTTGGGTTCAGGTTGAGGTATACAGGCAAGTACCGAATCTGGAACAGTCTTGTGCATGATCTTTAGAAGAGACATTCTTTTGGGATGACAGCCATGCAGACCAATTTCATGCAATGTGCAGTGGATGGGCTGAGCACTGACAGGCTGACTCTTCACTCCATAACCTCTGCAGCAATGCTGGCACCACTCATATGTCTATTTTGAATAAACAACCTTGGGATATGACGCTGAGCACGTGCACTCAACTTCTTTGGTCGAATATGGTGAGGCCTGTTCTCAGTAGAACCTTTCTTGTTAAACCGCTGTATAGTCTTGGCCACCATGTTACAACTCAGTTTCAGGGTGTTGGCAATTCTCTTATAGCCTAGGCCATTTTTTTCAGATTCTCAGAAAATTCTTTGCCATTAGGGGCCATGTTGAACTTCAAGTGACTTGTCTTTTATTGCCAGCCGTTTAGACATAGCTGTGTGTTGAGTTATTTAGAGGGCACACCAAATTTTCATTATTATCTAAACTGTACACTGACTACTTTACATTGTATGAAAGTGTCATATCTTCAGTGTTTTTCCATGAAATTATATGATAAAATATTTACAAAAATATTAGGGGTATACTCACTTTTTTATATACTGAATATGATGAATGTTAGAAGTCGAAGGATGCCAGGTACAAGCTAGGGATGTTCTACATTTTGCTACCCCAATTCACTGGACCCATAGAAATTGGCAGTATTCCACGGGTGGTTGCTTCAAGGCCTGTACCAGATAACTATTGAGTCCTCTTTAGCCTTTGGCATAGTGAGAGACATGGCTCTGAATCTAGCTATAATCAGGAACTTGTGCAATGTTCTATACAACATTTTGGTTCTGATCGGCATCAGTACACTTTTTTTTGAAGGAACACAGAAATTAACATGACCTGAGTAGAGAAGTGAGAAGCAGTAAGCAAATGAAGAGATCTGGTCTGTGTCTGAATATCTTTTTGGCTCTCAGTGTGGGGTCTGGTTTAATTTTTGGGGGCTTGTCAGGAAATCAATTTTGGTGTCTATATCTGTTTAGTTATCTAAGTGTATAGGAATAACGTTGCTTGACTAGAGTTGGTGCAGTAGTCCATGGGAGCTGAGGTAGTTGAGTAGAGCTTTTTTTATACACTATAACAGAATGGGGACTGTATATACCAGGAAGGGGCCCAGGAAAAGGAGATATATTCCAGGATGGGGACATACAGGTGCATCTCAATAAAGTAGAATATCATCAAAAAGTTAATTTATTTCAGTAATTCAATACAAAAAGGGAAATGGATATATTTTATAGAGTCATTACAAACAGAGTGATCTATTTCAAGCGTTTATTTCTGCTAATGTTGATGATTATGGCTTACAACCAATGAAAACCCAAAAGTAATTAACACAGAAAATTAGAATAATTACCACAAAACACCTGCAAAGGCTTCTTAAGCATTTAAAATGGTCCCTTAGTCTGGTTCATGGTTCAGTAGGGTAATCATTCATGAGGAAGACTGCTATCTGTGTAAATTGACTCTATGTAATTCATGTGTTTCACTTTTTTTATTGAATTACTGAAATAAATTAACTTTTTGATTATATTCTAATTTATTAAGCTGCACCTATGTTTACCAGGATGGACCCATGATGGGAACATATATACCATCATGGGCCCATGATGGGGACATATATAACAGGATGGGGACCAAAAAATGGAAATTAAGAAAGGGTTAATCTTCTATGCCACCACACACAGTCCAGACAGTGTAGATCAAATATGATTTATTGGTCAACGCGTTTCAAAGCCCTCAGAGGCTTCTTCATCATATTGGTATATGATTGTCCTGATGAAGAAGCCTCTGAGGGTTTTGAAACGCGTTGACCAATAAATCATATTTGATCTACATCGTCTGGACTGTGTTGTGACACAGGAGATTAACCCTTTTTTAATTTCCATTGTGTGATCTCCAGGTGGGTTCTGCAGTAGCCTACAGGCATTTATGGTGGTTGTGACATGCACAACCACTTGAGGTGAGCCTCTTTGAGTTTTTCTCTTTTAATTTCTACTTGGATAAGAGCTATTTGCACTATTTCTCTTTTCAGCTCTTTTTATTGCCATATTACGATGGGGACTAGCATGATGACATATATACCAGAATGGGCCCAGAATAAGGCCATATATACCAGGATAAGGACAAAAATACCAGGGTGGGGACATATATACCAGGATGGGGACTAAACTTCAATTCCCTTCTGTAAACTAATGCCTAGATCCCTTTCTTGATAAAAAATATAATATTATTTACGGGTTATGGGCAGTAAATTCTGTGATTGGTCGTTGATCCTATGAACTAGTCTGATTGCCTTATGTGAAGTTGGGGAGACATTTTTCCCATAATATGGAGCTATTAATGTCTGCCCCATGGGGTTTTAGCCTTCTTCTGGATTAACATGTTAGACTATAGGTGCACATGTGTCTTGTTTCAACCTTAAAACTCTAACACTTCTTAATTTATTTTCTTTTAGCTCTAGTATGGGAGTGTATTAATTTGGGGTATCATTTCGTTTCTGAATTTTTTTGGGGATCTGGACTGAACTTAGAGCTCGAATTTATTTTAAGGTCTGGTCTATACAGCATCTGTATAATATGTCTGGTAGATGTGAAGGCTCAGTATACCTCTGCCACACAGTTGACCGATGATCAATTGTCAAGCGTACTTTCTTAGAGCTTATGTTGTTTTTTTATGTTGACTCACCTGAAAATTGTGTCCTCAACATAATTTTTACATGAAAGTGGAAAAAATCCTCTGGGTGCTCTTCTTGGGGGTCTTAGCAATTTCTTGTCATGCACTGATATAGGGCGTTTTACAGTTGAGGCTGCTGTTGCCGTAGATGGCCCACTCCTGCGCTGATTTAGGGCGCTTGTGGTTGCGGCTGCTTTTGCCGTAGATGGCCCACTTCTTCACTGATATAGGGCGTCTTGCGGTTGAGGCTGCTATTGCCATAAATGGTCCACTTCTGCACTGATTTAGGGCACTTGCGGTTGAGGCTGCTGTTGCCGTAGATGGCCCACTCCTGCACCGATTTAGGGTGCTTGTGGTTGCGGCTGTTGTTGCCGTAGATGGTCCACTCCTTTATCATGGCATGCTTTGGTAACAATACTGATTGAGCAGTTACTTTTATAAAAATATTTTTTTTTAAAACCAGAAGAAACCAACATTTTTTTTTTTACACATACTAGCTATCCTGGCAAATTCCTAAAAAATGTATAACTGGCAAGATGTAGAAATGTAGAATTATTTATCTGAAGATTGTGTCGTGGTTATGTTGTACTTTTACAATCTAAGGAATTTCTCACCCTTCTCGCTATACACAGAAGTACCTGATCGGTGAGGGCCTATTCTTACACAATATTTCTCCTGCTGGAAACGTGTCCAAGATGTTGTCAGGAGGAGCAGGTGTACACCATATGCTATGATCACGGTATGTGTTTTGTAACTGTTAGATATGGAACAAAACAGATGTTTTGTGTTATTCAGCCAGACTTTGTTTGGTCTACACTGTCAATGTTTCTGTCATACTGTATGTATGACCTAGATGACAGAAGTTGGTTCAAAGTTGGGTTGGCAGTAGATAGAAATTATAAAAATGTACGCCGAATGTAATTTACTAGTAAGAGCTTCCAAAACACTTCCAAAACAATTAATATGGTTGATATTTCAAACAACAACCACTTAACATACTTACAAGTATTCATTGTGATGGCTCAGCCGTGCCGCTCTAATTTTGTAGATTCCTATCTGCTGCCAAAGAGCACTTGAAGGAAATAATTTTAATTACAGGTTTCTTTTTATGTCTAAAGGTGGTGTCACACACAGCGACAACGACGTCGCTGCTACGTCACCATTTTCTGTGACGTTGCAGCGACGTCCCGTCGCTGTCGCTGTGTGTGACATCCAGCAACGAGCTGGCCCCTGCTGTGAGGTCGCCGCTCGTTGCTGAATGTCCAGCTTCATTTTTTGGTCGTCGCTCTCCCGCTGTGACGCACAGATCGCTGTGTGTGACAGCGAGAGAGCGACGAAATGAAGCGAGCAGGGAGCAGGAGCCGGCGTCTGGCAGCTGCGGTAAGCTGTAACCAAGGTAAACATCGGGTAACCAAGGTGGTTACCCGATATTTACCTTCATTACCAGCCTCCGCCGCTCTCACGCTGCCAGCGCCGGCTCCTGCTCTCTGCACATGTAGCTGCAGTACACATCGTGTAATTAACCCGATGTGTACTGTAGCTAGGAGAGCAAGGAGCCAGCGCTAAGCAGTGTGCACGGCTCCCTGCTCTCTGCACATGTTGCAGCACAGCGACGCGTGTCGTTATGATCGCTGCTTCGGCTGCTGTGTTTGACAGCTAAGCAGCGATCATAACAGCGACTTACAAGGTCGCTGCTACGTCACAGAAAATGGTGACGTAACAGCGACGTCGTTGTCGCTGTCGTTTAGTGTGACCCCAGCTTTAGAGCTGAAATGAGTTTTTATTTTTATTACTTCTTAGTTTAGATTGTGTTTTAGAGATATTACTTTATATATTTCATACACTTAAATTAAAAAAATGTATATTCTCCAATCAAATTGGCATTAGAAACCACCGGTGATCACCGATATTGCCGGAGCATGATGCAAACCAGTGGTCACTTCATGTAAAATTTACTATTACATGCCATCCATTCACATTACATGACTGACTGTCCATGTAATACAAGATAGTTAAAACAAAGAGGGAAAAGTGGTTAATCCCCAGCTGTCGTGTGAAATAGGAAGAAGATCCAATGGAGAGCAATGACGTGATTTTATATTTCTACGTGTTTCAGAGTAAGAAACTCCTTCTTCAGGAGTAAATCATTGATGTACATCAGTGATTTTTGCTGAAGGAGTTTCTTACTCCGAAACTCATAGAAGAATAAAATCACGTCATTGCTCTCCATTGGAGGATGATACTAAGCAAGTGTATAAACACTAAATGGTGATTACTGTGAATATAAAATTTTCTATTATAATTGAGCTGTTGGGACTTATTTACGTCATCCAGCTACAATTGCAGTATATATGATAAATATGATCAACGAGAACACTATGCAATGTATGTAAAGTAGAGAACATGTTTATTGCTATAAACCCCTTTACTCCTAAGCATGGTTTTCACCTTCATGATCGGGCCATTTTTTTGCAATTGTGACCAGTGTCATTTTGACAGGTTATAACTCTGGAACGCTTTAAGGGATCCTGGTGATTCCGACATTGTTTTTTCATGACATATTGTACTTCATTATAGTGGTAAATTTAGGATGATAATTTTTGTGTTTATTTGTGAAAAAAATAGTAAATTTAGCGAAAATTTTGACAATTTCCAAACTTTTTATGCCCTTAAACCAGAATTATGTCACACAAAATAGTTGCTAAATAACATTTTCCACATGTCTACTTTACATCAGAAAAATTTTGGAAACTTAATTTTTTTTATTAGGAAGTTGGAAGGGTTCAAAGTTTATCAGCAATTTCTCATTTTCCAACACAGTTTACAACATCATTTTTTTAGGGATCCCATCACATTTGAAGTGACTTTGAGAGGCCTAAGTGACAAGAAAATGCGCAAAAGTGATACCATTCTAAAACTGCACCCCTCAAACTGCTCAAAACCACATACAATAAGGTTATTAACCCTGCAGGTGCTTCACAGGAATTAAAGCCATGTAGAAGGAAAAAAATGAAAATTTTACTTTTTCTCACAAAAATGTTACTTTAGCCACAAATATTGCATTTTCACAAGGTTACCAAAAGAAATTGCACCATATACTTCACCTGTGTATGTTGATACCTTATATTTGGTGGAAATCAACTGTTTGGGTGCACGGCAGAGCTCGGAATTGAAGGCACGCCATTTAAATTTTAGAAGGCAGAATTGTCTAAAATAGATAGCGGATACCATGTCACGTTTGGAGAACCCGTAAGGTGCCTAAACAGTGAAGCTCTCACACAAGTGTCCCCATTTTGGAAACCAGACCCCTCAAGCAATTTAACTAGATGTTTTGTGAGCACCTTGAACCTCCAGGTGATTCCACAGAATTTTATAACATTGAGTTGTGAAAATAAAAAAATACATTTTTAACCACAAAAATGTTGTTTTAACCCCACATTTTTCAGTTTCACTAGGGTAACATGAGAAAATGGACCACACAATTTGTTGCTCAATTTCTTCTGAGTACGCCAATACAAAGTGCAGAAAGGAAGGAGCACCATAGATAAGTTCACATTTAGTCGGAATGGTTTGCAGGTGCCATGTCAAGCCCCCAGGTGCTTCACAATTTAATAACGTTGAGCTGTGAAAGTGAAAAAATACATTTTTAAAAACAAACATGTTGCATTAACCCCACATTTTTCAAATTCACTAATGCAAAAGGAGATAATACACTATACAATTCAATTTGTTGTTCAATGTCTCTTGCGTTTGCCAATACCCCATATGTGGGAAGCCTGTAAACAATACGAACCAACTGAGTCTTATGACAAGTACGAAGAAACCTCAGATTCTAATAAAATTAATCTTTACTGGAAAATATTTAAAATTGATTATGTAGATAACACCCAGTGCTTGTGAACACAAAAAGGAACAGTATGAGGGAATGAGCTATATAAATGGGATCCCTATAGTGCCCTATGGGATCTTGCTCCTGCCTGATAATGGAGGGTATGACACCGTAACTTTTTTGGGTGCCCCCGTTCCGCGTCGGCTATACCCCACAACATTATGTTGCTCTCAGATGAGGTAGTAAAAACCTGCTGACAGATTCCCTATAACTGCATCTTAGAGAAGCTTCTAAAGGAGTTATGATTCAAAAATTTCTGGTGCAATACAATGGCGGAGGCTTCACTCCATCCTTTCCAGGATGTTCTCACTGGGATGATAAGGTGTGACGCGCCCACGGGGTCGGGGGTTACTCGTCACCGGGCCAGTGGTATTTGGGGTTGCTGTGACTGGCCTGACCCGGCTCCGTGGTCCCGTCAGTGTCAATAAAAAGGGTGCAAGGTAACCGGTATGGGGTATGATGGAAGTTCGCTTTGCAGCGCCACCCGTGGTATGCGGCCAATGATCAGACACTGCTGCGAGATGTTGCTCTCCTCCAGGGCGGATGGTCAGGCAGCTGAGATGGTGCAGCTCCCCACAGGTAGAGCTCGGCCCCGGGGTGGACGATGGTGGGGGTAACGGCCATTGGCGCCAGAACGTGAGGCGCCGGCAATGATGGGATGACACCAGGACTGCGGGAAAAGTTCTTTTACTCACTGTGTCAGGATGTCACCTTTGGAGTGTCGGTTTCCGCCGTGATAGGTCCCAGTCGATCCCGGATGATTCAGAGGCCACCACTGGTGTTGTGTAGTATAAGACCTTCCTTCCTTGCGCTTGTAGTGTGGATCTCCATGGCGTGGAGCTACTTGGGGACCCCAGTGTCCTTGAGTTTAGGTCCCGTCCCGTCTGCAGGCAGCACGGATCCACTATGGGGTCTGACTGTAATCACGACTCCGGACCCTATATGCTGCTGTGTTCCAGGACCTTTGTGGTGGGCAATAGGACATAAAATCCCCAATCCCTGCAGATTCTGATGGTGCAACGTGAAGTGTACGCCACCCTAGGGCTCTGCTCCCTGACTGCGCCGGTCCTGAAGGGGCTGTTAGGCTCTCCCATCGGCTACCGTGTTTCTTTTCTGTTTTACCAACTCCCCCAGTTGTGCCGGTTTCTTTCAGTCTCCTTGGTCCTAACTGTGGAAGCTCTGAAGCACTCTCCACAGCTGCCGTGGTCCTGTGAGTCCCTGATATTCAGTCGGTCCTGGGAGAGCTCCGAAGCACTCCTCCCAGGCGGGGAACTATGCAGCACAGCCCTCAGCGACCCTTTTTCTTCTGTGTCTCAGACTATTCTGAAGTAGAAACTGTGTGTTATCTCACTTCCCCTGTGCTGCCACCACCTTCCTGATGACTCACCGGTGGCTGGAAAAAACCCGTTGAAATGGTGACCACCTTTAGCAGAGTTTCTGTGGGAAAGCACTCACTGTGTGTGTATTGTAAGTGAAAACCAGTGCTTAACCTCTTTCTCACCCGGGATGAGTACTGCACCTTAAGTGAGATGCAATACCCTGTGGCGACTGAGCCTCAGGGGCACCACAAGTGTATTACTTTATTTGATCTTGTGCGAGACAATCAAATTAGTAGAATGAGGGAGAAGGGCGCCGCAAGATCTCAATGTAGATACCAAGGAAGAGATTTCCCGTGAGCATCCATTTATTAAGCAAAACAAACAGATGGCACGCATTTTAACCCCTTAACGACCCATGACGTACTAGATACGTCATGGATCGTGTGCCGGTAAGCCCCGCCCCCTGCCGCCGGCGGGCGGCGGCGATCGGCGCACATATCAGCTGTTGTCAACAGCTGATATGTGTGCCTGCTAGCCGCGGGTGGAATCGCTTCCAACCGCGGCCATTAACCCCTTACATTTCGCTGCCAAAGTCTTGGCAGCGATATGTACATGGGCGCCGCCATGACAGTGACTTACCCCGCCCCCACCGGACGTCACGTGACATGATCACGTCACTTTCGGCGGTTGCCATGGTAGCACAGGGTCATGTGATGACGCCTGTAGCTAACATGAGTCACTTCCTCTCAATGCCGGAATACAGCCGGCATTGAAAGTGAAGCAGCAAATCTGCAGTTCTCAGCTCTGTAGCTGAGATCTGCAGATAGTGCAGAGCGATCGGATTGGTGATCACAATAGCCCCCTAGGGGGACTAGTAAAATAAAAAAAAAGTAAAAAAAAGTTTTAAAAAATTAAAAAAAAATCAAAAAACCTAAAAGTTCAAATCACCCCCCTTTCACCCCATTGAAAATTAAAGGGTTAAAAAAAATAAAAAATACACACATATTTGGTATCGCCGCGTTCAGAAATGCCCGATCTATCAAAATATAAAATCAATGAATCTGATCAGTAAACGGCGTAGCGGCAAAAAAATTCCAAACGCCAAAATTACGTTTTTTGGTCGCCGCAAATTTTGCGCAAAATGCAATAACAGGCGATCAAAACGTAGCATCTGCGCAAAAATGGTACCGTTAAGAACGTCAGGTCGAGACGCAAAAAATAAGCCATCACTGAGCCTCAGATCCTGAAAAATGAGAACGCTACGGGTTTTGGAAAATGGCGCAAAACGTGCGCCACGTTTTTTGGACAAGCTTGTGAATTTTTTTTAACCCCTTAGAAACAAGTAAACCTATACATGTTTGGTGTCTACAAACTCGCACCGACCTGAGGCATCATACCCACACATCAGTTTTACCATATAGTGAACACGGTGAATAAAATATCCCAAAAACTATTGTACAATCCCACTTTTTTTGCAATTTTTCCGCACTTGGAATTTTTTTGCCGTTTTCCAGTACACTATATGGTAAAACTTATGGTTTCATTTAAAAGTACAACTCGTCCCGCAAAAAACAAGCCCTCATATGGCAAGATTGATGGAAAAATAAAAAAGTTACGCCTCTCGGAAGAAGGGAAGCAAAAAACAAAAACACAAAAACGGAAAGTGCCCGGGGGCTGAAGGGGTTAAGGATTAAGGACCACAGATACATTTCCATTCTGGCTGAAGTTACATTTTAAATGTTTCCATTCTGTCAGAACCAGGTAATGTTAAAAACATTCAAAATAAATTAGCATGTCTAGTACTGAAGTTTTTGTTTACAGAACATGGGGGTAATTAAATCAATTGCATATATAGGCTATTAGTGCCCAAAAATGAAGATCCCACAACTAAGCAGTTTACTCAGAATACTTATTTTATTCAATAGCACAGCTTTACCTTTATTTTATAAAGCTGTTGTCCGTGGCTTCACAATGTCTCTGTCAAAAGTTTGGGAATTTTTCATCAAATATGTGATATGCTCTAATCACCGTTTTGGGGGTCCATATTATCTCTGGAGATATAAAAAGGGGCAATTTTCTAAGAACTTGAAGAACCGATTTGAATGCCAGCCTTTGACTTGTTTGGTATAAAGGCAAATTCAATTTTGCAACCTGATTTTAATAATACAATTTATTTGCTGCAGTTTCTGATAAACCCCTTCTGTCGGCTGCACCTCTGACTTATTAGTTCTTCATATTTGAATGTTGATCAAAGATTGAAATTGAATAGATCATTTTTACATTGCTATTTTGTTTTCCAAAGGATTTTGGACTGAAAATATTCCATTGTGTCCTATAGTAGTTTTAGAAAAAGGAATAACATGCTGCTTTAATTTGTATTTTTGTATCTGGTGCTGAATCAATAATCTTCGCCTATTTTTCCCCTCACAAAAATACATATATTATTAATCATTCAATGATTTTTTAACACATTGCACATAGTTCTATATACTATAAACTTGTGAACGTTTTTTTAATTTATTGTAGGGACTTGCAAGTATGAGGACCCTTGATGTGGGTTACGAGCTTGTGTATTTTTGCCAAAATATTGACCAATACCTCATGTACTTTATACATATGTTTTCATCTTTTTATTGCATTTTTTTACATTTTTATACAGGATGTAGCCAGAGCCTTTATTGCTGGTTGGGTGAATTGGGGAGTCGGTCCTGTGGGGTGCATTTATATAGTGCTGGCCAGCCCACCTGATCTAATAGTATGAGCATCATCAATAGGCTGTAAGCCAGACATTGTGCATCTAACATGTGTGAATGGCGCCCTATGCAAGCCTAATCTTTGTGCATTTTTAATATGTCAGCCACCCCCTTCATGAATTGATAGATTGTAAGTGGTTGTTTCATCAGTATTTTGCATCTGTGCTGCCTCCACCTTTATTACGGGGTCTGCTGCATCCTGCTAGTGCATTGCTAATCTGACCTTGTATTGGTAAAGCTATTTCTTTTTCTGTGTTTTTGAATTTGCTGTTTTGTTTACAGTATAAACATCTACATATGCATTAGACTGTGTTCACATCTGTGTTCAGAACCCTTCACCCATCTAATACCAATGGTGACAGTGACCTTCTGACCATAATATAGGGTTGCACTAGTCACTCAGCTACAATTGCCCAATACAGCTGTGGGCCAGGCCATCACCCTTTGAAGACTTAGGGTACTTTCACACTTGCGTTCAGCGGAGTCCGTCACTATGGAGAATAGCGCAGTCCGTTAACGCACTGCGCTATTCTCCATAGACTTGTATGGATGACGCACTGTAACGCAAGTGTCAGCGTTGCATCCACCGGACGACGCAGCGTCGTTATTTTGACGCTGCGTCAGGCGGAAGGAACGCAGCATGTAATGTTTTTTTGAGCAGCGGAATCCTTTGGATTTCACTGCGCATGCTCTCTCTGGCTCCCTGCACCCGTAATCAGGGTACACATCGGGTAACCAAGGAACCCTGGTTACGTGTGCCGGGAGCCCGACACTTCCCCGCTCGGCTCCACCCCCTTCTGCACTCCGTATGTATACACACACGCACACAATCGCGCACACACACACACTCACCTGTCCCCCAGCGATGCAGTCCCCGCGGCACTAACGTCCTCAGCCATGGCCCCACCAACTTCGCACTCCGCCCCCGCACACATTGTCGGCAACCGAACGATCAGCTGATCACCCGGTGGCCGGCTACTGTGAGTGATCAGCTGATCACCCGGCGGCCAGCTACTGTGAGTGATCAGCTGCTCACCCGGCGGCCGGCTACTGTAAGTGATCGGCTGATCACCCGGCCGACTACTGTTAGCGATCAGCTGATCGTTCACAATAGTCTGCCGACGGTAAAACTGTAAAAAAACCAAAACGGATTGCGTTGTTTTGCAGCATCCGTTGCATCTGTTGTGCCACTATATGCAACACATCCGTTGCATCCGTCACACAACGCAATGCAACGGATACCGTTCAACGCAAGTGTGAAAGTAGCCTTACATACGTAAAACCACCAGGTGCTCAATTCAGTCCAAGTCTTAAAAAAAGGGACACTGCCTCTTTAAAAGTATGCTTATACACACAAACTAGATAGTAACAGCGGAGTCTCATGACAAAAAGATTGTGTTTCTCTATTCATTGTTCAAAATCTGTCTTTGATAATTATTTTGCATCAGTTGCATCTTTTAGCAGGAGAGTTCACTAACAATTACTCAACTTAGTGTGCATTCACAAATCCATGTGAAATGACCAAGCGCTGTCTGATCCGCAGTCATGTAAGACATGTGCATGTGACGCCCCTAGACTATCAGGTCATCAGAGGGTATTGCACAACCTATCCTCCCGTGCAGTATCCACCTCCCTCTTGGTTATGGGTCCCTAACCAAATGGTGTTGCCTACAACAGCAAATCAAATCCTAGATACACCCTGCACCACACCCACCAGACACACCAGTGGACGGCTTGAGTGCAATAGAGTTGCCCACCTGCGGGGTCAGGGAGGGGAGGTGAGGAGTGTAGTCAGTAGTAGTTGGAGTGGTAGTCTGAGTGGTGAGAGAGTAGCCCTTGAGCTGTGAGGAGCTCTGAGGAGGTCGGGAGCGGTGACTCCCATAAGAAAACTGTCTAGATTGCAGACGGTGGTCTGGGCCTAGAGAAGTCAGACCCCCAGTCGCAGGGAATCGTGTCAAGGGGCTCAGATCTGTCGAGCAGGACAGTTGGCGGCCTTGCACCATCATCGGTCCGGGACCGAGGCACGACGTGGATACGTGGACCCTAGGTCGGGGAGTAGCTGCATGCAACCCGATAATTTACCCATGGAGAATGGAGCCTTCAAGATTTGTTCCCAACCACTCCAAAATCGGGGCACTAGCGCAACGAGGGGGATATGACTTTCCACCCAAAATGGTCCAGAAAATCCCAAGCGTGAGCCCTGAGAGCAAGCTCCCACACTTAGCTACAGTGGGGAGCGGGCCCCGGCAAGTTCCACACTACCAGGACCACCAGAGAAGTAAACTTCGTGCCAGGAGGTAGGTCACGGATCACCAGGCAGTACCATTGGGGACGGGAACCGAACTAGCTCCCCCCCAGCAGCAGCGGTGTCCAGAGATTTGGTTTACCCGGTTGTCGGTGTCTGCTTAATGGACTGAGTGAGTACAAGAGTGACCCCTGCATCCCACAGCCTTATCCCCACACCGAGTCCCAGGGCATTCACCCCTACCCGTGCAGGGTTCCAACACCTTGCTGCCCCGTTCCATCATCCCTGGGTACTCCCAACCGCAGCGGTGGTACTCCTAATTACCACATACCACGGATGGCATCATGAACTCTATAATCCCTTGTAAATACTCCTCCCTTCATTTAAGGGCCGCACGACCCCCGGTTCCGGAGACCCTCGAGGAACTGAGAACCCGGATCCGAGCAGCTTGGCTGCTTCCACGGGGGTGGCACATGTGTACAAGTATGACAGAGGAAGAAGCAACCCCTGAAGACGTCTGGGGATTGGTAAGTATGAGTCTTCTGGGACGGGAGGGTCTGCTTTTTGGGGGGGTGTAAACTTACCCCAAACCATGTTTCCCCAAGAATAAGAGCTACCTGAAAATAAGCCTTAGTGCTTTTTGGGGCAAAATAAAGTATAAGACAGTGTCTTAATTTTGGAAAAACACGGTATTACCATATTATTAAGTCTAGGCTAACCAGGTAGAAAGCAGGGGCGTAACTACCGCGGTCGCAGAGGTCACGAGTGTATCGAGGGCGGAGGAGGGGACGCTGCGCTCTCCCACTGCTCGGGTCCGGCTGCTGCTGGTGCTGCTGCTCGGTGGTGGCTCGAGCGGTGGACCGGATCCCGGGGACTCGAGCGGCGTTCCTCGCCCGTGAGTGAAAAGGGGATTTTGATTGTGGGGGTTTTGGTTATTGTCCGTGACGCCACCCACGGTTGTGGTGATATTGGTGACACTACCGCTGCTCTAGACGGGGATCCCGGGAGCGGTGACAGGGAGCAGCTTGGTTGTTATTTCTCCCCTCCGTGGGTAGGGGGGTTGGTTGTCCCGGGGCCCGGTGATGGGGGTAGGGATGGATGGCAGGTGGGTTACGGGGCCTGGTGAGGTGCAGGGTCGCAGGGGCAGCGCTGTGCCTCACGGCACGGTGGTACTCACTCAGCCAATGATGAGGACACAGTTCTCGGTAAAACACACGGCTGGATGGACGGGTCCCACAGGCGGCTGCGGTGTTGTTTCTCCCGGCAGGTTGGTGATGACTGCCTTTCCCTGCACCTATATACGGTAGATGGTTCCAATAGGTTCCCACCGGTAACCCGCTCCCCAGCTTGGATATGGGCTGGAGGAGCCCCTTTTGCCCGCAGGCGCTGGCCCTGAGAAACGGTTGCCTTGGCGGTGGCGGTGTCTCCCTCACTTGGTTGGACTGTTGCCGTCTGTCGGGACATGGCTGTTGGGAAACCCAGGAGGTTCCCTTCACTAACGAATTTGGCAAATTCACGGCGACTCCTAGCCTTGCCGGGGTCCGTAAGCCCCTGCCAGATGGTGCTGGCTTCTCTTTGCGTACCGGTTCGGTACCGACAGGCCACCGCCCATCCACGGTCCTTACGGTAGACTCCAATCAGCCACTCCTGCAGACGGTCACCACCGTCTGCCAACCTTGCTGTCCCACCCGGGCCACACACCCGGACGCTGTCAGTTAGTTGCTCCACTACTACTTCTCCTCCTTCCACTTTCACCTCCAAAACTAATCTGTCTCTTTTCCCGCCTCCAGGACTGTGAACTCCTTGGTGGGCGGGACCAACTGCCTGGCCCACCCCCTGGTGTGGACATCAGCCCCTGGAGGAAGGCAACAAGGGTTTTATGTCTGACTTCGGTGTGCCTGCTGGGAGTGTGGGGTGTGTGGGTGTTGTGCTCTGTGGCCCCTGGCTTGTCCAGGGTGCCACATTCCCCCTTAGTTAAATGCAGACCGTCCGTGGGCTTGCCCGTCCATCACCGGTTTTATTTTCACAAACTGAAAAATAGAAAAACGGTAAAACACAGATTACATTTATAATAACATCTTCCCACATCGGGAGGTACTCTTACT
Organism: Anomaloglossus baeobatrachus; assembly: GCF_048569485.1. Lineage (NCBI taxonomy): Eukaryota > Metazoa > Chordata > Amphibia > Anura > Aromobatidae > Anomaloglossus > Anomaloglossus baeobatrachus. Next base: position 892,600,497 of record NC_134353.1, on the reverse strand, counting down.
TAAACGTTACCTAACGGTTACGGCTTCCGCTCTCTCCCACCCAAGCAACCTGGCCCTGATGCTGCCCCTAAGCAAACAGGCAGCACCCCTTGACCCCAGTCCAGCACAAGTTGCCCGAGCGGGTTCTGTCCTTTTCAGGGGACCCACGTCAATGGGGAACCCCTGAAACCCCCAGAGGATCGCCACCGGTTCCGGTGGTGGCTGGGCCCCAGCCTGCTCCACTGCGGGCCCTTCCTCCAATCTGCCTCTCCGGAGGCGGTCACGGTAAAAGCCAGAACAACATTATTTACATGCCACTAGTTTGTGGTTGCCCTGCTAGTTCTCGGGCCTGTTCATAAGGAGTTCCTTATGCAAAAATGGTGAAGGGGGTCCCAACGGGGACCAGTTGCCGGCAACGACCGGTTCAAATCAGCAGCAAATCAGGTAACTTTCACGGTAATCATTCACTTATCATTCTTTTTAACTTTAAACAGTACTTTCAACACACACAATTTTTTCCCTTTATAGAACAGTTTCCCTGTATCTAAGTGGGGGTCTACCTAGGTTGGGACGGGTGGACCTCCGGGGCCCGGTGTCAGTGGTGGCAGGCAGTGGGGCAGAGGGAACAATCAGTTCCTCTTCCCTGCTATCGTGTGGGGCAGGCGGAGGCATATGGGAGCTGGGTACAAGTTCATCCTTGGGCACTGGCTCATGGTTGACCACTTCCATTACTTCCTCATCCACGGGTTGTGGGAATAGTATCACTGGAAGAATCACCGCGCCATTCTGTGTAAGCCAGTCTGCTGGAAAGTCACCCATCACGGTGTGGATTACCTCTTTTGCCTTCTCCGCTGGTCTAGGAACCGGAGCTTCAGCTGCTGCCCTCAATGCTGCTGGGCACCTCTTTAGATGGTCCCGGGAAACCGTGGCCAAAGTGCCCCCTTGGTCATGACTGATCTGGTAGGCCTTCCCATCTTCCCATCCTGTGGGCTGTATGATGTATGGGGTTTGTTCCCATTGATCATCCAGCTTGTGGGTCCTCTTCTTCCGCTTCAGCACTACATCTCCAGGCTGGAAAGGGCCAGCAGACGCCCTCTGGTTGAAGCGCTGCTCCTGCTGTTCCCGACTCCGACTCAAGTTCTTCTCAACATATTCCTGAATCTGTCGGTATTGCACCCTCCGCTGAGTTTCCCATTCAGCTGTTGAAGGGAGTGCTTCTGGGGCTTCCAATCCCATGTCCAGATCCACCGGTAGCCGGACGGGGCGAGCCCTCATCAGGTATGCTGGGGTGCACTTCGTTGAGCTGGAAGGGATATTGTTGTACACAGGGCTGTATTTTGCCTTCATGCTGCCCTAGGCACTTTAAGTGGTCGCGCCCTTTAGTGACAACGTAACACTGAGTTTTCGCACACGACATCTGTTTAAGGCAGATCTACTTTGTAAAACACTTGAAAAAGTATCAATGAGAAACGAAGGGCACTAACCCCCCCCCAATGGGGATCACCACAGGCACATCAAAACACAGCATGAGTATAAAATATTCCCACCACACCGTCCCCACTTATATACTGTGACTGTCACACTGCCCCTAATAAACTACACACTGCCCTCCCTTATAAATTATACCCACCACACCTTCCTCAATTATGAAATATGATCTGTACTGTCCTCACATCATGCTGCCCCCTCCTCACAATGTCCCATGCATGCTGCCCCTCCTCACAATGTCCCATGCATGCTGCCCCCTCCTCACAATGTCCCATGCATGCTGCCCCCTCCTCACAGTGTCCCATGCATGCTGCCCCTCCTCACAGTGTCCCATGCATGCTTACCCCTCCTCACATTGTCCCATGCATGCTGCCCCCTCCTCACAGTGTCCCATGCATGCTGCCCCCTCCTCACAGTGTCCCATGCATGCTGCCCCCTCCTCACAATGTCCCATGCATGCTGCCCCCTCCTCACAATGTCCCATGCATGCTGCCCCCTCCTCACAATGTCCCATGCATGCTGCCCCCTCCTCACAATGTCCCATGCATGCTGCCCCCTCTTGACAATGTCCCATGCATGCTGCCCCCTCCTCACAATGTCCCATGCATGCTGCCCCCTCCTCACAATGTCCCATGCATGCTGCCCCCTCCTCACAGTATCCCATGCATGCTGCCCCCTCCTCACAATGTCCCATGCATACTGCCCCCTCCTCACAATGTCCCATGCATGCTGCCCCCTCCTGACAGTGTCCCATGCATGCTGCCCCCTCCTCACAATGTCCCATGCATGCTGCCCCCTCCTCACAGTGTCCCATGCATGCTGCCCCCTCCTCACAATGTCCATGCATGCTGCCCCCTCCTCACAATGTCCCATGCATGCTGCCCCCTCCTCACAGTGTCCCATGCATGCTGCCCCCTCCTCACAGTGTCCCATGCATGCTGCCCCCTCCTCACAGTGTCCCATGCATGCTTCCCCCTCCTCACAATGTCCCATGCATGCTGCCCCCTCCTCACAGTGTTCCATGCATGCTGCCCCCTCCTGACAGTGTCCCATGCATGCTGCCCCCTCCTCACAGTGTCCCATGCATGCTGCCCCCTCCTCACAGTGTCCCATGCATGCTGCCCCCTCCTGACAGTGTCCCATGCATGCTGCCCCCTCCTGACAGTGTCCCATGCATGCTGCCCCCTCCTGACAGTGTCCCATGCATGCTGTCCCCTCCTGACATTGTCCCATGCATGCTGCCCCCTCCTGACAGTGTCCCATGCATGCTGCCCCCTCCTCACAATGTCCCATGCATGCTGCCCCCTCCTCACAATGTCCCATGCATGCTGCCCCCTCCTCACAATGTCCCATGCATGCTGCCCCCTCCTCACAGTGTCCCGTGCATGCTGCCCCTCTCCATGAGTTCCTAATGCTGCCTTCCTCTTTTCCATAATGACACCTCCATGCTGCCCCACTCATCATACTAAGACCACCACACTAGCGCTTATGCTGAGACACACACACACACACACACACACACTACCCCACTCTTGATATTGACTCCCCTACATTGTTCCACTCCATACTGAGCCCACACATGCTGCCCCTTCTCCATAATGAGCTCCCAATGCTGCCCCCCTCTTATTCTGAGTACTTACACTCCCCCCCATCGATATTGTCATTGCTCTATCCCTCAACCCTTGTCCTCTGTCTCTAGCATTGGCCCCTCTCTTCCATTCCCCCCGCAGCAGCCTCTCTCCCCCCGCCTCCAGCAGCAGCCTCTTCCTCAGCATCAGCCTCTCTCCCCCCAGCCTCCCCCAGCATCAGCCTCTCTCACCCCAGCCTCCCCCAGCATCAGCCTCCCTGCTCCCAGCTTACCCCAGCATCAGCCTCTCTCCTCCCATCCTCCCCCAGCATGAGCCTCCTCCAGCATCAGCCTCTCTCCTCCCAGCCTCCCCCAGCATGAGCCTCCTCCAGCATTAGCCTCTCTCCTCCCAGCCTCCCCCAGCATCAGCCTCCCTGCTCCCAGCTTCCCCCAGCATCAGCCTCCCTCCTCCCAGCCTCCCCCAGCATCAACTTCCCTCCTCCAAGCCTCACCCTCCCCCTCCCAGCCTCCACCAGCATCAGCCTCCCTCAGCATCAGCCTCCCTCAGCATCAGCCTCCCCCAGCATCAACCTCCCCCAGCATCAGCTTCCCTCCTCCCAGCATCAGCCTCCCTCCTCCTAGCCTCCCCCAGCATCAGCCTCCCTCCTCCCAGCATCAGCCTCCCTCCTCCCTCAGCCTCCCTCCTCCAAGTCTCCCTCAGCATCAGCTTCCCTCCTCCAAGCCTCCCCCTCCCCCTCCCAGCCTCCCCCAGCATCAGCCTCCCTCAGCATCAGCCTCCCTCAGCATCAGCCTCCCCCAGCATCAGCCTCCCTCCTGCCAGCCTCCCCCAGCATCAGCCTCCCTCCTCCCAGGCTCCCCCAGCATCAGCCTCCTTCCTCCCAGGCTCCCGCAGCATCAGCCTCCTTCCTCCCAGCCTCCCCCAGCATCAGCCTCCTTCCTCCCAGCCTCCCCCAGCATCAGCCTCCCTCAGCATCAGCCTCCCTCCTCCCAGCATCAGCCTCCCTCCTCCCTCAGCCTCCCTCGCAAGTCTCCCTCAGCATCAGCTTCCCTCCTCCAAGCCTCCCCCTCCCAGCCTCCCCCAGCATCAGCCTCCCTAAGCATCAGCCTCCCTCAGCATCAGCCTCCCCCAGCATCAGCCTCCCTCCTCCCAGCCTCCCCCAGCATCAGCCTCCCTCCTCCCAGGCTCCCCCAGCATCAGCCTCCTTCCTCCCAGGCTCCCCCAGCATCAGCCTCCTTCCTCCCAGCCTCCCCCAGCATCAGCCTCCTTCCTCCCAGCCTCCCCCAGCATCAGCCTCCCTCAGCATCAGCCTCCCTCAGCATCAGCCTCCCTCCTCCAAGCCTCACCCTCCCAGCTTTCCCCAGCATCAGCCTCCCTCCTCCCAGCCTCCCTCAGCATCAGCCTCCCTCCTCCAAGCCTCACCTTCCCCCTCCCAGCATCAGCCTCTCTCCTCCCAGCCTCCCCCAGCATCAGCCTCCCTCCTCCCAGCCTCCCCCAGCATCAGCCTCCCTCCTCCCAACCTCCCTCAGCATCAGCCTCCCTCCTCCCAACCTCCCCCAGCATCAGCTTCCCTCCTCCCAGCCTCCCCCAGCATCAGCCTCCCTCCTCCCAGCCTCCCCCAGCATCTGCCTCTCTCCTCCCAGCCTCAGCCTCTCAGCCTCTCTCTCTTCCCCCCAGCCTCCCCCCAGCCTCTCTCTCCCCCCAGCCTCCCTCTCCCCCCAGCCTCCCCCAGCATCAGCCTCTCTCCTCTCAGCCTCTCTCTCCCCCCAGCCTCCCCCCCAGCTTCAGCCTCTCTCTCCCCCCAGCCTCAGCCTCTCTCCCCCCAGCCTCTCTCTCCCCCCAGCCTTAGCCTCTCTCTCCCCCCAGCCTCCCCCCCAGCCTCAGCCTCTCTCCCCCCAGCCTCAGCCTCTCTCTCCCCCCAGCCTCAGCGTCTCTCTCCCCCCAGCCTCAGCCTCTCTCCCCCCAGCCTCAGCCTCTCTCCCCTCCAGCCTCAGCCTCTCTTCCCAGCCTCCCCCCAGCCTCAGCCTCTCTCTCTTCCCAGCCTCCCCCCAGCCTCAGCCTCTTTCTCTTCCCAGCCTCTCTCTCTTCCCAGCCTCCCCCAGCCTCAGCCTCTTTCTCTTCCCAGCCTCTCTCTCTTCCCAGCCTCCCCCAGCCTCAGCCTCTTTCTCTTCCCAGCCTCTCTCTCTTCCCAGCCTCCCCCAGCCTCAGCCTCTCTCCCCCCAGCCTCCCCTTGCATGATTATAGTGGACAAAAAGAAACATCGCAACGATCATCAACTAACCTGTAAGGAGCCCATACATTCTAGGCTCTCCCCTCCCCCCATCACATACAGTTAGCACAGGCATTTCTGAGTATGCAGTGCGCCCCTCCCCCCATCACATACAATTAGCAATAAGCACAGGCATTTCTGAGTATGCAGTGCGCCCCTCCCCCCATCACATACAATTAGCAGTTAGCACAGGCATTTCTGAGTATGCAGTGCACCCCTCCCCCCATCACATATAGATAGCACAGGCATTTCTGAGTATGCAGTGCGCCCCTCCCCCCCATCACATACAGTTAGCAGTAAAGCCCCCCTTCACACATAGACAGCTTATTACCTGCTCCGGACCCGGTGATTATCCTCCAGACGTCACACTGGTGCCTGCTGTGAGCTCTGCACAGGTTTGGATGCCCCAGCTCTTGGCAAGAAGCTGATTGGAGCGCGCGTGTTGTGACCCCGGAAATGCAGCTGTCGGCAGTTCCGGGTTCAATCAGCTCCCTGTGCCCGTTGCCTACAGTGTATTTGTATCCGCTTTAAAGACGCGGATACATACAAACCAATAGAGGGGCGCCTGCGCCCAACACCCCCCCCCCCCCCCCGCCGCGAAAAAACTGCGGATTTAGTGGGATAGGTGGGAAAAAAAAATTTAAAAAAAAAATAATTTTTTTTTTTGCTGCTAGAAGGCGCCGCCCCCCCCCCGCATAGCGCCGCCCCAGGCACCGGACCACAGGTGCCTAGTGGTAAATACGGCCCTGGTTGTACATATCGACCAAGTCAGGTAGCTTCTCCGGCCACAGGTTCCGCTCTTCTAGCGGCAACGTCTTGAGGAGGCCCAGGACCAAGTGGTTTATCTTCTCACACATGCCGTTGGTTTGGGCATGGTAAGGCGTGGTCCGGATTTTCTTGCAGCCGTACAACTGACAAAACTCATGGAACACCTCCGCTTCAAAGGCCGGGCCTTGGTCAGTAAGCACCTTCTCAGGGAATCCATGTGGTCGACAGAAATAAGCCTGCAACGCTCTAGCGGCGGTACGACCAGTTAGGTCTTTGACTGGGACAACCACCATGAACCTTGAATAGTGGTCTACTATGGTTAGAGCGTAGGTGTACCCACTTCGGCTGGGGGTGAGCTTTACATGGTCCAGGGCGACCAGCTCCAGCGGTTGATGTGTAACGATCGGGTGTAGGGGCGCCTTCTGGCTGGCCTCGTCCTTCCTTCTCAGCGTGCAAGGGCCGCACTCTCGGCACCAGGCCTCTACAGACTCCCGCATCCCGCTCCAATAGAACCGCTCTCTCAACAGCATTTCTAGCTTCTTCCATCCGAAGTGTCCGGCACCATCATGGTACGCTTGTAGAACGGTGGGCACATTAGCTTGGGGAATCACCAACTGGCGGATTTTCTCATGAGTCTTCGGGTTAATCAGCTCACGGTACAGCTTCCCCTCGTGTAGACACAGCCGGGTCCGTTCTCGCCACAGGCATTGGGCTTCAGCTGGGGCGGCAGGGTCTATTCCAGCAGCGCCTTGCTCCACCAGGATCTTGACTAGGCGGACAGCGGGCGCCTGGTTTTGAGCTTCCTGCCACTCCTGACTGGGCAGCGGGTCCAGGTTCACCCATTGTTGGTGGACATGCACCTTCTCAGTTGATGGCTGGTGAAATGCAGGCAACTCGATCTCTTCGAGGTCGTCATCCTCGCACCCTTCTTCAGACAAGTAGGGCATCCGAGAGAGTGCATCAGCATTAACGTTGGCACGACCGGCCCTGTATTTGATGGTGAAATCGTAGTTGGCTAGGCTGGCTACCCACCGCTGTTCTAACGCGCCCAACTTGGCCATGTCCAGGTGGGTCAGCGGATTGTTATCCGTGAAAGCGGTGAATTTTGCTGCGGCCAGGTAATGGCGGAACCGCTCGGTGATAGCCCACACCAGCGCCAGGAGCTCAAGCTTGAAAGAGCTGTAGTTCTCAGGATTCCTTTCAGTCGGTTAGCATAAGCAATCACTTTTTCCTTCCCGTCTTGGACCTGGGATAGGACTGCCCCCAAGCCCACATTGCTGGCATCGGTGTAGAGGATGAACGGGTAGCTGTAATCAGGATACGCTAGGATCTCCTCTCCGGTCAAGGCCGCTTTCAGCTGGCGGAAGGATTCCTCATGCCCCTCTTCCCACACCAGTGGGGCTCCGAGGGGTCTACGGTGTGTCCCACGAGGAGGTCTTGCATGGGGGCAGCCATCTTCGTGTACCCCTTGATGAAGCGACGGTAGTACCCTACCAGACCCAGAAACTGTCTTACTTCCCTCACTGTGGTTGGTCTCGGCCAGTCTTGGATGGCAGTGATCTTCTCGCGGTCGGGGGCGACACCTTCTGCACCCACCACATGCCCCAGGTACTGCACTCTGGGATTCAGCAGATGACACTTGGAGGGCTTCAACTTCATCCCGTATTTGGCAAGGGACGCAAACACCTCGGCCAGGTGCTCCAGGTGGGCTTCATATGTCTGGGAGTACACAATCACATCATCCAGGTATAACAGGACGGTCTCGAAATTTAGATGCCCCAGACAGCATTCCATCAGCCGTTGGAAGGTTCCAGGGGCTTTGCACAGCCCGAACGGCATACTAATGAATTCACAGAGCCCCATTGGGGTGGTGAAGGCAGTTTTCTCCCAGTCCTCAGGTGCCACAGCCACTTGCCAGTACCCGCTGGTGAGGTCAAGGGTAGAGAAGTAGTTCGTGGTTCTCAGTGCGGCCAAGGACTCTTCAATACGGGGCAGTGGGTAAGCATCTTTATGCGTTATCTGTAGAGTTGAGCGCGGTTCGTGGTTCGTGGTTCTCCAGTTCGCGGCTCGAGTGATTTTGGGGCATGTTCTAGATCGAACTAGAACTCGAGCTTTTTGCAAAAGCTCGATAGTTCTAGAAACGTTCGAGAACGGTTCTAGCAGCCAAAAAACAGCTAAATCCTAGCTTGGTTTCTGCTGTAATAGTGTAAGTCACTCTGTGAATCAAACTATTATCACATTTCAGTGTATAGTGTGCGTGAACAGCGCCTTCAGATCACTGCTGTTTCTATAATGGCGATCGCCATTTTTTTTTTTTTTTTTCTTGTCTTCCTTCCCTAAGCGCGCGCGTCTTGTGGGGCGGGCCAGCATGTCAGCCAATCACAGACACACACACACCTAAGTGGACTTTGAGCCAGAGAAGCAACGGCATGTGTGATAGGATCTGCATGTCACATGTCCCTGCATTATAAAACCAGACATTTTCTTCACGAACGCCATTATCTGCCTTCTGCGTTTTTGGTGTCAGACATCAGTGTCGCAGCTCCGTCCTCCTGAGTCCTATCGCCGATACAGCTGTATGCGCTGCATACACAGCGTTAGACAGCTTAGGGAGAGCACATTCTAGCAGTCCTTTTAAGGGCTCAAAGCGGCAGGGTCAGAGAGCCATAGGTGACAGGTCCTGCAAACAGCAACAGCGTCTGTGTAGCCCAGGTCAGGGATTTCCTCCCTGCATTTCACCATTAGGAGGGAATAGAAAGGCAGGCTTCCATTCCTCTACCCAGAGCACCACAATCCTGCCACTGTACCCTCTTGTCCTCTGCACACTCCAACTCATTCTAAGTAAGCCATTATACTAGCAAACACTCAGTGTACCTAGTGGCATCCTATACGTGGCTATTGGACTTTGCTATAGTCCCACTAGTGCAAAGACATTAGCAGAGCACATCTGCCTGCATTGCACACTCCAACTCATTCTAACCAAGCCATTATACTAGCAAACACTCAGTGTACCTAGTGGCATCCTATACGTGGCTATTGGACTTTGCTATAGTCCCACTAGTGCAAATACATTTGCAGAGCACGTCTGCCTGCATTGCACACTACAACTTTTTTAAACTAAGCAATTTTACTAGCAAACACTCAGTGTGTCTAGTGGCATCCTATACGTGGCTATTGGACTTTGCTATAGTCCCACTAGTGCCAAGACATTTGCAGAGCGCATCTGCCTGCGTTGCACACTCCAACTAATTATAACGAAGCCATTATACTAGCAAACACTCAGTGTACCTAGTGGCATCCTATACGTGGCTATTGGACTTTGCTATAGTCCCACTAGTGCAAAGACATTTGCAGAGCACGTCTGCCTGCATTGCACACTACAACTTTTTTAAACTAAGCAATTTTACTAGCAAACACTCAGTGTACCTAGTGGCATCCTATACGTGGCTATTGGACTTTGCTATAGTCCCACTAGTGCCAAGACATTTGCAGAGCGCATCTGCCTGCGTTGCACACTCCAACTAATTATAACGAAGCCATTATACTAGCAAACACTCAGTGTACCTAGTGGCATCCTATACGTGGCTATTGGACTTTTGTCAATTCACAGTATTGGAACGTTATTTGCAGCACGTCTGCCTGCATTGCACACTCTAACTTTTTTAAACTCAGCCATTATACTAGCAAACACTCACTGTACCTAGTTGTATCCTAAACGTGGCTATTGTACTTTTGTCAATTCACAGTATTGGAACGTTATTTGCAGGACGTCTGCCTGCATTGCACACTCAAACTTTTTTAAACTCAGCCATTATACTAGCAAACACTCACTGTACCTAGTTGTATCCTAAACGTGGCTATTGTACTTTTGTCAATTCACAGTATTGGAACGTTATTTGCAGCACGTCTGCCTGCATTGCACACTCAAACTTTTTTAAACTCAGCCATTATACTAGCAAACACTCACTGTACCTAGTTGTATCCTAAACGTGGCTATTGTACTTTTGTCAATTCACAGTATTGGAATGTTATTTGCAGGACGTCTGCCTGCATTGCACACTCAAACTTTTTTTAAACTCAGCCATTATACTAGCAAACACTCACTGTACCTAGTTGTATCCTAAACGTGGCTATTGTACTTTTGTCAATTCACAGTATTGGAACGTTATTTGCAGGACGTCTGCCTGCATTGCACACTCAAACTTTTTTAAACTCAGCCATTATACTAGCAAACACTCACTGTACCTAGTTGTATCCTAAACGTGGCTATTGTACTTTTGTCAATTCACAGTATTGGAACGTTATTTGCAGCACGTCTGCCTGCATTGCACACTCAAACTTTTTTAAACTCAGCCATTATACTAGCAAACACTCACTGTACCTAGTTGTATCCTAAACGTAGCTATTGTACTTTTGTCAATTCACAGTATTGGAACGTTATTTGCAGCACGTCTGCCTGCATTGCACACTCAAACTTTTTTAAACTCAGCCATTATACTAGCAAACACTCACTGTACCTAGTTGTATCCTAAACGTGGCTATTGTACTTTTGTCAATTCACAGTATTGGAACGTTATTTGCAGCACGTCTGCCTGCATTGCACACTCAAACTTTTTTAAACTCAGCCATTATACTAGCAAACACTCACTGTACCTAGTTGTATCCTAAACGTGGCTATTGTACTTTTGTCAATTCACAGTATTGGAACGTTATTTGCAGCACGTCTGCCTGCATTGCACACTCAAACTTTTTTAAACTCAGCCATTATACTAGCAAACACTCACTGTACCTAGTTGTATCCTAAACGTGGCTATTGTACTTTTGTCAATTCACAGTATTGGAACGTTATTTGCAGGACGTCTGCCTGCATTGCACACTCAAACTTTTTTAAACTCAGCCATTATACTAGCAAACACTCACTGTACCTAGTTGTATCCTAAACGTGGCTATTGTACTTTTGTCAATTCACAGTATTGGAACGTTATTTGCAGGACGTCTGCCTGCATTGCACACTCAAACTTTTTTAAACTCAGCCATTATACTAGCAAACACTCACTGTACCTAGTTGTATCCTAAACGTGGCTATTGTACTTTTGTCAATTCACAGTATTGGAACGTTATTTGCAGCACGTCTGCCTGCATTGCACACTCAAACTTTTTTAAACTCAGCCATTATACTAGCAAACACTCACTGTACCTAGTTGTATCCTAAACGTGGCTATTGTACTTTTGTCAATTCACAGTATTGGAACGTTATTTGCAGGACATCTGCCTGCATTGCACACTCAAACTTTTTTAAACTCAGCCATTATACTAGCAAACACTCACTGTACCTAGTTGTATCCTAAACGTGGCTATTGTACTTTTGTCAATTCACAGTATTGGAACGTTATTTGCAGGACATCTGCCTGCATTGCACACTCAAACTTTTTTAAACTCAGCCATTATACTAGCAAACACTCACTGTACCTAGTTGTATCCTAAACGTGGCTATTGTACTTTTGTCTATTCACACTACTGCAAATCTATGTGCAGCACCTCTGCATGACAACCTCGTGCTCTGTTTTTAATAAGCTATAATGATAGCACAAAATACTGCCATTTTGTGGCATCATAGAACTGGCTGTTGTATTCCATTAGTGCCCCACTGGTGACAAGCTATTTCTAGCACCTCTACATCACACCCTCATGCACATTTTGCTACGCTAATGTTATAGCAAACTCATGGAATTCATTGCTGCATTTCATAATTCGGAGGGATAGAAAGTCAGGCTTCCTTTAGCTTTTCCTTCTGTTCATAGACAGCATCTCCAAGACAAATTTCCCCTCCACGTCTAAGTGTGGAGAGGCAGCTAGTGCGCATGCGTGTGCCGATGTACCCCAGCTGCAGCATAATTACAGTGTTTCGCCTAGTGAGTATGCTCAGCCTGACTGTGCCATTCCTGACGCTAAGTTTTCATTTCGGGATACAGCGCATGCTCCCACACTAAGTGTGAAAAGCCTCTTTGCACAGGTGCTTGCATTCTGTGCCGGGTATAAGTCCTGTTTTGGGCATAGACACCATGCTAAAGCTGATAGTCTTTTTTCAGAGACTGTATTTCATGCTACTGAGCATGCTCAGGCACTTCCTGCATCAGAGACTAGGTCCGGTAATGAACTCTTTGGCCCTGGCCCTGATGTGGGGGTCCCATATAGACCACAGGGCATCAGGTGTCCTCCCAAATGGCTTGCAGAGGCCCACACCTATGACTTGTCACCGCATTATTGATGCTCAGACGATGACTGGTGAGGTGTTTGGGTCATGGCAGCCATGAGGTCATTGACTCGCCCACCCCAGGGCTAGGGGACACCCGGTGCCGGGCCGGACTAGTCCGGTGGTAGTCAGTGGTGGCTGGGCCCGGCTCCGTGGCCCTGGTGGGTGTCAGTTGAATATGTGGCTGATGAGTTGAAGTTAATGTTCGTGACGCCACCTGTGGTATGCGGCTATTAAGCCGCCGCTGCTATGGGAGAACTCCGGGGTGATGTTATGGCAGCTATGATGTTACTGCTCCCCACAGGTGGAGCGATGCCCCGGGATACAGTTGGTGCCCGTGAAAGTCTATGGTGTTGTGTGGCTAACACGGTGCAGGGCCGACAGGCGAGGAAAGAACCAGGCACAAACAACAGTCTCTTTACCTTCTCCTCTTTTACTCTGGGAACAGTCCAGTCCTGGGAGACCGTTACAGGTGGTGATGGGGATCCGGTCGGCCTGGAAGTACTTGGGATGATCTTTCTGGCCAGCTGAGTATGAGGCCTACTCCTGTACTTTGCTTTGTGATGATAGGACCCTGCTTCTCTGAATCCAGCAATGGCCCTCTTTGCTGCTGGGACCGATGGCACGTCCCTTCTTTCTGTAGGTGGCTGCGCAGACCCTCTCTCTGGTGCTTCTCCGCTGGAGTCCACACCGGGCCCTGATGCTGCAGCTGTACCTTGGATGTTTCTGGGCCAGGGGCTTGCAGCTCTCCTGCCCTTCGGACTCGGCTACCAGGGGCGGATTTTATACCCTGGCAACCACAGACTCCGATGTCTGAGTCTCTCTGCTGCCTCTCAGCTATTCCTGCTTCTCTGGGCCAAGCTGCTCCAGCTCTAGGCCCCAGATTCACAGGACAGCTCACTTTGCGTCTGTTCACTTCCACTACTCCCTACAGACTGGCTGCACTTCCTCCCTCTGGTCAGGTAGAGGAAGGCTCCCTGGAATTCCAGGTTCAGAGCTCCCCCTGCTGGCCGGAGGGAGAACTGTGTTGGGTGTTAAACCTGCTGGCCAATGGATCTCCCAATTACCTCCAGGCTCAGCATTAACCCTTTGGGAGGGCAATGCTGCTGTGGCGACCAGGTCCTAGGGCGCCACACTCCCCCTTAGTTAAATTCAGTACTCCCGGACTGTGGAAACAAAACATAACATGTCATACATTTCATCCCAATATGGGAGGCACATTATTTTTAACGTTACAACTTCAGACAGTACTATAAGAGTCCAGTGTGGCTCCCTGCCGGGTGTCCATTACACTGCTCCATGGGGGACCCGCCGCGATCAAACCCCCAACGTAGGCTCTGGGCGTGCGTCAGAGCATTGATGACCCCACTCTATGCACGCCGGACGGGTTTTTCTTCAGGGGTGTTGAGCACACTGGTGCTAACTATAAACAATTTAGGTGTTGGCCACCCATAGTCCAGTGGCCCAATTGTCCATTTTCGCAATCACAAAAAAAAAAACATTTTGTACACGACATTACAGACTTTTCACATAACTATTTACATTCTAATAAATACTCTTTCTTTATATAGTTGATTCCCTATACCTTAGAGGGGGTTGTCCCCGAGTGCTGCGTTGAGACCTGCGTAGCTCTGGTGTTTGTCCCTGACTACTTAGTGTGTCTCCTATCTCAGCACTACCGGTAGGCCTAACCCCAATAGGTATGCATGATGATTGCCTATGTGGTCTAGGAGTCGCCAAGGGTATGACAGGTTCACCACTGACAGGGGGTTGATCCTCCTGTTCCACTGCTGGCGTGTCACCGCGTGTCGGGGCGGACGGTTCTTTGGGTGGATCCGGAACCTGTTCTGTTTCTGGCTCGACCAACTGTGGGAACGTCAGGACCGGTACCACTACGGCACCATTTATGCGGGTCCAAGTCTTGGGGAATTTGCCGAGGATCGTTTGTATCATCTCTTCCCCTTCTTCTCGAACTTCCTCCACTTCCCTTTGAACTTTGCACCGCTCAGGGCACGTCTTCAGGCGGTCTCTGGATATTGCTTGACAAGTCTTGCCTTCGTCCTTGCTTATGAGGCACACCTTACTGTTGTCAAAGTTGGAGGGGATAATGGTGTAGGGCTCGTTCTCCCACTGATCATCCAATTTATGCGTCCTCCGCTTCTTCTTGAGGACTTGTTCTCCAGGTGCTAAGGGAGTTGCTGGGGCCGTTTGATTGTACTGCTGCTCTTGTCTTGTTCTGGCTTGAGACAGGCTCCTCTCTACGCATTCCTGGACCTTACGGTACTGCTGCTGCCGTTCTGTATCCCAATCCTCTATTTCTTGAACCGCCTCAGGCGACACAGTCCCCATCTCAAAGTCTACAGGCAATCTGCCAGGTCTGGCTCGCATCAGGTAAGCGGGGCTGCAGTTGGTCGAATTTACTGGGATATGGTTGTACAGGTCGACCAGATCTGGCAGCTTCTCTGGCCATTGGTTCCTTTCTTCCAGAGGTAGAGTCTTCAGCATATCAATAACCACATGGTTCATTTTCTCGCACAGTCCATTGGTTTGGGGGTGGTACGGTGTTGTTCTGATTTTCTTACAACCGTACATGTTACAAAACTCTTGGAACACCTCCGCCTCGAACGCAGGGCCTTGATCGGTCAGTACCCTTTCCGGATAACCGTGAGGCCGGCAAAAGGATGCCTGGAACGCTTTAGCTGCTGTTCTGGCTGTCTGGTCCTTCACAGGCACTACTACCAGGAAACGAGAGTAATGGTCCACAATTGTGAGGGCGTACACATAGCCTGACCGGCTTGGTGTTAACTTCACGTGGTCCAGGGCCACCAACTCCAGGGGCTGCTTCGTAACAATTGGCTGTAGGGGAGACCTTTGGCTGGCATCATCCTTCCGCCTCAGGTTACACGGGCCACAGTCTCGGCACCACTTCTCGATCACCTTTCTCATGTGCACCCAATAGAACCGATCACGGAGTAGGGCCTCCAACTTCTTCCACCCAAAGTGGCCTGCGTTATCATGATAAGCTGCTAGGACCATTGGAGCGTCCCTCTGCGGAACCACGATCTGCCAGACAAGTTCATTTGTTCGCCAGTTGACGTGTCTCTTGCAGAGCTTGCCTTGGTAGGTGAACAGTCGTCCCCTCTCTTTCCACAACTGCTGGGCTTCTTCTGGAGCATCTGGTCCAAGATGAGTCTCAGCTTGTGCTAGCTTTTCTTTGACCAATCGCACCGCCGGGTCACCGTTCTGTGTCTCTTCCCAATTATGGTGGAGTAATGGGTTAACCGGGACCTCGTGTTGGCTCGAGCGCTTCACTCCCACAGCATGCTCACACTGGGAAACGCCCTGATGATGGAAAGCCGGTAACTCTATCTCTTCGAGTTCATCCAGGTCTTCTCCAGATTCGGGTAAGTGAGGCATTCTGGACAGCGCATCAGCATTGTTATTCTTCTTGCCAGCCCGGTACTTGATGGTAAAGTCAAAGTTAGACAGCCGGGCCATCCATCGCTGTTCCAACGCCCCTAACTTGGCTGTTGCCAGGTGTGTCAACGGATTGTTGTCCGTGAAGATGGTGAACTTGGCCGACGCCAGATAGTGTTTGAAGCGTTCAGTCACTGCCCAAACAATAGCGAGGAACTCCAGCTTGAAGGAACTGTAATTTTCTGGATTCCTTTCTGTGGGCCGAAGCTTCCTACTGGCGTACGCTATCACCTTCTCCCTGCCTCCCTGCACCTGGGACAAAACGGCTCCCAGGCCCACGTTGCTGGCGTCTGTATACAGTACAAACGGCTGGCTGTAGTCAGGGTAGGCCAGAATTTCTTCTCCCGTGAGAGCCCCTTTCAGCTGGACAAAGGAGGTTTCTAGTTGGCTGCTCCATTCAAATGGAGGGCTCTGCTTCTTAGCCTGCTTTGGCTGGCCCACCAGGAGATCTTGAAGGGGCGCTGCTATCTTGGTGAAACCATCAATGAACCTTCGGTAGTAGCCCACCAGCCCAAGGAACTGCCGCACCTCCTTTACCGTGGTGGGTCTTGGCCAGTCCTTGATTACGGTGACTTTCTCCGGATCAGGTGCCACACCTTCTGCGCTGACCACATGACCCAGGTACTGTACCTTTGGCTTCAAGAGGTGACATTTGGACGGCTTGATCTTCAGGCCATATTTTGACAAAGACTCGAACACTTCTGCTAAGTGCTTCAGGTGGTCTTCATAAGTCTTGGAGTAGACTATGACGTCATCCAGGTACAACAGCACGGTTTCGAAGTTGTGGTGGCCCAAGCAGCACTCCATCAACCGTTGGAATGTCCCTGGGGCGTTGCAGAGCCCGAATGGCATGCAGTTGAACTCGCAGAGGCCCATCGGCGTCGTGAATGCAGTCTTCTCCTTGTCCGCCTCTGCCACGGGAACCTGCCAATACCCACTGGTGAGATCCAAGGTGGAGAAATAGTTAGCTGACTTTAAGGCTGTTAGTGACTCCTCTATTCTGGGTAGGGGATAAGCATCTTTATGTGTAATGCGGTTAATTTGCCTGTAATCTACACACATTCTCATTGTACCATCCTTTTTCTTTACGATCACTAGTGGAGCTGCCCAGGGGCTACAACTATCTCTGATAACCCCAGCCTCCTTCATTTCCCGTAACATTTCTTTGGCACGCTGATACTGTGCGGGGGGTACAGGGCGGTATCTCTCTTTAACGGGAGGATGATCACCCGTGGGGATTTGATGTTTAACCCCTTTCACCTGCCCAAAATCTAGGGGGTGTTTGCTGAAGACCCGCTCGTACTCCTGTACCACCCGGTAAACCCCATTCTTTTGGTGTGAGGGGGTGGAGTCGGTGCCCACATGTAAGTTTTGGCACCAGTCTTCCAGCTGCCCCTTGGAGCCCTTGTCTTCCGCCTGGTCGGACGGGATCAAGGGTTCCACTGCTTTGATGGTGTTGTTGCTGACAGTGTACAGTTTTGCTACAGTGGCGTACCGGGGCAATTTGGCTTCCTCCTCCCCACAATTCAGGACACGGATGGGCACTCTCCCCTTGCGGACGTCTGCTACCCCTCTGGCTATCAGGACTCCAGGCCTACTGTCTGAATACACCGGTTCTACCAAGGCATGGTAATCCTGACCCTTGAGGCCTATTGCTGCCCGACACCATATCAACATTTCACTTCTTGGGGGTATTGCAATGGGTAGGGGGTCACTTACCCTCACACTGCCAATTTCTCCTCCGGCCAGCTCCACCTGCTGCCTCCTCATCAGGGCTCTGATCTCCCTCTGTAGGGCACGCTGCTGCCCGGAGCTGGCAGTTTCAGACGCCTGCTGCAACAAAATTATCACTTCGGCAATACAATTTTCTATCACATTTGTACCAATGGTTACCAGCGGGTCAGATTCTTTGCGATCAATATCTACAATTATCATCCCCTGACATGGCAATTCCACCCGCCCCACTTTAATGGTTACTTCTTTATACCCAATTTGAGGCAAGGGCTGACCATTACTGGCCACAATTGTTAAATCATCATCTGGGCCATGGTCAATGTCTGAATCAGCCCAATATCTTTTGTACAGTTTATAGGGGATGGTCGTTACCTGGGACCCAGTATCCAGGAGGGCATTCAAAGGGATCCCATCCAGCACAATAGGAAGGACCGGTCGTCCTCCCACATACTTGCTGCGGCTGGGGGTTGAGCCGGGCTTCCTTACACCTGGGGGTCGGCTCCTGGCCCCAGGCTCGGCCCATTTAAAGGACAGTATCGTGCAATGTGGCCCGCCTGGCTGCAGCGGCGGCAGATCGGTTGTCCCGTTGAATCATACCGGTCTGTGTCTCTGCCTCGGGTCGGCGGAACCCTCCTCTGTCGCATCCATGGGACGTCATCTGGGCTGGAGGCCAACTCGATTTTTGCAGGCGATGGGGTCACTTGTAGGGACTGCACGATCTTGGCAAGGGCAGCTACAGTCTTGGTCAGCTCCTGGAACTGCTGTCTGAGCTCTGCAGTGGGATCCTTATCCAGGGACTGCGCCTCAGCCCCTGCAGTGGCTCGTGTTGCAGGCACCACCCCGGGGTACGTGATAGCAAGAGGCCGGAGGGGTACTGGGTCATTCGGTGTAGATTCTCTCAGTACCCGGATGGCCTGGTCCTTAAACTTTGCAAAGTCCAGAGCAGGGTTCTGCAGGACCATGATACGCAGCTGGGTCCTGTGGGCATCTGACAGGAGCCCCTCTATGAACTGCTCAGTTAGGAGTTTGTGTTCTTCACGTACACTCTCTGGGTCCACTTGTTTAACCGCTTTCAGGGCCTCCTGCAGGTTTAAGGCATAGTCCCTTATGCTGTCTGTGGGCCGCTGCTTGCACCCAAAGAATCTCATCTTTATCTCTGCTGCGGTGCGGGTGTCAAAAGTACTCTTTAGCTTGGCCAGTATCTGGGTTACTGTCCCTTTATCTGTATCAGGCCAGGACTTCACTTCACGCTGGGCTGCGCCGGCTAGCTGTCCCATTAATATGCCCACCTTCTGGCTCTCAGTCAGCGGATACACCCGGAATAAGCTGTGCAGGCTTTCTCTGAAGTCGCTCAAGGTATGGGACTCCCCGGAGTACTGCGGCAGCCATTCTGCGCCCGGTATGTACGGCATGGTGATCGGCATTACCGGCGCTACAGCGGGGGATGGGGCGACGGCGACAGGGATCGCTTCGGCGGGCGCTGCGGCGTCTCGGGCTATGGCAGCCACCTGCCCTCCCTCTGCGTCGGACATCTTCCTCCCCCTTAGTGAACCTTACCAGGCTCCGTTCACTTTTCAAATTTCCTTCCGGGTCGCGCGGGGTTAACAGCGCTCTGCTCTGATGGCGCGCTCCCTTCGCGCTCTTTGTCAGGCACGCCCCCCTTCTTCCTGCGCTCAGTGAGGATAATGGCGGCGGCAGTTTTCAAACAGTGAAACACGCAGTAATACAGTCTTTAAAGCGCAATTATTCAGGCGCACAGTACCCGGTGGAACCGGGCACGAAATCCTGTTCGTGACGCCAAAAGTTGACTCGCCCACCCCAGGGCTAGGGGACACCCGGTGCCGGGCCGGACTAGTCCGGTGGTAGTCAGTGGTGGCTGGGCCCGGCTCCGTGGCCCTGGTGGGTGTCAGTTGAATATGTGGCTGATGAGTTGAAGTTAATGTTCGTGACGCCACCTGTGGTATGCGGCTATTAAGCCGCCGCTGCTATGGGAGAACTCCGGGGTGATGTTATGGCAGCTATGATGTTACTGCTCCCCACAGGTGGAGCGATGCCCCGGGATACAGTTGGTGCCCGTGAAAGTCTATGGTGTTGTGTGGCTAACACGGTGCAGGGCCGACAGGCGAGGAAAGAACCAGGCACAAACAACAGTCTCTTTACCTTCTCCTCTTTTACTCTGGGAACAGTCCAGTCCTGGGAGACCGTTACAGGTGGTGATGGGGATCCGGTCGGCCTGGAAGTACTTGGGATGATCTTTCTGGCCAGCTGAGTATGAGGCCTACTCCTGTACTTTGCTTTGTGATGATAGGACCCTGCTTCTCTGAATCCAGCAATGGCCCTCTTTGCTGCTGGGACCGATGGCACGTCCCTTCTTTCTGTAGGTGGCTGCGCAGACCCTCTCTCTGGTGCTTCTCCGCTGGAGTCCACACCGGGCCCTGATGCTGCAGCTGTACCTTGGATGTTTCTGGGCCAGGGGCTTGCAGCTCTCCTGCCCTTCGGACTCGGCTACCAGGGGCGGATTTTATACCCTGGCAACCACAGACTCCGATGTCTGAGTCTCTCTGCTGCCTCTCAGCTATTCCTGCTTCTCTGGGCCAAGCTGCTCCAGCTCTAGGCCCCAGATTCACAGGACAGCTCACTCTGCGTCTGTTCACTTCCACTACTCCCTACAGACTGGCTGCACTTCCTCCCTCTGGTCAGGTAGAGGAAGGCTCCCTGGAATTCCAGGTTCAGAGCTCCCCCTGCTGGCCGGAGGGAGAACTGTGTTGGGTGTTAAACCTGCTGGCCAATGGATCTCCCAATTACCTCCAGGCTCAGCATTAACCCTTTGGGAGGGCAATGCTGCTGTGGCGACCAGGTCCTAGGGCGCCACACTATCATTGAAGTTGCGTTTCCAAATAGGACGCTAGTTATGCCACTCATGACGTGTCACTCTACTTTTGTCTCCAGGAGGTGCATTGTGGTTCACCCTGGTTTGGGGCGGACCCAGGTTATAAAAGGGGCTGGAGCCAACAAGGAGGTGCGCAGTCTTCTATTATGCTCCGAAAGAGCACACCTCCATGTGTTGAACCCATTGCGGCTTTAGGCCAGAGGTAGGCAGGGATCGGGTGGTGGATGCAGGCCACCACCACAGTTGGTAACGCAGAACGGTTAAGACCAGCTCCTGTCCTAACAGTCCTGCTTGTGCAGCCCAGTGGCATTAACAGGCCTGCTGCTGCTGATGCGCCTGCTGTCCACAGGTGTGGCCCCTACGCACACGGTCAGCGTACTCAATGGCCCCTGTGTTGTTAACAGGGAGTTCCTGGGCTGGGTGGGCATGTGGACCCTGTGACGCTAACAGGGCTCACAGTCTCCAGATCCGAATGGCGTCTAACTCGGTTCAGGCTACTATTAGTTTCATAGCCACACAGCTCTGTATCCTCCACCAAACCTTCAAGTTGCCAACCTCTCCTTTTCCAACTGGGAGTACGGTGGACACTGACTGCTGATGGGGATATATACCTTTCTCTTTCTTTTCTTATTAATTTTCGTTATATAGCGGTCACAGATTATATACCACTTTATCCAAATCTGCCAGTCCCACTGTAACAGATGTTGTTTCTTCAGCAAATGTTACAGTTGCTTAACCACCAAATCCACAGACCAAAACTTTTTTCCCCTTTCCAACACACCTGTTCCCCTTTCCAACAGCATCTGTCCTTTTTCAACTCATTTTGGGATATGACCAAAAGTGCAACTGTGCAGGGACACCGTACTCAACGCCATCTCAGCACAGCAGCCATCCCTCGATCCCTCCGATGTGGACAAGTAAAAGACCATTTCCTCCTATCCATGACAAAGCGTTGAGATTCACTCTGTGCAGCACTGGTGTTTAGTGGACAAGTAGATCTAAGATTGCGTACCACATTCTGCAGATACTCCTGTATACGTGCGTCTATTTCTATGGCAGGAATTAGTTCGCCAAATTTTGTCTTGTACCGGGGATCTAACAGTGTGGCAACCCAGTATTCAGGATTAGTTCAAATTCATACAATCCGAGGGTCATGTAGGTAGTGCAGCAAGAAGGCGCTCATGTGTCTTGTGCATCCAGGAGGACCAAGTCCTTGGTGTGTTGGTGGCAGAGAGGTGAGAATCGTGCATCCTTCCTCTGCCCTCTCCCCCCAACCTCGCACAACCGAAATGTGAGCAAGCTCTCACTCATCTGCTGAGTCTTCCATGCCCATCGCCAGTTCGTCCTCCATTTCTTCATGGGCTCCTGCACTTTCATCAACACTTTTTGCTGATACTATGCGCCCTTGTTAATCCCTCTCCCTCACCATGACTGCCGCATAGGTGCCGCTGACCATCTGGACCTCGTAGATCTTGTTATCCCTTCCGCATATGACTCCTCCTGTACTTCCTCCCCTTCCTCTTGTCCCAACACCTGACTCCGAATAATAATTACAGTGTGCTCCATCATGTAGATGACCAGAATTGTCACGCTGAGAATGACATTGCCAGTGCTAAACATCTTCGTCGACATTTCAAAACTGTGTAGCAGGGTGCATAGGTCCTTGATCTGACACCACTCCAGCAGCGTGATCTGCACCACCTCTGGATCAAGTTATCCCAGGCTATATGTCTTACCGTATTTCAGCAGGGCTCTGCGGTGCTGCCACACACGCTGCAACATGTGCAGATTCCAATTCCTGCGTGTCGAAACATCGCATTTACGGCGTTTAACTGCCAGACCCTAAGACTTCCGGAGTGATGAAAGTTGTTGAGCTGCTGTGTGCGCACGATGGAAGTGAGCACATAGCAAGCGTGCCCACTGCACAAGGCCATGTAGGCCGTGATGGTGTTTTAAAAATTGCTGGCGAATTCGGTTCAACACGTGAGCCCTAAAAGGCACGTGTGTCACATTGCCCTGAGGATGGCCCGCAGCCAGGTTTGCATCATTGCCGCACACGGCTGTTAAGTCACCAACGGAGTCCGCTCCGTCAATTTGTACTCCGGTCGCCAGGTGACAACGTGTTCCTTTCATGAATAGTGCTGATGATGGGAGAGTAGTCGATGCCAGCGGCGCAGGTGGACGCAGGTTATGCTCACCCACTGGGCTGCATTACCTTGACAGATGCAGAATCTCTGGCTGAATGTAGCTGGTGGGTATCTCACAGATGAAATACCATCATTCAGCTACAACCAATGGGAAGACACCACACCTTTTTTATGCCCATCCTGTCTGCAGACCACTGCCAGACATAGCTATGAACCTCTGGTTAATTTTACCCCCAGTTCAGTTTTATGATTTTGTGTGCTTGTTACCTGACTACTTTTCCTGCTTGCTGTTTATGTACCTTGTTGGCCGATACGCATTTCACCTCTGCTTGTTTTCTGATTCTTTCCTGGCCGTCCCATTCTGTTCCTGTTCCTCAATTAATGTTTTGACCCTGCCTGACTACTATTCTCTGTAATAGCGGTGTGACTCACATTTCCCATACATTTCAAAGTAAAACTTTGACCGCCTGATGGCATTGAGCTCTGCTGCCAGCATAGTAAGGAGGTGTGTGGTAGTCCTTGTGCGCAGTTGCAAGGAAGGGTGGCCTGACCACACAGGGTTTGCGCCAAGGTAGAGGACCCACACGAGGTTGAAGAGGCAGAAGCAGTGTATTAACTTCTACATACAGAACAAGGATTGAAACAACTCGTGGGGACGGCAAGACTTGTACAGCAGACCCTTCTCCATCTCTCACCATAGTTTGCCAGTGCCCAGTCAGTGACATGTAATGACCCTGTCTATGCTTACTGGTCCAAGTATCTGTGTTGAAATGCACCCTGTCGCACACAGATTTTCTCAAGGAAGTGGTGATGTTGTGTGTGACATGCTGGTGTAGCGCGGGCATGCTTTTCTTGGAGAAGCAGTGGTGATTGGGCATCTGGTACTGGGGCACAGCGACAGACATAAGGTCTGTAAAATCCTGTGTGTCCACTACGCGTAAAGGCAGCATTTCGGTAGCCAACAGCTTACAGAGGGATAGAGTCAACCACTTAGCTTTGTCATGGGTCGCAGTAAGTGGCCTTTTATTTGACCACATCTGAGGGACAGAGATCTGGCTGCTGTCTGTAGACGGTGTTGAGTAGGGTGTCCCTGGAAAAATGCAGGTTTGTGAGAAAAGTGCAGGCGGAGACATGATGTTGCCTTCATCTTGCCTTCAGATCTGTTCATCTTGTATCATTTTTAAAAAACACAGCAAGCAAGGGTTACTCCAAGCGGAGTCTACCTTTTTTCCCCAAATTGGGCACACAGACACCCCATCAGTGGCAGGACTTGTGCCCTAGTTGCAAACAGGATGTTTTGATTTGCATCAAGCACATTCCAAATCCACAAGCATTTACTCTCCCCAGGATGACACAGGGGTAGTAAATTCCTTCTGGATCCATGACTTGTTCATTTTGATGAACGTCAGTCTGTCCACATTGTCACTGGACAGACGCGTGCGCTTATCTGTCAGCACACACCCAGCAGCACTGAAGACACGTTCAGAGACAACGCTGGCAGCTGGACACGACAAAATCTTCAAGGCGTAACTGGAGAGCTCTTGACATTTTTCTAGATTTGAAGCACAAAAGGAGCAAGGCTCCATTTGCAAAGTCATTGCATCGATGTTCATTTGGAGATACTCCTGTATCATCCTCTCCATCCGTTGGACTATGTGACACACTTGATGTCTCTGGTGGCCTTGCAAAGGAGGGTCTAAAAAAATTATGAAAGATTCCATAAAATTGCTGTTACCAGCACCAGATACGGTCCTACTGGTACGGGTAGACTGTTGAAGATGACGAGGCCGTCCCATGTTTGTCAAGTTACAACTGGGAGAATCACTCCCTTCACCTGCACGGTTGTTTGGTGGAAAAGCCGAGCTAAGATCGAGTAACAGCTTCTGCTGATACTCCTGCATACGTGCGTCCCTTTCTATGGGGTGGAATTATGTCACAAAATTTGGACTTGTCCCGGGGATCTAATAGTGTGGCAAGCCAGTAGTCATCATCACTTCTAATTTTGACAATACGAGGGTCATGTTGGAGGTAGTGCAACAAGAAGGCACTCATGTGTCTTGCGCAGCCATGCGGACCAAGTCCACGCTGTGTTTGTGGCATAGAGGTGCTAACCGTTCTTTCTTCCTCTGTCATCTCCCCCCAACCTCTTTCAACTTAAATTTGACCAAGGTCCCCCTCATCAGCTGAGTCTTCCATGTCCATGGACAGTTCGTCCTCCATATCTTCATGTCCTCCTGCACCTTCCTCAACATCTCGCCTGCTACCATGCGCCCTTGTTGATCCCTGTCCCCCATGGTCCCATGCCTGCCGCGTTGGTGATGATGAACGTCTGGACCTTGGTGATGTTGTTGTGTCTTGCGCATATGAATCCTCCTGTAGTTCCTCCCCTTCCTGTTGTCCCACCCCCTGACTCCGAATAGTGTTTAGCGTGTGCTCCAGCATGTAAATGACTGTAATCGTCATGCTGATAATGGCATTGTCAGCGCTAAACATATTCGTCGCCATGTCGAAACTGTGCAGAAGGGTGCATAGGTCCGTGATCTGAGATCACTCCATCAGGGTGATCTGCCCCACCTCTGCATCTCGTTGGCCCAGGCTATACGTCATGACGTATTGCACCAGGGCTCTGCAGTGCTGCCACAGTCGCTGTAACATGTGGAGAGTTGAATTCCAGCGTGTCGCCACATCGCATTTCAGGCGATGAACCGGCAGGCCGAAAGACTTCTGGAGCAATGCAAGTCGCTCAGCTGCGGCGCTTGAACGGCGGAAGTGAGCACTGCAGACAGTTTCCGTGCCCTGGTCAGAAGGCCATCTAGGCCGGGATAGTGTGTTAAAAATTGCTGGACAACAAGGTTCAACACGTGAGCCATACAAGGCACGTGTGTCACCTTGCCCAGTTGAAGGGCCGCACCCAGGTTTGCAGCATTGTCGCACACGGCCTTACCAGGCTGCAGGTTGAGTGGAGACAACCATTTATTAAACTCGGACCGCAGAGCTGACCACAACTCCTCAGCTGTGTGACTCTTATTCCCAAGACATGTCAAGCTAAAGACTGCCTGATGCCGTTGCGCTCTGCTGCCAGCATAGTAATGAGGGGTGCGTGATTCCTTCTGCGCAGTGAGAACGCTGGTGGCCTGACCAGGCAGGCTTGGGGCGGAGGTGGAGGACCCAGATGAGGTGGAGGATGCAGAAGCAGTGGCGGAACTTGGACAGACAGAGGATTGACACACAAGTCGTGGGGACGGCAAGACTTGTGCAGCAGACCCTTCACCATCTATCACCATAGTTACCCAGTGCCCAGTCAGCGACATGTAACGTCCCTGTCCATGCTTACTGGTCCAAGTATCGGTGCTGAAATTCACCCGTTCACACACAGAGTTTCTCAAGGAAGCGGTGATATTGTGTGCGACATGCTGGTGTAGCGCGGGCACACCTTTCTTAGAGAAGTAGTGGCGACTAGGCATCTGGTACTGGGGCACAGCGACAGATATAAGGTCTCTAAAATCCTGTGTGTCCACTAGGCGGAAAGGCAGCATTTCTGTAGCCAACAGCTTACAGAGGGATAGAGTCAACCTCTTCGCTTTGTCATGGGTCGAAGGAAGTGGCCTTTTATTTGACCACATCTGAGGGACAGAGATCTGGCTGCTGTGTGTAGACGGTGTTGAGTAGGGTGTCCCTGGAAAAATGCAGCTTTGGGAGGAAAGTGCAGGCGGAGACATGATGTTGCCTTCATCCAAAGTTGGTGCTATCGATGTCTGAGAGAGCTGTACACACTCACTTGTTTCCCCTTCCAAACCAACTGACGACCTACCAAGCAAACTGCCTGTTGCGGTTACAGTGGTGGAAGTTGTGGGTGGAAAAACAGGTGTGACAGCTGTCCCCACAGTCCTAGAAGATGACGAGCGCGCGGATGCCCTGGAAGGGGCAGGCGGTGGATGGTTGGCTCCACTAGGCCGCATTGCAGCACGGTGAGCTTCCCACCAGGCCATATGATATTTATTCATGTGACGATTCATGGAAGAAGTTGTCAAACTGCTGAGGTTTTGACCTCTACTAAGATAACCATGGCAAATGTTACAGATCACATAATTTGGCCGATCTTTTTTTATGTCAAAAGAGGACCAGGCTAGGCAAGGCTTAGAGGCCATGCGACCTGTTGATCCACCCCGAATAATGCTCAGAGGCAGAGTGGTGGCTGAGGATGCAGTTGTAGACGTGCTACCAGTGCTCCGACTGTGTCCAGGAAGGCGCCAGGTTACTTCGACGTCGGTTGCATCCTCCTCCACCGCCTCTATTGACCTCCTCGAGTGTCTGACTGTGGGTTGACAGTAGGTGGGATCTAGAACTTCATCATCAATTGTTGTGTTTGCACTCCCCTCCCCCTCAGACCGAGTTTCTTCTTGCCCTGACCGAATATTTAAGTTGTCATCCCAATCGGGTATCTGCGTCTCATCTTCATCAGTATGTTCCTCATTGCCTATAACCACAGTTGTTGGAAAGGCAGCATTTTGGTAGCCAACAGTTTGCATTTTATGAAAGTCAACCTCCAAGCCATGTCATGCCCTTCTAAAAGCATGTATAACACAGCGAGGGGACTCCAACCACAGTCTCCCTCGTTGCCACTCACTGGGCCACACACACCCCACTTGACTGGCATCGGTTGAGCCCCCTTTTTTGAAAAGAAAAAGATGCTTTGCATGAAGCACTCTCAAAAATACGCGTGCCTTTCCCGTCCCCTGGCTGACCCCGGGGAAGAAAAGTCCTCTGAGAGCCATGACTTGTTCATCTTGGTTCTTTTAGAAACACAGCGAGGGGACTCCAACCACAGTCTCCCTCGTTGCCACTCACTGGGCCACACACACCCCACTTGACTGGCATCGGTTGAGCCCCCTTTTGAAAAAGAAAAAGATGCTTTGCATGAAGCACTCTCAAAATACGCGTGCCTTTCCCGTCCCCTGGCTGACCCCGGGGAAGAAAAGTCCTCTGAGAGCCATGACTTGTTCATCTTGGTTCTTTTAGAAACACAGCGAGGGGACTCCAACCACAGTCTCCCTCGTTGCCACTCACTGGGCCACACACACCTCACTTGACTGGCATCGGTTGAGCCCCCTTTTGAAAAAGAAAAAGATGCTTTGCATGAAGCACTCTCAAAAATACGCGTGCCTTTCCCGTCCCCTGGCTGACCCCGGGGAAGAAAAGTCCTCTGAGAGCCATGACTTGTTCATCTTGGTTCTTTTAGAAACACAGCGAGGGGACTCCAACCACAGTCTCCCTCGTTGCCACTCACTGGGCCACACACACCCCACTTGACTGGCATCGGTTGAGCCCCCTTTTGAAAAAGAAAAAGATGCTTTGCATGAAGCACTCTCAAAAATACGCATGCCTTTCCCGTCCCCTGGCTGACCCCGGGGAAGAAAAGTCCTCTGAGAGCCATGACTTGTTCATCTTGGTTCTTTTAGAAACACAGCGAGGGGACTCCAACCACAGTCTCCCTCGTTGCCACTCACTGGGCCACACACACCCCACTTGACTGGCATCGGTTGAGCCCCCTTTTGAAAAAGAAAAAGATGCTTTGCATGAAGCACTCTCAAAAATACGCGTGCCTTTCCCGTCCCCTGGCTGACCCCGGGGAAGAAAAGTCCTCTGAGAGCCATGACTTGTTCATCTTGGTTCTTTTAGAAACACAGCGAGGGGACTCCAACCACAGTCTCCCTCGTTGCCACTCACTGGGCCACACACACCCCACTTGACTGGCATCGGTTGAGCCCCCTTTTGAAAAAGAAAAAGATGCTTTGCATGAAGCACTCTCAAAAATACGCGTGCCTTTCCCGTCCCCTGGCTGACCCCGGGGAAGAAAAGTCCTCTGAGAGCCATGACTTGTTCATCTTGGTTCTTTTAGAAACACAGCGAGGGGACTCCAACCACAGTCTCCCTCGTTGCCACTCACTGGGCCACACACACCCCACTTGACTGGCATCGGTTGAGCCCCCTTTTGAAAAAGAAAAAGATGCTTTGCATGAAGCACTCTCAAAAATACGCGTGCCTTTCCCGTCCCCTGGCTGACCCCGGGGAAGAAAAGTCCTCTGAGAGCCATGACTTGTTCATCTTGGTTCTTTTAGAAACACAGCGAGGGGACTCCAACCACAGTCTCCCTCGTTGCCACTCACTGGGCCACACACACCCCACTTGACTGGCATCGGTTGAGCCCCCTTTTGAAAAAGAAAAAGATGCTTTGCATGAAGCACTCTCAAAAATACGCGTGCCTTTCCCGTCCCCTGGCTGACCCCGGGGAAGAAAAGTCCTCTGAGAGCCATGTCCACATTGTCAGTGGACAGACACGTGTGCTTATCTGCCAGCAGACCCACAGCAGCACTGAAGACAGGTTCAGAGAGAACGCTGGCTGCAGGACACGACAAGATCCCCAAGACGTACGTGGCGAGCTCAGGCAATTTATCAAGATTGGAAGCCAAGAATGAGCAGGGCTCAAGTTGCACAATAATGGCATGTTTCCTTGCATATACTCATATATCTGTGTGTCCTCCTCTTTTTCCTTGTCCAACTCTTTTGTTTTCGCATGAGTATATGTCCTTGTCACTTTCCCATGTGTTGTGAGTTGTTTGTGACCTTTTGGACACCTTTGAGGGTGTTTTCTAGGTGTTTTTCTGTGTTTGTGATTGCCTGCCATTGTTTCCTATGCAGTTCGAGTTCGGTTCGTCGAACGTTCGACGAACCGAACTCGAACGGGAGGTCCGTTCGGCGAACCAACCTCGAGCCGAACCGCGACCGGTTCGCTCATCTCTAGTTATCTGGTTAATCTTCCGGTAATCCACACACATCCGCATGGTGCCGTCCTTCTTCTTAACCAGTACCAACGGGGCGGCCCAGGGACTACAGCTTTCCCTGACAACCCCTGCCTCCCTAATGTTCCTCAACATGTCCTTGGCACATTGGTAGTGTGCAGGGGGAATGGGCCTGTACCTCTCTTTGATAGGGGGGTGTTCACCGGTGGGGATATAGTGTTGGACCCCTTTAATCTGCCCAAAGTCTAGGGGATGTTTGCTAAAATCTTGCTCATACTCCCGTACCACCCGGTATACCCCTTCTTTGTGATGTGTAGGGGTATCGTCAGTGCCTACATGTAACTGTCGGTACCACTCATCTAACTCCCCTTGGGGCGGGTGAGTGCTGGCAGTCGGTGGTGAGGTTGGGGGAACTGCCTCGCGGATGGTGTCGGGATCCAGAGTGAGCAACTTGGCAAGTGTAGCATACCGGGGAAGCCTGACTTCTTCCTCCCCGCAGTTCAGCATCCTCACAGACACTCTCCCCTTCTTTACATCTACCACCCCTCGGGCGGCCATTACTGTGGGCCAGTGCTCGGAGGGCATGGGCTCTATCATGACAGGGTAGTCACGCCCCTGGGGCCCTACTGCTGTCCTACACCAAATCATCATCTCGCTCCTGGGGGGCACAATCAACGGGGCAACATCCATCACTCTCACCCCACCAATCTCTCCTCCTGTTGAGTTCACATGCTGGCGGTACATCAAGGCTTGAATCTCACGCTGCACAGCTCTCTGTCGGCTCCCTGCCGCCGTGGCGGCCAGCTGCTGCACTAGGGTCAGCACATCACTCATACAGTGCTCCATCACATTGGTTCCTAGCACTATCTTCGGGT
Organism: Anomaloglossus baeobatrachus; assembly: GCF_048569485.1. NCBI lineage: Eukaryota > Metazoa > Chordata > Amphibia > Anura > Aromobatidae > Anomaloglossus > Anomaloglossus baeobatrachus. The sequence goes on along the minus strand of NC_134353.1, from coordinate 892,570,231 downwards.
TATGATCACTGGGTTCATTCATTATCACAATCATACCCTGGTGTTGCAGTTCAGCTCGCCCCACGGGCATGGCCACTTGTTTGTATCCCACTTGGGTCAATGGGAGTCCATCAGCAGCAATCAGTGTTATACTAGCATCTGGGGGAGCCAGCTCGTCTGTCCCCCATTACCGTTGATACAATGTGTATGGTATGGTGGTTACCTGTGATCCAGTGTCCAGGAGAGCCATCACCGGTATGCCGTCCACAGCCACGGGGATTATGAGCCGGGCCCCGATGTACCGGTCCCGCCAGTCCGGGGGGCCATGGGGTTCTACTCCTGAGGATTGGCCCGTGGCCCCAGGGGTTGCTCGTTTAACGGACACTGTCGGGAGTAGTGGCCGGGTTTACTGCACCTGTAACAGATTGGGGGCCCATTCCGGGAGTCATTGGCCCTTCTCCGCTGCATCCAGGGGACGTCCTCCGGGCTGTCGGCGAGCTGCATCTTCACCGGTGCCTGGGATCTGGTTGGAGGCTGGAGTGCGGCGAGAATCTTAGCAAGGTCCCCATCCATGCGCCAAACTCGAGCAGTGAGCTCTTCCATCGTCCCGCTTGGGGCTGCAGGCACTGGAGGTGCCGGTGGGGTAGGAGCCACCACAACGGGAGCAGTCTCAACTGGCCACGGGCTTGGCTCAGGAGCTTCCAATGCTGGGGGTTGCAGAGCTTTGATGGCCCGTTCCTTTAATATGGCAAAGTCCACGTCAGGGTGTTCTAAGGCCCATAGCCGAAGCTGCTTGCGGTCCTCTGAGGACCTCTTCCCCTGCACAAACTGCTCACTTAACATCTTGTTACTGTCCACATTGCTGATGGTGTCCACCCGCTTCAGTGTGCGGAGTGTGGTTTGCAGGCGCAGAGCATAGTCCAGAATGCTATCTGCGGGCCGTTGTCGGCATTGATAGAACTGCATCCGCAACTCTGCCTCGGTACGGGTCTCAAATGCAGTCTGCAGCTTTTCAAATATGGTGGCTACAGAGGACCGGTCCCCCTTGGCCCAGGTCTCCGCCTCTTGCTCAGCCGCGCCGGTTCGCTGCCCCAGCACTAGCGCTGCACGTTGCTTATCAGTCAGGGGGTACAGTTCTAGCAGCGGATTACGTTTTTTCCGGAAAACCTGCAAGGCATCAGGTTTCCCATCGTACTGCGGTAGCCAGGCAGCTCCGGGCACATAGGGCAAAGAGAACGGCATCACCTGAGCGAGAGCTGGGGCCGCGGCGCCCCCCGCCAACGCGGCCGGGACCTGGCCATTCCCATCTACGGGTGCTCCCGCGGCTGCGTCCGCCGCTCCTCCAGCGGCTCCGTCAGGCGCAGACATCTTGTTTATGTCCCCCTTAGTCTCTTTCCGGCTCCTCCTCTACAGGGGTGGGGTTTTGGCCTTCGCGCCTCCACTACTCGAGGAGACGCTCGAACGGGAATTCTTCGCGCCCAAGATGGCGGCTTCTCAAATTTTCCGGCCGGACACTTCCAGCGGTAACAAGGCGCACCTCTACCAGACGGCAGAGCGGTAGGATCCTGTTCGTGACACCAAGTTGTTGCGGGCGGAGGAGGGGACGCTGCGCTCTCCCACTGCTCGGGTCCGGCTGCTGCTGGTGCTGCTGCTCGGTGGTGGCTCGAGCGGTGGGCCGGATCCCGGGGACTCGAGCGGCGTTCCTCGCCCGTGACTGAAAAGGGGATTTTGATTGTGGGGGTTTTGGTTATTGTCCGTGACGCCACCCACGGTTGTGGTGATATTGGTGACACCACCGCTGCTCTAGACGGGGATCCCGGGAGCGGTGACAGGGAGCAGCTTGGCTGTTATTTCTTCCCTCCATGGGTAGGGGGGGTTGGTTGTCCCGGGGCCCGGTGATGGGGGTAGGGATGGATGGCAGGTGGGTTACGGGGCCTGGTGAGGTGCAGGGTCGCGGGGGCAGCGCTGTGCCGCACAGCACGGTGGTACTCACTCAGCCAATGACGAGGACACAGTTCTCGGTAAAACACACGGCTGGATGGACGGGTCCCACAGGCGGCTGCGGTGTTGTTTCTCCCGGCAGGTTGGTGATGACTGCCTTTCCCTGCACCTATATACGGTAGATGGTGCCAATGGGTTCCCACCGGTAACCCACTCCCCAGCTTGGATATGGTCTGGAGGAGCCCCTTTTGCCCGCAGGCGCTGGCCCTGAGAAACGGTTGCCTTGGCGGTGGCGGTGTCTCCCTCACTTGGTTGGACTGTTGCCTTCTGTCGGGACTTGGCTGTTGGGAAACCCAGGAGGTTCCCTTCACTAACGAATTTGGCAAATTCACGGCGACTCCTAGCCTTGCCGGGGTCCGTAAGCCCCTGCCAGATGGTGCTGGCTTCTCTTTGCATACCGGTCCGGTACCGCCGGGCCACCGCCCGTCCACGGTCCTTACGGTAGACTCCAATCAGCCACTCCTGCAGACGGTCACCACCGTCTGCCAAGCTTTCTGTCGGCCACACACCCGGACGCTGTCAGTTAGTTGCTCCACTACTACTTCCCCTCCTTCCACTTTCACCTCCAAAGCTAATCTGTCTCTTTTCCCACCTCCAGGACTGTGAACTCCTCGGTGGGCGGGACCAACCGCCTGGCCCACCCCCTGGTGTGGACATCAGCCCCTGGAGGAAGGCAACAAGGGTTTTATGTCTGACTTCGGTGTGCCTGCTGGGAGTGTGGGGTGTGTGGGTGTTGTGCTCTGTGGCCCCTGGCTTGTCCAGGGCGCCACAAGTGCGACCGGGCCCGGCAGCTTTTAGGGGCCTGCTCTGCAGATCAGCAAGCAGCTCCTTTCTGTGAGAGGAGCTGCGCTGATCTGGCGCAGACCACGCGGCCGCTGTATGACCCGGTTCCTCCGCCGCTGACAGCGGGCCCCCCTGCCCGTTGTCAGCGGCGGCAGCACCAGGCCCCCCTTCCCCGTCAGCACGCAGAGCAACAATTAAGGAGCGTGGAGTGGCCCGTGCAGCTCCACGCTCCTTCATTCTCCCTCTGTGCCTGCGCGGTGACATCACTCCTGTGCGTCCCCTGTGCACAGAGCGCAGGGCGGGAGGACGCCGACCGCAGCTGCAGGGCAGCAGAGGAGAGATGAGGATGGAGCAGCGGGGAACGAGGACACGTGAGGATAGCAGCGGGGGAACGAGGAGAGAGGTAAAAACGTGTTTGTTTTTTTTAAAAAAATCAATGAATGGCCGGGGAGGCTTCCAGCAGTATATAGGGAGCATGGGGGAGGCTGCCAGCAGTATATAGGGAGCATGGGGGAGCTGCCAGCAGTATATAGGGAGCATGGGGGAGGCTGCCAGCAGTATATAGGGAGCATGGGGGAGGCTGCCAGCAATATATAGGGAGCATGGGGGAGGCTGCCAGCAGTATATAGGGAACATGGGGGAGGCTGCCAGCAGTATATAGGGAGCATGGGGGAGGCTGCCAGCAGGATATAGGGAGCATGGGGGAGGCTGCCAGCAGTATATAGGGACCATGGGGGAGCTGCCAGCAGTATATCGGGAGCATGGGGGAGGCTGCCAGCAGTATATAGGGAGCATGGTGGAGGCTGCCAGCAGTATATAGGGAGCATGGGAGAGGCTGCCAGCAATATATAGGGAGCATGGGGGAGGCTGCCAGCAGTATATAGGGAGAATGGGGGAGCTGCCAGCAGTATATAGAGAGCATGGGGGGGTCTGCCAGCAGTATATAGGGAGCATGGGGGAGCTGCCAGCAGTATATAGGGAGCATGGGGAGCTGCCAGTGTGACGCCCTGGGCAAGCCAGGGGTCACAGGTCATGACACCACCACACTCTACACCCCGGATAGGTACACCAAAGCTACACAAAAATCCTTGTTGCCTTCCTCCAGGGGCTGATGTCCACACCAGGGGGCGGGCCAGGCGGTTGGCTCCGCCCACTGAGGAGTTCACAGCCCTGGAGGCGGGAAAACCAGGCAGATAGAGTTAAGCTAGGGAAGTGAAGGAGTGAAGAGATCAGTTTAGGAGTTGAAGTGAAGTGTTAGAGGAGCAAGAGAGAGGAGGAAAGGTGAAGAGAAAGTGACAGTTGAGGAAGCCTGAAGTTGGTCCGGGTGTGTGCCCCGGACTGAGACAGCAAGGTTAGCAGACGGCGGTGACTGTCTGCAGGAGAGGCTGATCGGAGGTTGCCGAAAGGACCATGGACGGGTGGTGGCCCGGCGGTACCGGAGCGGTATACGAAGAGAAGCCAGCACCATTGGCAGGGGCCTTTCGGATCCCGGCAAGGCTAGGAGTCGCCGTGAATTTGCCAAATCCGTCAGTGAAGGGGACCTCTGGGTCTCCCAACAACCAAGTCCCGATTGAAGGCCACAGTCCAACCGTTAGAGAGAGAGACACCGCCACCGCCAAGGCACCAGTTTCTCAGGGCCAGCGCCTGCAGGCAAAGAGGGGCTCCTCCGGCACATATCCAAGCCGGGGAGCGGGTTACCGGTGGGAACCCATCGCTACCAACATTTCATTAGGTGCAGGGACAGAGACCGTCACCGTCAACTACCGGGGAAAAGCAACAGCAGCCGTCCGTGGGAACCGTCTTTCCAGCCGTGTGTTTTACCGAGAACTGTGTCACCGTCTCAGGCTGAGTGAGTACCACAGTGCCGTGAGGCACAGCACTGCCCCCGCGTCCCTGCACCCCACCAAGCCCTGCACCGGCCCTGCCATCCAGCATCCCCCACCTCATCACTGGGCCCCGGGACAACCAACCCCCTACCCACGGAGGGGAGAACTAACAACTTTGCTGCTCCCTGTCACCGCTCCCGGGATCCCCATACAGAGCAGCGGTGGTGTCCATACAATCACCACAACCGTGGGTGGCGTCACGGACAATAAACTATCCCAAAAACCAAACCCCTTTCACTCACGGGCGAGGAGCGCCGCTCGAGTCCCCGGGATCCGGCCCATCGCTCGAGCCACCGAGCAGCAGCAGGCCGCAGCAGCAGCGGCAGCCGGACCCGAGCAGTTGGAGAGTGCAGCGTCCCCTCCTCCGCCCGCGACACCAGCAGTATATAGGGAGCATGGGGGAGGCTGCCAGCAGCATATAGGGAGCATGGGGGGAGGGTGCCAGCAGTATATAGGGAGCATGGGGGAGGCTACCAGCAGTATATAGGGAGCATGGGGGAGCTGCCAGCAGTATATAGGGAGCATGGGGGAGGCTGCCAGCAGTATATAGGGAGCATGGGGGAGCTGCCAGCAGTATATAGGGAGCATGGGGGAGGCTGCCAGCAGTATATAGGGAGCATGGGAGGGCTGCCAGCAGTATACAGGGAGCATGGTGGAGCTGCCAGCAGTATACATGGAGTATGGGGGAGCTTCCAGCAGTATACAGGGAGCATGGGGGAGCTGCCAGTGTGGCACCCTGGACTAGCCAGGTCATCACAGGTACTACAACACGCACCCCCACCCTGAGACAGGTACATCAGCCAGACACAAAATCCTTGTTGCCTCCCTCCAGCGGCTGATGTTCACATCAGGTGGGGTGGAGCCAGGCGGTTGGCCCCACCCACTGTGGAGCTCACAGTCCTGGAGGCGGGAAAGGAAGTGAGTTCAGTTAAGAGTGCAGTTAGGGAAGTGAGAGTGAGAGGGGTGTGGAGCAAACTGACCGTGTCCGGGTGTGTGGCCCGGGCACTTAGAGCAAGGTTGGCAGACGGTGGTGGCCGTCTGCAGGAGAGGCAGATTAACGCGGAACCGTAGGACCGGGGACGGGTGGTGGCCCGCCGGTACTGAACCGGGGAGCGAAGTGAAGCCAGCACACTCAGGCAGGGCCTGCGGACCCCGACCAGGCTTGGAGCCGCTATTAAAGGTCAAATCCGTCAGTGACCGGAACCCCAGGAGTTTCCTAACAGCCAAGACCCGATTGAAGTCAACCGTCCAACCAACATAAGGAAATACAGCTACCGCCACAATTAGAGTTCCAAGGGCCAGTGCCTGCGGGCAAAAGGGCTCCTCCGGCACATACACACGATGGGGAGCGGGTTATCGGTGGGAATCCATCGGGAACGAACATACACAAAGGTGCAGGGAAAGGCAGCCACCACTAACCGTCCAGGAGAAGCCACAGCAGCCGGCTGCGGGACCCGTCCATCCAGCCGTTTGGTTTACCAGAGACTTTGCGTACCTTTGTGGCTGAGTGAGTACTACCGTGCCGTCTGGCACCGCGCTGCGCAGTCCAAGCGACCCTGCACCCATCCAACCCTGCCTCCCTGTCATCTCACCGGGCCCCGGGACCACCAACCCCTACCCACGGAGGGGGAAAACGACATCCCAGCTGCTCCCTGCCATCGCTCCCGGGATCCCCGTCACCAGCAGCGGTGGTGCCCAACCTTACCACAACTCATGGGTGGTGTCACGGACCAATTCCCCAAACCAAACTACCCCCTTTCACTCACGAGTGAGGAGCGCCGCTCGAGTCCCCGGATCCGGCCCACCGCTCGAGACACCGAGCAGCCATCGCAGCAGCGCCGGACCCGAGCGTTAGCGAGCGCAGCACAGCAGCGTCCTTCCCCGCCCACGACACCAGCAGTATACAGGGAGCATGGGGGAGCTGCCAGCAGTATACAGGGAGCATGGGGGAGCTGCCAGCAGTATACAGGGAGCATGGGGGAGCTGCCAGCAGTATACATGGAGTATGGGGGAGCTGCCAGCAGTATAGAGGGAGCATGGAGAGGCTGCCAGCAGTATACATGGAGCGTGGGGGGGGGGCTTGCATTATACATGGAGCATGGGCGGCTGGCTGCATTATACAAGGGGGGCTGGCTGCATTATACATGGGGGGCTGGCTGCATTATACATGGGGGGCTGGGGTGAATTATAATATATGGAGGACTATGGGACGCAGTATAATATATGGAGTACTATGGGGTGAATTATAATACATGGAGAACTATGGGAAATGCACTATAATACATGAAGGACTGTGGTGCATTATAATACATGGAGGACTGTGGTGCAGTATTATATATTGAGGACTGTGGTGCAGTATAATATATGGAGAACTATGGGAAATGCATTATAATACATGGAGGACTGTGGTGCATTATAATACATGGAGGACTATGGGAAATACATTATAATACAGGGAGGACTATGGAGCTGCATTCTAATATATGAAGGGTTATGTGGGACCCTTTATACTATACGGAAGGCTATGTGGGGGCCATTATAGTATTTGGAGATCTATATACAAGGGGGGACAAAGATACAAGCAGGGGATGGGAACTTTTTGTGCTGAGGGAAAAGGCTCTTTCCCTCAGCACCCTGTTTCCCCATGCTCTGCTATACATCTCTCAGCACCCAGCTTTCCCATGCTCTGCTATACATCTCTTAGCACCCAGCTTTCCCATACTCTGCTATACATCTCTTAGCACCCAGCTTTCCCATGCTCTGCTATACATCTCTCAGCACCCAGCTTTCCCATGCTCTGCTATACATCTCTCAGCACCCAGCTTTCCCATGCTCTGCTATACATCTCTTAGCACCCAGCTTTCCCATGCTCTGCTATACATCTCTCAGCACCCAGCTTTCCCATTCTCTACTATACATCTCTCAGCACCCAGCACCCAGCACCCATGCTCTGATGTGCATATAGCAGAGCATGCGGAAGCTGGGTGCCGATGACAAGATGGATATCAGAAAATAAGGAAGCTGGGTCCTGAGGGAAAGAGCCAAGTGTCAGCGTCATTATCCCATACCCCAAGTGTCAGTGTGCCCAGGTCCGAAGTTTGCACCGGGGCCCATCAAACTCTAGTTACGCCACTAGTAGGAACCTAGGTACTTCTGCAGAAGTGGGCTGTAGATAGTAAGACGATAACACAGAGATGAAGAGTTTCAGTTATTTATGTTATGTATTTGAAAAGTATTTTGCAAGCTCTTTGCCACTAATTGCAACTGATGTCTCTGGTCCACTGTGTAAAACAGAAGATGAAGAGAATACCAAGACTTGTGCCTGCTATCTACTGTATATATAGTATACAAGTTCCGCAGTAAACAATCATCTAGGATAACAAAGTGGACTAATTTTCCTTTTAGATTGCATAAACCCATATCATCATACACTATGTGACCTAAGTGAGGGATACCAAAGTCAAACCGTAATACACATGTAGGAAGGCAGCGCCTGGCTGCTTGGTCTCTGCGCTCCTATTTTTAGGGATCCCTGTGCCCTGTGTATGGGTACGACTCTGTGTAGAGTGCTTGGCACTCATTTCATTCCTGGGGCTCTATTTAACTTCCTGTTCTCCAATGCAGTGACCGCTGTGAAGAGACCACGACACACCAGGATTTTCTTAACCATACTCGTTTTTACTTGTTCTTAACACCTTCATGGCAGACATGGTAACAATTATCCTTTCACCCTAACTGGGGAAAGGGGAAATACTCTTTCTTGCTTAACCTAAGTCCCCCAATATGAGTATAGCAGTCACCGTCAAGTATTCCCTGTCAGCTTCTGTCACCGTTCTGACATAGTCTTTGGTAGTCTGGGATCGTCTCCTTATCACTCCTTGTCCGTTCCAATCCCACATGATTTAACCGAGCCCACTGGGGTGAGCCGTAGGCTCCGAACATTTAGAGGTGGCCTCAGGTTCCGGGACCGGCCCTTGCACCTAGGCCCACAACTTATCCTGTTCCTATTCGAACCCACTCTGTTTCTCGACCCTAAGATGCCTGCTTTTAATACTCTTTCTCCTTCTCTCACTATCGTTAACCCTATATTATCTAACATCATAGTGTGGCGCCCTGGACAAGCCAGGACGTCACAGGTACTGCAACAACACACCCCACACCCCGGCTAGGCACATCTAGTTCAAACACAAATCCTTGTTGCCTCCCTCCAGGGGCTGATGTCCACACCAGGAGGTGGGCCAGGCGGTTAGCCCCGCCCACCGAGGAGTTCACAGTCCTGGAGGCGGGAAAATGAGTGAGATTAGTTTTGAGTTTTGGAAAGTGAAGTGGTAGTAGAGGAGACTGACCGTGTCCGGGTGCGTGGCCCAGGCACATTATTATTATTATTATTTATTTATAGAGCACCATTAATTCCATGGTGCTGTACATGAGAAGGGGGTTACATACAAAATACGTATACAAGTTACAGTAGACAGACTAGTACAGAGGGAAGAGGGCCCTACCCTTGCGGGCTTACATTCTATAGGATTATGGGGAGGAGACAATAGGTGGGGTGTAGGTCAGGCGGCAGCTCCGCACGGTGGTCGGGCGGCAGCTCCGCACGGTGGTCGGGCGGCAGCTCCGCACGGTGGTCGGGCGGCAGCTCCGCACGGTGGTCGGGCGGCAGCTCCGCACGGTGGTCGGGCGGCAGCGAGTTCATTGTAGATTGTAGGCATTTCGGAACAGGTGCGTTTTCAGGTTCCGTTTGAAGTTTGCAAGGGTAGGGGATAGTCTGACGTGTTGAGGCAGCGAGTTCCAGGAGACTGGGGATGCTCGGGAGAAGTCTTGGAGTCGGTTGTGTGAGGAGCGAATGAGAGAGGAGGAGAGGAGGAGATCTTGGGAGGACCGGAGGTGACGTGTTGGAGTGTAGTGGGAGAGTAGTTCGGAGATGTACGGAGGGGAAAGATTATGCACAGCTTTGTAGGTCAGTGTTAGAAGTTTGAATTGGATACGGTGGAAGATTGGAAGCCAGTGGAGGGACATGCAGAGGGGAGAAGCGGGGTGGTATTGAGGAGAGAGGTGGATAAGTCGGGCAGCAGAGTTAAGGATGGACTGGAGAGGGGCAAGCGTGTTGGCAGGGAGGCCACAGAGGAGGATGTTACAGTAGTCGAGGCGGGAGATTATGAGGGCATGCACTAGCATTTTAGTTGATTGCAAATTGAGGAAAGGGCGGATTCTGGAAATATTTTTGAGTTGAAGACGGCAGGAGGTGGTGAGGGATTGGATGTGTGGTATGAAGGATAAGGCAGAGTCAAAGGTCACTCCGAGGCAGCGAGGTTGGCAGACGGTGGTGACCGTCTGCAGGAGGGGCTTATTGGAGTGAACCGTAAGGACCGGAGAAGGGCGGTGGCCCGACGGTACCGGATCGGGGAACAAAGAGAAGCCAGTGTTGCGGGCGGGGAGGGCGCTGCGCTCACCCACTGCTCTGGTCCGGCTGCTGCTGTTGTTCGCTCGGTCGGTGGCTCGAGCGGTGGGCTGGATCCCGGGGACTCGAGCGGCGCTCCTCGCTCGTGAGTGAAAGGGGTGGTTTGGGGATATTGTCCGTGACGCCACCCACGGTTGTGGTGAAGTTGTGACACCACCGCTGCTCTGGACGGGGATCCCGGGAGCGATGACAGGGAGCAGCTTGGATGTTGGTTCTCTCCTCCGTGGGTAGGGGGGTTGGTTGTCCCGGGGCCCCGGTAAGAGTTAGGGATGGCAGGCGGGCTACGGGGCCTGGTGAGGTGCAGGGCCGTGGGGTCAGCGCGGTGCCGCACGGCACAGTGGTACTCACTCAGCCAATGAATAATGCAGAGTCTCCGGTAAAACAAACGGATGGATGGACGGGTCCCACAGGCGGTGTTTCTCCTCCCGGTAGGTTGATGGTGACTGCCTTTCCCTGCACCTGTGTTGTGTTTACGGTTCCAATGGCTTCCCACCGGTAACCCGCTCCCCAGCTTGGATGGATACTGAGGGAGCCCCTTTTGCCCGCAGGCTCTGGCCCTGGGAACTATAGCCTTGGCGGTGACTGTGTTTCCCTTTACGGTGTGAGCTGTTGCCTTCAATCTGGTCTTGACTGTTGGGAAACCCCGGAGGTTCCCTTCGCTAACGGATTTGACCAGTTTTACGGCGACTCCTAGCCTTGTCGGGGTCCGTAGGCCCTACCGGATGGTGCTGGCTTCTCTTCACTCCCCGATCCAGTACCGGCGGGCCACCACCCATCCCTGGTCCTTATGTGGCGCCCTGGAAAAGCCAGGGGCCACAGAGCACAACATCCACACACCCCACACTCCCAGCAGGCACACCGAAGTCAGAACACAAAACCCTTGTTGCCTTCCTCCAGGGGCTGATGTTCACACCAGGGGGTGGGCCAGGTGGTTGGCCCCGCCCACCGAGGAGTTCACAGTCCTGGAGGCGGGATAAGTAAACAGATTAGTTTTGGAGGCGAAAGTGAGAGGAAGGAAAGTGGTAGTGGAGCAACTATCTGACAGCGTCCGGGTGTGTGGCCCGGGCGAGACAGCAAGGTTGGCAGATGGTGGTGACCGTCTGCAGGAGTGGCCTATCGGAGTTTACCGTAAGGACCGAGGACGGGCGGTGGCCCGGCGGTACCGGACCGGTACGCAAAGAAAAGCCAGCACCATCTGGCAGGGGCTTACGGACCCCGGCAAGGCTAGGAGTCGCCGTGAATTTGCCGAATTCGTTAGTGAAGGGAACCTCCTGGGTTTCCCAACGACCAAGTCCCGACAGAAGGCAACAGTCCAACCAAAGTGAGGGAGACACCGCCACCGCCAAGGCAACCGTGTCTCAGGGCCAGAGCCTGGGGGCAAAAGGGGCTCCTCCGGTCCACATCCAAGCCGGGGAGCGGGTTACCGGTGGGAACCCATTGGAACCGTTTACCGTACATAGGTGCAGGGAAAGGCAGTCATCACCAACCTGCCGGGAGACAACAACACCGCAGCCGTCTGTAGGACCCGTCCATCCAGCCGTGTGTTTTACCCAGAACTGTGTCCTCATCATTGGCTGAGTGAGTACCACCGTGCCGTGCGGCACAGCGCTGCCCCCGCGACCCTGCACCTCACCAGGCCCCGTAACCCGCCTGCCATCCATCCCTACCCCATCACCGGGCCCCGGGACAACCAACCCCCTACCCACGGAGGGGAGAAATAACAACAAAGCTGCTCCCTGTCACCGCTCCCGGGATCCCCGTCCAGAGCAGCGGTGGTGTCACTAATATCACCACAACCGTGGGTGGCATCACGGACAATAATCAAAACCCCCACAATCAAAATCCCCTCTTCACTCACGGGCGAGGAGCGCCGCTCAAGTCCCCGGGATCTGGCCCACCGCTCGAGCCACCACCGAGCAGCAGCGGCAGCAGCAGCAGCGGCCGGACCCGAGCAGTGGGAGAGTGCAGCGTCCCCTCCTCTGCCCGCGACACTTACAGTTCACTCAAATCAGCCTCTCCTGCAGACGGTCACCACCGTCTGCCAACCTTGCTGTATGTGCCCGGGCCACACACCCGGACACGGTCAGTCTCCTCTACTCCACTTCACTCTCTCACTCCCAAAACTAATCTGACTCCTTTTCCCGCCTCCAGGACTGTGAACTCCTCGGTGGGTGGGGCCAACCGCCTGGCCCACCCCCTGGTGTGGACATCAGCCCCTGGAGGGAGGCAACAAGGATTTGTGTTTGACTTCGGTGTGCCTAGCCGGGGTGTGGGGTGTGTTGATGTAGTACCTGTGACGTCCTGGCTTGTCCAGGGCGCCACACCAGCACCATTCGGCAGGGCTTACGGACCCCGACCAGGCTAGGAGTCGCCGTAAAACCGGTCAAATCCGTTAGCGAAGGGAACCTCCGGGGTTTCCCAGCAGTCAAGACCCGATTGAAGGCAACAGCTCACACCGTGAAGGGAAACACAGTCACCGCCAAGGCTACAGTTCCCAGGGCCAGAGCCTGCGGGCAAAAGGGGCTCCCTCAGCATCCATCCAAGCTGGGGAGCGGGTTACCGGTGGGAAGCTATTGGAACCGTGAACACAACACAGGTGCAGGGAAAGGCAGTCACCACCAACCTACCGGGAGAACTACCGCAGCCGTCTGTGGGACCCGTCCATCCAGCCGTTTGTTTTACCGGAGACTTTGCATTCATCATTGGCTGAGTGAGTACCATCGTGCCGTGTGGCACAGTGCTGCCCCCGCGACCCTGCACCTCACCAGGCTCCGTAGCCCGCCTGCCATCCCTCACTGGGCCCCGGGACAACCAACCCCCCTACCCACGGAGGGGAGAAACAACATCCAAGCTGCTCCCTGTCATCGCTCCCGGGATCCCCGTCCAGAGCAGCGGTGGTGTCACAACCTCACCACAACCGTGGGTAGTGTCACGGACAATATCACTAAACCAAACAACCCCCCTTTCACTCACGGGCGAGGAGCGCCGCTCGAGTCCCCGGGATCCGGCCCACCGCTTGAGCCACCGAGCAGCAGCAGCAGCCGGACCCGAGCAGTGGGTGAGCGCAGTGTCCCCTCCCCGCCCGCAACAACTGGGCGTCACGAACAGGATCTTACCGCTCTGCCATCTGGTAGAGGTGCGCCTTGTGACCGCCGGAGGTGTCCGGACGAAAAATTTGAGAAGCCGCCATTTTGGGCGCGAAAAATCCCCGCTCGAGCGTCTTCCCGAGTAGTGGAGGCGCGAAAACCAAAACCCCGCCCCTGTGGAGGAGGAGCCGGAAAAAGACTAAGGGGGACGCGGATCGCGTCTGGCCGCATGTAGCCCGCGGCTATAAAAGCAGGGACGCCAGGACCCTGCGGCCATCTTTTTGTTCCTGAAAGAGGCCGCCGAAGCGATGTACCAACCGTCCCGCAGCACCGTAGCCCCCGCGCCTGAAACCGCGGCGTGGGTGGAGGTCTGGACTGCTCAGCTGCAACAACGGCTGCAGATCAGAGTGCAACTCCTCTTGGAGGAGTGGGAGGCCGACATGGCGGAGGTGGTGGTGGCCATACGAAGACGCGAGGTGGAGGGAGTCTTGGAAGAGAGGGTAAGTGACCCACGCCCCTGTACCCCTAGTGGGTCGGTCATCACGGCCGAGGGGCCCGGTCTACACCCTCTCGCCCTGCTACCTCTCCCGCTACCCGTGTTGGCTGCTGCTGCCTCGTCACTAGGCCCGCTACCACCACAACCGGTAGCGGTACCCCGCCAATCCGCTCAGGCGGACCAACCTGCAGCCGGGGCCCGTGACCACCCGGAGACGCTCCCTTGGAAGATGCCGAAATCCGAGGCCGTCAGCGGAGAGATACCTGAGGCACCTGTAATGATCGTGCCTGAGCCCGAATCGGTTCCGACAGGCCGCTCCGTGCAGGAGGTTAAGCGGGAGACTGTCCCTGTGCCCATCCCCCACGCCTCGGCTGAGGCCGCGCCGGGTTGCCGCTGTAAGGCAGCACCCCAGGCCATGACACCGCGGGACCTTCCCCCCAGAATGCCAGTACTGGGCAGCATGAAGGAGGTCTCGCGGGGCCCGACCCGTGCGCTGGGGCCCGCAGTAGCCCCTTACTGGGACAGGGAACAGACCCCGCTGGGCCAGGAGATCGCGGAGAGGGAAAGGAGGAAGGCGGAGCTGGTAGCCCGTACGATTAAGGAGAAAGAAAGCCTCCGCCAAGCCACCTTCCGTGTACGGGGCCCGCTCTATGAAGGACAAGTGAGGAGGTTTGACGTCCGTCGGGGGTACGGGTTTATATATGAGCCGGGCCTGGAGGCCGAAATCTTTGTGGCCCGACGGGACGTCAATGCCCACCTGCCGGAGGACCACCCGGGCCGCAACCTGATGTCGGGGGACTTGGTCCAATACACTCGGCATTGTGGGGAGAGGGGTTGGTTTGCTCTGGACGCAAAGCTGAGGGGCAGTCAGGAGGCCCGAGTAACAGTCCGGCCCCCTCCCCCGGCCGACACCGTGGATTTGGAGTGAGTCAGCGGTCTACCGTTGTCAGCAAGTTGTCCCCGTTGGGACCACCAGTTTAAAAGTTTTTGAATGATAAGAGTGAATCACATGAAGATGTAACCAGATTAGCACTTTGATTAAACCGGCCGTTGCCGGCAACCAGTCCCCGTGGGGACTTCCTGCAACCGTTGCATAAGGAACTTCTTACGGACAAGCCCAAGAACTTGCAGGGCAACCACAAACTTAGTGGGATGTAAATAAAAATGTTTTGGCTTGATACCGTTACCGCCTCCGGAGAGGCTGATTTGGAGGATGGGCCTGGAGGAAAGAGATGGCCCAGGCCCGCCACTACCGTAACCGGTGGCGATCCTCCGGGGGTTCAGGGGTCCCCATGGATGTGGGTCCCCTGAAAGAGACAGAACCCGCTCAGGCAGCCTGGTGATGGACTGGGGCAAGGGGTGCTGCCCACTTCTTAGGGGCAGCATCAGGGCCAGGTTGTTTGGGTGGGAGAAGAGCGGAAGCCGTTACCGTTTGCAACGTTTAAGTACTGTACCTCCCGTAAGGGAAGTTTTATATAAAAATGCTTGTTTTTACTGTTTTATATGTTTTACCCCTTTTTCTACAGTTAACCAAAAATAAAACCGGTGATGGACGGGCAGCCCGCGGACGGTCTGCATTTTACTGAGGGGGAATGTGGCGCCCTGGACAAGCCAGGACATCACAGGTACTGCAACAACACACCCCACACCCCGGCTAGGCACATCTAGGTCACACACAAATCCTTGTTGCCTCCCTCCAGGGGCTGATGTCCACACCAGGGGGTGGGCCAGGCGGTTGGCCCTGCCCACCGAGGAGTTCACAGTTCTGGAGGCAGGAAAAGGAGTGAGATTAGTTTTGAGTTTTGGAAAGGGAAGTGGTAGTAGAGGAGACTGACCGTGTCCGGGTGCGTGGCCCGGGCACATACAGCAAGGTTGGCAGACGGTGGTGACCGTCTGCAGGAGGGGCTGATTGGAGTGAACCGTAAGGACCGGGGATGGGCGGTGGCCCGACGGTACCGGATCGGGAAACAAAGAGAAGCCAGCACCATTCGGCAGGGCTTACAGACCCCGACCAGGCTAGGAGTCGCCGTAAAACCGGTTAAATCCGTTAGCGAAGGGAACCTCCGGGGTTTCCCAACAGTCAAGACCCAATTGAAGGCAACAGCTCACACTGTGAAGGGAAACACAGTCACCGCCAATGCTACAGTTCCCAGGGCCAGAGCCTGCGGGCAAAAGGGGCTCCCTCAGCATCCATTCAAGCTGGGGAGCGGGTTACCAGTGGGAAGCCATTGGAACCGTGAACACAACACCGGTGCAGGGAAAGGCAGTCACCACCAACCTACCGGGAGAACTACCGCAGCCGTCTATGGGACCCGTCCATCCAGCCATTTGTTTTACCGGAGACTTTGCATTCATCATTGGCTGAGTGAGTACCACCGTGCCGTGCGGCACAGTGCTGCCCCCGCGACCCTGCACCTCACCAGGCCCCGTAGCCCGCCTGCCATCCCTCCCTCACTGGGCCCCGGGACAACCAACCCCCCTACCCACGGAGGGGAGAAACAACATCCAAGCTGCTCCCTGTCATCGCTTCCGGGATCCCCGTCCAGAGCAGCGGTGGTGTCACAACCTCACCACAACCGTGGGTGGCGTCACGGACAATATCCCTAAACCAAACAACCCCCCTTTCACTCACGGACGAGGAGCGCCGCTCGAGTCCCCGGGATCCGGCCCACCGCTCGAGCTACCGAGCAGCAGCAGCCGGACCCAAGCAGTGGGTGAGCGCAGCGTCCCCTCCCCGCCCGCGACAATAGCTACAACCTTACTACGTTGTGTCCTGGGTGTGCATTGCCTAAAATAGCTACTAAATACTAAACCCTATGTAACTAATACATATAGTTTATAACTTTACATCATTACCACATATACAAATAATAATAATAATAATAATAAAAAAATACAGGACAACCATTGTTATGTGCACTCCTGGGGAGGGGTTGAGCACTTCCTACACACACATGTGGCGCCCCTGTGGCTTCAGTCGCCACAGGGTACGCAACCTCACTTAAGGTGACTTATCCCGGGTCCAGTGGAGGTCGGTGCAGGTATCACATACATTTCATACAATACACACTGTAGGTTGCCCTCCCCACTGGGGACTGGACTAGGGTCGGGTCTTAAGGTTGCTAACCAAACACTGGGGCATCCACCCACTAGCGACAGGGACCCAGGGGAAGAGCAGCCACCAGGGGGGCAGAAGGAGTCACACATACCGAGAGTCGAGTTCCGGGAGGCAACAGGACAGGAGCTCATCACCGGTAGCTCCTGTAGGACAAAGGAGAAAATATGGTTACTGAGGAGAGAGCTTCATTGCTCCCTCGGAATCGGCGCAGTGCAGAGTGCATAGCCCTAGGGTGGAACATACTCTACTTTGGACCACCAGAATCTGCTGGACAGGGGGATTCCAAATCCCTCTGGCCACCAGGAGATCCCGGAGCACAATGGCACATAGGATCCAGAGACGTGATTACAGTCAGACCCCACAGCGGATCTGCGCCCCTGCACATGGGACGGGAACCGAATTACAAGAACTGGAGTCCCCAAGTAGTTTCTGTCCACAGGGATCCACTCTAAACGCTAAAGGGGCAAGGGCCTACAGGTTACCGCACCAGTACTGACCTCCGAAGGATCCGGGATCAGCTGGAGCTCAACATGGCAGAGACCACCACCTCCGGGCAACCAAAGGACAGTGAGTAAAGACCTGGAACCGCAACTGCCATGTCTGTCCTTCATTGCTGTTGCCGTCTCCCTGTGCTTCGGCGCCAATGGCCACTACTACTTCCATCATCCTCCCTGGGGCCTAGCTTCCCCTGCGGGAAGCTGAACCATCCCGCAGCGGTGGATAATCCCTGGCCGCGTACCACAGGTGGCGTCATGAGACAACCACAATTCCCATTATCCTCATTACCAATTCTCATCCCATCTCAAATTTCCCTTTGTGGACACCTCAGGGTCACGAAACCGGGCAGCGCCACCCGTAACATCCCCTGACCCTCACCGGCCCGGTGACAAGTATTTCCCAAGATCCAGTGGGGTGCTCCACACACACCCAATGGAACCTATTTCACTGATGCCTGAGGTCACTGCGCTACACCTTGACCCATGTGACCCTTAAGGCCGCTTTACACGCTACGATTTATCTGACGATCTAATTAGCGATGTGACACGCCCAGATCGTAGTTACGATTTGCCGAGATCGCTCATAGGTCATTTAACGATGCCGGATGTGCGTCACGAATCCGTGAACCCGACGACATATCATCAGATAAATCGTAAGGTGTAACGCCGCCTTTACACTTGGACCCATAGAGTGTCACAGATCCATTCATAAATCCGTGAAAATGACAGGTCCGGGAATTAAATCTGTGATCTGTCCTGTTCTGAACTGATGTTGATGAACATATAGGATGTACTTAGCGGGGTCTGTGTGCTGTCTGATAAAAAAAATTGAGTATCACGCCAACATTCACAAAGGCATTTGAATGCAGCCTTAGGCCCCCTTCACACGTCTGTATAAAACAAGTACATGAAAAAACAGCACTGGTGTGGTGTCATTAGTGTTTTGGATCAGTGTGTCATCAGTTTGTCCATTCTTACCATCAGTGTTTTTTCCAGCATGTATATATAAAAAATAATTACATAACAAAGCTTCTCCTATACTTTGCATTGTTAAACACAAAGAGTACACAGAGGGAACACAGATGCCATCTACAGTATGTGCCGTATATTTTACTCATGTTTTTCATTGACCCATAAACTTGCATTGGCCCTTGTGATCCGTGCTGCCAGAAAAACAGGCAGGTGAGCAGCCCTATCTATATATATAATTGCCTTATTCTGTCTGTCTGTCTGTCTGTCTGTCTTGCTCCAAAATTGTGTCCTTATGGTGACACAAAGCTGATTGGCCGCTGGGCTCGCCATGTCCCCGCCTCCCCGCACGGATTGGCCGCTCGCCCAGGCTGCGCCCCCACACGGATTGGCCGGCCGCTCGCCCAGGCTCCGCCCCCCCACAGATTGGCCTCTCGCCCCGGCACCCTGCAGGCATTGGCAACTCGGCCACGCCCCGCCCCCTCACGCAATGCACGCTAGCTCTGGCCCCGCCCCCCCACGCATTCCCCGAATCGACACGGTCACGACTCCCAGGTGAGTACTGTACCCCCGGGAGCCCACATCAGCGTACGCCGCCAAACCAGCCGACACATACCCTCTCATTGCTGGGGCTGGCTGGCGTATGCTGGTGTGGGCTCCCGTGCGAGCGGGGGACGAGATACGCTGGTAACCATGGTAGCATAGTTACCAGCGCATCAAGGTCGAGCAGCGGCGGAATATACACACACGCACACACATAACAGCACACACACACACATACACACACACACACATACACACACATGAGATCACACTCACTCTCACACACACCTCACACACACATCACATCGCATCCACACATCAAGGTCCTGCAGCGGCGGAACATACACACACGCACACACATAACAGCACACACACACACATCAGATCACACTCACTCTCACACACACCTGACACACACATCACATCGCATCCACACACTCACAACATCCTGGGATATCGCTTGCTTCTCGGCGGCGATACTGTGCTGTGAGCTTCCATGACCTGCCGGATGATCACATGGCCAGAAGCATGTGGTATCGCCGGATGTTGTGAGTGTGAGCGCGTATGTGCAATATCGTCAATGTGTGTGTGCGTGAGTGTATGCGATCGGGTGTGTGTGAGTGTATGCGATTGGGTGTGTGTGAGTGTATGCGATCGGGTGTGTGTGAGTGTATGCGATCGGGGGTGTGTGTGAGTGTATGCGATCGGGTGTGTGTGTGTGTATGCGATCGGGTGTGTGTGTGTGTGTATGCGATCGGGTGTGTGTGAGTGTATGCGATCGGGTGTGTGTGAGTGTATGCGATCGGGTGTGTGTGAGTGTATGCGATTGGGTGTGTGTGAGTGTATGCGATCGGGTGTGTGTGAGTGTATGCGATCGGGGGTGTGTGTGAGTGTATGCGATCGGGTGTGTGTGTGTGTATGCGATCGGGTGTGTGTGTGTGTATGCGATCGGGTGTGTGTGAGTGTATGCGATCGGGTGTGTGTGAGTGTATGCGATCGGGTGTGTGTGAGTGTATGCGATCGGGTGTGTGTGAGTGTATACGATCGGGGGTGTGTGTGAGTGTATGCGATCGGATCTGTGAGTGTCGGCAGAGGAGCACGGCGTGCTGGAGGAGGCTGGGAGGAGAGAGGCTGATCCTGGGGATGGCTGGGATGGGGAGGCTGAGAGAAGAGAGGCTGATGCTGGGGGAGGCTGAGGCTGGGATAGGCTGGGAGGAGAGAGGCTGATGCTGGGGACCGAAAAGGCTGATGCTGGGAGGAGAGAGGCTGATGCTGGGGGAGGCTGAGGCTGGGGTAGGCTGGGAGGAGAGAGGCTGATGCTGGGAGGAGAGAGGCTGATGCTTGGAGGAGAGAGGCTGATGCTGGGGGAGGCTGAGGCTGGGGTAGACTGGGAGGAGAGAGGCTGATGCTGGGGGAGGCTGATGCTGGGGGAGGCTGAGGCTGGGGTAGGCTGGGAGGAGAGAGGCTGATGCTGGGAACAGAAAAGGCTGATGCTGGGAGGAGAGAGGCTGATGCTGGGAGGAGAGAGGCTGATGCTGGGGGAGGCTGAGGCTGGGGTAGGCTGGGAGGAGAGAGGCTGATGCTGGGAGGAGAGAGGCTGATGCTGGGAGGAGAGAGGCTGATGCTAGGGACAGAAAAGGCTGATGCTGGGAGGAGAGAGGCTGATGCTGGGATGAGAGAGGCTGATGCTGGGGACAGAGAGGCTGATGCTGGGAGGAGAGAGGCTGATGCTGGGGACAGAGAGGCTGATGCTGGGGACAGAGAGGCTGATGCTGGGAGGAGAGAGGCTGATGCTGGGGACAGAGAGGCTGATGCTGGGGACAGAGAGGCTGATGCTGGGAGGAGAGAGGCTGATGCTGCGGGTAGAGAGGCTGATGCTGGGAGAAGAGACGCTGATGCTGCAGGCAGAGAGGCTGATGCTGCGGTTAGAGAGGCTGATGCTGGTGCAGCATGGGGGATGGAGCACGATGGGGGGTGCGCAGCATGGGGGATGGAGCACGTTTGGGAGTGCACAGCATGGCGGATGGAGCACGTTTGGGAGTGCGCAGCATGGCGGATGGAGCACGTTTGGGAGTGCGCAGCATGGCGGATGGAGCACGTTTGGGAGTGCGCAGCATGGCGGATGGAACACGTTTGGGAGTGCGCAGCATGGCGGATGGACCACGTTTGGGAGTGCGCAGCATGGCGGATGGAGCACGTTTGGGAGTGCGCAGCATGGCGGATGGAGCACGTTTGGGAGTGCGCAGCATGGCGGATGGAGCACGTTTGGGAGTGCGCAGCATGGCGGATGGAGCACGTTTGGGAGTGCGCAGCATGGCGGATGGAGCACGTTTGGGAGTGTGCAGCATGGCGGATGGAGCACGTTTGGGAGTGCGCAGCATGGCGGATGGAGCACGTTTGGGAGTGCGCAGCATGGGGGATGCAGCACGATGGGGAGTGCGGAGTATGGCGGATAGAGCACGTTTGGGAGTGCGCAGCATGGCGGATGGACCACGTTTGGGAGTGCGCAGCATGGCGGATGGAGCACGTTTGGTAGTGCGCAGCATGGGAGATGGAGCACGATGTGGGGTGCGCAGCATAGGGGATGGAGCACGATGGGGAGTGCGCTGCATGGGGGATGGAGCACGATGGGGAGTACGGAGTATGGCGGATGGAGCACGTTTGGGAGTGCGCAGCATGGCGGATGGAGCACGTTTGGGAGTGCGCAGCATGGTGGATGGAGCACGTTTGGGAGTGCGCAGCATGGCGGATGGAGCACGTTTGGGAGTGCGCAGCATGGGAGATGGAGCACGATGGGGGGTGCGCAGCATAGGGGATGGAGCACGATGGGGAGTGCGCAGCATGGGGGATGGAGCACGATGGGGGGTGCGCAGCATAGGGGATGGAGCACGATGGGGAGTGCGCTGCATGGGGGATGGAGCACGATGGGGAGTGCGCTGCATGGGGGATGGAGCACGATGTGAAGTGCACACCTCCCCCCAACACACACACACACACACGCACTGCACAACACACCACACACACACACTGGGAACCACAAACAACTGCCCTACACAGATACCCACACACAGACAACGCTGCACACACACAACACCCAACACACAAACACCGCGGCACACACAAATATACGCACATACCGCACAACACACACATTGCACAAAACATACCTCCCTCAAAACACACCACACACACACAAACCGCACAACACACACACACACAACGCGACAGACACACAGCGCTCCACAAACAACGCAACACACGCAACACACATACAACACTGCTCTCACCCCCCGCCACACCCAGACAACACCCAGAACATGTACAGCGCCCTACACAAACACTTGGTAACTACACACAACAACATCTATATATATAGCAAAAATCATACATGAACTACACAATACGTAATTTCTAGAATACCCGATGCATAGAATCAGGCCACCTTCTAGTTAGTTATAATTGGTTTGTGTTGTATCCGTGAAAAAACGTATGCCACACGCACCAGAAAAAGAGATATGTGAAGGTGGCCTTAAAGTTAAGTTAATAGCAGATTAGTCACTGATCTCATCTGTCACTAGTCCACAAGAATGCTGTTGGATAACCTCTCTGATTTGGGCGGGGGATAGACTACGGCAGGGGGGCTGTTCGGGACGCTCGGATCCGGGCGATTGCTGTGGCTCGAGTGGCAGCCGGATCCGGGCTTGTGCAGCAGTCCGTCGCTCACAACCGAGAAAAGGGGGGTTTATTTACAGGGGAGAGTTTGTCAGTGACGCCACCCGTGGGTTGCTGTGATGGTTGGGACTGATGGAGCGGGGCAGCAGTATGGTATCCCCCTCCACAGGTAGGGGAGGTGTTGTCCTGGGGCTCAGATGTAGGTGGAGTGCTGGGACGCTGTCTGCAGGACTGGACCGGATGATACCGATGTACTCACTATTTGAATAAAGTCACACAGAGTCCAGATAGTAAACCAAGTGCCGGATACCGGTAGCCTTCGGAGGGGTGTGCTCGGGTCTTGCACACCGGTAGACAGGACAGGGGCCCTTCCTCCTGCACTTCTGTATTGTTGTCTTGTGTGTTGACTAGTCCGCATAAAACGGGGAAAGTCCACTCCCGGTGACTTTTCTGTGGGAGCTGTGGCCCGCGAGATCTGACCCTTGGGATTTTAACAGGCACTTGCAGATGCCCTATCCCTCGTGTTGGGCTTCCGTCTCGCTCTATCTGGGCTGCTAGTGGGACAAGACTTGGAATCTTTTCCACTGCTGGATAATTGGAAAGGTGCTTGTAGCTGTCCTCGCCCTAGGGTCTAGGTACCCCGACTGTGCACGACCTCCGGACTGGATTCCCGCTGTCGGTACCGGCGGGCTACAACCCTGCCCCGGTCGACTTAAGGTTTCCCATGACCGGATCTCCGTCTCCTGTGGCCCTGCTCTGCCATCTGCCACCTAGTCAGCTCAGGTAGTCCGGTAGTCCAGGAGCTACAACCCCCGACTACCACTTCACTCCTCTCACTTCCATTGTTTCCACTTTCAACTGTCTTGTTCCCTCCCTGAACACCTCATAACCCCTAGGTGGGCGTCACCATTTTCCTGGCCCCACCCACTGGTGTGTCCCTATTGTCCTCGGGGGCTAGGCTTTTGTGGCTGGTGTTTGTACCTGTGTGTGGTTGTGTTGGAAGGCCAAGGAAGAGGGAATCCTGCATCTGAAAGATGGATGCAGTCTTCTGTGACAACCTGATTTTGTCAGGGCGTCACACTCCCCCTTGGTAGAACACAGCCATTATCCACGGGCTGTCTGGCACCAGTTTTTATTTTTCTGCTTCTGTAAAACGTAAAGATAAAAGCATAACATATGAAACTTTGAACATTTCACCCCTTTCCAGGGAGGCACATTTCTTGAACGTTGCATAAACACAATCCCTTTCCCATAACTCTACCCCAAAGAGTCCCAAAGTCCAGAACCCTCTGGCTTGGAGGTTAGCCACCGGTTTTGGTAGTGGCTGGGCCTCAGCTGACTCTACCGCAGGCCCTTCCTCCAACCAGTCCTCTCCAGTGGGTGTTACAGTCCTGGTGGGTAGAGGAACAAGAAGGCAAATGGGGGGATATGTACAATAACCCAAGAAATTCTTTGGGCGGCCTCTGCCAGTCCTGAGGCCATGGTCCATAAACAACAGGGGTAAGGCTGGGTTAAAACAGGGAAAGGAGGTAGCCGGGTTCCGCTACCTGTTACTCCTTTTCATGTAAGTGACGGTGGGAGGCGAGGCATGGCTCCTCATTGACCATTGCCCCCTTCTTCACATCAAGGGCAAACCACCCCCGCTCTCCACAGTGCCTGGTGTAGATGACCATGTCCCTGGGTTCCAGATTTTGATCTGGATGGCCGGTTGGCAAGTGATGGGCTACATCCCTCCGGGACACAAAGATCTCGGCTTCCAGTCCCGGCTCGTAAATGAACCCCCACCTTTTTCGGGGGTCAAAGTGGAGGACCTGCCCGGTAGGGGCAATCACTCCTTCTCTCTTCTACTCTCAAGCGACTATCTCCCTGCGGAGCTTCTGCTGCCGCTCCCAGTAGGGAACATGGTTTCTGTGCTCCTCCTCCTGCTCAGGAGCCGGACCCGCTCAGATGCCCTCGGCGCCGGCTACAACTGGCCTTTCATGTTGCCGTGGGCCCCATCGATCAGCGGGCTGCTCTTCATTCCTGCAGGAACACTCCGGCTGCTCCTCAGCCGGGGCGGGGTGCCTGGGAGTTATTAGCGCTACAGCTGGGGTGAACATGGGGATGGGTGCCGGCTGGACTCAGGGCCGGGACTGATGTCATCAATGGTGCGGCCGGGATGGAGGCCGGGACGGGTGCCGAAGTGGTGGTAAGTACAAGGCCCGAGGTCCCAATAGCTGGGTCCTCCCCCGCAGATGGGACGAGTTCCGCTGCCACAGACTGAGACAACGGGTCGATTGGGGCATTGGCCACGGGTACAGGTGGCGAGGGAGGCGGCGTGGTGGACGGGAGCAGGCCAGACCCCTCAGCCGGGCAGGCCGGTTCCTGGGGAACATAATGGCGTGGGTCTCTGCTTACCCAATCCTCAGAGGCCATCTTCACTTTGCACGCCCAGACAGCTGCAGCCAGGCCCTTCATTTCTGACGTCCACTTTGCCAGCATGAAGTGGGCTTGGGCCCTGGATCCTCCGGCACATTCTCTCAGTCAGCTACTCTATCCAGTCAGCGGTTCCGGGAGCAGACTGCTATGATATCTTGCCACGTTGGTGTCCAGGAATGGGTTTCTACAGAGTCCTGACATCCCTGCACTTTATCAGCTCTGGTCACATGTCACTCCCTCACCTTCCCCCTTAGTTTGTCAACAGCAATCTCCGGCTGCGTTCACAGGAGGTGGGCGGAGCTTCAGACTCGCGCTCTTTTCGGGGATGAAGATGGTGAAGTTGTTGTTTTTGGTGCCAAAATGGCGGGCAAGATGGCGGCTGTGCGAAAAATGTCAGCGTTTCACGGGTCAACAGTCCAGAAAAGGTGCATTTCACCCAGGTTAGTGGATGGGGTAAGTATCCTGTTCGTGACGCCAAGTTTTTCTGTTGCGGGCAGGTGACAGACCACGACAGGGGGCTACTCGGGACGTTCGGATCCGGGCGGTTGCTGTGGCTCGAGTGGAAGCCAGACCTGGGCTCGTGCAGCAGTCCGTCGCTCACAACTGAGAAAAGGGGGTTTTATTTACAAAGGAGAGTTTGTCAGTGATGCCACCTGTGGGTTGCAGGGATGGTTGGTGAAACCGCCGCTGCCTTGGTATGGGGTGTTTGGGGCTGGTGGAGCGGGGCAGCAGGATGGTATCCCTTCCACGGGTAGGGGAGGTGTTGTCCCGGGGCCCAGATGTAGGTGGAGTGCTGGGACGCAGTCTGCAGGGCTGGACTGGATGATATTGGTGTACTCACTATAAAGTTACACAGAGTCCAGATAGTAAACCTTTTGACGGATACCGGTAGCCTCCGGAAGGGTGTGCTCGGGTCCTGCACACCGGTAGACAGGACTGGGGTCCTTCATCCTGCACTTCTGTGTTGTTGTCTTGTGTGTTGACTAGTTCGCATGAAACTGGGAAAGTCCACTCCCAGTGACTTTTCTGTGGGAGCTGTGGCCCGCGAAATCTGCCCCTTGGGATTTTAACAGGCACTTGCAGACACCCTATCCCCCTCGTTTGGCTTCCGTCTTGTTCTATCTGAGCTGCTAGTGGGACAAGACTTGGAATCTTGTCCCCTGCTTGTTAATTGGAAAGGTGCTTGCAGCCGGATCTCCGTCGCCTGTGGCCCTGCTCTGCAGTCGTCTGTGACAACCCGATTTTGTCAGCACATTACATCTCCTTACAGGTGTAAGGGGCTGGCAAACAGAGTGTGTTATAACATTTTTAGATGCACATCACTATATTCTGGAACCGGCAGGAACTGGAGTGCACGGAGTGTTGTCTCAGATAACAGCCTTCAATCAGAGTATATGAATCGATGACCGAGGGACCACCGTGGTGTAGAGTAAGTAACAGTATCAGACGAGATTACAGACCAAACAGGGCATATTATTGCAGGGGAAATACGTGAGGGTTGCTAGGCAGCAGGGAAAAAGGGTATTCTGGAACAGGGGATAATGCACAATTTGAGCAACTTAGTTGGAGCGAACTACAATTGTCGCCCCAAACTATCACAAAGGAAAACAGTACAATCAACTACAGAAAATACACACTTATACTATACTACCCTGCATTCTAACCTAACTGGCCTCCGCTAACGGGACCATGCGTACACCGCACTCCAGCTGTGAGGATTCATCAGTATCAGAACCAGGAATGGCTGTCAGTATGCGATATGCATATTCCTGGCCAGAAATCGACTATATGGGCCTTGTGATATACAGTACACTTGTATTGAGCAAGGCCGTGCTCATGTAGTTAGATTCTGGCTGGGATTAGGCATGTTACATACTCACAGCCATGTGACTTCCATTCCCGGCTCTGACACCGATGAATCCTCACAGTGTGCAGTGCATGCAATGTGAGGATTCATAAATGTGCAGTCACGTAGAGTGTCTGCAGACTTGAGGATTTAGATTGGACAACCCCTTTAAGGGAAGCCGCATATATGTGTGCCGCCCCCGTACCAGCAGCCGAGCTGCTCGGGTCCGGATCCGCAGTGGCTCGAGGGGTCTCCGGACCCGGGGGTCGTGCGGACACTCAAATAAAAAGGGGCGTAATATGTGCGGGAGATTTGTTGTAGATTCTTCGTGACGTCACCCACGGTGTGTGGTAAGATGGAATACCACCACTGCTATTGCGGAGCACCCGGGGCAGTGGAGTGGCAGCTAGATGTTGAACCCCTCCGTGGGTAGGGGTGGATGCCTCTAGGCTCAGTGACCAGGACATGGGGAATGATGTAGGCCGGAGGTGGCGCGCCGGGCTGGACCGGGGGATGTTGGTGTACTCACTGTTGAATAATTGCACACAAGTCTGCTGGTAAACCAAGGTGTCAGTGGCCGGCTGCCGCGTCCGGGTGTACTCGGGTCCCACACCCGGCTAGTGTACTGATGTCCCTTCCTCCAGCACTCTGTAACTTTCTCAGTTCTGGACAACCCCATATGGAATGGGGATGTCCGTGCTGTTGTGGTTGGGAGTCGTGCCTGCGAAAACCAACCCTTGGGATCTCAGTGGGTGTTTGCGGATACCCTATCCCCTGCGGTGGGCTGCCGTTTCGTTCTATCTGGGCTCACACTTTGGAACAATGTCTGGAACCTTGCTCCCGCCCTGGTTAATTAGAGAAGGGGCTTGCAACCGTCTTCTAACTAGGGTCCAGGTACCCCGCCTGTGCACGGTTTCCGGACCGGATCTCGGCTGTCAATACCGGCGGGCTACAACCCTGTCCTGGTCCACTTTGGATTTCCCGAGACCGGACTCCCGTCGCCTTTGGACACGGTCCACTGCTTGCCACCTAGCTAGTAGACCAGGGTCACTACCCTTGGCTACCCTTCACTAGGCTCAGCTTTCACTCTCCTTCACCACTCTGCACTCGAACTCCACTCTTTACTACTCAAAATCTGAACTTGAACTACTGTGTTCTCGCCCCTGGATCCTCAAGACCCCTAGGTGGGCGCTCCCAATCCGCCTGGTCCCGCCCACTGGTATGTCCATCTTTCCCTGAGGAGGGTGGCTAGGGTTTTGTGGCAGCTGGTACCTGATATGGGATGGTGTTATGTCGGGTGAATTGTTCCTCTGTGACCACCTGGCGGCACCAGGGCATCACATATGCTGGTGATGGATCCACAATCCCATTCCAGTCTCTCTTTTAGCCTATAGTAGCACAACATGTAGGCTTAGTACAATCCTCAAAATGCAAACCATAGGGTGGAATACAAACAGTAAAGTACCTTAGCCCATGTCCTTCTCCATGCTGAGTATGGCTGTTGTGATGCTTGTCCTGTTCAGCTGCATTTTTTCCCTTCACTTTCTTATCGGAATAACACATTTTAATTTTATTCGTTCAGTCTTTTTTACCATCTTGTTACAATAAATACTTTCTTAATAAAGATCTGTTATGACTTTTAGGAACCTTTGAACCCTTCATTCAGAACAATTTGTTCAAGCATCAGGAGATAAACTGTGTGTATCGTTCTGTTCTCTCGTTAATTGTATTAGCAGATAAGAAATATCAGAATAAGGTGTCCTATTTCTTGTTAGATCTCCATATAATTTCATTAATACTGGTAATCTAATTTTATGCTTGCAATCTGTGTCGGCTTCTAAAGATAAAATATCTTACTCAGCATATATTATCATTGTTGTATAAATTAATTAGCGTCATGAATATAAATTAATTACCAGTATAAGGCATAAGTTCATGCCTGATAAATAGCTGCCTAAGGCATCCGGGGGGATCATGTCATCATTTGTTTCTCTTATATCTGAAACTCTATTAGGACATTACATATAAGAATATGATGTATTATTACTTTCTGTAGAAAAGTCGCCAAGCATGTCATGGTGATGTCAGGCAGCTGTCATTTCATGGTGGTAGTGTCATCCATGCTGGTGAACATTCTGTTTCCAACAGAGCCTATTAAAGAAAAACAGCATATCATAAATGGATGATAAATTGATGAGCAATCCCATAACACTACGATCCTAAGAACTGGCCTCTGAGGCACCAATAGGCACCAATCCCTTCACCCCTGGGCGATTTTCCTTTCGTATTAATTTTCCCACCCCTCCTTCTAAGAGCCATAGCTTTTTTATATATTTTGGTCAATATTGCCATATGAAGGCTTGTTTTTTGCAGGACGAGTTAAGGCCGCTTTACACGCTGCGATATCAGTATCGATATCGCTAGCAAGCGTACCCACCCCCGTCGGTTGTGCGTCACGGGCAAATCGCTGCCCGCGGCGCACAACCTCGCTTACACCAGTCATACACACTTACCTGCCTAGAGACGTCGCTGTGACCGGCGAACCGCCTCCTTTCTAAGGGGGCGGTTCGTTCGGCGTCATAGCGACGTCACTAAGCAGCCACCCAATAGCAGAGGAGGGGCGGAGATGAGCGGGTCGAACATCCCGCCATCCTCCTTTATTCCTCTTTGCCGGCGGGACGGAGATAAGGAGATGTTCGTCGCTCCTGCGGTGTCACACCGCCGCAGGATCAACGAGCAACGTCGCTACTTACCTGACAACGATTTTTTGTAATTAAACGACCTCTCCAAGACAAACGATTTTTGTCTTTTTTGCGATCGTTTTAGGTCGCTCCAGCCTGTTACACGCTGCAACGTTGCTAACGACGCCGGATGTGCGTCACAAACACCGTGACCCCGACGATATATCGTTAGCGATGTCGCAGTGTGTAAAGCACCCCTTATTCTTTTAAATTACATCGTTAATTTTACCATACAGTGGACTGAAAAACGGGGGGAAAAATTATAAGTGTGGTGAAATTGCAAAAAAAATGCAATTCCACAATTGTTTATTGAGTTTTTTATTTACCATGTTCATTATTTGGGAAAATTGACCAAGCAGTATGATTCTGTGTCGCCCAGGGATAGGGGGTACTCAGAGCCGGGCCAATGGGGTCACTTCTAGTGGTATCAAGGTGGCATGACCCAGTCTGTGATCCCAGGCTCCACAACAAAAAGGGAATATGTAAAGGGGAATTGTCTGTGATGCCACTTGTGAGTTGCGGTGATGAGATGGTGGCACCGCCGCTGCCTCTGGGGACCGTGCCCAGGACTGATGGTGTGGGGCAGCAAGGTGGGATCCCCTCCACAGGTAGGGGAGTTGTAGTCCTGGGGCCCAATTGGGAGTTATGGTGGTGGCAGGGATTGCAGGGAGCAGGAAACTCACAGTTCGGTTGTCTTGGTGTTGGATGAAGCTAGGCTGATGTGTGTGGTCAGAAAACACAGAGTCCTTTGTAAACCAACTTGCCAAGTGGCCGGTCACCGTTGGCGGGTGTCTTCGGGTCCCACACCCAGATGTACAGCCAGGGGCCCTTCCTTGCACACTCTCTGTCTGTCTCTCTCTTGTCTGGACTAGTCCATTTGAACGGCCTCCAGCTCGGGTCCCTCTCCCAGCACTGGCGGGCTACAACCCTGTCCCGGTCGCCTCAGGTTCCCCGCTGTCGGATCTCCATTGCCTGTGGCCCTCACAGCCACCTAGTCTGGTAGTCCAGGGCTCCAACCCCGGCTACCACCTTCTCCCGGGGAGCTTCAAGCTTCCCCTGTCAGCCCTCCACTGACTACAGCACAACTCACCTGAATTTTGCTCTGTCACTTCCTTAACTCCTCTCGCCCCCTCCCTTTTCCTGGGGAGGGGGTGAGTAGGGCCCTGATTGGCTGCTGTACATCTGCGTGGGGATTGTGTAGCTGCCAAGGAGGATTAACTCTTTCTGTGACTACCTGGATTTGCCAGTCCGTCACAATTCACTTTCTTTTTTTTTTTTTTTTTTGATACAGTTCTATGTGATTTTTTTCTTAATAATTTAGGGTAGGGACTCGCAAGTGTGAGAATCCGTGACGTGGATTGCGAGCTTCCATATTTTGGACCAAAAAATCAACAAATATCTCATAATGGAGGTATGGCACATTTTATCCATTTTTGCAGGATGTGTGTCGACATTTTGATTTTAGGTGGTATATTGGTGAGCCTGTCATGAGATATACACTCATACAGTGCTAACTGACCCGCCTGGCCTAGTGTTGTGCGTCATTTATAGGCCACAATTCAGACACTGTGCATCTCGCTTATCTGTGTGAGATGCACTTGTATAGTACTGAATAGCCCGCCTGACCTAGGTTTCTGGTGTCATCCATAGGTCACAGTTCAGACACTGTGCATCACACCTATCTATATGACGGGCTCCCAGTGCAAGCCTTATTAGGCCTAAGCCACACAGTGAGAAAAACGGTGCGAGTGGAGTGCAATAAAACATCGCATTCCACTCGGACCAATTTTAACCTGTGTGTCAGCGCACATGAGCGATTATTTTCTCAGCCCTAATCGGACCGAGAAAACAATCGCAGCATGCTGCGACTGTAATGCGAGACTCTTTCTCTCGCACTCATTCAAGTAAATGGGGCGAGAGAAAAATCACTCAGCACTCACGGTACACCGGTGTACCGCGCGTGCAGAGCGAGAATTGCAATAGCCGGCTACGGAGGAGAGAGGGAGAGAAATCCCTCCCTCCCCTCCGCAGCACCGGCCCAACCCTCCTCAGAACCAGCCCACCCCTCCGCAGAGTCGCCCCGCCCCCCGCAGCTGAAGTCCGCTCACACAGTCGGACCTCAGTCACAGGGACACTAGCATGACACTCGGCTCCCACTGTGCTGCCATCGTGAGCCGAGTGTCATGCGAGGATCGCACTAGTGCCCCATGTGGCCCCAGCCTTAGTGTGCAAGTTTTTTTGCTAAACAGCCGCCCCTTCTCTTAGTTTGGGAGTTTGAGTGGCTGTATCATCAGCATCGTGCACCTGGGCTGCGGCCACATTCAAGAGGAAGGTTCACCACATTCTGTTTGTGTGGGTGTATCATCTGGTCTGGCACCTTTGGTAAGTTTTTTCATTTTTCGATACAGTTCTATTTGATTTTTTTCAAGCAGTATGATTCCCCGGGTCACTACGAATTTGTAAATGCCAAACATGTATATTTTTTTATTATTTAAGTGGTGAAAAAAATGCAAGAATTTGTCAAAAAAAGAATTACTCCTTTGTCGCCATTTTCCAAGACTCGTAGCGGATTTTTTTTTTTTTTTAATTTCTAGTTGAAAAGCCATTATGTCTTCACCTTCAAAATATTACACTACACCTGTTTTATTCTTCCTAATTAAAGAGAGAATTTTTTCATGGTTTATGAAAAACCTATCCTATCCTATACTCTCCAAAGATAATTGTTGAAACCAACCATCTGAAAATACCATGTTTTTTCCAAATTCATCAATTGTATATAAACTATAGGAATGAATGTATCATCCCTCATCCCCACTCACCAAAGGAGATAATTTTTAGACTGTTTAAACAATTTAGGTAACCTAAAAAGTCTGATAATCCAGTGGGTTGTGAAATATGCTGTTGGATACCTCTGGCTGACATCCATTTTTCCTTAGCCAGATACTTTGAAGCCATTTGGACCTTTAAAAAGTCTGTGTTTGCATTATAGAGCTGAAAGAGTGTTAGGCCTAAGCCACACGGTGAGAAAATCGGTGCGAGTGGAGTGTGATAAAACATCGCATTCCACTCGGACCAATTCTAGCCTGTGTGTCAGCTCCCATGAGCGATTATTTTCTCAGCCCTAATCGGACCGAGAAAACAATCGCAGCATGCTGCGATTGTACTGCGAGACTCTTTTCTCTCGCACCCATTCAAGTGAATGGAGCGAGAGAAAAATCGCACTGCACTCGCGGTACACCGGTGTAACGCGCGTGCAGAGTGAGAATCGCAATAGCCGGCTACGGAGGAGAGAGGGAGATAAATCCCTCCCTCTCCTCCGCAGTGCCGGCCCGCCCCTCCGCAGTGCCGGTCCGCCCCCCGCAGCTGAGGTCCGCTCGCACGGTCGGACCGCAGTCGCAGGGATACTAGCATGACATTCGGCACCTGCTGTGCTGCCAGCGCGAGCCGAGTGTCATTGGAGCATCACAGTAGTGGCCCGTGTGGCCCTGGCCTTAATCTGATTTCAAGGGGAACTCACGGTGTCCTATTTGTTTTTTCAGTACAGTTTTATTTATTTATTCATTCATTCAATTTGTGCTTTTATTTATTCAATTTCACCACAAATCAAATTTTTGGATGGCAAGTTAGGCAAATTTAAAGATATCCTCTCATTTCTAGCTTCAAACATATGTTATTGGTGTTGAAAATTAATGGTGGGCCATACATTTCCCTTTTAATGGCTATAAATACATATAGTTGGAATAAAATGTTGCTTAACGGGATTTTTCCACTTTTAGGACAGTGGACCCCAAGTGCTCTAAAACACTTGACTGTACCCCTTAATGGTCCACAAATGGTTTGAAATTTCTGGCTGCAGCTATGACATCAGCAGTGATGTGAGCTGTTGACGTGACTTCACCAGAACAGCCAAAACCTTGAGACTCAAGCAGCAACAGGGAACTGGCTACTGGACCTGGGGAGGGTGAGTGCCTGCTGTTTATTATTTTAAGTAGTTTAGAGCTTGTGACATCCACTTTCCTGAAGGTAGAAAACCCTTTTAAAACAGAGAATACTGTACTGGTATATTACATGACAAAAAAGTGTAGTTGACATCCATCAATGGTTTGGGCTAACATTACATATTCTTAATCCTCAGAAGTCAGATAACCGTCTCTTGTAAAGCTAAACTTTGGTACATCTCTATCATTGCTTGGTAGCAGTTATAACTAGAGAGTAAGGGTACCGTCTTACTAAGCGACCTACCAGCGATTCCGACCACGATACGACCTGGTCAGGATCGCAGGTACGTCGCTACATGGTCACTAGGGAGCTGTCAATCAGGTAGATCTCACCAGCGACCAGCCACCAGCCACGAGTGACTCTGTGCTTGGTAACCAGGTTAAATATCAGGTAACTAAGCAAAGCGCTTTGCTTAGTTACCCGATATCTACCCTGGTTACCAGCGTACACCGCTTAGTGCTGGCTCCCTGCACACGTAGCCAGGGTACACATCGAGTTACTAAGCAAAGCGCTTTGCTTAGTTACCCGATATTTACCCTGGTTACGTGTGCAGGGAGCCAGCGCTAAGCGGTGTACGTTGGTAACCAGGGTAAATATCGGGTAACTAAGCAAAGCGCTTTGCTTGGTTACCCGATATTTACTCTGGTTACCAGTGTACGCTGCTTACCCAGAGTCGGTGCTCGTTGGTCTCCCGCCGTCAAACACGCCAATGTGTGCTGCACAGCGGGAGACCAACGAGCAAAAAATGAACCAGAACAGTGTGTAACGATCAGCGATTTCACAGCAGGGGCCAGGTCACTGCTTAGTGTCACACACAGTGAGATTGCTGATGAGGTCACTGGTACGTCACAAAACCTGTGACCCAGCAGCGATCTCGCTATGTGAGAAGTACCCCTAAGGCTAAGGCTTGTCCTCTTGACATAACTAACCTAAATAAACAGGAGATTAAGACCTGTACACGCAGGCTCTATAGTGATTGCCAACATTTTCAAAAACAGATCATTTTGCGAGGGAAGCGTTGTTTAGCCACCCACAACTGCCAGCAATGGTACAATATTTCATGATAGACAGTTACTGTACGTTAATTCAGACCCATCCAAGTGGGCGATGATAATACTGAGCAGGGGACCTTGGAAGAAGTTGTCTTTACGATATAACTAGAAACTAAACTTTTTGAACATTATTCGCAATGGTAAGAAAACTTTTCACTAGGTGGAGGCAGAAGCAAAATGAGTCCAAAAACTTTCTATTTATTTTGATCCTCTTTAGAAAAGTTAGCAGCATTTTGACAAGAAGACTGGAGGGACCATGAACTGCCTTTCATAACTTCTTGAAAGATTCATGAAGTATCAGTAATGATAAAATATTTCCATATTTTATGACTAAGCAGAATTCTGTATGTGTTAGAAAGTGAAGGGATAAAGTGTGTGCTACCACCGAGGAAACGCACATGTTGTACACATGGCCATGAAAAGCACATCAAATTTAGTTCATTCACGCACCTATACTGGCTGCACATTAAAGATCTCATAGCTCGTTACTCCCTTCTTATGAAATAAGAGTAATAGGTGAGTTATTACACTTGCTGATATCCTCTCAGTCGTAGAGGTTACTCTCCAATACGTTGGGTTATATAAGCAAACACGAGAACTACGGCTTAGTTATTATGCGCCAAGATTTAGTTTACCCAAAGTTGTCACAGTTAATATATTACTATAACACATTTCTTCCCCCTTCATTGGAAAAGCAGAATTTGTCTCTTAGGTCCATTTTGTAAAATAAATAAAAAATAACAACTTCATGTGGACACAAATAAGAAGAGAACTTCATGGTCCTTCCAGATTATCAGAAAAATTCCAATGTGATTATTATTGAATGCCATGTTTTTATGTTAAGCAATAGTGATATTCGGACCCGGACTGTAAAAGTCTGGATCTGTACGATTTCAAAAGTATCCGAGTGCAGGACCCAGGCCCAGAATTCTCAGCAACTCAAAAAAATAAAAAAAAAAAACAGAAAAAATAATGCAAGAGCGCTTTACTTACCGAGTCTCCGTCGCGGCTGTAACTGCTTCCGGGCAGCTCACTCCTCTTCCATTGCCACTCATTAGCCTCATACATATTCACTGCTTCTTCTTCCCATCAGTAGTCCTGGCACCTGTGATTGGTTGCAGTCAGATGCGCCCCCAGCCTGTGTGACAGCATCTGACTGCAACCAATCACAGGAACTGTATGCAGGTCACTACCATGGTATAAAAATAAAGAAAGAAATTGGGGTAGGGTCCCCCCATATTATTATACCCAGCACAGATAAAACATATGGCTACAGGCTGCAGTCCCCAGCTGTGCGCTTATCTTGACTGTGTATCAAAATAAGAGGAACCACATGTGGCTTTTTTTTTAATTATTTAAATAAATAATTTAAAAAAACGGTGTGCAGTCCCCCCAATTTTGATAACCAGCCATGATAAAGCCAGATAGCTTGGGGCTGATATTCTCAGACCAAGGAAACCCATGCTTATTGGACCCTTGCAGCCTAAAAATAGCAGCCTGCAGCTGCTCAGAATTGTTGCATCCATTAGATGTGACAATCCTGGAACTTTACTCTGCTCTTCCCGTATGCACTTGTGTGGTGGTAATCGGAGTAATAAGGGGTTAATAACAGCCCACAGCTGCCACTAAGCCCTACATTTTTTTGGACGTCTGGTTAGTCCTGCCGATCCCGGATATCTGCAAGTTCGCCCATCACTACTAAGCAATCGAAAGTAGCATCAACGAATACTATAGTACATTTTACCCTTCCAAAAATTAAAAACCACCAGGTAGATGCTGTATTTTCTCTAATACTATCTCAATTCTATTATTGTAATGTGGACTATTGCGACTTATCATCATTGATGATATCAAAATCAAGCATGGAACAACCATGTGGTTTTCAATTTTTAAAGTGGCACATAAACATTAACTCTGCAGCAATATTCTAGAAGTAACGTGCCTTGGAAAAGTGTTCATACCCCGTGGAGTTTTCTAAATTTTTTCATGTTACACGCAAAACTTAAATGCACTGTATTGTGATTTTATGTGATGTACAAACAGTAAGTAGCAAATACTTGTAAAGTGTAAAGGAAATTTTACATGGTTTGGAAAATATTTTAAAAATATAAATATGAAAATTGCAATGTGCAATTTTATTTTGCCCCTGAATTAATACACTGGAGAACTACGTTTCACATGCTGTTGCATGGCAATGCATTATATCAGCAATCAGAGTTGTGAAAGGTACCCCTTCATGACCAAAGACGTACCGGCACGTCCTTGACCATGTCTGTCCTGTTGCCGCAAGCCCATGGTAATCCCCGCAATGTCTGCTCATCTGATCAGCAGACATGTGAGGCTAAAGGGCCCGTTACACGCTACGATATATCTAACGATATGTCGTCGGGGTCACGGATTCCATGACGCACATCCGGCATCGTTTGACATATCGTAGCGAGTGACAGCTACGAGCCACTGTGAACAAGCAAAAATACTCACCTTATCGTTGCTCGTTAACACATCGCTCATTTTCAAAAAATCGATCGTCCTTCTGCGCGCCGGTTGTCATCGTTCCCGAGGCAGCACACGTCGCTCCGTGTGACACCTCGGGAATGATGAACTGCAGCTTACCTGCGGCCGCCGGCAATGCAGAAGGAAAGAGGTGGGCGGGATGTTATGTCCCGCTCATCTCTGCCCCTCTTCTTCTATTGGGAGGCCACTGTGTGACGTCGCTATGACGCCGAACGTACCTCCCCCTTCAGGAAGAGGATGTTTGCCGCCCACAGCGAGGTCGTTCGGGAGGTAAGTACGTGTGACGGGGGTTAACAACTTTGTGCAACACGGGTAACAAATTGCCTGTAACGCAGAAACGATGGGGGGCGGTGCGATCGCACATGCGAACGCACGATAAATCGACGCGTATAACGGGGCCTTTAGGGCTTGTGCACACGTACATGCTGAAAATTCTGCAACGGTTTGTCAGCACATGTGTGTTTCAAATCGCTGCAGAAACACTGCGTAATGTATGCAGTGTTTCAGCAGATTACATGCCAATTTCATGCGCTTGGGATGCTGTCTCTCCCATAGAAAGAGTGGGAGCTGCATCCAAAGCGCACAAAAGAAGTGTCATGGTACATTTTTGAACGCACCGATTTGGATCAAAATTTCAGCATCCAAATCGCTGCGTTCAAAAAAGCATCGTGCGCAAGGATTATGCACAATCTTCATAGATTGTGCAGGGGACGCAGGACGCATGCATTTACGCTGCAGTGCTAGACGCAGCATAAATGCATGCAATACGCACACGTGTGCACGAGCTCTTACACCTCCAATCCACTCTTGCCTTTTAACCCCTTAGATTGCACTGTCAAACTTTGGCAGGTTGATCTAATGCACTCTAGTGGGGATCGTGCCATCACAGGGTGCGAATGTGTTGGAATGATGACCTCTGTAGCTGCCATGACGTACTTTCTGTGAAGTCTGGCAGAGTGCTTATGTGGCGCCCTGGACAAGCCAGGTCGTCACAGAACTACACCAACACACCGCACACCCCGGTTAGGCACACCGAAGCCAAACACAAAATCCTTGTTGCCTTCCTCCAGGGACTGATGTCCACACCAGGGGGTGGGCCAGGCGGTTGGTCCCGCCCACCAAAGAGTTCACAGTCCTGGAGGCGGGAAAAGGAAGCAGATCAGTTTTGGAGTTTGAGAAGTGAGGAAGTAAAGTGGTAGAGGAGCAGTCTGAAGGCGTCCGGGTGTGTGGCCCGGACGGAACAGCAAGGTTGGCAGACGGTGGTGACCGTCTGCAGGAGAGGCTAATTGGAGCAAACCGTAAGGACCGTGGACGGGCGGTGGCCCGGCGGTACCGGATCGGAGAGTAAAGAGAAGCCAGAACCATCCGGCAGGGCTTACGGACCCCGACCAGGCTAGGAGTCGCCGTAAAACTGGTCAAATCCGTTAGCGAAGGGAACCTCCGGGGTTTCCCAGCAGTCAAGACCCGATTGAAGGCAACAGCTCACACCGTAGAGGGAAACACAGTCACCGCCAAGACTGCAGTTCCCAGGGCCAGAGCCTGCGGGCAAAAGGGGCTCCTTCAGCATCCATCCAAGCTGGGGAGCGGGTTACCGGTGGGAAGCCATTGGAACCGTAAACACAACACAGGTGCAGGGAAAGGCAGTCACCATCAGCCTGCAGGGAGGAGAAACACCGCAGTCGCCTGTGGGACCCGTCCATCCAGCCGTTTGTTCGACCAGAGACTCCGTGTGAATTACTGGCTTTGTGAGTACCACCGTGGCGTGCGGCACAGCGCTGCCCCCGCGACCCTGCACCTCACCAGGCCCCGTAACCCAACCTGCCATTCATCCCTACCTCCCTCACTGGGCCCTGGGACAACCAACCCCCCCTACCCACGGAGGGGAGAACAAACATCCAAGCTGCTCCCTGTCATCGGTCCCGGGATCCCCGTCCAGAGCAGCAGTGGTGTCACCAATCTCACCACAAACCGTGGGTGGCGTCACGGACAATATCCCTAAACCCAAACCACCCCCTTTCACTCACGGGCGAGGAACGCCACTCGAGTCCCCGGGATCCGGCCCACCGCTCGAGCCACCACCGAGCAGCAGCAGCAGCAGCCGGACCCGAGCAGTGGGTGAGCGCAGCGTCCCCTCCTCCGCCCGCGACACTTACATTCACAGGAACACAGCATTTCTGCTGATCAGAGAGATGCTGTGCAATCATAAAGATCCCTAGAGGGACTAGAAAAATTAAAAAGAGTGTAAAAAAAAGTTTTTTAAAAATTTGAAAAAAAATAAAAAAAAGTTAAAATCTCCCCCTTTTTGCCCCATTGTAAATAAAATAATAATAATAATAACAATAATAATAATAATAATAAATACACATATTTGGTATCACCGTATTCAGAAATGCCCAATGTATCAAAATATAAAATCAATCTGATCGGAAAACGAAGTAGTGAGCAAAAAATTCCAAACACCAAAATTATGTTTTTTGGTCGCCACAAATTGCATTAAAATGAAATATAAGGCTGATCAAAACATTGCATCTATGCAAAAATGGTATAATTAAAAATGTCAGCTCAAAATAAGCTGTCACTCGGCCCCAGATCCTAAAAAATGAGAACGCTATGGGTTTCAGAAAATGGCAACAACAGCGCTGCAGCGCTATTTATTTATTTATTATTTTTTTTTTCAAATTTATGAATTTTTTTTCACCACTTAGATAAATGTAAAGCTATACATATTTGCTATCTACAAACTTATACTGACCTGGAGAATCATAATGACAGGTCAATTTTTCAAAATAGTGAATACAGTAAATAAACCCCTCGAAAACACTCAGGGAATTGCACTTTATTTGCAATTTCACTGCACTTGGGATTTTTTTTCCATTTTCCACTTGGGGTTTGTTTTACATTTTCCAGTACTATATGGGGAAGACTGAATATGGTCTTTCAAAAGTACAACTCGTCACACAAAAAAGAAGCCCTCATATGGCTATATTAATGAAAAAATAAAAAAGTTATGGCTCTTGGAAGAAGGGAAGGAAAAAAAATGAAACATGGAAAATCACCAGGAAGTGAAGGGGTTAAAGTCCCATAGAGGGACTAAGTAAACCAGTTTAAAAAAAAAGTTTACAAAAAATTGAAATTTAAAAAAAAAAAAAAACAGAAAAAAACACAAAATAAAGAAAAAAATATTATACCAATAAATATGTACATTTATTTAAAATCAAAAACAAACAAAAAAGTAAACATATTTGGAATCATCATATCCAGAATGATATGACCTATAAAGGTCTCACACTATTTAACCCCTTCAGTGCACACCGTAAAAAAACCTACAACAAAAAAGTGGCATAAAACTATGTATTTTCGTAAACCACCAAACAAGAAGTGGAATAAAATATGATAAAAAAGACGAATGTAAATAAAAATAGCATACCTGGAAATGTTATCTTGTCCCCCAAAAAACAAGCCTCCAAACAGATTTACCAGCAGAAAAAAAAAAAATCATACCTCTTAGAATATAGTGATGCAAAACATTTTTTTTTCTATAAAATAGTTTTTATTGTGCAAAACCAAAAATATGGTATCATTGTAATCGTACAGATCCAAAGAATAAAGCTGTCTTATCACTTTTACCACACATGGAACGGAATACAAATAACCTCAAAAACAATTCTTGAATTGCTGTTTTTTGTTCATTCTGCCTACTAAAATTTAGAATAGAAAATGATCAAAAAATGGTATCTGCCGGAATATGGTAGCAATAAAAACGTCCACTTGCCCTGGAAAAATCAATCCTTCATATTATTCCTTCAGCAGAAATATAGCAAAATTATAGCTCTCAAAAAATGTAAAAATTTGTTTCTAAGGCGTACTTTGCACACTACGACATCGCAGGTGCGATGTCGGTGGGGTCAAATTGAAAGTGACGCACATCCGGCATCGCAGGCGACATCGTAGTGTGTAAAGCCTAGATGATACGATTAACGAGCGCAAAAGCATCGTAATCATATCATCGGTGTAGCGTCGGCATAATCCATAATTACGCTGACGCGACGGTCCGATGTTGTTCCTCGTTCCTGCAGTAGCACACATCCCTGTGTGTGAAGCCGCAGGAGCGAGGAACATCTCCTACCTGCATCACCGCGGCTCCCGTAGGACATGCGGAAGGAAGGAGGTACATCCCGCTCATCTCCGCCCGTCCGCTCCTATTGGCCGCCTGCCGTGTGACGTCGCAGTGACGCCGTACGACTCGCCCCCTTAATAAGGAGGCGGGTCGCCGGCCAGAGCAACGTCCCAGGACAGGTGAGTCCATGTGAAGCTGCCGTAGCGATAATGTTTGCTACGGCAGCTATCACAAGGATATCGCAGCTGCGACGGGGGCGGGGACTATCGCGCTCGGCATCGCAGCATCGGCTTGCGATGTCGCCGCGTGCAAAGTACCCCTTAGTGTGTGATAGCAGCCAAACATAAAAAAAAAACTATATAAATCAGTTATCACTGTAATCGCACCGAGCTGAAGAATAAAGCTGTCTAATTACTTATACTGCATGATGAAAGGAGTAAAACACAAATAAAACCAATTATTGACCTGCTGTTGATTTGTTCATTCTTCCTCCCAAAAATCCAAGAAAGGCTTGACTCACATTTATCCTGTGCTCTATCCTGAGCGCTTACACCGGGGTTTACATGTAAATTTCTTAAATAAGTGATTGAGACAGAACCCCTCACAGAAGATTCCCTATAATGAGGTAGAGGGAATCACTTTGGACTCTCTCTGGCCTAGCCTACGATCCAGAGGTGTCCCTATTTTAGGAGTCTTTTTAGGAGTGCACAAACACACGGTTGGCCACAGGTTTGTGCACCTGTGAAAAAGCTGGACACCCCTAAATGGAGACCAAATGGAGTGAGGATCCATTGGGGCTTTCATCTGAATCATGTGTTTTAGATATATAGATGAAGACCTTGATGCAAGTGCTCAGCGTAGAGTAACAGATACATGTAAACTGTACCCCAAAAAGCCACCAATAACACCTTGAACTCAACCCACAAAAACAAGTCTCAACTCGGGTCTGTCATCTGTTAACAGAAATATAGGGGATGTCCAAGTTACTGGTAGAACAAAGGCTCTAGAAAAGCGACATGGCCCCCACCAAAAGAAATCTAGCGAAATCCGTGCTAATAAATCAAAATGCCCCCTCCCTTCTGTGCCCCACAATGTGCCTAAACCGCAGTTAGCGTACCCATGTTTGACATTGACATAGTGAGGAAAGCCCAATTATATTACTGGTGTGTCGCTCCAGGCACAAGCTGGGTGCAATGTATTGGTCGCTACAATGTATTGGGCACTATAATGGCATATTTGCAATTTTCACTCTGGAACTTTCACTGCGTGTTTGTTTCTGGAAAACTCCCATAGGGTAAAAACTGTGACTATACCCATAGATGAATTCTGGTCAGAATTGTAAAATTTGGCCTGGTTGGGAAAGTGAAAATAGGCTAGGGATGAAAAGGTTAAAGAAAAATAAAGTTAAGGTACTGTCACACTAAGCAACATCGCTAGCAACATCGCTGCTGAGGCACAACTTGCTAGCGATGTTGCTTAGTGTGACATCCAGCAACAACCTGGCCCCTGCTGTGAGGTCGCTGGTTGTTGCTGAATGTCCTGGGCCATTTTTTAGTTGTTGCTCTCCCGCTGTGAAGCACACATCGCTGTGTGTGACAGCGACAGAGCAACAACTAAATGTGCAAGCAGCAGGAGCCGGCTTCTGCGGACGCTGGTAACCACGGTAAACAGCGGGTAACCAAGAAGCCCTTACCTTGGTTACCCGATATTTACCTTCGTTACCAGCGTCCACCGCTCTCAGCTGTCAGTGCCGGCTCCCTGCTCTCTGCACACGTAGCCACAGTACACATCGGGTAATTAACCCGATGTGTACTGTGGCTATGTGTGCAGGGAACTGGCACTGGCAGCGTGAGAGCGGCAGACGCTGGTAACGAAGGTAAATATCGGGTAACCAAGGGAAGGGCTTCTTGGTTACCCAATGTTTACCGTGGTTACCAGCGTTCGCAGAAGCCGGCTCCTCCTGCCTGCACACGTAGCAGAGTACACATCGGGTAATTAACCCGATGTGTACTGTGGCTAGGTGTGCAGGGAGCCAGCGCTAAGCGGTGTGCGCTGGTAACCAAGGTAAATATCGGGTTGGTTACCCGATATTTACCTTAGTTACCAAGCGCAGTATGCTTCCACGTGTAGCGACGCTCCAGCGATCCCTGCAGGTCAGGTTGCTAGTGGGATCGCTGGAGCGTCGCTTAGTGTGACATCTCACCAGCGACCTCCTAGCAACTTACCAGCGATCCCTATCAGGTTGTATCATTGTTAGGATCACTGGTAAGTTGTTTAGTGTGACTGGGCCTTTAGAATTTTGGAATGGTCAAGTCAAGGTTCCGACCTTTCCTGTAGAAATGTAGTGGAAGGAACTGAAATTAACAGCTCATGGGAGAAAACCCACCAACATAACAGTATTAAAGCTGTTGTTACACAGGACCATGCACGACCCAGAGCGACGATCATTTGTGCTGCACCAAAGATCATTTTACCAGATGAATGAGCATTTTCCTTTTTTATCAGGTGATCGGCAGCCTATTTATTTAATAGGATAATCACTAAACGAGCGTTTTTCACATCACTCGTTCACAATTATATTTCAGTTTAAAGGCTCCTTTACTATCCAATCATCATTACTTTACTTATTGTATTTTAAACTTTTTACAATGTCCACAGTTCCTTTAATGAATATCTAATAAATATTAAACTCTTCTGTAGAGGTAGATTTAAGTTTTCCGGAACCCAAGGTATGAATTCAGTTTGGCACGCAACACCCCTCCTCTCAAGTGATTTAAGTTGTCATCGTGTGACCGCTCACTCACATGCAATTTGCTTATTTACAGTCACATGCCAACTAACCACTCTCCTCTTCCTAATTCTCTCAATGTTCAGTGAAAAACGCAAGAAGAAAATCTAGTTGTATTGTGACGGTTAGTATGGATATCACATATGAGTGGAGTGGTCATCTGATGACTGCTGGAACCAGCAATACTTTATTAACACAGCCATGTATTTTGTAATCTTACAAGTTATGGATTGTTACATGTGTACAGGATGAAAACCAATAGCAGCAAAATAATATATTAACAGAATCACCAGGAGTACAGAATCACATCCCCAAAACCACCAGCAGTACAGAAACACAGC
The DNA here is from genome assembly GCF_048569485.1 of Anomaloglossus baeobatrachus. Classification (NCBI taxonomy): domain Eukaryota; kingdom Metazoa; phylum Chordata; class Amphibia; order Anura; family Aromobatidae; genus Anomaloglossus; species Anomaloglossus baeobatrachus. The sequence goes on along the minus strand of NC_134353.1, from coordinate 892,525,921 downwards.
ATCACAACCCTCACCAGTATAGTAATACATCAGAAGGACCACCATCAGTACATGAATGTATCACCAGGACCACTATCAGTGCAGAAATACATCACTAAAACCATCATCAGTACAGGAATACATCACAAGAACCACCATCAGTAGACAAATAATTCTCCAGGACCATAATCAATACATAAATACATCATAGAGACCACCATTTGCACATCAACATAGCAACAGAATCATCATCAGTACATCAATGGTACATCAATGGTAATGTCAGATCTGCCCCATATACATTTGTATCACATAAACCTACAACTCCCAGTATGTTCTTAACAATGGTAAGGAGATACTGAAAGCTGTTATTATGACAGTCATCATCAGACTGTGGTCGATACAGGAAACACTTTTACAGTATCAACAAATAAACATTTACATCCTGTTGCCTTATAGATGACCTTGTCTCTGATTGGCGTTGTTCTCTTTCTTTTCTTCATTTTGTCCAGACAGCATGATGACTTTTCACATCTACAGCTTGTTTTTGCAGCCTTCCATCTTCTACGGTCTTCTGTAACACATCTCAAGACAATGCCCTTAAAAATTCAGTGTCATTATTATGTTCTGGAATAAAAATATCTGCCCTAGACTTCTGGAACTTAAAAAATAATAGCCCCTCTGTGTGTTCCTTGCACAAAAATGACACTGTCTCTCTTATGGTGCATGTCTGCCACACTGCCCTCTCCTTTCCCTATTGTGACCCCTCTTCATGCTGTCCTCTCACGCTGTGGCCCCCCTATACTTCCCAGTCTCTATACTATTCCCCCATCATCCACTTCCCCTCTTTGGCATACTGTTCGATCATTGCTGTGGCATCATACTTGCTCCTCTTTATACTGCCCTCACCACACATTACCACACATCCCCCTTCTAACTGTACTGTCTAGTCACAAAACCACAGGCATTGCATCCCATACTATGCCACACCCATCTCTCCCAATCCCCATTCAAGATATTGTGTCTGCATACATTCCTTATGAACACTCCTCTTACTGTTTCCTTATACAGTGCCTACAAGTAGTATTCAACCCCCTGCAGATTTAGCCAGTTTGATAAGATGCAAATAAGTTAGAGCCTGCAAACTTCAAACAAGAGCAGTATTTATTAACAGATGCATACATCTTACAAACCAACAAGTTATGTTGCTCAGTTAAATTTTAATAAATTTTCAACATAAAAGTGTGGGTCAATTATTATTCAACCCCTAGGTTTAATATTTTGTGGAATAACCCTTGTTTGCAATTACAGCTAATAATCGTCTTTTATAAGACCTGATCAGGCCGGCACAGGTCTCTGGAGTTATCTTGGCCCACTCCTCCATGCAGATATTCTCCAAGTTATCTAGGTTGTTTGGGTGTCTCATGTGGACTTTAATCTTGAGCTCCTTCCACAAGTTTTCAATTGGGTTAAGGTCAGGAGACTGACTAGGCCACTGCAACACCTTGATTTGTTCCCTCTTGAACCAGGCCTTGGTTTTCTTGGCTGTGTGCTTTGGCTCGTTGTCTTGTTGGAAGATGAAATGACGACCAATCTTAAGATCCTTGATGGAGGAGCGGAGGTTCTTGGCCAAAATCTCCAGGTAGACCGTGCTAGCCATCTTCCCATGGATGCGGACCAGATGGCCAGGCCCCTTGGCTGAGAAACAGCCCCACAGCATGATGCTGCCACCACCATGCTTGACTGTAGGGATGGTATTCTTGGGGTCGTATGCAGTGCCATCCAGTCTCCAAACGTCATGTGTGTGGTTGGCACCAAAGATCTCGATCTTGGTCTCATCAGACCAGAGAACCTTGAACCAGTCTGTCTCAGAGTCCTCCAAGTGATCATGAGCAAACTGTAGATGAGCCTTGACATGACGCTTTGAAAGTAAAGGTACCTTACGGGCTCGTCTGGAACGGAGACCATTGCGGTGGAGTACGTTACTTATGGTATTGACTGAAACCAATGTCCCCACTGCCATGAGATCTTCCCGGAGCTCCTTCCTTGTTGTCCTTGGGTTAGCCTTGACTCTTCGGACAAGCCTGGCCTCAGCACGGGTGGAAACTTTCAAAGGCTGTCCAGGCCGTGTAAGGCTAACAGTAGTACCATAAGCCTTCCGCTTCCGGATGATGCTCCCAACAGTGGAGACAGGTAGGCCCAACTCCTTGGAAAGGGTTTTGTACCCCTTGCCAGCCTTGTGACCCTCCACGATCTTGTCTCTGATGGCCTTGGAATGCTCCTTTGTCTTTCCCATGTTGACCAAGTATGAGTGCTGTTCACAAGTTTGGGGAGGGTCTTAATTAGTCAGAAAAGGCTGGAAAAAGAGATAATTAATCCAAACATGTGAAGCTCATTGTTCTTTGTGCCTGAAATACTTCTTAATACTTTAGGGGAACCAAACAGAATTCTGGTGGTTTGAGGGGTTGAATAATAAATGACCCTCTGAATAAACTTTTCACAATTAAAAAAAAAAATAAAAAAAGAAATAACATTCTTTTTTGCTGCAATGCATTTCACACTTCCAGGCTGATCTACAGTCCAAATGTCACAATGCCAAGTTAATTCCGAATGTGTAAACCTGCTAAATCTGCAGGGGGTTGAATACTACTTGTAGGCACTGTACATAGCCCATTGCTCTTGATACTGTGTCTGCATCCATCCTCCCTCTCTACCCATACTGTGTCCTCAAATCCCCCCTCACTCCCCATACTGTGCATTCATACTACTCTCGCACTCTCCATACTGTGTCATCAATTTCTCCTCCTTGATCTCCATGACTAGTCCTGATATTTCTCTCCTCATATTGTCCACACCCATCCCAACCTCTTACTCTCCATACTGTATCCTCAAATCCCCTCCCTTGTTCCCTATTATGTTTCCATGCCCTTGATTGTGTCCTCAAATCCTCTCCCACTCCCCATACTGTGTCCTCAAACTTCTCCCCTACTGTGCTCACCATACTATGTCCACACACATCTCCACTCTCACTTCCTGTACTGTGATAGCTGGCTCAGAGACCTACCAAATCCCACTGCAGAAGGTGGCAAAATGCACCTGTAGGGAAGAAACCTCGGGCCGCCGAGAGGTCATCGAAAGGCAAGTGCCCCATGTGCACGCCACCCCTTCCACAATATGCCCCTGGGGAAAGATATGAAGAACATGAAGTTTTTTACTTTTAATTCATAGATTACATATTTTGTCATACAGGATAAATCCTTACATACCATATGTTGGTGAATACGTGTGGTATTAGTTACAACACTTCGCTTGTTGAAAATAGTGCATGTTTGAGAGATTCTGAATTTCCAAAGCTCCTAATTTTGCATCTACATATAATGGTCAGGCAATTCATTCAGAGAAGGAACTAAGCCAAACTTCTATACTGAATATTGCAAAGAATTCTATGAAGCCATTTGGCAATAAGTCAGCATAAACTAACTATCATGATGTGTAGATAGGAAAGTCGTGGGTTTATGAGCTGTCAGTATTAATGAGTTGACATAATATCTAAGTTGTGTCCAGTGAAGTTTCACCACAATAAAGTGCTTGACCAGCATTACATTATAGAAGCCCAACCCCACATCTACACACGTACACAATCTATATAGAATAACATACCATTGTAGGATGTGTTTATTCTCTTGCAGTTTTGCATTGCATTCATTTTAGAACAGTTTTTCAAGCAACAGCTTGACCTGACTGAGTGACCACCTTATTTTGTGCATTTCTTCTTAGTGCTACACAGACTTGTTTTATACACTATGTGGACTAAAGTAGCCAGACATTTGCATATTAAACCTATGGGATCTTTTACGATCTCCTGTTCTAACTCTACCATGCTTTTATGGACCTTGCTTTGTGCTCATGAGGCAAAGTCTTGTGGAACAGAAAAGTTCCTTGCCTAAAATGTTACCACAATGTTTGAAACTAAAATTGTCCAACCTGTCTTGGTGTGCTGAAGCAATAAGGTTTCACGCTTCAAACCAAGATTTAACAATCAGATGCCAAGATAGAAAAGCGAGATCCATCACTCCACGGAACATATTGTCCATAGCGCCATAGTCCAGTGATGGCATGCTTTACACCACTCCAGCCAATGCTTGGCACTGTACTTGATGATGTAAGGCTTACATGCAACTGCTCTACTATAGACACCTATGACATGAAGCTCCCTGTGGGGGAACAGAGTTTGTGCTGATATTAATGCCAGATTAGGTTTGGACTCCACAGTTTTGGAATCAGCAGAGCGTTGGCGACGTTTATGCCCTCTGCTCCTCAGCACTCAGTGACCCCGCTCTGTAACTTTACTTGGTCTTGACTTCGTGGCTGAGTTACTGTGGTTCCTACAACTTCCACTTCTCACTAATATCACACAAAGCTCATCGTGGAATACTTAGGAGGGAAGAAATGTTATGACCTGACTTGTTACACCTGTGCCATTCTAATACAGGACCACACTGGTATCACTGAGCTGTATAGGCCAAGCCAATTTTTCACAAATGTCTGTAAAGGCAGATAGCATGATATGGGGCCAGATGTTATTCACCTGCAGCCATAGATTTGAAGTAAAAACCTGAATTCAATAACTAAGACTTTTTAACACTAGAACTACTGGACTCGTGACTAGAGATGAGCGAACCGGTCGCGGTTCGGCTCGAGGTCGGTTCGCCGAACGGAGATCCCGTTCGAGTTCGGTTCGTCGAACGTTCGACGAACCGAACTCGAACTGCATAGGAAACAATGGCAGGCTATCACAAACACATAAAAACACCTAGAAAACACCCTCAAAGGTGTCCAAAAGGTGATAAACAACTCACAACAAAACACAAACACATGGGAAAGTGACAAGGACATATACTCATGCGAAAACAAAAGAGCTGGACAAGGAAAAAGAGGAGGAGACACAGATATATGAGTATATGCAAGGAAACATCGATGCCATTACTGTGCAACTTGAGCCCTGCTCATTTTAGGCTTCCAATCTGGATAAATTGCCTGAGCTTGCCACGTACGCCTTGGGGATCTTGTCGTGTCCTGCAGCCAGCGTTCTCTCGGAACCTGTCTTCAGTGCTGCTGGGGGTCTGCTGGCAGATAAGCACACGTGTCTGTCCACTGACAATTTGGACATGGCTCTCAGAGGACTTTTATTCCCCTGGGTCAGCCAGGGGACGGGAAAGGCACGCGTATTTTTGAGAGTGCTTCATGCAAAGCATCTGTTTCATTTTGAAAAGGGGGATCAAGTGATGCCAGTCAAGTGGGGTGTGTATGGCCCAATTAGTGGAAACGAGGGAGACTGTGGTTGGAGTCCCCTCGCTGTGTTTCTAAAAGAACCAAGATGAACAAGTCATGGCTCTCAGAGGACTTTTCTTCCCCTGGGTCATCCAGGGGACGGGAAAGACACGCGTATTTTTGAGAGTGCTTCATGCAAAGCATCTTTTTCTTTTTCAAAAGGGGGGTCAAGTGATGCCAGTCAAGTGGGGTGTGTGTTGCCCAATTAGTGGCAACGAGGAAGACTGTGGTTGGAGTCCCCTCGCTGTGTTTCTAAAAGAACCAAGATGAACAAGTCATGGCTCTCAGATGATTTTTCTTCCCCTGGGTCATCCAGGGGACGGGAAAGACATGCGTATTTTTGAGAGTGCTTCATGCAAAGCATCTTTTTCTTTTTCAAAAGGGGGGTCAAGTGATGCCAGTCAAGTGGGGTGTGTGTGGCCCAATTAGTGGCAACGAGGAAGACTGTGGTTGGAGTCCCCTCGCTGTGTTTCTAAAAGAACCAAGATGAACAAGTCATGGCTCTCAGAGGACTTTTCTTCCCCGGGGTCATCCAGGGGACGGGAAAGACACGCGTATTTTTGAGAGTGCTTCATGCAAAGCATCTTTTTCTTTTTCAAAAGGGAGGTCAAGTGATGCCAGTCAAGTGGGGTGTGTGTGGCCCAATTAGTGGCAACGAGGAAGACTGTGGTTGGAGTCCCCTCGCTGTGTTTCTAAAAGAACCAAGATGAACAAGTCATGGCTCTCAGATGATTTTTCTTCCCCTGGGTCATCCAGGGGACGGGAAAGACATGCGTATTTTTGAGAGTGCTTCATGCAAAGCATCTTTTTCTTTTTCAAAAGGGGGGTCAAGTGATGCCAGTCAAGTGGGGTGTGTGTGGCCCAATTAGTGGCAACGAGGAAGACTGTGGTTGGAGTCCCCTCGCTGTGTTTCTAAAAGAACCAAGATGAACAAGTCATGGCTCTCAGAGGACTTTTCTTCCCCGGGGTCATCCAGGGGACGGGAAAGACACGCGTATTTTTGAGAGTGCTTCATGCAAAGCATCTTTTTCTTTTTCAAAAGGGAGGTCAAGTGATGCCAGTCAAGTGGGGTGTGTGTGGCCCAATTAGTGGCAACGAGGAAGACTGTGGTTGGAGTCCCCTCTCTGTGTTTCTAAAAGAACCAAGATGAACAAGTCATGGCTCTCAGAGGACTTTTCTTCCCCTGGGTCATCCAGGGGACGGGAAAGACACGCGTATTTTTGAGAGTGCTTCATGCAAAGCATTTTTTTCTTTTTCAAAAGGGGGGTCAAGGAATGCCAGTCAAGTGGGGTGTGTGTGGCCCAATTAGTGGCAACGAGGAAGACTGTGGTTGGAGTCCCCTCGCTGTGTTTCTAAAAGAACCAAGATGAACAAGTCATGGCTCTCAGAGGACTTTTATTCCTCTGGGTCATCCAGGTACGGGAAAGACACGCGTATTTTTGAGAGTGCTTCATGCAAAGCATCTTTTTCTTTTTCAAAAGGGGGGTCAAGTGATGCCAGTCAAGTGGGGTGCGTGTGGCCCAATTAGTGACAACGAGGAAGACTGTGGTTGGAGTCCCCTCGCTGTGTTTTACATGATTTTCGAAGGGCATGACATGCCTAAGAGGTTGAGTTTCATCATCTGCAACTTGTTGGCAACAGAAAGGCTGCCTTTACACCCTTTTGAGACCGAGGATTTTCGAGACCTTATGCGTATTGCAGTGCCCCAAGAGCCGATGGCCAGTCGTCACTCCTTCTCCAAGAAAGGCGTGCCCGTGCTACCACAGCAGGTCGCACACAACCTCACCGATTTCTTGAGAAACTCTGTGTGTGACAGGGTGCATTTCACCACAGATACTTGGACCAGTAAGCATGGACAGGAGAGTTACATGTTGCTGACTGGGCACTGGGTAACTATGGTGAGAGATGGAGAAGGGTTTGCTGTACAAGTCTTGCCGTCCCCACGACTTGTGTGTCAATCCTTCCTCTGTATGTACAAGTTCCTCCACTGCTTCTGCCTCCTTAACCTCGTGTGGGTCCTCCACCTCGGCCCAAACCCTGTGTGGTCAGGCCACCCTTCCTTGTAACTGCGCCCAAGGAATCCCACACACCTCCTTACTATGCTGGCAGCAGAGCTCAAGGCCATCAGGCGGTCAAATGTTTACTTTGAAATGTAGGGGAAATGTGAGACACCGCTGAGGAAATGTGGACGGTTAGCTCTGGAGAGTGAGACCGAGTTTCATCAATGGTTGTCTACACTCAACCAGCAGTCAGGGAAGGTCAGGTGCGCCAATGATGCAAACCAATCTGCGACCCTTCTTCAGGGCAATGTGACACACGTGCCTTGTATGGCTCACGTGTTGAACCTGGTTGTCCAGCAATTTTTAAAACACTATCCCGGCCTACATGGCCTTCTGCAGAGGGCACAGTGTAACGCCTGCCTGGATCAACAAACTCAGATGGGCTGTAAAGGATAGGCTAGAGGCAAGCCACTCACCGAGCTGGACACCCAGAACCCTGAAACCCTTTAACCCCTATACAGTGATTTGGAATTACACAGGGCCCAAGTTGATCAATACCTGTGGAAGGCTGCAGTTCCACAGAATAGTAGTCATGCAGGGTCAAAAACATTAATTGAGGAAGAGGAACAGAATGGGATGGCCAGGACTTAATCAGAAAACAAGCAGAGGTGAAATGCGGATCGGCCAACGAGGTACATAAGCAGCAAGCAGGAAAAGTAGTCAGGTAACAAGCACACAAACTCATAAAACTGAACTGGGGGTAACAGTAACAAGAGGTTCATAGCTTTGTCTGGCAGTGGTCTGCAGACAGGAGGGGCCTAAAAAAGGGTGTGGTGTCTTCCCATTGGTTGTAGCTGAATGATGGTAATTCATCTGTGAGATACCCACCACCTACATTCAGCCTGTGGTTCTGTATCTGTCAAGGTAACGCAACCCAGTGGGTGAGCATAACCTGCGTCCACCTGCGCCGCTGGCATCAACTCCTTTCCCATCATCAGCACTATGCACGAAAGGAACACGTTGTCACCTGGCGACCGGAGTACAAATTGATTGAGTGGACTACGTTGGTGACTTAACAGCCGTGTGCGGCAATGATGCAAACCTGTCTGCGGCCCTTCGTCAGGGCAATGTGACTCACGTGCCTTGTATGGCTCACGTGTTGAATCTGATTCTACAGCAATTTTTAAAATACCATCCCGGCCTACATGGCCTTGTGCAGCGGGCACGCTGCTATGTGCTCACTTTCATCCTTCGCACCCAGCAGCTCAACAACTTTCATCGCTCCGGAAGTCTTAGGGTCTGGCGGTTAAACGCCTGAAATGCGATGTTCCGACACGCAGGAATTTGAATCTGCACATGTTTCAGCGTCTGTGGCAGCACTGCAGAGCCCTGCTGAAATACAGTATGACGTATACCCTGGGCTACCTTGATCCAGAGGTGGTGCAGATCACGCTGCTGGAGTGGTGTCAGATCAAGGACCTATGCACCCTTCTACACAGTTTACAAATATCGACGAAGATCTTTAGCACTGGCGATGCCATTCTCAGCGTGACAATTCTGGTCATCTACAAGATGGAGCACACTGTATGCATTATTCGGAGTCAGGTGTTGGTCCAAGAGGAAGGGGAGGAAGTACAGGAGGAGTCATATGCAAAAGGGATAATAAGATCCACAAGGTCCAGACGGTGAGCGACACCTAGGCGGAAGTCAAGGGACGGTGGGGGAGAGGGATTAACAAGGGCGCATAGTATCAGCAAACATTGTTGAGGAAGGTGCAGGAGCCCATGAAGAAATGGAGGACGAACTTGCGATGGACATGGAAGACTCAGCAGATGAGTGAGAGCTTGCTCACATTTCGGTTGTGCGAGGTTGGGGGGAGAGGGCAGAGGAAGGAGGCACGATTCTCACCTCTCTGCCACCAACACACCAAGGACTTGGTCCTCCTGGATGCACAAGACACATGAGTGCCTTCTTGCTGCACTACCTACAACATGACCCTCGGATTGTACGAATTCGAAGTAATGCTAACTACTGGGTTGCCACACTGTTAGATCCCCGGTACAAGACAAAATTTGGCGAAATAATTCCTGCCGTAGAAAGGGACGCACGTATACAGGAGTATCTGCAGAAGGTGGTACGGATTCTTAGATCTGCTTTTCCAGTAAACACCAGTGCTGCACAGAGTGAATCTCAACGCTTTGTCATGGATAGGAGGAAATGGGCTTTTACTTGTCCACATCTGAGGGACCGAGGGCTTGCTGCTGTGCTGAGATGGCATTGAGTACGGTGTCCCTGCAGAGTTGCACTTTTGGTCATATATCAAATGAGTTGAAAAAGGACAAATGCTGGTGGAAAGGGGAACAGGTGTGTTGGAAAGGGTAAAAAAGTTTTTGTCCGTGGGTTTGATGGTTAAGCAAAAGTAACATTTGATGAAGAAACACCATCTGTTACGGTGGGACTGGCAGATTTGGATAAGGTGGTATATACTATGTTACCGCTATATAATGAAAATTAATAAGAAAAGAAAGAGAAAGGTATATATCCCCATCAGCAGTCAGTGTCCACCGTGCTCCCAGATGGAAAAGGAGAGGTTGGCAACTGGAAGGTTAGGTGGAGGATACAGATCTGTGTGGCTATGAAACTAATAGTTGCCTGAACCGAGTTAGACGCCACTCGGATCTTGAGACTGGGAGCCCTGTTAGCATCACAGGGTCCACACGCCCACCCAGCCCAGGAACTCCCTGTTAACATCATAGGGGCCATTCAGTACGCTGACCGTGTGCATTGGGGCCACACCTGTGGACAGCAGGCGCATCAGCAGCAGCAGGCCTGTTAATGCCACTGGGCTGCACAAGCAGGACTTGTAGGACAGGAGCTGGTCTTAACCGTTCTGCGTTACCAACTGTGGTGGCGGCCTGCATCGACGCCCTATCCCTGCCTACCTCTGGCCTAAAGCCGCAATGGGTTCAACACATGGAGTTGTGCTATTTCGGAGCATAATAGAAGACTGTGCACCTCCTTGTTGGCTCCAGCCCCTTCTATAACCTGGGTCCGCCCCAAACCAGGGTGGACCACAATGCACCTCCTGGAGACAAAAGCAGAGTGACACGTCATGAGTGGCATAACTAGCGTCCTATTTGGAACCGAAACTTCAATAATGACCTCATGGCTGCCACGACACAAACACCTCACCAGTCATCGTCTGACCATCAATAATGAGGTGACAAGTCATAGGGGCGGGCCTCTGCAAGCCATTTGGGAGTGGCCTGGCCAGATCGTCAGGACACCTGATGCCCTGTGGTCTATATGGGCCCCCCCACATCAGGGGCAGGGCCAAAGAGTTCATTACCGGACCTAGTTTCTGATGCAGTAAGTCTCTGAAAAAAGACTATCAGCTTTAGCATGGTGTCTAGGCACAAAACAGGACTTAGACCCGGCACGGAATGCAAGTACCTGTGCAAAGAGGCTTTCACACTAAGTGTGGGAGCATGCGCTGTATCCCGAAATGAAGACTTAGCCTCAGGAATGGCACAGTCAGGCTGAGCATACTCACTAGGCGAAACACTGTAGTTAGGCTGCAGCTGGGGTAAATCGGCACACGCATGCGCACTAGCTGCCTCTCCACACTTAGACGTGAAGGAGAAATTGCTCTTCGGGTGTGGACTTGGAGATGCTGTCTATGAACAGAAGGAAAAGCTAAAGGAAGCCTCACTTTCTATCCCTCCGAATTATCAAATGCAGCAATGAATTCCCTGAGTTTGCTATAACATTAGTGTAGCAAAATGTGCATGAGGGTGTCATGTAGAGGTGCTAGAAATAGCTTGGCACCAGTGGGACAATAATGAAATACAACATCCAGTTCTATGATGCCACTAAATGGCAGTATTTTTTGCTATCATTATAGCTTATTAAAAACAGAGCAGGAGGGTGTCCTGCACAGGTGCTGCACATAGATTTGCACGAGTGGGGCACTAATGGAGTACAACAGCCACTTCTTGTATGCCACTAAGTTTACTCAATTTTTGGTATTATAATGTCTTAGTAAGTAACAATGAGTTTGAGTGTGCAATGCAGGTAGAGGTGCTGCAAATATCTGTGCACTACTGGGACTATACAGAAGTCCAATAGCCACGTTTAGGATGCCACTAAGTTCACTCAGTGTTTGCTAGTATAATGGCTTAGTAACAATGAGTTTGAGTGTGCAATGCAGGCAGACGTGCTGCAAATATCTTTGCACTTGTGGGACAATACAGAAGTCCAACAGCCACGTTTAGGATGCCACTAAGTTCACTCAGTGTTTGCTAGTATAATGGCTTAGTTATAATGAGTTGGAGTGTGCAATGCAGCCAGACGTGCTGCAAATATCTTTGCACTAGTGGGACTATACAGAAGTCCAACAGCCACGTTTATGATGCCACTAAGTTCACTCAGTGTTTGCTAGTATAATGGCTTAGTAACAATGAGTTTGAGTGTGCAATGCAGGCAGACGTGCTGCAAATATCTTTGCACTAGTGGGACAATACAGAAGTCCAATAGCCATGTTTAGGATGCCACTAAGTTCACTCAGTGTTTGCTAGTATAATGGCTTAGTTACAATGAGTTTGAGTGTGAAATGCAGGCAGACGTGCTGCAAATATCTTTGCACTAGTGGGACGATACAGAAGTCCAACAGCCACGTTTAGGATGCCACTAAGTTCACTCAGTGTTTGCTAGTATAATGGCTTAGTAACAATGAGTTTGAGTGTGCAATGCAGGCAGACGTGCTGCAAATATCTTTGCACTAGTGGGACGATACAGAAGTCCAATAGCCACGTTTATCATGCCACTAAGTTCACTCAGTGTTTGCTAGTATAATGGCTTAGTAACAATGAGTTTGAGTGTGCAATGCAGGCAGACGTGCTGCAAATATCTTTGCACTTGTGGGACGATACAGAAGTCCAACAGCCACGTTTAGGATGCCACTAGGTTCACTCAGTGTTTGCTAGTATAATGGCTTAGTAACAATGAGTTTGAGTGTGCAATGCAGGCAGACGTGCTGCAAATATCTTTGTATTAGTGGGACAATACAGAAGTCCAATAGCCATGTTTAGGATGCCACTAAGTTCACTCAGTGTTTGCTAGTATAATGGCTTAGTAACAATGAGTTTGAGTGTGAAATGCAGGCAGACGTGCTGCAAATATCTTTGCACTAGTGGGACAATACAGAAGTCCAACAGCCACGTTTAGGATGCCACTAAGTTCACTCAGTGTTTGCTAGTATAATGGCTTAGTAACAACAATGAGTTTGAGTGTGCAATGCAGGCAGACGTGCTGCAAATATCTTTTCACTAGTGGGACGATACAGAAGTCCAATAGCCACGTTTAGGATGCCACTAAGTTCACTCAGTGTTTGCTAGTATAATGGCTTAGTAACAATGAGTTTGAGTGTGCAATGCAGGCAGCGTTGCTGCAAATATCTTTGCACTAGTGGGACAATACAGAAGTCCAATAGCCACGTTTAGGATGCCACTAAGTTCACTCAGTGTTTGCTAGTATAATGGCTTAGTAACAATGAGTTTGAGTGTGCAATGCAGGCAGCGTTGCTGCAAATATCTTTGCACTAGTGGGACTATACAGAAGTAAAATAGCCACGTTTAGGATGCCACTACGTTCACTCAGTGTTTGCTAGTATAATGGCTTAGTAACAATGAGTTTGAGTGTGCAATGCAGGCAGAGGTGCTGCAAATATCTTTGCACTAGTGGGACAATACAGAAGTCCAATAGCCACGTTTAGGATGCCACTAAGTTCACTCAGTGTTTGCTAGTATAATGGCTTAGTAACAATGAGTTTGAGTGTGCAATGCAGGCAGCGTTGCTGCAAATATCTTTGCACTAGTGGGACAATACAGAAGTCCAATAGCCACGTTTAGGATGCCACTAAGTTCACTCAGTGTTTGCTAGTATAATGGCTTAGTAACAATGAGTTTGAGTGTGCAATGCAGGCAGACGTGCTGCAAATATCTTTGCACTAGTGGGACGATACAGAAGTCCAATAGCCACGTTTAGGATGCCACTAAGTTCACTCAGTGTTTGCTAGTATAATGGCTTAGTAACAATGAGTTGGAGTGTGCAATGCAGGCAGACGTGCTGCAAATATCTTTGCACTTGTGGGACTATACAGAAGTCCAATAGCCACGTTTAGGATGCCACTAAGTTCACTCAGTGTTTGCTAGTATAATGGCTTAGTAACAATGAGCTTGAGTGTGCAATGCAGGCAGAGGTGCTGCAAATATCTTTGCACTAGTGGGACTATACAGAAGTCCAATAGCCACGTTTAGGATGCCACTAAGTTTACTCAGTGTTTGCTAGTATAATGGCTTAGTAACAATGAGTTTGAGTGTGCAATGCAGGCAGAGGTTCTGCAAATATCTTTGCACTAGTGGGACTATACAGAAGTCCAATAGCCACGTTTAGGATGCCACTAAGTTCACTCAGTGTTTGCTAGTATAATGGCTTAGTAACAATGAGTTTGAGTGTGCAATGCAGGCAGACGTGCTGCAAATATCTTTGCACCAGTGGGACTATACAGAAGTCCAATAGCCACGTTTAGGATGCCACTAAGTTCACTCAGTGTTTGCTAGTATAATGGCTTAGTAACAATGAGTTGGAGTGTGCAATGCAGGCAGACGTGCTGCAAATATCTTTGCACTAGTGGGACTATACAGAAGTCCAACAGCCACGTTTAGGATGCCACTAAGTTCACTCAGTGTTTGCTAGTATAATGGCTTAGTAACAATGAGTTTGAGTGTGCAATGCAGGCAGACGTGCTGCAAATATCTTTGCACTAGTGGGACTATACAGAAGTCCAATAGCCACGTTTAGGATGCCACTAAGTTCACTCAGTGTTTGCTAGTGTAATGGCTTAGTAACAATGAGTTTGTAGTGTGCAATGCAGGCAGACGTGCTGCAAATATCTTTGCACTAGTGGAACTATACAGAAGTCCAATAGCCACGTTTAGGATGCCACTAAGTTCACTCAGTGTTTGCTAGTATAATGGCTTAGTAACAATGAGTTTGAGTGTGCAAAGGGCAGGAGGGTACAGTGGCAGGGTTGTGGGTCTCTGGGTAGAGGAAAGGAAGCCTGCTTTTCTATCCCTCCTAATGGGGAAATGCAGTGAGGAAATCCCTGACCTTAGCTACACCGACGCTGTCATCTTGTGTAGCTGTTAAACTCTGTTTTAAACTCTGTCACCTATGGCTCTGCCCCTGCCGGTACGAGCCCTTAAAAGGACTGATAGAAAGTGCTATCCCTAAGCTGTCCAGCGCTGTGTATGGAGCGTATACAGCAGTATCGGCGATAGGAGCCGCGCCAGTGATGTCTGACACCAAGGTCGCAGAAGGCAGATAAGGCGTGCTGGAGGAAAATGTCCGGTTTTATAATGCAGGGACATGTGACATGGACATCCTATCACACATGCCGTTGCTTCTCTGGCTAAAAGTCCACTTAGCTGTTTGTGTGTCTGGGATTGGCTGACATGCTGGCCCGCCCCACTACACGCGCGCGCTTAGGGAAGGAAGACAAGGAAAAAAAAAAAAATGGCGATCGCCATTATACATACAGCAGTGATCTGAATGCGCTGTTCCCGCACACTATACACTAAAATGTCATAATAGTGTGAGTCACAGAGTGACTTACACTATTACAGCGGAAAGCCAGCTAGGAATTAGCTGGGTTTTTTTGCTGCTAGAACCGTTCTCGAACGTATCTAGAACTATCGAGCTTTAGCAAAAAAGCTCGAGTTCTAGTTCGATCTAGAACAGCCCCCAAAATCACTCGAGCCGCGAACTGGAGAACCTCGAACCGCGAACCGCGCTCAACTCTACTCGTGACACCTATAATAATACATGGTGCAAAGTAGTCAAAATGACTACCTCAGTAGTTTTAGTGTTAAAAATACTGTATATTAAATTATGTTTAACCCCTCCATGACGATGGATGTATCTATACATCTTGGAAGGGAAAACACAAAAAGCAGCACCAAATGTGCACTACAGCACTAAACATTCCAAACTGTACTTATTTTAAAAATTTTTGAGATTTTTGGCAAAAAATTGCAATTTCTTGAGCTGCTTCGCCACGTCACGGCAAATCTCATTTGAAGCAGTCCTACACTAAAATATTTTTATAAAATGTGCCATACGGCCTCACATATGAATAGTAGAACTGCTCTTGCTTTGCACCCCAATTTGGGATGTATTCCATCTGTCTAGATTTTGGCGGTTGGTGACTGTTCACATTAAGTCATCAGGCTTTGTCCACAGGCTATTTACTTCATGCAGCATTTGCTTGGACCTGTCCCGCCCACAGCCATGACTCAGTCATGGGTACGGGATTGAAATAGACCAGGTGAGTGCTGCTAAGAGCAGTTCTACTATTCATATGTGAGGCCGTATGGCACATTTTATAAAAATATTTTAGTGTAGGACTGCTTCAAATGAGATTTGCCGTGACGTGGCGAAGCAGCTCAAGAAATTGCAATTTTTTGCCAAAAATCTCAAAAATTTTTAAAATAAGTACAGTTTGGAATGTTTAGTGCTGTAGTGCACATTTGGTGCTGCTTTTTGTTTTTTCTTCATTGAATTGGTCGGTGGTTGACCTCCACCTTGCTTTGCACCCCAATTTGGGATGTATTCCATCTGTCTAGATTTTGGCGGTTGGTGACTGTTCACATTAAGTCATCAGGCTTTGTCCACAGGCTATTCACTTCATGCAGCATTTGCTTGGACCTGTCCCGCCCACAGCCATGACTCAGTCATGGGTACGGGATTGAAATAGACCAGGTGAGTGCTGCTAAGAGCAGTTCTACTATTCATATGTGAGGCCGTATGGCACATTTTATAAAAATATTTTAGTGTAGGACTGCTTCAAATGAGATTTGCCGTGACGTGGCGAAGCAGCTCAAGAAATTGCAATTTTTTGCCAAAAATCTCAAAATTTTTTTAAAATAAGTACAGTTTGGAATGTTTAGTGCTGTAGTGCACATTTGGTGCTGCTTTTTGTTTTTTCTTCATTGAATTGGTCGGTGGTTGACCTCCACCTTGCTTTGCACCCCAATTTGGGATGTATTCCATCTGTCTAGATTTTGGCGGTTGGTGACTGTTCACATTAAGTCATCAGGCTTTGTCCACAGGCTATTTACTTCATGCAGCATTTGCTTGGACCTGTCCCGCCCACAGCCATGACTCAGTCATGGGTACGGGATTGAAATAGACCAGGTGAGTGCTGCTAAGAGCAGTTCTACTATTCATATGTGAGGCCGTATGGCACATTTTATAAAAATATTTTAGTGTAGGACTGCTTCAAATGAGATTTGCCGTGACGGGGCGAAGCAGCTCAAGAAATTGCAATTTTTTGCCAAAAATCTCAAAATTTTTTTAAAATAAGTACAGTTTGGAATGTTTAGTGCTGTAGTGCACATTTGGTGCTGCTTTTTGTTTTTTCTTCATTGAATTGGTCGGTGGTTGACCTCCACCTTGCTTTGCACCCCAATTTGGGATGTATTCCATCTGTCTAGATTTTGGCGGTTGGTGACTGTTCACATTAAGTCATCAGGCTTTGTCCACAGGCTATTTACTTCATGCAGCATTTGCTTGGACCTGTCCCGCCCACAGCCATGACTCAGTCATGGGTACGGGATTGAAATAGACCAGGTGAGTGCTGCTAAGAGCAGTTCTACTATTCATATGTGAGGCCGTATGGCACATTTTATAAAAATATTTTAGTGTAGGACTGCTTCAAATGAGATTTGCCGTGACGTGGCGAAGCAGCTCAAGAAATTGCAATTTTTTGCCAAAAATCTCAAAAATTTTTAAAATAAGTACAGTTTGGAATGTTTAGTGCTGTAGTGCACATTTGGTGCTGCTTTTTGTTTTTTCTTCATTGAATTGGTCGGTGGTTGACCTCCACCTTGCTTTGCACCCCAATTTGGGATGTATTCCATCTGTCTAGATTTTGGCGGTTGGTGACTGTTCACATTAAGTCATCAGGCTTTGTCCACAGGCTATTTACTTCATGCAGCATTTGCTTGGACCTGTCCCGCCCACAGCCATGACTCAGTCATGGGTACGGGATTGAAATAGACCAGGTGAGTGCTGCTAAGAGCAGTTCTACTATTCATATGTGAGGCCGTATGGCACATTTTATAAAAATATTTTAGTGTAGGACTGCTTCAAATGAGATTTGCCGTGACGTGGCGAAGCAGCTCAAGAAATTGCAATTTTTTGCCAAAAATCTCAAAAATTTTTAAAATAAGTACAGTTTGGAATGTTTAGTGCTGTAGTGCACATTTGGTGCTGCTTTTTGTTTTTTCTATCTTGGAAGGGAAGTAGTTCCCAACCAAGGATGTATTAGGTACGTCTTGGTGACCGTGTGGGCATTGGCGCTCGGCATGCCGCAATCACCACCGGGAACTCAGCATTCCCGACAATTAAGCCCTGGCTCTCACAGTCAGGGACAGTCCCCACAACGCTGAACAGAGGCCAGAGTCCAGAGAAACTCTGCTGTCTCATCCAAAATGTTCTGTACCAAAATTGCTACCAAATAGCATTCAATTCAACCCACAAAAACACAAGTCCCCACTCAAGTCCATCATCTGGTAATGGAAATATAGGGGGCTTCCACTGTACTAGTAACACAAAAGCTCTCAAAAAATGCTATGGCCCTTCCCCTCAAATTAGAAATCAAGCTAAATCTGTGCTTCCAAATCCAAATGGCCTCTCTAATCTGAGCTCCACAATGTGCCTAAACCACTGTTCCTATCCAAATGTTTGGCATTGTTGTAGTAATGAGAGCCCTCTTAATTTACAGGGTGCAGTTTTCCAGAAGCACAAGCTGGACACAATGTATGGACACTACAATGTACTGACAATGACTTATTTGCAATTTTAATTCTGCAACATTCACAGCGTTTTATACCATGGGTGTTTTCCAGAGACTAAATCATCAGTACATCCATAGATGAACTCAGAAGGGTGCAATTTCCAAAATTTGGTCAGTAGAGGGGATTTATTCTTTTCTGGCACTCAGGTGCTTTGCAAATGGAGTCTGCTAATTATTCTAGGAAAATCTGTGATCCAAAAATCAAATCTTTCCCTACCGAGCCCTGTGGTGCAGCACTGTACAGTCACATGTGGGGTATTACCACATTCAAGGGAAATCGCGTAGCGCATTATGGGTCCTCTTTTCCCTATTCCCCTTGTGAAAATTTCAAATCTGGGCTTAAATCAACTTTTTAATGGTAAAAATGTAATTATTTTTTGTTCACCGCTCAATAGTAATAAAATTTTGTGACACACCTTTAGTGTAAATATGCTCACTGCATGATGATGGTGATTATGAGCACTTTGAGGGGTGGAGTTTTTAGAATCGTGTTACTTTTGGGTATTTTCTGTCACATAGGCCTCTCAAAGTCACTTCAAAGGGGCATTGCAAACCTGGAGAGGAGTTTAGAGCTCACTGAGCTTTCTCTGGCTGGGGCCAGTGACATGGAGGAGGGTGGAGGTGGGGAAGATCAGGACCCAGAGGTAGGTAGCTGGGTAACAGTTAGAAGAAGAGGTAGGGGGAAAAGTGTCAGGGAGCCTAGTCCGGACCTGGCACAACCTAGTAAATATGCCTGTTTGGCTGATATTAGGAATGAAGGGCCTGGACTAGGGTCACTACAGCAGGATGTTGCTCCTAGCAACCAGGAAAACAACTGCTGTAGGAAGGAGGGAAATAGGAGTGCAGCAAAGCCCAGACAGATGTTGGTGGAAGGGGACTTTATAATTAGGCGGACAGACAGGGTCATCTGTCGCCGAGACCGTGAATGCCGAACAGTGTGGTGTCTGCCGGGTGCTCGGGTTCGGCATATTGCGGATCGGATAGACAGATTGCTGGGTGGGGCTGGGGAAAACCCAGCGGTCATGGTGCACATTGGTACTAATGACAAAGTTAAAGGCAGGTGGAAGGTCCTTAAAAATGATTACAGGGAACTAGGAGAGAAGCTGAAGTCCAGGACCTCCAAGGTGGTGTTTTCAGAAATACTACCGGTGCCACGAGCGTCACTAGAAAGACAGCGGGAGCTTAGGGAGATAAATATGTGGCTTAGAAATTGGTGCAGGAAGGAAGGGTTCGGGTTCATGGAGAACTGGGCCGATTTCTCAGTCGGCTACAGGCTCTACGGTAGGGACGGTCTGCACCTCAATGGGGAAGGTGCAGCTGTGCTGGGGGAGAAAATGGTCAGACGGATGGAGGAGCTTTTAAACTAGGATCGGGGGGGGAGGGAGGGTAGTGGAGCAAATAAGGGGAGAGATAGAGCAGATAAAGACAGTGAGACGGTAGGGGTCAATGAAGGATTAGGGGGGGATGGGACATACAAGGAATGTAGGGAGGCTAGGAGTAATAAAGGTGTTAATAGGATTAAATGTCTACTGGCAAATGCAAGAAGTCTTGCAAACAAAATGAATGAATTGGAGACTCTTATGTCAACCATGGATTATGATGTGGTGGGCATTACGGAAACCTGGCTGGATGAAAGCCATGACTGGGTGACAAACATACAGGGTTATAGTACATTTAGGAAGGACAGGAAAGGCCAAAAAGGTGGTGGGGTGTGTATATTTATTAAATCTAACCTAAAACCTGTGTTGTATGATGACATTGAGGGGAACAGCAACAATGTACAGTCAGTATGGGTAAATGTACATGGGGAGGGGAATAATGGAAAAATGCTAATTGGAGTTTGCTATAAGCCTCCTAACATACCTCAACAAATAGAGGGTGAAATGCTGGAACAAATTGAAAAGGCAGCTAATATTAATAATCAGGTTCTTATTATGGGGGATTTCAACTATCCAGACATACAGTGGGACATAGAATCTTCTGGTTCTGCTAAAAGCTGTAAGTTCTTATCCACTATTCAAGACCATTTCCTCTCTCAGATGGTAGGTGAACCGACCAGGGGAGATAATTTGCTAGATCTGGTCCTGTCAAATAGACCGGATACAATTTCAGATCTACAGGTCTGGGAGCACTTGGGCACCAGCGATCATAATATGGTAAGCTTCAACATAATATTCAATAGAACATTTCAAAGGGGGAATGCTAAAACCTGGAATTTTAGGAAAGCTGATTTCAACAAATTAAGGGAAGAGCTTAAATGTGTAGATTGGGACAAAATCATAATAACTGGGGATACCGAACATAAATGGGGTAAGTTTAAGGATATACTACTAGAGTCCTGTAAAAAACGTATACCCAGTGGTAATAAAATGTCCAGGAATAAAAAGAAACCACTATGGATAAATAAGACTGTACAAAGTATAATAAAACAAAAACAAAGGGCATTTAAAATCTTAAAGGCTGAGAATACAGAAATAGCATTTCAGAAGTATAAAGATATCAATAGGAAATGTAAAAAAGAAATCAAACAAGCAAAATTAGCTACTGAAACAAAAATCGCCAATGACATTAAAATAAATCCCAAAATCTTTTATAAATACATTAATGCCAAAAGGAAAACAAAGGATAGTATCGGCCCCTTAAAATATAATAACAAGTTAGTTATAGAGGACAAACAAAAGACTGAGATATTAAATAGGCATTTCTCATCTGTATTCACCAAGGAACTGACTGTACCAGGGATCATTCAACAAGTGAAAAATCAAAGTTCACCACCCGATATAATTAATTTAACACAAGATGAAGTACGTCTACATCTGAGTAAATTAAACATTGACAAATCCCCAGGGCCAGATGGCATTCATCCACGAATATTGAGAGAATTGAGCTCCATAATCGACAGACCGCTGTATCTCATCTTTTTAGACTCACTTGTAACAGGGTTGGTGCCTCAGGATTGGAGGATTGCTGATGTGGTACCGATATTTAAGAAAGGTAAGAGGGTAGATCCAGGCAACTACCGTCCAGTAAGCCTGACATCAGTAGTATGCAAAGTTTTTGAGGGCATTTTAAGGGATGACATGCAAAAATATATTGCAGAATATAATATGATAACTGACAAACAGCATGGATTCATGAAAGATAAGTCGTGTCTAACCAACCTGTTGGGGTTCTATGAGGGGGTAAGTTCAAACCTGGATATTGGGAATGCAGCTGATGTGATTTATTTGGACTTTGCAAAGGCATTTGATACTGTACCACATAATAGCCTTATACTAAAGCTCCAGAAGCAAGGACTAGGGGACACAATATGCAACTGGGTAAGGAATTGGCTAAAAGATAGGAAACAAAGAGTAGTCATAAATGGTACATTCTCTAAATGGGCTATAGTCATCAGTGGGGTGCCGCAGGGATCTGTGCTTGGACCGATTCTTTTTAATCTCTTTATTAATGACCTTGTGGATGGGATTGATAGTACAGTGTCAGTCTTTGCCGATGACACCAAACTATGTAGGATATTAAAAACTGACCTGGATAGTACAATATTACAAAAAGATCTGGATAAGATGTCAGAATGGGCAGATACTTGGCAAATGAGATTTAATGTTGATAAATGTAAAGTAATGCACCTAGGACGGAGTAATCCTATAGCTGCGTATACATTAAATGGAAGTAAACTCGGGACTACAGAACAGGAGAAGGACTTGGGTATTCTCATTACACATAAGCTGAGCAGCAGCACTCAATGTCAAGCAGCAGCTGCAAAAGCAAACAAGATTCTAGGGTGTATAAAAATAGAGATTAGATCCCGTGATCCCAACGTATTGTTACCCCTCTATAAATCACTTGTAAGGCCACATCTGGAATATAGGATCCAGTTTTGGGCTCCACATTTTAAAAAGGACATTCAGAAGTTAGAGTCAGTTCAAAGGCGGGCAACTAGACTATTACAAGGAATGGAAGGCCTCCCATATGATGACAGGTTGAAAAAGTTAGATATGTTTAGCTTAGAAAAAAGACGTCTCAGAGGAGATCTCATTTATATGTATAAATACATGTGTGGTCAATATAAAGGACTGGCACATGACTTATTTCTTCCAAAGACAGTACTAAGGACCAGGGGGCACTCACTGCGAGTGGAAGAAAAGCGATTCCAACAGCTAAATAGGAAAGGGTTCTTTACAGTTAGAGCGGTCAGACTGTGGAATGCCGACCACAAGAGGTAGTAATGGCAGATACTATAACAGCTTTTAAAAAAGGGCTGGATGATTTCCTCAGTACACAAAACATTGTTGGTTATAAATGACTTAGTGACTAAATGTAGAACTGGTGGAGGAAGGTTGAACTAGATGGACCTAGGTCTTTTTTCAACCTAAGTAACTATGTAACTATGTAACTATGTGGCCCCTAAAAAAAATGTTTTGTAAATTTTGTTGGAAAAATTAGAAATTGCTAATAAACTTTGAACCCTTCTAACTTCCTAACAAAAAAAAAATGATGTTTAAAAAATTGCGCTGATATGAAGTAGGCATGTGGGAAATATTATTTATTAACTAATTTGTGTGACATTACTCTCTGGTTTAAACGGTATGAAAACTCAAAGATTGAAAACTGTGAAAATTTTTAAAATTTCCCCAAATTTCCGATTTTTTAACAAATGAATGCAAAAATATTGTCCTTTAGTTACTATCATGCAGTACAATTTGTCCTGAAAAAACATTCTCAGAATCACTGGGATACGTTGAAGAGTTCCGGAGTTATTACATCATAAAATGACACAGAATTGGAAAAAATAGCCTGGTCATGAAAGTGAATATAGGCTTCAGGGTGAAGGGGTTAAAATGCAAATTTTTTTTGTCCATGTAGTGTGGCTTTTTGATACAAACATATAAAACCAAGGAACATGGCACATATGGTAGAACATAAAAAAAAATGCTGTTATCTACTTTTATAATAAGAAAGATGCCATATATGTAGAGTTGAGCGAACCTGAACTGTAAATGTGACGCCCTGGACTAGCCAGGTAGTCACAGACAGGCCCTTACACAAACACCCGTCCCCCTAAAAAGGTAACAGCAGCCAACCACAAAACTTTGGTCACCTCACTCAGAGCTTAATGGACACACCAGGGGGGCGGAGCCAGGCAGTTGGCCACGCCCTCCGAGGAGTTCAGAGGGCCTGAGGCAGGAAGTGCAAGTCAGTCAAGTTAAGTCAAGTTCAGTAGTAAGAGGAGAGTAGTTTTAGAGGTGAAAGAGAGAGGAGTAAACATCTGACAGGGGTCTGGGTCATAGCCTGGACACCCTTTGGCCAAGTGGCAGACGGTGGTCGCCGCCTGCAGGAGCCGGGAAGACGGCCTGGTGGAACCGTAAGAGACTGGTACAGGGTAGTGGCCCGCTGGTACCGAACCGGGGAACCAACTGGAAACCGGAGGACACAGGGGGGTACTCAGACCCTGAAACAAGGTCCCGAATCTACTGGACTAAGTTAATTCACTGATTGAGGTCTGGACCTTAGGTCCTTTCCCAACCAAGTCTCGACTGAAGACAACAGCCCAATGAGGGGGATAGAAAGCCACCGCTCACTCAGAGAGATCCCACGGGCCAGCGTCTGCGGGCAAACGGGCTCTCCCGACACACACACAGCCGGGTGGCGGACTCCCGCCGCTGAAGCGCAGGCAGTCCACAGCTACAAAACAAGATGCAGGAGAAAGGCGGGGACCACCAAACTGGGTGTGGGACCAGACGCAGCCGGCTGCGGGCATCGACCATCTTTTTGGTTTACCAGAGACTCCGGTGTATCTGTCAGAGTGAGTACACGTGTGCCTTCGGGCCGCGCACCGCCCCGCACCATACCAATTCACCCGCACCCTCACCACCGGGCCCCGGGTCCATCACCCCCTACCCACGGAGGGGTCAACACCTGGCTGCACAACACCGTCCCCGGAGGCCTAGTAAACAGCAGCGGTGGTGTCTACATTCACTACAGCCCGTGGGTGGCGTCACAAACTTAACTCAAACCACGACTTTGGCCGTAAACCTACCTACCAACCCCCTACGTAGCGCCAGCATCCTTTCAGAGCGACAAGACCCGGAGGCGCTTGAGCCACCCACCGACGAGCCCGAATCCGAGCGGCTTGGCTGCAGCCGAGTGCGGGGCGGTACATAAAGTTCATGGTTCATACTGAACAGCGACTTTACAAAAACTTCTGTGTACAAGTTCGGAGTTCAGTTGCTGTAGGTAAGCTAAACACTCGATTGAGCATCAGGATGCTTGGGTACACTCATTGCTCAGCCCAGTCCCCAGTCCATTTGCAGTCTCTGAATGACTCTCAATTGGGGTGACAACAATGTTTTTGGTTCTAGTATGTCCCAAAAAAACTGCCCGACCTCTCTCCCCCGGAATTGCTCTGTTTATTACTGTCTGTATGTCGGTAGAGAGCCAAACTACCCAATCAGTGACTTCCAATGGGGTTCGGGCTCCAGGATCAAAGTCAGGTCAAGCCCGAGTCCTGAATTAAACTTTAGGGTACACTCACACGAGCATATGAACTGGACAAATGCGATGCGAGAAAATCTTGCATTACACTTGGACCAATATTAATCAATGAGGGAGAGCAGATGGTCAGCTTTTTTCTCATCCAGATTCTGAATGAGAGAAAAGTCACAGCATGCTGCGATTGTCAGCTATAAGTCTATGGCTGTCATATACCGTAAGTCTATGGGTGCAAGTGAAACATCGGACTGCACTCAGATGATATCCGAATGCAGGGCGATAATCACATCAGCTGATAATGGAGGTAGGGAGATTAATCCCTCCCTCTCCACCGCAACTCTCTCCCTCTCTTCCGCAGCTGTGATCTGATTGCAGGATTGGATCACAGTTGCATGACACTCGGCTCATGCTGGCAGTACAGTGGGAGCCGAGGATCATTAGCATATCGCATCCAATGCACTCGAATCAGATGCTATACTATTCTGTGAATTCAGCCTTATCTAAAGTCCGGCTAAACCTGCCGAACCCAAACTTCCATATGTAAAAAAATAATAAAAAAACTATAACAAACTGTAATGAAATCTGATCATACAAGTACATTAAAATTGTATGACACAGAATAAAGCCGCGTCACTGGTCACAAGGGCAAAATGAGTGAAAAATTATCAAAATAGTTCTAAGGATTATAACGAATGGAATATTATCCTAGGAGAAACTAGTCCTACTGACAGCAAAGAGTTTATTACAATATATCAGCAAGAGCTATCAGTCCCGGCATCCAGTATGTGTTGTAGAGGCAGCTCATCAGCCTGATATGGGGCAACCGAGGAAGAAGTATATTTCAAAATTGTTCAATCAATTTTCATTAGAAATACTACTGTACATGGCCTGGATAATGTTTTTGAGTCTGACAACTTAAAAAAGTTCGAAATGGTAAAAAATTATAAATTTATGTGAAAATATGAAAATTATTAGTGAAGAATTTGAAAAATATTAACTGACAATAACTGGTATATCTCAAATAAGCCAATTATTGGAGAGAAGATCAATTACATCGGATAAAGAGCAGATCTTCGGGGTCAGGATGACATTATTGCAGGTATTTTTGTCTTTTGGAACCATTAAGTGAGCTCTGTTTGCTCATTCAAAAGAAAAGTGCTGTAAGTCGCTTATAAAATAGTCTCGTACTGACCGGGATGTTCTACAGTATTTTGCTGTTCTTACTGCTCTGATTGAAACCGTCTGTGAAGATACTGCCTGTGCGTGATAGGCTCAGACGAAAATTAATAAGACGACAGTGTGTTGACCTACAAAACAAAAAGCACAACAGCCCAATAACTACAAACAGACTTTATTACTTCACTTCTTATTTTAAAACTATCCTGGAGAACTTTAAGACCATGGCTCATGGCTCTATGTTAATCCCTCTCTTGAAATCACACAAATTAAGACTACTCCACCTGTGAGTAATTCTGGTTCATAGACTTGTATTCATTTTAACTGGATACACTAAAAAGATTTTTTATTAGATTCCTTTCTATGATATCCTGTTTATTCTGTTTTCTGTTTATCGTGGGCAATCGCTATTACACGGCAATATCTATACTCAACGATAAAGGGGTTGTAGAGTTTAAAAAGCCCATTTTCTTATATCCTATCAGGGAAATCTGAATTAATAGAGGGGTCAGTATCCTAATCTATTGACCAGAGTGGAGAGGAATGAGAAAAAGTGTATCTTGGCCAAAGGACCTGTCCTAATTTCACAAATTGTGTAATGCCCAACTTGCCTTGCGAAGGCGCTGTAGGGAAATTTAACACATACTGCCATGTTTGCTGTAGGTTCCAAAAAGAGGGCATTTTTTCATCAGCTTATTACAAGGTTTGATTTGGACAGATTTCTTCACTTTTGGGGGGTTGGGAGATTAGTTTCACATCAAGGTTAAAGCACACCAATCACCAGGATTTTCCTATATAACATAAAGCGAGTGCTATACTGGTACTATCTTGCTGATTCTATACGCTACCTTTAGATGTCAGCTAGGATATAATGCTTTAGAAACACAAACAAGTATGTAAAATGAGCAGCTTTTGATTGACAGCAGTTGCTGATCAGCTAATAGCTGGGGTGAGTTTTTATAGTGATTCCCACCCCTCTGCCTGTCCGTCCTCCCACTATATGTTAATTATGCTAATTCTATTATAGAAGCATTTTACTAAGTGGCTAGAAGAACCTGTGCTGATGTCATTCCAATGTGATCAGAAGGGGCAGGTCATCAGCCAAAAGAAAAATAATGCTGCTTCCTGGTATCAGCTATGTTGGCTGAAGGCCCGCCCCTTATGATCACATGGGTGTGACAGCAGCAAAGGTCCTTCTAGCCACTTAGTAAAACGATTCTATAATAGACTTAGCATAAATAACAAATAGGGGGAGGAACAACAGACAGTGGGGCAGAAATCACTAAGAAATCCCACCCCAGCTATTAACTATTGGCAGCTGCTGCCAATCAAAAAGCTGCTCATTTTACAAACTTTACTTGCTTATGTTTCTAAAACATTATATCCAAGCTGACAGCTAAAGGTATGTATAGAATCAGCCTGATAGTGCTAGTATTTAGGTTATATAAGAAAATCCTGGTGATTGGTGCGCTTTAAAAAAATAAGCTCCTACAATTTACCTCTCCTTGGTCTTCGTCAAATCTACCACTCCCTCTTGTTTTCCTCCTCTGTTCCTCTTCAGCCACCTACTTCTGGGCTTTCTGGCAAGTGAAGCATGTCATTAACAATATGTATTGCGCTCTGAGTGGTCACATGAGATGCAATGGACCTCATTGATGTATGGTGCCCTTTATGTGACAGTATTGGGCCTAATCAGTTGTGGTGCTCCCTCGAAAGTCTAAAAGAAGAAGGAGACAGAAGAGAAGAAAAGGAAACATCAAACCACGAAGTGGTTGGACAAGTATGAGGAGGGCCAAGGAGAGATAAGTATAGTAGTTTATTGTTGTTGTTTTTTAACCCATTCCCATCTCTTAGAATTCTACAAAATGAGGTTTGGCTGGCTGCCATTTTGATGGAGTTATTTAAATCAAATTTCCACAAATTGACATGAATTTATTTAGAATCAATCTACTCATCTCTACAAAGCTATTAGCAAATACCTCTAATTAGAAATATAGTACAATTCTTCTGATTAGCTATGTCACTTACCTCATGTGCAGAGCATTGTAGGACCTTAGGTAATCATGGTTACAACCACGTATATAGTCACAGTTAGTATGTTGCTCATGGTCATAACTATGGATACCTAAAGTCCTGCAATATCTTGAACATGAGATAAGCATCCTCTATTGTCATAATGCTCTGCAACATGATAGCTGTAAGAGCAATGGCATATATGAATATAAGGCTCATAGTTGGACATCTTGCTTGAAGCCCTATGTCATTACCTTCTTATGGTTTGTGTACACACTGTTTGACAATGTAGGCTTGGTATGTGATGTACAATTTCTCATGCAGTACAGAATTGATTAATCTTGGAAACAGTGGTACCACCATTTCTTCAAAGTGTCTCATGAGCTGTTTTTCATCAGGAGAACATCTGACCTTGTGCTAGAATGAGCATTTCCGTGGCCTAAACATGCAAAAAGGCTTACTGTATCTCCTGAGTTTTTTCCCATCGAGCACATCAGGAACATCATTTGTCGACACTTGCAAAAGGAGCTGCCAGCAACAGATCTTGATGATTTGCTGCTCAGGTGTATTCAATGTAGCAGAATATTCCTCCCACAGCCTTTAATAACCTTATTGATAGCTGCTAAGGTAAGTGAATATACTTTTATACATGTGACATGTGTGATGCTAGACACTATGAGCAGTATGAATAGATGGGTAGTCAGACAAGCTGGGATCATAAGCCAGGAGGTAATGTATAAGATTCAGGGAGCAGAGACGGGGTCAGGAAGAGGTCCGAGGTCAGAAGCCGGGACGTAACATATAAGGTTCAGGAAGCAGACAGAAACATGGTTGGGAAGAGGTCCGAGGTCAGAAGCCAAGAGGTAACGTATAAGGTTCAGGGAGCAGACAGAGACATGGTCAGGAAGAGGTCCGAGGTCAGAAGCCAGGAGGTAAGGTATAAGGTTCAGGGAGCAGACAGAGACGTGGTCAGGAAGAGGTCAGAGGTAAGCGAAAATTAGAACACATACACCAGACAGGAGTCAAGAGCATAGTGAGCAAACAGGAAGTACGACTGGCTGGCAAAGTTCAGACAGAGCAAGCCCATTAAAGAAACAGAGCAATCATGAGGAACGAGGTGTGTTGTGAATGTTAGTTATGTCTTGGCTGCTGGGAGGCTCCCTCTGGTGGCCAGGAAGGGTTTGGACAGAGACCAGGTGGGTTGTGCAGTGGGTGTTTCCTTTCCTAATTCTCTGCTTATTTAAGTCCTTGTTGAAGAAACATGTGGAGCCGGCAGTTCCTGCAGCAGCGCCTCCTGACCCTGTTTTGGTACAAGGGGATCTGGAGTATGAGGTTGAAAAAATTCTGGATTCCCGTCGCAGTAGGCGTCAGCTTCAGTACCTTGTGAAATGGAAGGGTTATGGGCAGGAGGATAACTCTTGGGTTGTGGCTTTTGACATTCATGCGGACAGGTTGGTTCGCGCCTTCCATCATGCTCATCCCGAGCGACCCGGTGGCGTGGGTGAGGGTTCGGTGACCCCTCCTCAAGGGGGGGGTACTGTTGTGAATGTTAGTTATGTCTTGGCTGCTGGGAGGCTCCCTCTGGTGGCCAGGAAGGGTTTGGACAGAGACCAGGTGGGTTGTGCAGTGGGTGTTTCCTTTCCTAATTCTCTGCTTATTTAAGTCCTGGTCTGATTGCAGGCTGTTGCCGGATGTCAGTTGTACTTTGTATTTTCAGCCTGCTTAATCCTGCTCTACACCACATCTTCCCCAGATAAGTGCTTGCTCTTTATTTATTGTCTGGTTCTTTTGCTTATCTGGGTTTGTCATTTGTTGTGGTTGGTTTCAGTTTATTTCCTTCCAGGGATTTTCCCCCTCAGTGGATTGTTGAGGAACTCCCTGCAGTTCTGTGTGGAGTATAGCTCCTTTGGGTCCATGTGTTTATGGCTTGTTGAATTTGTTATAATTCTTGTTTTCTGTTCATTGGTATGACAAGGGCACCTGGTATAGGACGGAGTTCAGATCGAGCGATCTGAGGGCCTTTTTGTACTATCAGGAAGTTGGTATTTTGTAGGGTTTTTCTCTGGCTACCATCAGTCCCTTTCCTGTCCTTTCCTATTTTAGTCAGCGGGGGCCTCACCTTTTGCTAATCCTGTCATCTACCTGTGTATTGTGTTTTTCCTATATCACCGCAGTCTTTGAATGTGGGGGGCTTGCTATTCTTGTCTATTTTCTGAGGCAGAGAGTTATTCATCTTTCCTACCTTTAGGATAGTTAGTTCTCCGGCTGGGTTCGCGGTGCACAGGATGTTAGTTCACCCCTCGGCTACTTCTAGTTGTGTTGGTTAGTAAGGCGATGGCGGCCAGATTAGTTGCCAAGGCTCTTGTCACCTTTTTGCCAATGATGTGTGGTGATCTTCCATGGTTCCGGATCATAACAGAGGTGCATCTGTGGAGGCACCTCCCAAAACCAGCGTGGATCCTAGTGCTGAATGACAACCTGTAAGCAAGTGCACCAGATACAGAGCAGAGCATTTTCAAATGAAAAATGCTCTGCAAAGTGGAACTGTGATAACATGCATACCAGCTACTAAAAAAATTGAGATGTTTTCAAAATGCTGTTTCTATTTTTTCCATCATCTACATGTCAATAATATGTCTATTGATCCTGTGATTTTCATACTTCATACCTCCATATGTCTAGCAATCCTTCCATTTTCATTCGTCCACGGCTTTTCCTTTTTGGTGTTGCAATTTGAATGTTGAGCAGAGTATCTGTAGAACCAGTATTTTCAGACATTTTCACCTGGAGGGTGTTTTATTACCAAATGAGACCCAATTGCTTTCTACGAGGGGATTACAAGTCCTAGAATCTGAAAGTCTTTCATCATTTAATGAACAACGAGCTGAGGAATAATATTATCCAGTGGCACAACTGGGACGAGGGAAGGAAGCCCACATGCGAGTACAAATGATATGGACATCTGCAAACAATTTAGAACAACAGAAAGCGCAAATCTGACTCACTGTCCTCTTCCTAAGTGCTTATTATGACAGCCAAATGATCTACTGCTCTGGGATAGTAAATTAGAAAGAACTGTTTATTTACTAGCTTAACTCCTACTGTAGTCTAAGTCAACGGATATGACAAAGCCCATGTTTAACTCTGGTCTGATGGTCGGTGAAGGAATCATGTTTTTAAATTTGTATAAAAATGAAAAAAAAAATAAAAAATTCATTTTTGGAAAAAGAAATAGTGTAAAGTCTAAAGAGTTTAGTTTGGCATGAATAAGTCACTCAGGTCACTGGGTTGCGAGGGTTTTCGATTTTTTACTCTCCTAGAACACAGGTACTTGGGAATGGGGCACTGTTATCTCTGACAGGCGCTGTGTAATGTCTAATTATTCCTGCTTCGTCATTACCAAAAAAAATAAATAACATGACGCCCATTGGAGTTCAATGGGTAACACTTGATTTTGAAGGATAGTCCTCCTAGGTTTATATTATACTTTGATTTCAGTTTTCTTCTAGTAGAGAGCTAGTTAACATGATTTCCCATGGAGATGGCCAAATTTCTCACATCATCAAATTTAATCAGATTCAACAGGATTTTAATAGCTTATTGCTGATTATGTCCTCTTTACAGTTATAATTTCAAGAAGGCTTCAGGGAAACAGGAGGTACAGTCAATTGCAGGAGGTACAGTCAATTGCAGGAGGTACAGTCAATTTATAGATTATGGTTGGGTGAGTATTATTTAAATTGCTAAATGATTGACCCTTTATATTCGGCTGCTATACTAATTCTAGACATCAATATTTAGGCAGCATTATTTCACATATGTTACTCCTCATCAGTAATGAGGAAGGTTCTGACTTGCTGATACCATTCTGACTAGGTTCTCAGATGATCAAATGTAGCTAGAAAGAGATAATTGTGCTAATACGATGTTATCCAATATATATTCAATCAAATGGAGGTCTGGAAAAGGCTCACGTCAAGTGGTTGTGAGAGTTACAACCACTATAATCGCATATCAACAGACGAAGTGGAGGAAAGCTTGACACGCCCAATGGAATAGGTCACCACACATCCATGGAGTGCAACGATATGAAGTCCGCCAGGTGGACTATAACTTGAATAAGAGGAAAAGATATCGGCACATCCAACGTAAAATAATTTCTTTCTTTATTTTCACATAATATTAAAAAAGTCCATCCATATTCAGAAGACCCTGACGCGTTTCCGACGCAAACGAGCGTCCTTAATGATTAAGGATGCTCTTTTGCGTCAGAAACGCGTCAGGGTCTTCTGAATATGGATGGACTTTTTTAATATTATGTGAAAACAAAGAAAGAAATTATTTTACGTTGGATGTGCCGATATCTTTTCCTCTTATTCAAGTTATAATCGCATATATGGTTGCTGCAGGAACCCACGTGGAAAACAAACAATCGTGCAGGAGAAAGGGTTATAAATCTGCACTGCCAAAAAATTCAATGATTTCTTCGTTAACGCGTTTCTAAGCCCTCAAAGCTTCTTCTTCTGGACAAATCACATACATAAATATCTGATATAGAAACAAATGAAAAGAATGAGCTTTAAAAGGCCATTCATATTGAAAAATCTTGAAAAAATGCACCTTGAGAGTAAATAAGCAAATCATTTATTCAAAAAAATCACACAAGGGCACTGTCAAAACATGATATACAGAATATAAAATTCAACAGTGATTGGATATAGAGAGACAGAGAAATCCCTATCCTGGGCCACAATGTGGCCGACAATGTGATGTTATTGCTAAATATCCATCTGTTATTTTTTGCTATTCTCCAATAAATATATGATAGTAAATGATTTGTCCTGGAGAAGAAGCCTTGAGGTCTTTGAAACGTGTTGACAAATAAATCATTTTAAACTTCACACCGATTGAATTTCATGGCAGTGCGGATTTATAACCCTTTCTCCTGCACGATTGTTTGAAGGCTCTGACATGGTCATTTAGAACTTTACTCATCACTAATAAGGAACATACCTACCAAACACAGCTATATTGTCACGCTTGCCAAGTGTGACAAGCGTGCCAGGTGCATTCAGACCTATGGGCGTCTGACACACATAAAAAAAGACAATAAAACAAATGGAGCACTGGGAACATGATAACAATGCATGGCCCTGGAGCTATTGAAAGGGACACTTACCTGTAGCTGTCCCTACTCTCCTAGCCAGTCCCAATACAATCTCCTCAACTGTCGCCGAGCAATAACCTGTGACCCTGAGAAACACTCTGTAGACACCCTGGCTAGTGAGAGGGTGGGTGAGGGACACTAGCCCCAACGCTGCACTAATAAGACACAATGAAAGGTAAAACAAATAGGGGAAGCAGCAACGAAAAAAGGATAAAACCCGACTTCAGGACAATTCCTCAGCCATACCTTCCAGCAAGGAGGCCAGGGAACAATGAATTTGTATCTTCAGTAAGGATTGCTGGGAAACACCACTGCTAAACCTGAAGGGGTGTGGCTACACAGCAGCTGAAACACTCAGCTAGGAACTGCTAGCACCAAAACTAACATTAACTCATAAGGCACTGGAAGAAATGAAATCACGTTTAATTGTAGAGACCCAGTATGAAATGAGAGATCCAACCCTGAATCCGTCACAAATCTCCAAATATAGAGACGAACATAACATATATACAGATGAGTTTCTCTGGCTAATAACTTAAAGAGGACCTATTATCTTCCACAAAATGTCATAAAGTGAAAGGCACCTAAAATATAAAAACCTTTTTTAAAATATATACAGTATATATAATTATACAAGGTAAATGTGCTGCCCGTGCTCGGCGGGGTCCGGACCTTCAGTGGGTGGCTTGAGGGTCTCCGGACCCGGGGGTCCACGGTCACTCCGATCTAAAAGGGTTGACGATTTGGGGGGAAGTAGGTGTACGGCCGGAGCCGTGTTTGAGTTCGTGACGCCACCCACGGGTTGTGGTGAAGGTGAACACCACCGCTGCATTTATGGGGCACCCGGGGGAGATGGTGCGCAGCAAGATGTTAACCCCTCCGTGGGTAGGGATGGTGGCCCCGGGACCTGTTGTGGGAGTAGTTGGGCGGTGCAGGGAGATGGGCGGCCGGAGGGCACTGATGTACTCACTATTAGTAAACACACACGAGTCTCTGGTAAACCAAGGTGATGGTGGTCGGTGCCTGCAGCCAGCTGCAGTCTGGTCCCCCACCCGGTTGGTGTCTCTGCCTTTCTCCTGCACCTGTTTTGTGATGATGGACTACATGCGCTTACAACTCCAGGAGTCCACTCCCCGGCTTGTGATTGTCGAAGGAGCCCTTTGCCCGCAGACGCTGGCCCGTGGGATCTCTCTGCCGTGGCTTTCTATCCCCCTCGTTGGGCTGTTGCCTTCAGTTGGGACTTTGGGTGGGACAGGACCTAAAGTCTTGGCCGCAATCAGTTAATTAGTTAGTCCCCAGTAGCTTCTGGACCTAGCTTCAGGGTCTGAGTACCCCCTTTGTGCTCCGGTTTCCGAGTCGGTTCCCCGGGTCGGTATCGGCGGGCCACTACCCTTTCCCGGTCCACCACGGTTCCACCGAGCCATCTTCCTGGCTCCTGAATGCAGAGGCCTCCGTCTGCGTCCTAGCCAGCAGTACCAGGGCTCCTACCCTGGCACTGGTTTAGTTTGCTTCAGGCCTGACACACAGGTCTGACCTCTAGACTTGAACTTCAGGACTAGACTGATTACTTTTTCCTGCCTCAGGCTCTCTGAACTCCTCTGTGGGCGTGCCAACCGCCCCCTGGTGTGTCCATCAAGCACTGAGGGAGGTGACTAGGGTTTAAATGTTTGGCTGCTGTCACCTTGTTAGGGGACTGGTGTAGTGCGGGGCCCTATCTGTGACTATCTGGCCGGGCCAGGGTATCACACTCCCCCTTGGTTAACCACAGAGCGTCTGCGGGACACAAAGATCTCCGCCTCCAGGTCCGGCTCGAAGATGAACCCCCATCCATGCCGGGGGTCAAAGTGCTGGACCTGGTCTTCATGTGCCCGGCCCCGCACCTGAAAGGTGGCATTGCGGTGGTTGTCCTTCTCTTTGATGGTACGGGACAGTACCTCCGCCTTCCTCTTTTCTTGGCCCGCAATCTCCCGGCCCAGCTTGCGCTGCTGCCGCTCCCAATACGGAGCATCCTCCTGCTCCAGTTCGCGCTGCGCGGGGGTCGGGCCCAGCCGGAGGCCGGAGGTCCCCCGTGCTGGCTACAACTGGCACCTTCTGCATGGGGGAACCCCGATGTGTTGTGGCCTGCTCAGCTGCCTCAACTCCGCGACGCCTCAGCCGAGGCTTGAAACCTGGGAGCAGCCAGCTTTACCCGCTGGCCTGACTTCCGGTCTACGGCCATCTCCATCTTGGCCGGGCGGACTGCCGGGGCCTAGATCACCTGGGACACGGTCACTTCCGGGACCGACGGGTCCACACCGGGGCTGGGTATCCTCCGAAGATGAATCTTTCTCGGGGCCGTTGTCGGTGTTGGTGTGGCGACGGGCTGTTCACCGG
Source organism: Anomaloglossus baeobatrachus (assembly GCF_048569485.1). Taxonomy (NCBI): domain Eukaryota; kingdom Metazoa; phylum Chordata; class Amphibia; order Anura; family Aromobatidae; genus Anomaloglossus; species Anomaloglossus baeobatrachus. The sequence goes on along the minus strand of NC_134353.1, from coordinate 892,490,472 downwards.
CGACTTCTGCAGGCGGGTCCTCATGGGCTCGTGGATTGGGCTCCGCTGCCGGTGTTGGTGGCGGCAAACCGAGCGGGGGAGCAGCAGAAACCTGTACGGGTGGCGAGGGAGGCAATATAGAGGGCAGGGGCAGACTGGGTCCCTCAGCCATGTCGGCCAGTCCCTCGGGGACATAGGGGCGTTTACCCGCTCTTCTAAAGTTGCCTCCACTTCGCGTGCCCACATGGCCGCAGCCACTTCCTCCATCTCGGCCATCCACTGCTCCATCAAGAAGTGCACCTGGGCCTGCAGACAGCGGCACATCTGCGTCCTCCAGGCTTCCACCCATGCCGCTGTTCCGGGTGCAGGCTCTGGCGCTCCAGGCCTGCTGGACAGGTCAGCCATGTCGCTCTCTCGGGGTTCAGGAACCAGAAGGGCGGCAGGGTCCTGGAGTCCCTGCCCTTTATCTGCTCGGTCACATGTCATAGAATTTTCACCCGCCCCCCCGTGGTCTTTTCGCGGCACTCCTCTCGTCGACCGGTAAGTTTCGATTTTCGACTTCTGGGTCTGCTTTACGGCCGTGTTTCCAGGGGGCGGGGCTTCAGCTTTCGTGCTCTTTTCGCGGGGAAGAAGACTCTGGCGGGAATCTTCGCGCCAAAAGATGGCGGCAAGATGGCGGATTTTGAAAGCTTTACAACGGATCACCGCTGACTTCACTTTAAGGCGCACTTCCACAAGGTAAGTGGATGGGTAAGTATCCTGTTCGTGACGCCAGGAAATCGGTGTGTGCCGCCCCGTGCTCGGCGGCAGCCGAGCCGCTCGGGTCCGGATCTTCAGTGGGTGGCTCAAGGGTCTCCGGACCCGGGGGTCCACGGTCACTCCGATCTAAAAGGCATTGGCGGTTCGTAGGTGTACGGCCGGAGCCATGTTCGAGTTTGTGACGCCACCCACGGGTTGTGGTGAAGGTGGACACCACCGCTGCAGTTATGGGGCACCCGGGGAAGATGTTGCGCAGCAAGATGTTAACCCCTCCGTGGGTAGGGATGGTGGCCCCGGGACCCGTTGTGGGAGTAGTTGGGCGGTGCAGGGAGATGGGCGGCCGGAGGGCACTGATGTACTCACTATTAGTAAACACACACGGGTCTCTGGTAAACCAAGGTGATGGTGGTTGGTGCCTGCAGCTGGCTGCAGTCTGGTCCCCAACCCGGTTGGTGGTCTCTGCCTTTCTCCTGCACCTGTTTTGTGGTGATGGACTACCTGCACTTGCAACTCCAGGAGTCTGCTCCCCGGCTTGTGATTGTCGAAGGAGCCCTTTGCCCACAGACGCTGGCCCGTGGGATCTCTCTGCCCTGGCGGTGGCTTTCTATCTCCCTCATTGGGCTGTTGCCTTCAGTCGGGACTTTGGGTGGGACAGGACCTAAAGTCCTGGCTGCAATCAGTTAATTAGCTAGCCCCCAATAGCTTCTGGACCTAGCTTCAGGGTCTGAGTATCCCCCTTTGTGCTCCGGTTTCCGAGTCGGTTCCCCAGGTCAGTACCGGCGGGCCACTACCCTGTCCCAGTCCACCGCAGTTCCACCGAGCCGTCTTCCCAGCTCTTGCAGGCAGAGGCCTCCGTCTGCCTCCTTGCCAGCAGTACCAGGGCTCCTACCCTGGCACTGGTACAGTTTGCTTCAGGCCTGACACACAGGCCTGACCTCTAGACTTGAACTTCAGGACTAGACTGACTACTTTTTCCTGCTTCAGGCTCTCTGAACTCCTCGGTGGGCGTGCCAACTGCCTGGCTCCGCCCCCTAGTGTGTCCATCAAGCACTGAGGGAGGTGACTAGGGTTTAAATGTTTGGCTACTGTCACCTTATTAGGGGACTGGTGTAGTGTGGGTCCCTATCTGTGACTACCTGGCCGGGCCAGGGCGTCACATAAACAAAAAAAGTTAATAAATACTGTCTAATATAGTGTAAAATACTCTGGCCCTTTAAGGCAGAAAGACTGGAATCAGGTGAAGTTGGGCTTTCCACTGCTTCTTTATTTTAACAGCATAGTGAGGCTTCCAGCATCTGAGTTTGAACATACCACTGTATTCAGAACTGGTGTGGATGAGAGTGCAACATTTAAACACAAGTGAGATTTGTGTAGATATTTTACATGGTTAATGTTATATTAGAAGTAATGTACAATGGATTTATGTGTTTTGTGGAGCACCAGAAAGGGGTGGATTTTCAGAGGTAAAACCTGTCACAGTATTCTCTTCATCATAGATACTGTGTTCAGTATATGCATAGAGTGAGAGACTCAGATAAACCCTTTACAGATAGATGACTAATTTTCTTTCAGATTAACCCTTTACAAGCAGCTATGTTCTCGTGAAGGTAAACGCTTTAAAAGCAGCTATGTCCTCCATCTGCAGTTAACCCTTTAAACACAGCTTCCTTTTTCTTTGGAAGCATGCTTTTTCTTTGGAAGCATGATGCACATGGGCAATTTATTTCATGTCAGCTATATACAGTAACATTCAATATATATTAAAGATCAAACTCTTGTAATAAGGTGAAGGAAAAAAAATTGCTTACTTGCTGCCCTTTAGGAACTGCTGATGAATTAATTCACTTTGCCTGTATTTGCTTTTGGAAAATTATAGAAAAATAGATAAATGATTTATACCACACTTACCTATACATACGAGCCTCAATTTACTATTTAGATTCTGTACAGAACCAGTTGGTATCTTCTACCAGACAAGACAATCTCACCATGTTAAGCACTCACTGTTAAAATGAAATTATAATTTGCATCCTTGTAATGACTGTTCTGAGGGAAATCAGCTCATTTATTAAATTATATGTGTTTGAATAAAGTCTTAGCATTTCATCTTTTAAGTCCCTTTAAATCATATTTCAAGGACTTTTAAAGGGTGGCATATTGACTTACATGGTGGCCACCTATAGATGGTGCAAGAGGGATATTTTTCAATGGTAGAACTATTTTGGACTGAATGGAAAGTGACTACAAAGCTCAGCTCTCATTCTAAAGGGCTTGTCCTGTATTACATATCTAAACCAATGGTTCAAATTGCGAATATGTAAAGAAAGACTAATTACATCTATGGTCTTGCTGCAGAAAAATGGAACATTTAGTCTTTGCTCACATTAAGTTAATTTAGGCTATGTGCGCACTAGAAAATGGACTTTTATTAAGAAAAATACGCACCCTCTGGCAGAATACCGCACCTGTGGCACAAACCACAGGAAAACCGCATCCGTGATGTTGCCGCGATTTTCCGTGGGTTGGTCCCTGCAGTTTTGTACCATTATCAAAGGCAAAACCGCAGGTTCCTGCAGAAAAGAAGTGACATGCACATTAAAGCAGGCTTTACCCACTGCGATATTGGTCCCGATATCGCCAGCGTGGGTACCCGCCCCCATCTGTTGTGCGACACGGGCAAATCGCTGCCCGTGCCGCACAACATTGCCCAGACCCGTCACACATACTTACCTGCCCGGCGACGTCGCTGTGACCGGCGAACCGCCTCCTTTCTAAGGCGGTGGTCCGTGCGGCATCACAGCGACGTCACTGAGCGGCCACCCAATAGCAGCGGAGGGGTGGAGCTGAGCCGGACGTAACATCCCGCCCACCTCCTTCCTTCCGCATAGCGGCCGGGAGACAGGTAAGGAGAGCTTCCTCGTTCCTGCGGCGTCACACGGAGCGATGTGTGCTGCCGCAGGAACGAGGAACAACCTCGTTACTGCTGCAGTAACGATTTTTGAGAATGGACCCCCATGTCACCGATGAGCGATTTTGCACGTTTTTGCAACGATGCAAAATCACTCATCAGTGTCACACGCAACAGCATCGCTAATGCGGCCGGATGTGCGTCACCAATTCCGTGACCTCAACAAGTTCGCATTAGCGATGTCGTAGCATGTAAAGCCCCCTTTATTCTGCATTGGAAATTGGGCGGGTAAATCCGCAGGTATAAAGAAACGCAGTGTGCGCACAGCATTTTTTTATACCCATAGGTGTTGCTGGGGAATGACTGCAGACATGTTAGACACATTTTCTGCAGCAAATCTGCGGCAAAATCTGCCGTAAAATCCGCGGTAAATCCGCAGCATGTGCACATAGCCTAACATGTCTTTTTCCGACTTGAAAATCCAGGTCAGTTTTTTTTACTCATGCTTGGTGTTTTTTGTAATGCATTTTTATGTGTATGGGATATTTTTTCTGTTTCAGTTGATTCAGTAGTCAACCTTGGAGAATATTTTCAACTAGAATTGACAAGTTGCTTTTTGTCCACGTGAAAAAAAAAGTGGGAAAAAACATTGAAATGGATATGAAGCGTATTCGAAGTATTTGAAACAGTTCTTCATGTGAACAGAATCTGTTTTAACATCTGTGTAAATAAAAAAACTCAGTTTATATACCCTCAGGCTATATTCACACAAAGTTTTGAGAGCTTAAATTAACTGCAGGTTTTTCAAGAGAAAAAGTATTCAGAAAACATTTCATTTTGGAGCAGTTTTTGGAGTAGTTTTACTAAACAATTTCCTTAAGCTGTTTTGAAGAGTTTTTTCTGATTCATTTTTTCAGCCTTTTGATTGAACAGTGCCCAGTTTGGAGCAGATTCCATCAGGATTCACGTCAAAGAAGTGACATGTACTTTTTTTTTCCTACCAGCTATGTCTCAAAACCTGGTCAGGAAAAAACATTGTTTATACTGCACTTGCTTGTCTTATCCACAACCATTTTTCAAGCGTAAAGTGATTTAGAAAACATGACTCTTCTCTGGAGTTTTGTAAAAACTTATCATCTTTTGGTAATGTGTTTTTGCCATTTCCTGAGCATTTTTCCCTCAATGATTTTGTTTTTCTTTGTAAGGCATTCTTTGATTTCCATGAAGAAATTAAGAAAAAGCTAGAGTTTTTTTGCCATGAAAAGGCAGAAAAAATGCTCAAAAATACACTTCTCACTGAATTGTATTAAAGAGAACCTGTCTCCGCACAATTTTGTAATTTAATGTCATGGCTGTAATGATTCTAAAATATTGATGAAATTGATACCTTTGGAAAGAAATCTACTTTATTATTGTTCTTAATTTACAGTTAAAGTTTTTTGCTAATTAGATTTTGGTGCACAGGGACCGGACTGTACACTTGGTCTTCTCCTCCCTGTCTGGGATTCCGTAGCCCCTCTGCCTACTTCCAGTCTGTGAATGACCAGGCTCCTCTGATTGAAATATCAGTAATTACCTGTCATTCATAGACCAGAGGCAGAGGGGCTGGAGAATCACAGACAGGGAGGAGAAGACGCAGTGTACACTCCGGCCCTTGTGCACCAAAATTTAAATTAGAAGAAAACTTCAAATGGTGATTTAAGAAGAGCCACAAAGTGGATGTCTTCACCCAAGACATCAATATAATCAGCGCCATTACAGTCATGTCTTTACATTACAAAATTCTGCTGACAGGTTCTGTTTAAGGCTGGAAACACATCTATGCGAGTGAAATCAGTCCGACTGGGCTGAAAAAAACTCGGCTGATTTTAGTTCACGTTAGGTCCGAGTGCAACGCAAGTGCGATGCTTTTTCTGAATAAATTAATGATTTTACTAGCGTGTGTAATGCGTGTGTAATGTGCGTGTAATGCGTATTTTTTACTATGTCATCTGCCATTCAGCTCTGCTACATGGCCGCTGACAGCAGACACAGACAGCCATGTAGCAGAGCTGAATGGCAGATGACAGCAGACACAGACAGAGCCGCACGATCAAAATGAACTCGGGTGAACTTCACCCGACTTCATTGTCATGCTGCGGCTCTGTCTGTGCCGCGTCCTGATTAGCGGTCACCAGTGAAGGACTCACCGGTGACCGCTAATCCCCTGAGTGACTGAAGTTAGCAGACCTCTCTCATACTCACCGATCCCCGGCGCGGCGCTGCACGGCATTCACACTGCTCCGGTGGCTTTTACTATTTTGAAAAAGACGGCCGCTCATTAAACAATCTCGTATCCCCTGCTTTCCCCGCCCACAGGTGCCTATGATTGGTTGCAGTGAGACACGCCCCCACGCTGAGTGACAGGTGTCTCACTGCACCCAATCACAGCAGCCAGTGGGCGTGTCTATACTGTGCAGTGAAATAAATAATTAAAAAAAACGGCATGCAGTCCCCCCAATTTCAATACCAGCCAGATAAAGCCATACGGCTGAAGGCTGGTATTCTCAGGATGGGGAGCTCCACGTTATGGGGAGCCCCCCAGCCTAACAATATCAGTCAGCAGCCGCCCAGAATTGCCACATACATTAGATGCGACAGTTTTGGGACTGTACCCGGCTCTTACCGATTTGCCCTGGTGCGTTGGCAAATCGGCGTAATAAGGAGTTAATGGCAGCCCATAGCTGCCACTAAATCCTAGCTTAATCATGTCAGGTGTCTCCCCGAGATACCTTCCATGATTAATCTGTAAATTACAGTAAATAAACACACACACCTGAAAAAATCATTTATTAGAAATAAAAAACACTAACAAATTCCCTGGTTCACCAATTTAATAAGCTCCAAAAAGCCCTCCATGTCCGGCGTAATCCAGGATGGTCAAGTGTCGCTTCCAGCTCTGCTGCATGGAGGTGACCGGAGCTGCAGAAGACACCGCCGCTCCTGTCACCTCCACGCAGCAACTGAAGACAGCCGCGCGATCAGCTGAGCTGTCACTGAGGTTACTCGCGGCCACCGCTGTATCCAGTGACAGCGGGTAACCTCAGTGACAGCTCAGCTGATCGCGCTACTCACCTCAGTTGCTGCGTGGACCTGACAGGAGCGGCGGTGTTCTTCTGCAGCTCCGGTCACCTTCATGAAGCAGAGCTGGAAGCGACGCTGGACCATCCTGGATTACACCGGACATGGAGGGCTTTTTGGGGCTTATTAAATTGGTGAACCAGGGAATTTGTTAGTGTTTTTTATTTCTAATAAATGATTTTTTCAGGTGTGTGTGTGTTTATTTACTGTAACTTACAGATTAATCATGGAAGGTATCTCGGGGAGACTCCTGACATGATTAATCTAGGATTTAGTGGTAGCTATGGGCTGCCATTAACTCCTTATTACCCCGATTTGCCAACGCACCAGGACAAAGCGGGAAGAGCCGGGTACAGTTCCAGAACTGTCGCATCTAATGTATGCGGCAATTCTGGGGGCTGCTGACTGATATTGTTAGGCTGGGGGGCTCCCCATAACGTGGAGCTCCCCATCCTGAGAATACCAGCCTTCAGCCGTATGGCTTTATCTGGCTGGTATTAAAATTGGGGGGACCGCACACCGTTTTTTTTAATTATTTAATTATTTATTTCACTGCACAGTACAGACACGCCCACCGGCTGCTGTGATTGGGTGCAGTGAGACACCTGTCACTCAGCGTGGGAGCGTGTCTCATTGCAACCAATCATAGGCGCCTGTGGGCGGGGAAAGCAGGGAATACGAGATTGTTTAATGAGTGGCCGGCTTTTTCAAAATAGTAAAAGCCGACGGAGCAGTGTGAATGCCGTGCAGCGCCGCGCCGGGGATCAGGGAACGGTGAGTATGAGAGAGGAGGGGAAAATGACCGACAGACTGTGAGAGAGGGACAGAGATAGTGACGGACCGACAGAGAGAGAATAGAGACCGAGAGGGAGAGACCAACTGACAGAGAATAGTGATTGACAGACATTGTGAGACATCACTCGTTTCCAGTGTTTTAGGAAACATGCTAGAAATGTATTTAGAAAATCAGATGTCACTAGGATGGTGTGAGTGCCGTCCCGTGACATCCGATTTTTTACACGCTCCCATAGACTTGCATTGGAGTGACTCGCAGTAGAAACTCTCAAAAAAGCAGCATGCTGCGATTTTTTTCTCAGTCCGATTTGGACTGAGAAAAAAAAAACGCAAATGCGAGCTGAATCATTGACTAACATGTGTCCGATTCCAATGCGAGATTTTCTCGCATTGCTCTACTGCGAGAAACTCGCAAGTGAGAAGCAGCCCTAAGCGTTTTCCTAGCTGAAAATGCCTGGAGATGTGCACATTAAGTTTTTCAAATACTTGGCGTCTTTTGAAAGCCTGAGTGTTTAAAAGAATCTCAAAAGACTAAACATGTTGTAACATACTCAATGCCACTTTTAAACTAGTAATACTATTTTGGGTATGCTTTGCAAAAACCTACATTTAGTCTGCCAATGGCACGTGGAAAATGTGTTATGGTCTGATAAGACAAAGGAAGAACTTTTTGGCCAAAATTTTAAAAGGTATATTTGATGTGAAACCAACTATGTGCGTCACTGAAAGAACACCATACTCACAGTGCAGCATGGGTGTGGCATGTGTTGTTGATTGGTAGCTGGAGCTGAGGATTTGATCAAGGTGGAGGGAACACAATGACCCTAAGCATACCTCCAAATCAACAAAAGAATGGCTTCACCAGAAGAAGATTGTTTTGGAATGGCCCAGCCAGAGCTCAATCCTGGATCCAATTGAAAATCTGGGAGTGACCTGAAAAGGACACTGCAGACAGCAGATGCTCTTGCAATCTGACAGCTATGGAGCGCTACTACAAGAAATAGTGAGCAAAAATTGCCAGCTATAGTTGTACGATGCTGGTAGACTCATACTTCAAGACATTGAATGCTGTCATTAAAGGGGTTGTCCATTACTTTTATATTGATGGCCTATCCTTAGGATAGGTCATCAATGTAGGATCAACCCACCGATCAACTGTATTTGGTAACTGCAGCAGTAGGCGGCCGGGAATGCTCAGTTCCGGAACTGCCCTGTCAACTGATAGTGGCTGCAGCCGGGTACTGCACATCCACCTCCAATCAAATCAATAGGAGGCAGATGTGGAGTACCCTACTGAGACTGCTATCAGAAGACAGGGGAAGGACCGGAACGGAGTATTTTCAGCTGCCTGCTACCACAACCGGCAATGAGGAGATTGTTGAAATCATGGATGGCAAATTAATATAAGCATTGTGCCATTTAATAAATTTGGGGTCATTTGAGATTGTATTGGGGTATGTGAACACAATGCCTTTTTATTAGGATTCCACCAGAAAACATACCTGAAAAAGCACTATAAAAGCGTCAAGAAATGAACATACAGTCATGGCCGAAAGTGTTGCCACCCATGCAATTGTTCCAGAAAATTAAGTATTTTTTGAAGAATATTATTGCAATTACACATGTTTTGTTATACAGATGTTATTTCTTTTGTGTGTTTTGGAACAACATAAAAAAACAAAGAAAAGTAGGCAAATTGGACATAATTTCACACAAAATACAAAAAGTGGGCTGAACAAAATTGTTTGCATCCTCAATTTAGTTGGTTGCACACCCTTTGAAATTAGTAACAGCAATCAATCGCTTCCTATAACCATCAATAGCTTATTACACTTCTCAGCTGGAGTTTTGGACTCTTCTTTTGCAAAAACTCCTCCAGGTCCCTCATATTTGAAGGCGGCTTCTCCCAACAGCAATTTTAAGATCTCTATACAGGTGTCAATGGGATTTAGATCTGGACTCATTGCTGCCCCTTCAAGACTCTCCAGCGCTTAGTTTTCATCCATTTCTGGGGACTTCTTGAAGTATGTTTGGGGCCATTGTCCTGCTGGATGACCCATGACCTGGGATGCAAGCCCAGCTTTCTGACACTTGGCACTACATTGCAACCCAAAATCCTTTGGTAATATTCAGATTTAATGATGCCTTGCACACAGTCAAAGCACCCAGTGCCAGAGCCAGCAAAACAATCCCAAGACATTTTTGAACCTCCACCATATTAGATTGTAGGCACTGTGTTCTTTTCTTTGTGTGCAGATTCATAGGCAGACTAGCAAGAGGTAATCTCTGCTAGTATGCTAATTTGTTCCCTTTGATTACCGGTTGCAAGAGAGCCTATCACATCTGCTCCATATATATATATATATATATATATATATATATATAAATAAATATATATATATGTATATATATATACTGGCTGGTCCTTCTTACTATGCCAGCAATAGCTTGTCTTAGTTAGTCTGGTGGGGTGTTTCAGACTTTATGATGCTAGTAGCTCTTGTTGCTTTTTGCGGTTGTGGAGTTTAAACCAGTTGTCTTTTACAGTTTCCTTCCTGCTCTTGTTTTCCTCTGAATCTCCTATTGTTCTAGTGTGTGTGTGTGTGCAGTGTGTCAGAGTTTTGGTTTTCCCTTGTCTGCCTTCATCTGGGAGGGGGAGGGTAGAAATCAGACTGGGTGTGGTCAGGAGCAGGGCCAAGAATGGGACTGAGGCGTCTCCACCATTAAGGCTATCCCTGAGATTAGGGATAGTATAGGGCCCCTAGTGTGAGAAACAGCATAGGGGCCCCTATCCCTCATTATCCAAAAAGTCATATTGTGACACAGTGTTTCATTCAATTCAAATGTCGATGTATAGTTTGTGCTGATAATTATGCACCCTAAATCTGCAGGACAGCTTGATTCTCTTTGGAACTTGATTGGGGCTGCTTACGCACAATCTGGATTATCTTGCCTTCCAACCGTTCATCAATTTTTCGTTGCCATCCACGTCTATGGGGATTAACTATAGTGCTGTGGGTTGTAAAGTTCTTGATTATGTTGTGTGGACAAAGGACCATCAAGATCTCTGAAGATGGACCTGTAATCTTGGGAATGTTTATTTTTTTCAACAATTTTGGTTCTCACGTCATCATACAGTTCTGTTTTCCATGCTTATTGTGGTACACACAGACACATAATGCAAAGATTGAGTCAACTTCTCCCATTTTTATCTGGTTTCAGGTGGGATTTTCATGTTGCCCACATCTGTTACTTGCCACAGGTGAGTTTGAACGAGCATCACAAAGTTATTAACCCACATTTTTGGAAAGGCGCCAACAATTTTGTCCCTCCCAGTTTTGGGTTTTTGTGTGAAATTATGTCCAATTTGCCATTTTTTCAGGGGTTTTTTAGCGTTGTTCCAATGCACACACAGGAAATAAATATGTGTATTACAAATCGTGTAATTGTAATTATTTTCTGGGAGAAATACTTCATTTTCTGAAACAATTTCAACACTTTCGGCCATGACTGTCTAAACAACAATTTCAAAATGCTGTGAACGTTTTTTCTTTGACACTTTTTTTTTTAATTTCTTTCCTGGTAATAAATATAATTTTGCATTGTAGACCCCACCTGTTATGTGATAACAACGATTCATTTCAACACTGACAAGTGTTTTGAGTAAAGTTACATAATTTTGCGCAATGTTTAACTATTTGACAATTTATTATCTTGCTCGGCAGTTACATAAACTGATTAATGTGAGTGGGTTTCTGCATAGATTAGGTGATTGTTGGGGCTCAGGTAAGGGACACTTTGTAAAGTGTAAGGGCTGTAAAATCTGGAGAACTCCTTGAAGCTTATGATTATCTTGACAATATTAATTATGACAGTAGTCACAAGCAGTACACGAAATATTGAGTTTCTACGACAAATCTTAGATCAGCAATTTCTATACTTAAAAAAAGACCTTTAAACAGTGTACTGAAAAAAGGCCAGGGCATCTGGTGTAACTTACCCTGATTATCAGACCTGACTGTAATATATCTAAAATGTTTGTGTATATAATAAAAATCATTTACTATAAATCATAAAACTGTTTCATGTTATGGTAAAATAGGATTACTCGAAAAATAATACATACTGGATCATGTTGAGTAACACTGCAATATTAAAACACGGCAAAGCCAAGATCTTTGTGGTTCAGAAGAATGACACAATATATTATTATAATTTAAGTTCTTGTAGTCTGCAGAAATGTACAATCATTGCGGGTTCTGAGGGTTTTCAGAGTAACCATAGCTTTTTTTTTTGCAAATCAGTTTTTTTTTTTAGGAATGCCATTTATTTTATAGCTTGTTCTACTACAAGATATTAGGAAGAGGCAGGACATCTTAAAGAGGACCTGTCAGGTCCCTTATGCGTTCTGACCTACAAGAAGGGTCCTGTGTGGCCTAGTAACCCTTTCCTACCCACCCCTGTGTTGTAATATTGTGTGATATGAATGTATAAAAAAAACATGTTCTCTATGTAAATGATCAGAGGGTCTAGTCCCCTGGGCGTCGTATCGCCCCGAAGGCATTTGCATGCTTTCCGTGGTATCACACCCTGTGGGCGTGATACCATGGATTTACATGAGCGACGTCACCGTCAGCTCCTTCAAATCCCGCGCGTGCGCACTTGCCATTCCCGCAGCCTTGTTATCCGGGTGCTTGCTTGTTGGCTTCAGACGCACTCGGCGCATGCTCAGAAGACTGCGGTTCCGACCATGCGCAGAGCACGTCTGAAGACGAGAAGGAAGCACCCGGATAACAAGGCTGCGGGAATGGTAAGTGCGCATGCGCGGGATTATGAAGGAGCAGACGTGATGTCGCTCATGTAAATCCATGGTATGACGGCCACAGGGGCGTGATACCACAGAAAGCATGCAAACACCCACGGGGCGATACGACACCCATGGGGCTAGAGACCTTGCTCATTTACATAGGGAACATGTAACACTCATATTACACAATATTACTACACATGGATGGGTAGGAAGGGGTGTTTCTAGGCCACACATAATCCTCCTTGTAGGTCAGAATGTATATTAGACCTGACAGGTTCCCTTTACAGTGGTTTTCCACTTGTAGAGAAGGGGGCCCCAAAATTCCAGTAATATAAAATAACATATCCAGGTAGTACCTGACCCTCCCCCACTTTAGCGCTGGTTTCCCGCAGCTGCTACAGTCTGTATAGTGATGTCACATTAACAACTCACATCACCACTGCAGCCAATCACTGAGCTTGAAATTTGTCGCAAGCCTATGATAATTTTTGTGCACACCAAAAATCAACTGCATCTACTCCACATGAATGGAGTGAAAGCAATAATTAAAGATTAGTGTCACACTGTACTAAGGGAGATGCTGAAGCAGTGTAGCTTCAAAGTGCAGTTAGCAGGCAAACCACCAGAGGGCAGTAGAGTAGTCAGTAAACAAGGTCAGCAGCAAGAGGTCTCGTCAGTAGCACAGGGATAATCAAATCAGCATGGATTTATGAAGGATTGTTCCTGTCAAACTAACCTGATCAGCCTCTACAAGGATGTAAGCTCTCACATGGACCAAGGAGAATCATTGGATGTAATTTATCTCGACTTCTGTAAACAATTTGACACTGTCCCACATAAAAGATTGTAAGTAAAATGAGAAAGCTTGGGCTCGGGGAAAATGTGTGTAAATGGGTGGGTAGCTGGCTTAGTGATAGAAAACAAAGAGTGGTTATTAATGGCGCATACTCAGATTGGGCCAAGGCTATTAGTGGGGTGCCACAGGGGTCTGTATTGGGTCCCCTATTATTTAATATATTTATTAATGATCTGGTGGATGGCTTACAGAGTAAAATATCAGTATTTGCAGATGATACAATACTATGTAATGTAGTTAACACAAAGAAGGACAGTTTGCAACTGCAGACGGATTTGAGTAAATTGGAGAATTGGGCTGAAAAATGTCAAATGAGGTTAAACACAGATAAGTGTAAGATTATGCACATGGGAAGGAGAAACAGATGCTATGATTACTTACTAAACGGGAAACTTCTGGGGAAATCAGACATGGAAAAAGACTTAGGCATCTTAGGCAATACGAAGCTAAATTGGAGTGCCCAGTGTCAGGCAGCTGCCACCAAAGCAAATAGGGTGATGGGATGCATTAGAAGAGGTCTGGGGGCACGAGATGAAAACATCTTTCTCCTTCTGTACAAATCATTCGTCAGACCACACTTGGAGTATTGTGTGCAATTTTGGGTGCTGGTGATCAAGAAAGACATTACTGAACTTGAAAGGGTTCAGAGGCGGGCTACTAAAATAATAAGTGCTGTTGGTGCATTATAATACCCAAAAAGGTTATCAAAATTAGGTCTATTTACTCTAGAAAAGAGAAGACTTAGGGGAGACCTAATATATATGTACAAGTATCTCGGAGGGCAATAAAGAGATCTCTCCCATGATCTGTTTGTACCAAGGACTGTGACAAGAACAAGGGGGCATTCTCTTTGTTTGGAGGAAAGAAAATTTCTGCACCAGCATAGAAGAGGGTTCTTCATCGTAAAAGCAGTGAGGCTCTGGAACTCTCTTCCTGAGGAAGTGGTGATGGCTAACTCACTGAATGAATTTAATAGACGAATGGATGCTTTTCTTGTTAGTAACAGTATAGAAGGTTATGAATAACATAATATTACAGGTAGTTGACCTAGCTTTAGGAGTCGGGAAGGAATTTTTTTCCCTATGGGAAAAATTGGCTTCTACTCTGAGAGTTTTTGCCTTCCCCTGGTTGAACACTAAAGAACAACTGCACTAAAAATAGGCTGAACTAGATGGACATAATGTCTTCCTTCAGACTTAGAAACTATGTTACTAAATAAATTGTGGTCAGGTGATAGCCGAGGGTTATAAGCCGGGACGTCATGTATGCAACAGAGGGGAGTGACAAAACTGAAGTTAGGAATGAGGATACAGGTCAGATGCCGGGAAGTCCAAGTACAAAGAAGGGAGGAGGACAAACAGGTTGGGGCTGGGATAAGACAGGCAGGGAAGGCTACACCGTAGACAGGAGCGGGTAGTCATCAGGGACCAGGATAGACTGATGAACGAGGAGAGTACGGGTCAGAACAAGCTAGCTGGGAGGCAGGATAGATCAGGTAACTCACCAGAGTCAGTAACACATGCTACAGAGCATAAACTCTCACTGGCACTGGACTGGAGGTGCAGCACCAGGATATAGTCTCCCAGAAACCAGCGTGAGGCATGGAGGAGTTAACCCCTGACATGACCAGGCCAGAGTTGGGTGAAATAATTAAACCAAAGTGGCCAATACAGACCTGGATCATGACAAAGAGTAAATATTTTGAAACTCCAATTCACCAGCATTGACGAATTTTGCCTGGAAATTAGACTTACATCAATTTGCTCTGATTTGACCGTACTTCAAAGCCTCCAATTGTCCTAAAGAGATTAAATAAAACCTGTATAATTCCGTTTTCATCACACCCTAATCCCTAATCTTCTTTCCTTCTCTACTGTCACACACTATGTCTCAATGCCAGAAAACGGGTGCAAAATGCTTTGAATCACTAAATGCCCAACATGAAGTTGTGCAAAAGCTTTTTACGCAAAACATTTCATCTTTTTCAATTTTGGCCCGTAGCACTAAAATGTGCAGTGCTGGGCAGGAGCCGGGGCTGGTCAGGGTTTGGTACACCTGCCTACCAAATTTTTTATACCAGAAATGATCTCAAGTCATTGACTGGAGCAACATTTCTCACTGGAGGAACATTTCTGATGAGGAGCATGTAAGGTGCATCAAACTCATTTAATGTTATGCGCCTGTTTATAAATTTGGCGTTTTTTGTTCATGCATGCCTCTCATTAAGACTAGATATCAATGAACCTGAGGTTTGGTTTTTGAACAGAACACTAACTTAAAAAATCAAGGCTTGGGTTTCGATGCTTCACGTGCAAACTTCACTTGCGCGAGCAACGCTGTGCTCAGGTATGTTCGGTGCTCAGCCCTGTGCAGCCGGCTCACACTGGGGGTAACTTTATCACGATTACATGTAGTGTGCAATCCAAAAAATATTTTATAAAAGCCTGCCCACCCTCCCCCGGAAGTGATCTGCTTACAGCTGGCTGTATGTGGGCAGAGTCTCAAACTGGCAATCAATTACTTGCCATGGGGTTCGGATCAAGCTCAAACTAGTGGAAATTCACCTTGTTTGCTGTCGGCGAACTGAACCTCCATGGAACCGGTCATCTCTAAGTAAGACTAGTGTAGAAATGCCAATTTTAAGGGCCTAAATGGCCATATTTTCTGTAGTGCTTTTTGGCTTCCTATCTCAATTGCTAAGTTGTGAAATGTGACGTCCTCTCACTATCCAGATTCACCATAAAATGGCTGCTGATTTTTTTTTTTCTATTGTTTAATAGGCTCTGATAAACCCTCCTGACTGCCTGTTCTATACCATGCAATATGGTAAAGCCTATGCGACCATGACAGGGGTCATGTGAGCTGTTTCTGGCTGATACAATCTTCTGCAATGTTTATAAAAGTGCCATGAATGTAAAGGGATTGTCCGGTCTTGGGGTATAGGTCTGCGTTTACTCTATGTGACTGCAGACTTAGATTCCTTACAGAGAGCAGTACGCACATTGTGAAGATTCTCCTGTATCGGGACTAGGCAGTCATGTGACCACATGTGTGCAATTTGCTTACTTCCTGCCACATTCCAACTAGACTTATATGACCTCTCAATTGATTTGTATTATGCATGTTGGCAAATACTTGCAGTCATGTTCCTACCTGCTTCCGGCACTGGCACCAGAGAATCCTGAGAGCGCGCTCACTGTGCACTGTGAGGATTCACAAGTGTGTAGTCACATAGACTGGCAGCAGACCTGTACCCCGAGACTGGAAATTCCCTTTAATCACACATTGTTTGCTGGTTCAGTATATTCCTACAAATTTGACATAAATCTGTCTAATTATCTTGTCTAAATGTCAATCAATCTGTATACACTTAAATGTACATTGTTGGAATTGGGGGATTTTCATTACATTTGTTTACTGTTCTAGTCCCAGATAAAGTTAAATAAGTAATACTGCTAATGTAATGTGGTTGTTCCTCATTTACCGGCAACAACGCTAAAAATATTTTTAAACAAAATCTTTTTTGCAATCTTTGTAATGTTTATTTACTGTATTATGGTGCCCATAGACATTGTAGATAAACACACGTTTTCGGTTTCAGGGAACTCCAGCTTGTATATACGCAGCTTCTTAAGCACTGTTACAATGAAAACAAAATATTTTTCGAATTCATATCCAATCCATTTGTTAATTTGGAAATGACATGATCTCAGCACCTTCGGGAATATCTATGTATTGGAGACGGATAATATTGTTATGGTCTTTTTCTACTATCCACTACAAGCATCGCTGAATGCACAAGATAATATATCAAAAGGTAATAAATTATACTGTTTAGTTATCAGTCTCAGAGTGTTTATACTTCACCGCATGCAAGCTTATAAAGAATATAATATGCTCAATATGTGCCCACATCAGCCCTGTTTAGTCCTGAAGACCACCGAGGTTGTAGGGCGATATGCAATGTCTATCCCAGCATCTGTCACTGCTCTTCATGAGTTTTTCAAAGGAAGAATTGCTCATTGTTCTCACTGAGCGGAGAAAAGTGGAGCAGCTGCAATCTGATTGGTTACTTCCACTTTTTTATTTCAGTTTTTGCACACGAAACCTGTCATCTGTCTCTTGGTTTCTCAAATGTACCATTAATAATGCCTACATCTGTACTATTTCTAGTATATAATGTCCACTGAGATCTATCTATCTATCTATCTCTCTCTCTATCTATCTATCTCTCTATCTATCCCTCTATCCATCTATCTATCCCTCTATCCATCTATCTATCCCTCTATCCATCTATCTATCTATCTATCCTTCTATCTATCTATCTATCTATCTATCTTTATCCCTCTATCCATCTATCTATCCCTCTATCTATCTATCATGTATCTATCTATCTATCATGTATCTATCTATCATGTATCTATGTATCTCTATCTCTCTATCTATCCCTCTATCTATACATCCATCCATCCATCCATCTATCCCTCTATCTTTCTATCCCTCTATCCATCTATCTATCCCTCTATCTATCCCTCTATCTATTTATCCATCTATCCCTCTATCTATCCCTCTATCTATCTATCCCTCTATCTATCCATCTATCTATCCATCTATCCATCTCTCTATCTATCTATCCCTCTATCTATTTATCCATCTATCCCTCTATCGATCTATCCCTCTATCTATCCATCCATCCATCCATCCATCTATCTATCCCTCTATCTATCTATCCATCCATCCATCTATCTATCTATCCCTCTATCTATCTACCTATCTATCTATCTATCTATCCCTCTATCTATCTATCTATCTATCCCTCTATCTATCTATCTATCTATCTATCTATCCATCCATCTATCTATCTATCTATCTATCTATCTATCTATCTATCTATCTATCTATCTATCTATCTATCCCTCTATCTATCCCTCTATCCATCTATCTATCCATCCATCCATCCATCCATCCATTTATCCATCTATCCCTTTATCTATCTATCTATCTATCTATCTATCTATCTATCTATCTATCTATCTATCTATTTATCCATCTATCCCTCTATCTATCTATCTATCTATCTATCTATCCATCCATCTATCTATCTACCTATCAAATCAAATCAAATCAAATCAAATAAGCTTTATTGGCAGGACCAAAAAGAAATTAGTTTTGCCAAAGCAAGTGTACATTAGGGACTGGGGCTGTGGGGATGGTGGGTGGGGACTGTAGGAAGGATGGATGGGGCACATCCAGGGTGGGGACTGTGGGGGCACTTCTAGGATGGGGGCTATGGAAGTCCATGGCTTATGATGGGGCATATCCAGGGTGGGGACTGTAGTAACGGTGGTTGGGGCATATCCAGGGTGGGGATTAGGGGGGCCACATCTGGGATGGGGGGCTATGGAAGTCCATGACTTATCATAGTTCTCTTTCTCGAAGTCTATGACATTCGCTCACATACCGCGCTGCTATCTCCACTGCGCTCTCTTCTTCCCCCAGCAGGATATATGTTTTCTCTTCCTCCTTCATGGAGCTGAAATCCGGGAAGAGATGGGAGAGTCTCCTGAATTGAGTGTCCCTCACTGCTGAGTACTTGGTGCAGTGTAGCAGGAAGTGGGTTTCATCCTCCAGGGCCTCTAGGTCTATCTATCTAGGTCCTATCTATCTATCTATCTATCTATCTATCTATCTAGGTCCTATCTATCTATCTCTCTATCTATCTATCCCTCTATCTATATCTATCCATCTATCCATCTATCTCTCTATCTCATATACATCGTAGTGGTGCTTGAAAGTTTGTTAAAGGGAACCTGTCTAGCGTTGAGCGAGTACCTAACTATTCGTACTCACTATACTCATAACAAGTACTGTCTAATACTTGTTCCGAATACCATGTGCAATGCAAGTCAATGGGGAATACTCCCTATGTAACGAGTAAACCTAGCGCACGAATAGTACTGCATTGAGGTTTTCCCCATTGACTTGCATTGCACATACTATTCGGAATGAATACTCAAGTATTAGACAGTACTCGTTATGAGTATAGCAAGTACGAATAGTTAAGTATTAGCTCAACTCTAAACCTGTCACCAGATTTGTCCCCTATAAACTGCAGCCACCACCAGTGAGTCCTTATATACAGCATTCTAGAATACTGTGTATAAGAGCCCAAGCCTCTCTGTATAACATAAAAAATAGCTTTTATTATACTCACCTGCAGGACAGCCCGGTCCCATGGGCATCACTGTTCTTGATCCAGTGCCTCCTTTCTGCTTGTGATCACCATCCTCCTTCCCTGCACTATGTGGATGATGTGTTTTACGTCATTCACACAGTGTATTTAATTGCGCTCCTGCAAATGTGAACTTCTCTCTGCCCTGCCATACTGTAATGTATTATATGCCGGCGGAGTAAAAGTTTAAAGACCACACACGCATGCGCACTACAATACTTTTAACTGGCCTCAGCAGGGCAGAGAGAAGTGCGCATGCGCAGGAGAGCTTCAGAGACCTCTGTGTGGATGACGTAGGATGCGTCATCCACATGAAGAAGGGAAGGAGGACTGCAATCGCAAGAAGATAGGAGGTACCGGACTGAGACCAGCACCACTTATCGGACCGGACCGTCCCGCAGATGAGTATAATAAAAGACCATCATATGTGTTTCCTCTTAGTTCTGCGCAGAATTTATTTCCGTGGAGCATGTTATGGCTGCCATATGTGCGGACCAGAGACCTGTCATAATGAAATATCTTAGAACAAGCTATTCTATTTTCCTATCATGTCTCACAGCATTGATGGCTTATAGGTGACTCCAGTTGCCCTCATTAGGGCAGAGAGAAGTTTGCGTGCGCAGGAGAGCTTCAGAGACCTCTGTGTGGATGACGTAGGAAGCGTCATCCACATGAAGAAGGGAAGGAGGACGGCGATCGCAAGAAGATAGGAGGTACCGGACTGAGACCAGCACCGCTTATCGGACCGGACCGTCCCGCAGATGAGTATAATAAAAGATGTGTTTTTATGTTATACAGATCACCCTGGGCTCTTATATACAGTATTCTAGAATGCTGTATATAAGAGCTCACTGGTGGTGGCCGCAAATTATAGGGGACAAATCTGGTGACTGGTTCTCTTCCGCCCTTCAAAAAGTAAAATCAAATCAAAACTATCATACTTTAGCATTTTTTTATTTAGGAAAATTATCACATATCACATCTGCGAGTGGCAAAACTATGTGAACCTTTACTGTGAGTATTGCATGTTGCATGTGACCTAGTCTTGTACACCTAAAGCTGCGAGCGCACTTTACGTTTTTGCCACATTTTTTTGGTGCAGTTTGTTGCCCAAAACTGCTTTTTTTCTCCCAGCAAGGTCTATCAGAATTCAGAAGTACTGTGCGCCCATTGCTTTTTATTTTCTTGCAGTTTTTAGTGCACAAAAAAACTGCAGCATGTCAATTCTTTGTGCGTTTTTGTCCTGTGCTTTTTAGTCCTTCGAGCCATTGATTTCACAAAAAAAAACAAAAAACGCATGGGGGAAAAAATTGCAAAAAACATGTATTTTTGTGTTATTTTCAGGCACAAGGTGCGTTTTTTTTTTAAAAAAGGTGCAGGTTTTTTTTTCATTTTACCACTAGAGTGGTGCTTTACATTTAAGTTCCTGATCTTACTCTTAAACTTACCGTCTGGCATTTTCATCTTCTATAACCACTGCTGACGTCAGTCTCCAGCAATTTGTGACCTGTCGGCAGCTCCAGTGTTTCATGCAGCGGGCCAGAGGTCTCATTTCAATACAAGTCTTCGAGAGCCTCCTTCTGATTCTCAAAGTCTTGCACAAAGAACTTATAAGATGGTGTTTGAGTTCCTACTGTGGCGCCCTGGACAAGCCAGGACGTCACAGGTACTGCAACAACACACCCCACACCCCGGCTAGGCACATCTAGGTCAAACAAAAATCCTTGTTGCCTCCCTACAGGGGCTGATGTCCACACCAGGGGGTGGAGCCAGGCGGTTAGCCCCACCCACCGAGGAGTTCATAGTCCTGGAGGCGGGAAAAGGAAGACAGTGCAGTTGAGTTTGGAGTTTGAGGAGTGGAGGAGTGAAGTGGTAGTGGAGCAGACTGACCGTGTCCGGGTGCGTGGCCCGGGCACATACAGCAAGGTTGGCAGACGGTGGTGACCGTCTGCAGGAGGGGCTGATTGACGTGAACCGTAAGGACCGGGGACGGGCGGTGGCCCGCCGGTACCTGATCGGGGAGCGAAGAGAAGCCAGCACCATTCGGCAGGGCCTACGGACCCCGACCAGGCTAGGAGTCGCCGTAAAACTGGTCAAATCCGTTAGCGAAGGGAACCTCCGGGGTTTCCCAGCAGTCAAGACCCGATTGAAGGCAACAGCTCAAACTGTGAAGGGAAATACAGTCACCACCAAGGCTACAGTTCCCAGGGCCAGAGCCTGCGGGCAAAAGGGGCTCCCTCAGCCTCCATTCAAGCTGGGGAGCGGGTTACCGGTGGGAAGCCACCAGAACCGAGAACATAACACAGGTGCAGGGAAAGGCAGTCACCGCCAACCTACCAGGAGAAGAACCACCGCAGCCGTCTGTGGGACCCGTCCATCCAGCCGTTTGTTTTACCAGAGACTTTGCATTCATCATTGGCTGAGTGAGTACCACTGTGCCGTGCGGCACCGCGCTGCCCCCGTGACCATGCACCTCACCAGGCCCCGTAACCCGCCTGCCATCCCTCCCTCACCGGGCCCTGGGACAACCAACCCCCCTACCCACGGAGGGGAAGAACAACATCCAAGCTGCTCCCCGTCATCGCTCTCGGGATCCCCGTCCAGCGCAGCGGTGGTGTCACAACCTCACCACAACCGTGGGTGGTGTCACGGACAATAAATCCCCCAAACCATTCCCACTTTTCACTCACGGGCGAGGAGCGCCGCTCGAGTCCCCGGGATCCGGCCCACCGCTCGAGCCAGCGAGCAGCAAGCGAAGTAGCAGCAGCGCCGGACCCGAGCGTGGTGAGCGCAGCGTCCCCTCCTCCGCCCGCGACAACTTGGCGTCACGAACAGGATCTTACCGCTCTGCCGTCTGGTAGAGGAGCGCCTTGTGACTGCCGGAGAAGCCGCCATTTTGGGCGCGAAAAGTCCCCGCTCGAGCGTCTCCTCGGGCAGTAGAGGCGCGAACGCCGAAACTCCGCCCCTGTAGAGGAGGAGCCGGAAAAAGACTAAGGGGGACAGAAACAAGATGTCTGCGCCCGACGGAGCCGCTGGAGGAGCGGCATCCGCAGCCGCAGTGGCACCCGTGGATGGGAATGGGCCTGCCCAGGTCCCGGCCGCACTGGCGGGGGGCGCTGCGGTCCCAGCTCTCGCTCAGGTGATGCCGTTCTCCTTGCCCTATGTGCCCGGAGCTACCTGGCTGCCACAGTACGATGGGAAACCTGACGCGTTGCAGGTCTTCCGGAAGAAGCTTAGCCCGCTACTAGAACTGTACCCGCTGACTGATAAGCAACGTGCAGCGGTAGTGTTGGGGCAGCTAACCGGCGCAGCTGAGCAGGAGGCGGAGACCTGGGCCGAGGGGGACCGGTCCTCTGTAGCCACTATCTTTGAGAAGTTGCAGACTGCCTTTGAGACCCGTACCGAAGCCAAGCTGCGGATGCAGTTTTATCAGTGTCGGCAACGGCCCGCGGATAGTATTCGGGACTACGCCTTGCGTCTGCAAACCGCCCTCCGCACACTAAAGCGGGTAGACACCATTAATGATGCGGACAGCAACAAAATGTTAGTTGAGCAGTTTGTACAGGGGATGAGGTCCTCGGAGGACCGCAAACAACTCCGGCTGTGGGCCCTAGAACACCCTGATGTGGACTTTGCTGTGTTAAAGGAACGGGCCATTAAAGCGCTGCAGCCCCCAGCATCGGAAGTCCCTGAGACAGCCCCATGGCCAGCCGAGACAGCTCCCGTCGTGGTGGCCCCTGCCCTCCCAACGCCTTTGGTACCTGCAGGCCCAATCAGAATGATGGAGGAACTGGCTGCCCAGGTCCGTCACATGGATGGGGACCTTGCCAAGATGCTCGCCGCACTCCAGCCTCCGACCAGGTCCCAGCCCCCGGGGAAGATGCAGCTCGCCGATAGCCCCGAGGACGTCCCCTGGATGCAGCGGAGAAGGGCCAATGACTCACGGTATGGACCTCCGATTTGTTACAGGTGCAGCAAGCCCGGCCACTACTTCCGACGGTGTCCGTTAAACGAGCAACCCCTGGGGCCACGGGCCAATCCTCAGGAGCAGAACCCACTGGCCCCCCCGACTGGCGGGACCGGTACATCGGAGCCCGGCCCATCATCCCCCTGGCAGTGGACGGCATCCTGCTGATGGCTCTCTCAGGTAACCATACCATATACACTGTATCAACGGTATTGGGGGAAGGACGAGCTAACCCCCCCAGATGGCAGCATGACACTGAGTGCCACTGATGGACTCCCATTGACCCAAGTGGGGTACAAACAAGTGGCCATGACTGTGGGACGAGCCGAACTGCAACACCAGGGGTTGATTGTGATAATGAATGAACCCAGTGATCATAACCCAAAAGTAGTGCTAGGGACTAATGTGATGGAGCACTGTATGAGTGAGGTGCTAACCCTACTGCAGCAGCTGGCCGCCACAGCGGCAGGGAGCCGACAGAGCTGTGCAGCGTGAGATCCGGGCCCTGATGTATCGCCAGCATGTGAACTCGACAGGAGGAGAGATTGGAGGAGTGAGAGTGATGGATGCGGCCTCTTTGATTGTGCCTCCCAGGAGTGAGATGATGATTTGGTGTAGGGCAGCGGTAGGGCCCAAAGGACGAGACTACCCCGCCATGATAGAGCCCATGCCCTCCGAACACTGGCCCACAGTAATGGCCGCCCGAGGGGTGGTAGATGTCAAGAAAGGGAGAGTGCCTGTAAGGGTGTTGAACTGTGGGGAGGAAGAGGTTAGGCTTCCCCGATACGCTACCCTTGCCAGGTTGCTCACTCTAGATCCCCACACCATCCATGAGGCCGTTCCCCCGATCTCACCGCCTACTGCCAGTTCTCACCCATCGCTGGGGAAGTCAGACGAGTGGTGTCGAGAGCTACACGTCGGCACTGATGATACCCCCACACATCACAAGTAAGGGGTATATCGGGTGGTACAGGGGTATGAGCGAGTTTTTAGCAAACATCCTCTAGATTTTGGGCAGATTAAAGGGGTCCAACACCACATCCCTACCGTTGAACACCCACCTATTAAAGAGAGATACAGGCCTATTCCCCCTGCACACTACCAATGCGCCAAAGACATGTTGAGGAACATGAAGGAGGCGGGGGTTATTAGGGACAGCTGTAGTCCCTGGGCTGCCCCGTTGGTGCTGGTTAAGAAGAAGGATGGCACCATGCGGATGTGTGTGGAATACCGGAAGATTAACCAGATAACGCATAAGGATGCTTACCCTCTGCCCCGTATTGAAGAGTCCCAGGCCGCGCTGAGAACCGTTAATTACTTCTCTACCCTTGACCTCACCAGTGGGTACTGGCAGGTAGCCGTGGCGCCTGAAGACCGAGAGAAGACTGCCTTCGCCACTCCTATGGGACCAAGGGCTGATGGAATGTTGTCTGGGGCACCTAAATTTCGAGACCGTCTTGCTGTACTTAGATGATGTGATTGTGTACTCACAGACGTATTAAGCCCACCTGGAGCACCTAGCCAAGGTGTTCGCATCCCTTGCTAAATATGGGATGAAGTTGAAACCCTCAAAGTGTCATCTGCTGAAGCCCAGAGTACAGTACCTTGGACATGTGGTGGGTGCGGAGGGTGTCGCCCCCGACCCCGAGAAGATCACTGCCATCCAAGACTGGCCGAGACCGACCACAGTGAGGGAAGTGAGGCAGTTCCTGGGCCTGGTGGGATATTACCGTCGCTTCATTAAGAGGTACACAAAGATGGCTGCCCCCATGCAAGACCTCCTCGTGGGACAGACCAAGGGTGGTAGACCCCTAGGAGCCCCATTGGTGTGGGAAGAAAAGCATGAAGAATCCTTCCGCCAGCTGAGAGCGGCTCTGACCGGAGAGGAAATCCTAGCGTACCCCGACTACAGCCGCCCATTCATCCTCTACACCGATGCCAGCAATGTGGGCTTGGGGGCTGTTCTATCCCAGATCCAAGACGGAAGGGAGAAGGTGATCGCTTATGCTAGCTGAAAACTCCGACCGACTGAGAGGAATCCTGAGAACTACAGCTCTTTCAAGCTTGAGCTCTTAGCACTGGTGTTAGCTATCACCGAGCGGTTCCGCCATTACCTGGCGGCAGCCAAGTTCACCGCTTACACGGACAATAACCCGCTGACCCATCTAGATACAGCCAAGCTGGGCGCGTTGGAGCAGCGGTGGGTAGCCAGGTTAGCCAACTACGATTTTACCATCTAGTACCGGGCCGGCCGTACCGACGTTAATGCCGACGCACTCTCCCGGATGCCCCACCTGTCGGAAGAGGGGCCAGAGGATGACGACCTCGAAGAGATTGAGTAGCCTGCGTTTCACCGGCCGCTAACTGAGAAAGTGCATGTCCATCAACAACGGGTGAACCTAGACCCACTGCCCAGTGAGGAGTGGCAAGAAGCTCAGGACCAGGCACCTGCTGTCTGCCTGGTCAAGACCCTGGTGGAACAGGGTTCTGCTGGGATAGACCCTGCCGCCCCTGCCGAAGCCCAACGTCTGTGGCGAGAACGGACCCGGCTGTACCTGCACCTGGGGAAGTTGTATCGTGAGCTGATTAACCCGAAGACCCACGAGAAGGTTCGCCAGCTAGTGATTCCCCAGGCTAACGTGCCCAACGTCTTGCAAGCATACCATGATGGTGCTGGGCACTTCGGGTGGAAGAAGCTGGAAATGTTCTTGAGAGAACGGTTCTATTGGAGTGGAATGCGGGAATCTGTGGAGGCTTGGTGCCGAGAATGCGGCCCCTGCGCATTGAGAAGGAAGGATGAGGTCAGCCAGAAGGCACCCCTACACCCGATCATTACGCATCAACCGCTGGAGCTGGTTGCCCTCGACCATGTGAAGCTTTCCCCCAGCCGAAGTGGGTACACCTACGCTCTGACCATTGTAGACCACTACTCAAGGTTCATGGTGGTTGTCCCAGTTAAGGACCTAACCGGCCATACCGCCGCTAGAGCGTTCCAGGCTTATTTCTGTCGACCGCATGGGTACCCCGAGAGGGTGCTTACCGACCAGGGTCCGGCCTTTGAAGCAGAGGTATTCCAAGAATTCTGCCAGTTGTACAGCTGCAAGAAAATCCGGACCACGCCTTACCATGTCCAAACCAATGGCATGTGTGAAAAGATGAACCACTTAGTCCTGGGGCTCCTCAAGACGTTACCGCTGGAAGAGCAGAACCTGTGGCCGGAGAAGCTACCTGACCTGGTCGATATGTATAACAACATCCCTTCCAGCTCTACGAAATGCACTCCAGCATACCTGATGAGGGCTCGCTCCGGCAGGCTACCAGTGGACTTGGAAATGGGGTTGGAAGCTCCGGAAGCACTCCCTTCGACAGCTGGATGGGACACTCGACGGAGAGCACAGTACCAACGGGTCCAGGAATATGTTGAAAAGAACTTGTGCCGGAGTCGGGGACAGCAGGAGCAGTGCTTCAACAAGAAGGCGACTGCCGGTCCCTTCCAGCCTGGGGATGTAGTGGTGAAGTGAAGGACCCACAAGCTGGATGACCAATGGGAAAAGACCCCGTATGTAGTACAGCCCACTGGATGGGAGAATGGGAAGGCCTACCAGATCAGCCGTGACTAGGGGAGGACTTTGGCCACGGTTTCCCGGGACAATCTAAAGAGATGCCCACCACCATTGAGGGTAGCAGCTGTAGCTCCAGTTCCCAGACCAGCGGAGAAAGAAAAGGAGGTAATCCATACCATGATGGGTGATTTCCCGGCAGACTGTTCTACACAGAATGGCGCGGTGATTCTTCCAGTGATACTGTTCCCACAACCCATGGATGAGGAAGTGATGGAAGTGATCGACCATGAGCCAGTGCCCAGAGATGTACCTGTACCCAGCTCCCTTACGCCTCCGCCTGCCCCACACGATAGCAGGGAGGAAGAACTGGATGTTCCCTCTGCCCCACTGCCTGCCACCACTGACACTGGGCCCCGAAGGTCCACCCGTCCCAACCTAGGTAGACCCCCACTTAGGTACAGGGAAACTACTCTTTAACAGGGGGTTTGTGTGTTGAGTGTACAGATAGAAGTTTGAATGATAAGATTGATCAACCGAAGTTTATCTGATTGGAACCGTGATTGAACCGGCCGTTGCCGGCAACTAGTCCCCGTAGGGACTTTCTGCAACCGTTGCGTAAGGAACTTCTTACGGACAAGCCCAAGAACTTGCAGGGCAACCACAAACTAGTGGAGTGTAAATAATTGTTGGCTTAATCCGTTACTGCCTCCGGAGAGGCTGATTTGGAGGATGGGCCTGGAGGAAAGGGATGGCCCAGGCCCGCCACTACCGTAACCGGTGGCGATCCTCCGGGGGGGGTGTAATACTATTGTATGTTTTGAGGATTTCGATAGCGTTAGGGCAATGACAGCCAGAGACGTGTTTGTGGTACAAGATGTTTATGATATGTAACCACGGTAGATACACAACGGAAATACACAGTATAACAAACACATGAAAATACCTTTCCGAAACGGAGCGAAGGGGATTCCCGGGGCCACGCACCGGACTCCCCCAGGGAGACCACCAGAGCGAACCCCTATACAGGGACTGTCCGGCAATCAACCCCGGAAGGCCTAAATGCGCCGCAGCCGGGACACAAGGGGCAAGCGGTAAAGTCCAGAAGTGTCCGTACGGGATGAAAGTCCAGAATGGTTATGAAGCGGAAGAAACCGGGCAGACGTGCTGACCAAAGACGGCAGACGGAGTCCGGGCACAGTTTGAAGAAACCGGGTGTGGTCCAGAGTCGGTCGGTAGATTTTCAGGAGGATCCAAAGGTAATCAAGTAGCAGCAGCAGCAAAGCAGGAGCACACAGCAAGCAGTATACTCAGGCACTGGACTAGGCTTAGAGGCGGCCTTTTAAGCAGCTGGTCAGGAAGTAGGGCAACAGAACATAAAACTCCATGTTAACCGAGGGCAAGCTCTTTCAAAAGAGGACTGGAAAACCCGGAAACCTGACATTACTCCCCCCCCCAGAAACGGCCTCAGGACGGGTCAGGGCCCGGCTTGTCCGGGTACCGTCGATGAAACTGAGCGATCTTCCGGGGTGCTCGAATGTTACCCACCGGTTCCCAGGAATCGTCCTCGGGGGCGTACCCCTGCCAACGTACCAGATACTGAAGCCGACGACGATGGAGCCGGGAGTCAATAATGTCCTCAACCACGAACTGCTCCTCGCCGTCGACCATCACAGGCGGAGGAGGAGGCACGACACGACCATGAAACGTATTGGGAGAGACGGATTTGAGGAGAGAAACATGAAAGACCGGGTGTACCTTTAGATGGTGCGGTAACCGTAGCCGACAGGCCACAGGGCTCACGATCCCGGTGATCTTGAACGGACCGATGAATTTTTGTCCCAGCTTCTGCGAAGGGACACCCAATCTCAGGTTCTTGGTGGATAACCATACAGAGTCCCCTACCTTATACATGGGTGCCGGTTTCCGGTGAGCGTCTGCCGACCTCTTGTAACGCTCCTGAGCTGTAGCCACAGTGTCCTTCAGAACCTCCAGATTTTGTCGTAGCTCTGTCAATCTGTCCTCCACCGCAGGCACTGAGACCGCAACCGGTGACCTAGGCAAAATAGTCGGATGGTAACCCAAGTTAGCAAAGAAGGGCGTTACCTTAGTGGAGCTGCTCTGAGTGTTGTTATACGAGAACTCCGCCAACGGAAGCATCTTCAACCAATCGTCCTGCAGATGGCTGACATAACAGCGAAGGTATTGTTCCAGGGTTTGATTGGTCCGTTCGGTTTGCCCATTTGTCTGAGGATGGTATGCAGAAGACAAACAGACATCAATCTGAAGTGCCGTACAAAACCCCTTCCAGAACCTAGACGTGAACTGCACGCCCCGGTCAGAGATGATCTCGTCTGGTACCCCATGCAATCGGAATACGTTCTGGATAACCAGATCCACTGTCTCTGCGGCTGAGGGAAGACCGGCACACGGAATAAAGTGAGCAGCTTTAGTCAACCGATCCACCACCACTAAAATGGTATTGTGACCGCCTGAGACGGGCAACTCCACAATAAAATCCATTGAGATAGACCCCCAAGGGCGAGATGGCACGGGTAACGGTTGGAGGAGTCCTGTAGGAGCCACACGAGGGACCTTGCACCGGGCACAAACCACACATGAGTGGACATAGTCCTTTACGTCCTTTAAACAGGTAGGCCACCAGAAAAAACGGTTCAGAAATTCCTGCGTCTTCTGTACCCCCCTATGACCAGCCAACACGGAGTCATGGACCAACTTGAGAACCCGAAGTCTTACGGCCTCCGGGACATAAATGCGTCGCTCTCTCAACCACACACCATTCCGAAGAACAAGAGTTACATCATTCGGGGGGGCAGCAAGAAATACGTCACCATCATAGGCCAGCTTGATGTCCTTCCACAAGTCCTGGTCTTGGATTACTCCAACGAAATTGGCATCCGATAACACGGTCTGAGACGGGGTTCCAGGCACGGAGTCCACGGCGTGGATTCGGGACAAGGCATCGGCTTTCCCATTACGTGAACCTGGACGGTATGTAACGACAAAATTGAACTGGTTAAGGAATAGGCTCCAACGGGCTTGCCGTGGAGACAGGCACCTGGCAGACTTAAGAAATTCCAGATTACGATGATCTGTGAGTACTATCACTTGCTGCGCGGCTCCCTGTAAGTGGTGTCTCCATTCCTTGAAAGCGGAAATAATCGCTAACAATTCTTTGTCCGCAATGTCATAGTTCCTTTCTGCAGGGGACAACCGGCGGGAAAAGAAAGCACACGGATGTAAGAGACTCTTGTCCCCAGTCCTTTGAGAAAGGATGGCCCCTAATGCGTAGTCGGAAGCGTCGACTTCCACGATAAAGGGAAGTGCGGGATTCGGATGTACCAATATAGGCGCTGAGGTAAAACAAACCTTGAGACGATGGAAGGCTTCCTGGGCCTGGGCGGACCACACAAACTTCTGTCCTTTCTTGGTTAACAGAGTGATGGGACGAACGATCTCTGAAAAATTACGGATAAAACGTCGGTAAAAGTTGGCAAAACCGACAAAGCGTTGTACCTCTTTGATGTTTCCCGGTTCCGGCCAGTCTAGAATTGCTTGTATTTTGCCAGACTCCATGTTCAGTCCCTGAGGAGAGATGACATAACCTAAGAATTGTATCTGTGAGCAATGGAATTCGCATTTCTCCAGTTTGATGTACAGGTGGTTTTCCCTCAGCCGGGTAAGTACGGTCTTGACGTGCTCCTGGTGTTCCTGTAGGGAATCAGAAAAGATTAGGATATCGTCCAGATAAATCACCATGAATTGGTCCATGATATCCCTAAAAATATCGTTAACTAGATGTTGGAAAGCCGCGGGAGCGTTACAAAGTCCAAAAGGCATCACTAGGTACTCAAAATGTCCATACCGACATCGGAACGCGGTCTTCCACTCGTCTCCGGGACGTATGCGGAGTAGATTGTATGCCCCACGGAGGTCCAATTTGGTGAATATTTTTGCCTGTTGGACCCTCTCCAATAGCTCAGGAATCAATGATAACGGATACCGGTTCCGGATGGTTATTTTATTCAGTTCCCGGTAGTCAATACAGGGTCTTAGAGTCCCCTCTTTCTTTTTCACAAAAAAGATGGGTGCCCCTGCTGGTGAGGTAGACGGACGAATAAATCCCTTAGCTAGACTTTCATCAATGTAGTTTTTTAGTGCTTCTAGCTCAGGTGCCGCCAACGGGTAGACATGACCAAACGGGATCTCCGCCCCTGGGAGTAAGTCTATGGGGCAATCATACGGTCTATGCGGGGGAAGCCGATCGGCTTTTCTTTTGTCGCATATGTCCGCAAAGTCGTTATACACCGGGGGTAGAACAGGTACCTGTACAGTGCCCTCCGCATTCGGTATTATTGGAACCGGAACAGTTGGACTAATGGTCGGAATACTCTGCGGTGGGAAGGATATTTCCTTAGTTTCCCAATCGATGACCGGATTTGTAGACCGTAGCCACGGAATACCTAAAATAATCGGAAAATGAGGAGAAGAAATTAGCATGAAAACAAGGGTCTCCTGCTGACCTGGCTTCATGACGCATTCTAGCGGTACGGTTTCCCGATCAACTGGTCCAGAGATTAACGGAGATCCGTCTACCGTCTCCATGGTAACCGGTGAGGCTCTTTGCTGAGTCCGGATACCGTGTTTCCTGGCAAAAGAGGAGTCCATGAAATTTCCCCCTGCCCCAGAATCTATCATTGCAGAGGTAGGTATTAGCTGTCCCTCCCACCGGATCTGAATGGGGAGCGAGAAATGGGTATATTTCCCTTCCGAGTCCTTCGGTGAGGTTGACATTACAGTCAAGGGAAATACCGCATCCAAATGTCCACTTGCCTCAGAGATATCGGACTCTGCGTCCGTGTTGTCACACTCTGCCATGGCTGCCAATACCTTATTTGGGCGATTCGGACGTTTCGGGCAGTCGATCAAGAAATGGTCCGATTGACCGCAATAGAAACACAAACGCTCACGGAGCCGGTGTTCGCGACGTTCATTGGTCTCTCGCTTTTGCAGAGAGTCCACTTGCATAGGAACGTCCTCGGCCTCCCGTGGCGTCCTGAGAGCGGGTTCTCTGGAAGGAAATGCAAAGTTGTTTACACGGTTTACAGCTGCCCATTTTTCCTGTCTATGTTCCGTCAAGCGGGTATCAATACGCATACAGTGCTGGAGAAACAGTTCAAAATCCCCTGGAGATTCAGAACGAGCTAACTCGTCCTTGATGGTACCGGACAACCCCTTTCTGAAAACAGACAATAATGCATTGTTTCCCCAGTCGGTGTCTACCACTAACCTCTTAAATTCAGTGGCGTATTCAACGACAGAACGCTTTCCCTGACGTAAGGAAAGGAGAGCCGATTCAGCGGTAGCACGGCGATTCGGATCATCAAACATCTGCGCCATTGCGGTCAGAAAATCATCTAGGTGATTTAAACGGATGTCCCGGTTCTCTATCATAGGATTAGCCCAAGCCAGTGCTCGTGAGGTTAATAACATAATTATACATAACACTTTGGACCGGTCAGAACGGTAATAATCGGCATGTACATCAAAAAACAGTATACATTGGTTCACAAATCCACGAAACTGACTACGGTCACCATTGAAACGGAATGGGGGTAACCTAGGCATACCGGCAGCTGATACGGACGTAGTGGGGCCGGCTTCCTGAGCCTCCACTCTGACTTGCAAGTCCTGTATAGCCGGACCCAGTACCTGGTGATCATGGCCCAGCTGTGCCTCCACATCTCTAAGTTTAGTCTGCACCACCTCCATCTCCTGCTGCAAGGAGTTAATCATAGAAAAGAGCTGATCTACTCCTCGTGTCTCAGTCATTGCCCCAGCGAAATCCTCTTATGGCCTGAGTATAATGTAATACTATTGTATGTTTTGAGGATTTCGATAGCGTTAGGGCAATGACAGCCAGAGACGTGTTTGTGGTACAAGATGTTTATGATATGTAACCACGGTAGATACACAACGGAAATACACAGTATAACAAACACATGAAAATACCTTTCCGAAACGGAGCTAAGGGGATTCCCGGGGCCACGCACCGGACTCCCCCAGGGAGACCACCAGAGCGAACCCCTATACAGGGACTGTCCGGCAATCAACCCCGGAAGGCCTAAATGCGCCGCAGCCGGGACACAAGGGGCAAGCGGTAAAGTCCAGAAGTGTCCGTACGGGATGAAAGTCCAGAATGGTTATGAACCGGAAGAAACCGGGCAGACGTGCTGACCAAAGACGGCAGACGGAGTCCGGGCACAGTTTGAAGAAACCGGGTGTGGTCCAGAGTCGGTCGGTAGATTTTCAGGAGGATCCAAAGGTAATCAAGTAGCAGCAGCAGCAAAGCAGGAGCACACAGCAAGCAGTATACTCAGGCACTGGACTAGGCTTAGAGGCGGCCTTTTAAGCAGCTGGACAGGAAGTAGGGCAACAGAACATAAAACTCCATGTTAACCGAGGGCAAGCTCTTTCAAAAGAGGACTGGAAAACCCGGAAACCTGACAGGGGGGGGTTCAGGGGTCCCCATGGACGCGGGTCCCCTGAAAGAGACAGTACCCGCTCGGGCAGCTTGGTTCTGGACTGGGGTCAAGGGGTGCTGCCCATTTCTTAGGGGCAGCATCAGGGCCAGGTTGTTTGGGTGGGAGAAGAGCGGAAGCCGTACCATTGTGAAATGGTGTGATTTTTACATGTTTTTACCGTTTTCTATCTTTTGCAGTTAAAAAAAAATAAATAAAACCGGTGATGGACGGGCAGCCCGCGGACGGTCTGCATTTTACTAAGGGGGAATGTGGCGCCCTGGACAAGCCAGGACGTCACAGGTACTGCAACAACACACCCCACACCCCAGCTAGCACATCTAGGTCAAACAAAAATCCTTGTTGCCTCCCTCCAGGGGCTGATGTCCACACCAAGGGGTGGAGCCAGGCGGTTGGCCCCACCCACCGAGGAGTTCACAGTCCTGGAGGCGGGAAAAGGAAGACAGTGCAGTTGAGTTTGGAGTTTGAGGAGTGGAGGAGTGAAGTGGTAGTGGAGCAGACTGACCGTGTCCGGGTGCGTGGCCCGGGCACATACAGCAAGGTTGGCACAAGGTGGTGACTGTCTGCAGGAGGGGCTGATTGACGTGAACCGTAAGGACCGGGGACGGGCGGTGGCCCGCCGGTACCTGATCGGGGAGCGAAGAGAAGCCAGCACCATTCGGCAGGGCCTACGGACCCCGACCAGGCTAGGAGTCGCCGTAAAACCGATCAAATCCGTTAGTGAAGGGAACCTCCGGGGTTTCCCAGCAGTCAAGACCCGATTGAAGGCAACAGCTCAAACCGTGATGGGAAATACAGTCACCACCAAGGCTACAGTTCCCAGGGCCAGAGCCTGCGGGCAAAAGGGGCTCCCTCAGCCTCCATTCAAGCTGGGGAGCGGGTTACCGGTGGGAAGCCACCAGAACCGAGAACATCACACAGGTGCAGGGAAAGGCAGTCACCGCCAACCTACCGGGAGAAAAACCCCCGCAGCCGTCTGTGGGACCCGTCCATCCAGCCATTTGTTTTACCGGAGACTTTGCATTCATCATTGGCTGAGTGAGTACCACCATGCCGTGCGGCACCGCGCTGCCCCCGCGACCCTGCACCTCACCAGGCCCCGTAACCCGCCTGCCATCCCTCCCTCACCTGGCCCCGGGACAACCAACCCCCCTACCCACGGAGGGGCAAAACAACATCCAAGCTGCTCCCTGTCATCGCTCCCGGGATCCCCGTCCAGAGCAGCAGTGGTGTCACAACCTCACCACAACCGTGGGTGGCATCACGGACAATAAATCCCCAAAACCATTCCCCCTTTTCACTCACGGGAGAGGAGCGCCGCTCGAGTCCCCGGGATCCGGCCCACCGCTCGAGCCACCGAGCAGCAAGCGAAGTAGCAGCAGCGCCGGACCCGAGCGTGGTGAGCGCAGCGTCCCCTCCTCCGCCCGCGACACTACCCCTGAAGACAGAAGTGTTCTTAAATATATATATCAGTGATAAGATATAAAGTAATATTATGTAGAAAAGTAATGTACACTGTGTGCAGAATTATTAAGCAAGTTGTATTTTATAGGATTTTTTTATCATTAATCAACAACTCTGTTCTCAATCAACACAAAAGACTCATAAATATCAAAGCTTAATATTTTTGGAAGTTGAAGTGGTCTTTTTTTAGATGTGGCTATCTTAGGAGGATATCTGTTTGTGCAGGTAACTATTACTGTGCAGAATTATTAGGCAATTTAATAAAAAACAAATATTTTCCCATTTCACTTGTTTATTTTCACCAGGTAAACACGTACAAAATTTAGAAATAAACATTTCTGACATGCAAATACAAACCCCCCAACAAATTAGTGACAGGTGAGTCTGGGAGTTGAGCTTCACTTCATCCTCAACCCGAAAAGGTCCCACAAGTTCATCTTTGATGATACCAGCCCATACCAGTACCCCACCTCCACCTTGTTGGTGTCTGAGTCGGAGTGGAGCTCTCTGCCCTTTACTGATCTAGCCTCTGGCCCATCCATCTGGTCCAGCAACAGTCACTCTCATTTCATCAGTCCATAAAACCTTTGAAAATCAGTCTTAAGATATTTCATGGCCAGTCTTGACGTTTTATCTTATGTTTCTTGTTCAAAGGTGGTGGTTTTTCAGCCTTCCTTACCTTGGCCATGTCCCTGAGTATGGCACACCTTGTGCTTTTTGATACTCCAGTAACATTGTAGCTCTGAAATATGGCCAAATTGGTGGCAAATGGCATCTTGGCAGCTTCACGCTTGATTTTCCTCAATTCATGGGCAGTTATTTTGCGCCTTTTTTGCAAAAAAAAAAAAAAAGCTTCTTGCGACCCTGTTTGCTATTTGCCATGAAACGCTTGATTGTTCGGTAATCACCCTTCAAAAGTTTGGAAATTTCAAGACTGCTGCGTCCCTCTGCAAAACATCTCACAATTTTGGACTTTTCAGATCCCGTCAAATCTCTCTTCTGACCCATTTTGCCAAAGGAAAGGAAGTTGCCTAATAATTGAGCACACTTTATATAGGGTGTTGATGTCATTATGTGACGCCTTGGGCAAGCCAGGGGTCACAGGTCACAACACCACCACACCCCACATTCCAGGTAGGCACATCACAGCTAAACTACAAATCCTTGTTGCCTTCCTCCAGAGGCTGATGATTCACACCAGGGGGTGGGCCAGGCGGTTGGCTCCGCCCACCGAGGAGATCACAGTTCTGGAGGCGGGAAAAACCAGGCAGTTGAGCCCAGGCAGGGCAAGAGTGAAGTCAGCTCAGGGACGAGCTTGAGTAAACAACAGATAAGCTAAGTGAAAGTGAAGGAAAGAAAAGTGGTAAAGGAGGAAAGCAAGAGTGGTGACAGAACAGAAGGAGTGTGCAAAGCCTGAAGAGTCCAGCTAAGTGCAGGGCAGGTCAGCAAGGTCAGCAACGGCGGTGACTGTCTGGAGGGGGACCGTTTGGAAGTTCCTGGAAGGACCCCGTAGGCTGTGTGCCCGGCGGTCTGGAGCAGTGTTCCGAAGGACAGTCAGCACCAGGGCAGGGGCCTCTCGGACCCCGGCAAGGCTAGGAGTCGCCGA
Organism: Anomaloglossus baeobatrachus; assembly: GCF_048569485.1. Classification (NCBI taxonomy): domain Eukaryota; kingdom Metazoa; phylum Chordata; class Amphibia; order Anura; family Aromobatidae; genus Anomaloglossus; species Anomaloglossus baeobatrachus. The sequence continues at coordinate 892,453,853 of NC_134353.1, read as the reverse complement.
AAATTGCCAAATCCGTCAGTGAAGGGGACGTAGATCCCCCAACAACCAAGTCCCAATTGAAGGCAACAGCCCAACCAGAGTAGGAGAGACACCGCCACGGCACCAGTTTCTCAGGGCCAGCGCCTGCGGGCAAAGTGTAGGGCTCCTCCGGCCCAGATTGTAGCCGGGGAGCGGGTAACCGGAGGGAATCCACCGCTACCACAAGTCAACAAAGGTGCAAGGAAGAGGGACATCACCGTCACCTACCGGGAGTGCAGGTGCAGCCGTCCGTGGGACCGTCTTACCAGCCGTTTGGTTTACCGTAAACACTGTGTCAACGTCTCAGGCTGAGTGAGTACCACAGTGCCGCAAGGCACAGCGCTGCCCCCGCGTCCCTGCGCCCACCAGGCCCTACACCTCCCAAGCCATCTCCGGGCCCCGGGATCACCAACCCCTACCCACGGAGGGGCAACCCAACACCTGGCTGCTCCGCATCACCATCCCCGGGATCCCTGTATTGAGCAGCGGTGGTGAAATCACCACAGCCGTGGGTGGCGTCACGGACTATAAACAATCCCCACACCCAACAAACCCCTTTCACTCACGGGCGAGGAGTGCCGCTCGAGAAACCCCCGAGATCCGGCCTACAGCTCTAGCCACCACTGAGCAGCGGCCGCCGGACCCGAGCAGAAGGGGGCGAGCGTAGTGTGCTGACACCCTCCTCCCCTCCCGCGACAATTACACCACACCCCTCCTCATTATAGAGATGCACATCACCTGATTTACTTAAATGGTAGTTGGCTCTCAGCCTATACAGCTTGGAGTAGGACAACATGTATAAAAAGTATCATGTGATCAAAATACTCATTTGCCTAATAATTCTGCACACAGTGTATGGTATAATGCATATGATAAGGCTTAATAATATGTAAAGTTGTAAGGCTGAGAGGCACTTCCGGTTTAGGGCACGTTAGCCCTGTAAGAGACGTTGCGCATTCAGGAGACCTGTATAGTGTGCACAGGCCTTGGGAGCCAGCGGCAGAAGCGGAGTCAGAATCTGAGCGGCCAGGAGGGACAGTGTGGGGATGCTGGTACTGGCATTGCAGAACTCCCCCTTCCATTTCCAGGCCTGATAGGAATCTCTTCAGAAGAGGAGCATTAATATTTTCCTTGGGTTCCCGTGAACTATACTCATGGCCAAAACTTCCCCAATCAATTAAAAAGAGTGATTACCTTTCACCTTTTTCATAGCAAGGATATTTTTTTCTACCATAGACACGTCTTCCACACTGGCTGGTGGAGGCAGGGTATTGGATTCCTGAAGTAGAACAATAGGAATTGGGGCTGTGCAGGGAGGCAGGAAGCTTCAACTTATAGGACACGGTAGAAATGTAGTATAGTTCTCCTGATTTTTTTTCTTACATCATGTGCAGGAAAATACAGTAGCTTAAGTATCCATGGTTATGACCACTCATATAGTGACAGTTAGTTAGTTGCTCATGGTCGTAACCATGGGTATGTGAGCTACTTCAATGCCCTGCACATGAGGTAAGCGACATAGCTAATTAAGAGAACTATACTACACTTTTAATTTGAGATATTTGCTAATATTATTATTACAGCTACTACATTTTCGGGTAGCATGTTGGCGATGGGAATATCCCTTTACAGCTCTATTGTGCAAAAAAGAATCCCAATATGAGCACAACCCAGAAATGTTGCAGTCATCTATGGGCCAAAGATTATTTAATGTGGACTGAGGCAAAATGGAAAACTGTTCTGTGATCAGATGATTTAAAATATGAAATTCTTTATGGAACACACACACCATGTCCTGAGGACTCAAGAGGAGCGAGACCATACAGCTTCTTATCTGCGCAGAGTTTTAAAGCCTGAATCTGTGATGGTATGGAGTTTTGTTAATGCCTCCGGCATGGGCACATCTTGAAAGGCACTATCAATGTGGAGTATCTGGGTTGCCATCCATCCAGAAATTCCAGGACAGTCTGTAAAAATAGAATACCGTATTTATGGTTTTATAAGATACATCGGATTATAAGACCACCCCAAATTTAGAGGAGGAAAATAGGACAAAATAGTTTTTAATGTTAAAATGAGGGTCCATCTTACAATCCTAGTTCGTCTTATAATATCTCACCAGGGGGAGCAGCGGTGGTGGAGCGGCTCAGGATAGTCACAGGAGGCAGGTTGATCAGTGGACGGAGGGTTGGCAATACTGCAGACTCTGGGGTGTCACGGCAGCAGGCGCCATTGATCTGCCGGCAGACTGCGGGCTCCATTGAATTGATGAGATTGATTTTGTGACGCCCTGGCCGGGCCAGGTAGTCACGAATAGGGCCCCGCATTACACACTTCCCTCACAGGTAACACACAGCCAACCTTAAAACCCTAGTCACCCCCAAAGGGCTTGATAAACACACCAGGGGGCACAACCAGGCGGTTGGAAGACGCCCACCTAGGAGTTTTAGACAGCCTGGGGCAGGGAAAAGTCAGTTTAGTTTAGTGTCGGTGGAGTTGTAGGGTTCAGTGAGAGTGGAGATCAGGCCTGAGGCCTGAAGCAAACTGACAGGTACCAGGGTAGGAGCCGTCTGCAGGAGCCGGGAAGACGGCTCGGTGGAACTGAGGTGGACTGGGACGGGGTAGGGGCCCGCCGGTACCGACCCGGGGAACCAACTCGGAAACCGGAGCACACAGGGGGGTACTCAGACCCTGCAGCTAGGTCCAGAAGCTACTGGGGGCTAGCTAATTAACTGATTGCGGCCAGGACTAGAGGTCCTGTCCCACCCAAAGTCCCGACTGAAGGCAACAGCCCACCGAGGGGGATAAAAGGCCACCGCCACGGCTCAGAGATCCCACGGGCCAGCGTCTGCAGGCAAAGGTCTCCTTAGGCGACCACAAGCTGGGAGTGGACTCCTGAAGTTGCAAGTGCAGGCAGTCCACCATTCTAAACAGGTGCAGGAGAAAGACAGAGACCACCAGCCGGGTGGGGGACCAGACTGCAGCCGGCTGTGGGCACCGACCACCATCACCTTGGTTTACCAGAGACTCGTGTGTTTTCTAATAGTGAGTACACCAGCACCCTGCGGTCACCCATCTTCCGGCATCGCCAAACCCCCAACGCGTCCTGGGGCCACCATCCCTGCCCACAAAGTAGTTAACAACTTGCTGCACAACATCTCCCCATGGTGCCTCGTAACAGCAGCGGTGGTGTCCAATATCACCACATACTGTGGGTGGCGTCACAAACTCCATACGGCTCAGCCCGTACATTTACATCCCACATCCACCATCCCATCACTACCCCTTTTCATTTGAAGTGACCGTGAGGCCCCCGGGTCCGGAGACCGTTGAGCCACCCACAGAAGGGCCGGATCCGAGCAGCTCGGCTGCTGAGAGTGGGGCGGTACAACTTCAACAAAAAAAGGTTCGGAGGTGGCGCGTGCACAGAAAAGACTCCACGGCCATTTGCTTGAAGTCCATCTCGTCAATCTGTGCATGCATCACCTCTGGCCATTTTCTTGACGTCCATCGTGTTAACCGCAGGGGATTCAACAGAGCCCGCAGCTCGCTGTCAGATCAATGGCACCTGCCACATCAAATTTTGGGAGTAAAATGAGGGGTACGTTTTAAAATCCAAATGTAGCTTACCGTGTGGATGAAGAGAGGTCACAGATAGAGCTCTTGGCTCAAGCTCTCATCTGCGCATGCGCTGCATCTGGTCCATTAATGTTCCAATAGTGGACTTAAGGAAAATGGCGCCTGAAGGTGGCACGTGTGCAGGTGAGTTCTTGGCTTGTCAGTAAGCTGCCAGCCACCATTTCTTTGAAGCCCGCATCGCCAACATCTTTAAAATGACCCATGCCTCACCACCTGCAGCGAGCACGAGCCCAGACCAGCGCTCACTGCCCTGGCACAGAGTAGCAAAAGCTGCCCCAGCACAGAGCAGCGCCGGGTGCCCCAGCAAAGAGCAACACCCATTGCCCCAGGACATAGCAGTGCAGGCTTCCCCAGCACAGAGCAGTGCCGGCTGCCCCAGCACAAAGCAGTGCCTGCAGCCTCAGGACAGCACCGCCACCAACAATTAGTATCTGGGCCCTTTCTGCACTACCCGCAGCATTGTCATACTCCAACACCGCCCCTGACTCATGTGACCCCCGCTCCACCACTGCTGCCGCCCCTTCTTCCCGGTGAGACACTTCCGGATTATAAAACAGACCCCATTTTTTTTTCAACCTTTTTTTCTTTCTAAATATGGGGTGCGTCTTATAATCCAGTGCGTCTTATAAAACAAAAATTACGGTACTTAATAATAAAATCTATTTTTTAATTAATCACCATTATTTAAATTTCCCTATCCCCATTTCATAGATCTTGGTCCTTCAATAAACCTACGGTGACCTACCTATAGGTAGGCAATATAGAGGACTTTTATGTTCATTATTTTCCCTTCATTTTAAAAATATTTTTTTTTCAAAAGGCCTTCAAAATGATGACATCCTCTACTTTAATAAAATATAAGTACAGTTCTGTGATTGAAGGCGCATTACCATTACTTTAAGTAATGCAAAATTTGACAGCATTAATTGTGGTCCACCGTTTGTTTTATATTAGTAGTTAGCTCTGATTTTGCATGTTAATAGATTATTGTACTATTTCATAGCTCGTCCTTTGTATCTAGTTGAAGAATGCATATAGCTCCTATGTCTGCAAACATGAATACCATTTTCATTCTCATATGTTAACCTTTGCTTTGAAGCTGGTTTTCAGGAAACCAACACATACTTTTGTGGCTTTTCTTAACAATTTTAGTGGTTTGAGGCATCTGCGCTGCTTGTAATTTAAAGGTTTTTGAGTTCTTGTTGAGAAACCATTGATTGACCACATAATGGTGAACTTCCAAAACCCAACCCTTTGGCTGGAACAATTGTGTGTGGGAAGAGGCACTCACTTATGATCTACACTTCCGTTTGGTAACGTGCACACTTGTATTATAGGGACCATACATAAGAATGGCATCTGTGCGCTTCATTCATCAGATGTTTTTTTAATATTAAAGAGCCAAATGCAATAAAAGTTTAACTGTTATTTCAATGAGTAATCGCCGGGTTTCCTGCTATCAAATATTTAAAGTTTCTCTACTCTCAAATAATAAAATGTCAAAGTTCTAATGATTGTTCCTTTTCTCTTTTGGAGCTTGTACTTTTCCTCCTATTGTCCTCTTTCTATCCCAGATGACAGTGTGTATATATGTAATGTATGCCGTTCAGAGAAATTAAGGGAACATGTAAAGCACCATCCCAGTGTTTTTTTATTTTTTTAAATTTCACCGCTGGAGTTATGCTTTAAATCTAAGTCCCCCATGACCACTGAGGAAGGATTTTCCGGTCGTGATGGTTACTATCCCCCTAAAACTTAACCTAAAAATAACACACCGACTGCATGCGACTTGGTTAAACAAATTGGCCACAGCAGCCTTTATTACCTATTATTAACATACTACCACAAAGGGGGGCGCCGTCCAACGGGCGACCCCAAACACACAATAATAGGTAACACATAATAATAAATGGTACATGAAACCCTATGTAGGCCCGGTCCAGAAACCCTTTCCTACACCAATATCCCTGGCCGCAACACTCCGACCCAGAGATGAGGTATTAATCACCCCACGGATTAATACCCCCCAAACTTTGCAGAACCCCGTGCCTGCAATTTCCCGGAACCCAGAGACACCATACCAAGACAGTGCCTCTCGGTCCAGCTACCAATCCCTTCCAACCGCTTCTGGACCAGACCTACCCTCGCTGCTGCGACAAAACAGACATCCCTTTTATAATAATTCCTTGCTGTTTTTTTTTTTTTTTTTTTTACTTTCCCTTTTTTTTTTTTTTTTTTCTTTTTGAACATAGTTAAACAAACTCACAAACACAAAAAGGGAGGGTGGGCGGGAATCTGTCGCCGTCCGGAGTCCAAAAGGGGAGGTAAGACCCTCCCTCATCACTTTTATACTCCCCCCCCTCCCCTACAGGGATCCTTTTCTCCACCAATCCCCTATACCTTCCCATAATGCCCCTCATTATAACTTTATTAACCCCTCACTCCCTCCCTTCCCTCTGGTCATGTCGCCCCTCCCCCCTATGGGGTCCATGGCTTTCTTGACCACTGAGGAAGGATTTTCCGGTCGTGATGGTTACTATCCCCCTAAAACTTAACCTAAAAATAACACACCGACTGCATGCGACTTGGTTAAACAAATTGGCCACAGCAGTTTTTATTACCTATTATTAACATACTACCACAAAGGGGGGTGCCGTCCAACGGGCGACCCCAAACACACAATAATAGGTAACACATAATAATAAACGGTACATGAAACCCTATGTAGGCCCGGTCCAGAAACCCTTTCCTACACCAATATCCCTGGCCGCAACACTCCAACCCAGAGATGAGGTATTAATCACCCCACGGATTAATACCCCCCAAACTTTGCAGTGCCTGCCCCCCCGTGCCTGCAATTTCCCGGAACCCAGAGACACCATACCAAGACAGTGCCTCTCGGTCCAGCTACCAATCCCTTCCAACCGCTTCTGGACCAGACCTACCCCTGCCACAGGACAGGACACGTGACACCTTACGTGGCCTGGACCCGCCACACGCCCAAGGCTTGCTCCACACCATCCCGCAAACCCAGGGCCCATAAATGAGAACCAATATCATTAAGATGAACCCCATCACCTCTCTGAAACTGCCACTTTGCCGATTCCAGGTCCACATGCCTCACCACCACGCCGCCGTTTCTCCGCACGAAACGTGCAACCACCCTGTTCACCTGTGCCCGGGCGCGATTAATCTTCTCAACTGACCGAGCCCCCCTCCACCATAATCTGGCCACAATATCCGACCACACCACTATCAGGCCCGGATACCTTGCCCATAACCGCAGTAGGTCGATCTTAATGTCCCGAATCAGATCGCGGGATGCCCGTGAACCCAGGTCATTCCCCCCCACGTGCAAAACCAACACGTTCGGGGGTCTGTCCATCCTGCAATAGTATTCAAATTCCGGCACGACCCTGCTCCATTCCATGCCCCGCACTCCAATCCACTTGACCGATGCCAGCGATCTGTCCACACCCAACTGCCGACCATTCGGGCGAGCGTCGGCCCGACGGGCCCCCCAAAAAACGAACGAGTGCCCCAGGATCCAGATCAGACACACTCCTACAATAAAGGAAACAATTTTAACAACAACACCAGCATTCCAGATTGCCACAAAGAACAACAAAACCTAACGGCAGAACCAACAAACTCCCCACCAGAGCCCTCAACGAGATAATAACTGCGGGCGCACATAACCACGAAAACGAGAGGACTCCCACCGACCAATCCGTCTCACCATGTCATCTCCAAGACCCCAACGAGAAGCCTCGGTAGCCGCCCCAATCCTGAACGAATGGGACCCGTAATCCTCTGGGCGCTCACCCGCCCAGTGCAGGCAAGTCCTCAGCACTGCCACAAACTGATAACGAGACATCCAAGCCCCGTCCTCGTGACGTAGCAGCGGGCCCGGAAGACCGCCCCGCAGACCACAAAACTTACTCACCACCTGCACCGGGCACAAGCCATCCCCTTGCACCGCATACAACACTACCAACCTGCCCCGACCTATCTGGTCCGTCTTGGACCGCCGAAGCCGACACTCCACTCTCTGTCCCACTACCGACACATCCTCGAATAGCAAACCACCCCCACTCACCCTTGACGGGCTCACCAATTCTCCTATCCGAAAAGCCCCGAAAAAAGCTAACACAAAAGCAGTTTTAAACAACACCGTCTCATACGCTGAGACACAAATGCCCTGCAAACCATCCACCAAACGCCGTAACAAGTCCAACGAAATGGGCCGCCTAGTGTCCCGCACCTTCACCCCTTTACGAAAACCTTTCAATGCTTGCCGTACCCGGAAGTCCCGTGAAACGTCCTGCTCACCCCTAACCTTTAACCAAAAGGCCACGGCCGCCACCCTAATCGCCACTGCCGACGCTGACCTCCCAGCCCTAAAATCCTCACTCACCAATGCCAAGAGCGCCAGTAAATAATCCACTCGCCCGTTACCAAACATCTCACCCAGCACTGCCTGCCACTCAACCCACACCTTAGCATAACGGCACCAAGTCACCTCGGTCACCGAATTCCTAATCAAACCCGCAATCACTGCCTCACCAGGCTCCACAATTCCTCTGGGCACACCGCTCCGACCTCGTCCGCCCCCGGCAGTAACTCCCGAAACCTGTGGAACTGAAAACGAGATAAAGCGTCAGCCACCCCGTTATCCACCACCGGCACATGTTTTGCAACCACATGAATATTCCACAGCAAACACTTGAGCACCAACTGCCGCAAATATGCCACTACAGGTCCAGATTTCGCTGACAAGCTGTTTATTGCATGTACAACTGCCTGATTATCGCAATGGAAGCACACCTTACGTCCCGAAAATTGCGACCCCCACAACTCCACCGCCACCACGATTGGAAACAACTCGAGCAGGGCCAGATTTTTTACAAGGCCACCCTGTCGCCAATCCTCGGGCCACCTTCCCACACACCAATGACCCTGAAAAATGGCGCCGAAACCCGCCGACCCGGCCGCATCCGTATACAGTTCCAGAGCATCATTGGGCACCACCTTCTTCAACCACAAAGTGCGGCCGTTAAAATGTCGCAAGAAGACGTCCCAAACCAACAAGTCTGCCTTGATCTCCCGCGTGACCCGCATGAAATGCGCCGATGACCGTACGCCTGCCGTAGCTGTCGCCAACCTCCTGTCGAAAACACGCCCCATCGGCATAATCCTGCATGCAAAATTCAGCTTTCCAAGCAAAGACTGTACCACCTTAAGCCGCACTTTTTTTGCTGCCAGCATTGCAGCAACCGCACTCCGCAAATCCACAATCTTGTCCTCTGGCAACCTACATTCCATGGCCAGTGAGTCGATTTCAATCCCCAGGAACCGCATAACCGGCGCCGGCCCCTCCGTTTTTTCCTGCGCCAAAGGGATCCCGAAACGATCCGCTACTCTCTGCAAGGCGAATAACAAACCAGCACAAACCACGGAACCCGCCGGACCAACACACAGAAAATCATCCAAATAATGAATAATGGATGACAAACCGGACACGTCCCGCACCACCCACTCCACAAAGGAGCTAAAAGCCTCAAAATATGAACAAGAAATCGATCAGCCCATAGGCAAACACCGATCAACATAAAACTTCCCGTTCCACCAGCAACCCAGAAGGTGCTGACTCTCCGGATGCACCGGCAACAAACGAAACGCCGATTCTACATCCGCCTTTGCCATCAATGCACCGCGTCCTGCCGCCCGTACCAAGTCCAGCGCTTTGTCGAACGAGACGTAGTACACCGCCGACAATTCCGGAGCAATGCCGTCATTCACAGACGACCCCTCCGGAAATGAAAGATGATGAATGAGCCGGAATTTATTCGGCTCCTTCTTTGGCACCACCCCCAGCGGGGACACCACCAAATTACTGCACGGAGGGCTCTCAAATGGGCCCCCCATCCTGCCCAGCTCAACCTCTTTACCCAACTTCTCACCCACAACCATAGGGTGGTCCCTTGCCGACCGCAAGTTACGACAAACCGGAGGCAATGCCTCAACCGCCGACGGAATCCGAAAACCGTACAAAAAACCAAACCGCAAGAGCGACGCCGCTGCCCCGTCCGGATACCTTCTTAAAAACGGCGCCATCGCCTCTATTTTCACCGGCGTCCTCCCTTTTTCCAGACCCGTCCCCAGCCTTGCCTCTCCCTTTCTTAAAGCATTTGGACAAACTATGCCCCCCCCGCAGCCGGAGCACTCATGCTTGAACCTACACGCTGCGCCAAATTTGCACTGGCCCTCGTTAAATTGCCAGCACAATCCCTTTTTCTGAATCCCCGAGGGCCCGGATCCCGTTCCCCCGGCACCGCCCCGAAAGGGCTGGCTCGGGGCCGCCATTAAGCGCATCCATAAGGAAATGTCCTTATGATCCCACCGCATGCCGGGCCGCAACGCCTTCCGCTGCCTAAACTGCTCATCATACCGCAGCCATGCCAAACCCCCGTACGTGCGATACGCCTCCCCGATTGCATCCATATAGCCGAATAGAGCCGAGCAGTGCTCCGGCTCCTTTTCCCCTACCACGCTGGCCAAAATTGCGAACGCCTGCAACCAATTGGAAAAGGAACGAGGAATGAGCCTATAACGGCGTTTTTCTTCCTCCTCTTTTTCCTTCTTGGAATCGCTCGGCTTCACCTTGTCTAGGTTAAATTTTTCCAGGGGTAGTAAGGAAAATATCTCCACATACTCCCCTTTCCAAATTTTTTTCCCTCACCTCCTTTTTGAGGTGCGCCCCCAGCGGTCCCTCAAAGCACACATACACCTCGCTCTTAGCCCTGTCATCCAGCCGCACCACCTCATCCTCCTTTTCCTTCTCCTTTTCTCCCGCTTTATCGCCTGCAGGCTCCACTACTCCGCTACCTACACCCGCCCCCACCGGCACCGTCTCGCCGCTAGCTGCCGCTGCGCCATCCGCCGCCGACCCCGTCCAGGCCGTCGCCGCCGGCGCTCGCGCTAAACCCTGCAAAAACCCCAACAACTAGCTAAGCAAAGCTGACCCCTCTGGCGCTGCCGTGCCCGCAGCCACCTCCCCAGCACCAGCACCCCGCGCCGCAAGCAATGCCGAATCCACGGCTAGCTCACCCGACCGTGACGCAGAGATGGAATTCGATTCAGCGATGTCGTCCGCCATCGGCTCCTCAAATTCCTCCCCCGACCTGAGGGCTCCTTCTTCCTCTTCACTGTAGCCGTCCTCCACCGTCCCAGCTCCAGAGGACGCAGCCGATGCGTCCCCTCCACCACAGCCACCCTCCTGGGCAGCCGCGTGGGCGCTGGCGGTGGGCGTCCGTTGCTTTCTGAGCGGCGACAGCCCACCAGACCGTCCTGTCCCCTGGGCCGCCGCCGACCGAGTCCTCTTCCTGGAGGAGCCTCTCCCCGAGCTCAGGGGGCTCCCCATCGCCGGTTCCCGCCCTCCCGGGCCTCCGACCGAGACCTCCCGCTGGGTCCTCCCCCCCCGAGGGAGACCGCGGCCGCCGGGCGCAGAGCTGATGACCTGAGGGACCTGGCGCGCCCTGCGGGGGTCCCACCGTCCCTCCTCTCCTCCGCAGCCGTGCAGGTATCCGGGTGGCGCCTGCCCACACCGGTCCCCCTGCCGGCTGCCTGCGCCCGGCCCCCCCAACGTCCCCGGGGGGTATTGCTGGCCTCCATCACAAGCCGGGCACGCTCCTGGTCAGAAGCAGCCGCCGGGACGTGCCCCACCGCCGGGGGCCCGGCGTCCAGAGCAGGCCCCAGGCTGGACACGCCCCCTCTCCGTGCCTCCGGTTCATGCTGGGCACGGCCCGGTCTCCGGGCTGCCGCCAGCCTGTTCAATCGAGCCCGAGGCCTGGGACCGGAAGTAGGCCCCAGGCCGGGCCCGCCTCCATCCAGGCCACCGCTGGCCTCATTCCATCGCTGGGCTCACTTCCGGCCGGGAGACGCCGCTGGGCTCTGCACTCCAGCCCGAGGCCTGAGACCGGAAGAAGGCCCCGGGCTGGCCACGCCCCCTTCTTGGCCGTCGCGGCCGCGTCGGAGATTCCTCCCGGCGGCCGGAGCGGACGCAGGAAGCTGCCGCTGCCCGCCCCGCCGCGGAGGGTCCCGAGGGGGGCTCTCACTTGGCCTCCTTGCTCCCCCCGCGCCCGGAGAGTACCTGACAGGGGGCCTGGAACGCCACCCACGGCGAGGGGGGGAACAAGGGGCAGGTGCCGACGGGGAAACCCAGGCAGCCCTGAAGTGAGACTGCACTGCCTGGGCCCCGTGCACCGCCATCGCCGCTCGGATCATCCGATCCAGTTCCTGGAGATCCGCCATCAGTCCTGGTCGTGGTCCAATCTGTCGCCGTCCGGAGTCCAAAAGGGGAGGTAAGACCCTCCCTCATCACTTTTATACTCCCCCCCCTCCCCTACAGGGATCCTTTTCTCCACCAATCCCCTATACCTTCCCATAATGCCCCTCATTATAACTTTATTAACCCCTCACTCCCTCCCTTCCCTCTGGTCATGTCGCCCCTCCCCCCTATGGGGTCCATGGCTTTCTCCTCTACTCTTATACTCACTCTAGGCACCTTAATCTGTTAAAACCGCTGCTCCAAGCAGTCTTCTGTAGCTTTTGACCTGCCTGCATCCCCATTGTCTCATGGAAATCACAACTCAATAAAAGGGCCTCGTTCTGGCCTTTGGCTCTCATACTTTTCCATTGAGAGCTTGGAATGTAACTTCTAACTTCCCGCCAGTTATAAGTTGTGATCACAAGATGGCACCACTTCAACTGGAGTGATGCTGTAGCACCCCTGAAGCCATCAGGAGCTACAAGGAACTGCATCCTGTCAAAGATGCAGGGCCTACCCCCAGGGACCCAGAAGACCAGTGCCGGTAACACCAAAACACATACATAATCCCTGTTTTCCCTTCCCCAAGGACTGGTGACAGGCTAGGGTTGGACCCGATGGATGGCCACCTAGGGGTGGAACCGATCCAGTCCACTAGACAACAACCAGGGAGGAGGGGTCAGACAGTCAGTAAGTGGAAGTGAGAGGCGACGGACATACCCGTACTGATGGCAGTGTGTAACAGTGACCTGTCAGGTGCAGGCATGTGGATGCAGAAGGAGTACGGTGGAGTATTCTCGGAACCATAGCACTGACGGGGTACAGAGCCCTAGGTCAGGCAAACCGTCCAGAAAGACCTGATAAAATCTGCACAGTGAGGGGACCATCCAGGACCTCACTGACCATAAAGTTCGGGGCACCAGCAGTGACAGGAGAACCAGGGACTGGAACAGAACACCAACCCTACAGGGTTCAAATTGCCCGCCGTATGGACTAAAGACTAAAAGACTACCAGCAGGGGACCCCCAGATGCTCCAAGCCACAGGGACCCACCAACTAAAGACAGGTGCAGGGGAAAGAAGCCACCAGGTTACCACATCGGCACTGGTACTAAGGGGACCAGTGGTGAGGACCAGTCTTCTTCGGGTCGCAAGCCATAACAACGCTGTGAATAAAGAAACCAGTTACACTGCAATCCCTTGTGTGGCCTACCTTCTTTCTACTCCTAACTCCATCACCTACCCACTGGGGCCTGGCCCTACTTGCGGAGGACCCAACATCCCGGCTGCCGTTAACACCAGCCCCAGTGGTGAGAGACTGTGCAGCGGCGGCTCCATGTACATAGCCACAACCCGCAAGTGGCGTCACGACAAAAACTTTATTATTACTGACCTGTACATAACCCCTTTCAAGCGACCCCCAGGGTCACGGAACCCGGCAACGGCCACCCAGTGAACTGTCCCAGTAAATATACTGCCCGGGACCGAGTACTCCATAGCCATAGGGTGAGTTAATGACAACAGATAATAAAAATGCCAGAGGGAGAGTATAAGACGGGAGCAGAGACCTCCGATTAAAAGCATGATTCCATCACTGAAAAAAGCAAAATGCTTGAGTGGTGCCTTAAACCATTATAGTACATCCCTAAAGCCTGCTTTACACGTTGCAATTAGTTGTACAATCGCATTTGCGATGTGACACACCCAGGTTGCATACGGGATCTTATGAGATTGCACGTAGGTCGTTCATTTGCTGTCACATGAGCGTTAGTAGTCTATGTTAAATTGATCAATTTTGTGTGCGATCCTTTAGATCATGTGTTCTGTGACGTATGCATTGGGCACCTTTATTTTTTTTTTTTTTATTTATTGACTTGCCAAGCGTGTGTAATGTGTAGGGATGCGTTTTTACTATGTCATCTGCCATTCAGCTCTGCTACAAGGCCGCTGACAGCAGCCACAGACAGCCATGTAGCAGAGCTGAATGGCAGATGACAGCAGACACAGACAGAGCCGCACTGTCAGAATGAACTCGGGTGAACTTCACCCGACTTCATTGTCATGCTGCGGCTCTGTCTGTGTCGCGTCCTGATTAGCGGTCACCTGTGAAGGACTCACCGGTGACCGCTAAACTCCTGAGTAACTGAATTGAGCAGCCCTCTCTCATATACTCACCGATCTCCGGCGCTGCACGGCGTTCACACTGCTCCGGCGGCTTTTACTATTTTGAAAAAGCCGGCCGCCCATTAAACAATCTCGTATGCCCTGCTTTCCCCGCCCACCGGCGCCTATGATTGGTTACAGTGAGACACGCCCCCACGCTGAGTGACAGGTGTCACACTGCACCCAATCACAGCAGCCGGTGGGCGTGTTTATACTGTGTAGTGAAATAAATAATTAAAAAATTTTAAAAAACGGCGTGCGGTCCCCCCTAATTTTAAAACCAGCCAGATAAAGCCATACGGCTGAAGGCTGGTATTCTCAGGATGGGGAGCTCCACGTTATAGGGAGCCCCCCAGCCTAACAATATCAGCCAACAGCCGCCCAGAATTGCCGCATACATTATATGCGACAGTTCTGGGACTGTACCCGGCTCTTCCCGATTTGCCCTGGTGCGTTGGCAAATCGGGGTAATAAGGAGTTATTGGCAGCCCATAGCTGCCAATAAGTCCTAGATTAATCATGTCAGGCGTCTATGAGACACCCTCCATGATTAATCTGTAAATTACAGTAAATAAACACACACACCCGAAAAAATCATTTATTAGAAATAAAAAACACAAACATATACTCTGGTTCACCACTTTAATCAGCCCAAAAAAGCCCTCCTTGTCCGGCGTAATCCAGGATGCTCCAGCGTCGCTTCCAGCGCTGCTGCATGGAGGTGACCGGAGCTGCAGCAGACACAGCCGCTCCTGTCACTTCCACACAGCAACTGAAGACAGCCGCGCGATCAGCTGAGCTGTCACTGAGGTCACCCGCTGTCACTGGATCCAGCGGTGGCCGCGGGTAACCTCAGTGACAGTTCAGCTGATCGCGCTACTCACCGCTGCTCCTCTCACCTCCACGCAGCAACTGAGGTAAATAGCGCGATCAGCTGAGCTGTCACTGAGGTTACCCGCAGCCACCGCTGGATCCAGTGACAGCGGGTGACCTCAGTGACAGCTCAGCTGATCGCGCGGCTGTCTTCAGTTGCTGTGTGGAAGTGACAGGAGCGGCTGTGTCTGCTGCAGCTCCGGTCACCTCCATGCAGCAGCGCTGGAAGCGATGCTGGAGCATCCTGGATTACGCCGGACAAGGAGGGCTTTTTTGGGCTGATAAAAGTGGTGAACCAGGGTATATGTTTGTGTTTTTTATTTCTAATAAATGATTTTTTCGGGTGTGTGTGTTTATTTACTGTAATTTACAGATTAATCATGGAGGGTGTCTCATAGTCGCCTGACATGATTAATCTAGGACTTATTGGCAGCTATGGGCTGCCAATAACTCCTTATTACCCCGATTTGCCAACGCACCAGGGCAAATCGGGAAGAGCTGGGTACAGTCCCAGAACTGTCGCATCTAATGTATGCGGCAATTCTGCGCGGCTGTTGGCTGATATTGTTAGGCTGGGGGGCTCCCCATAACGTGGGGCTCCCCATCCTGAGAATACCAGCCTTCAGCCGTATGGCTTTATCTGGCTGGTTTTAAAATTTGGGGGGACCGCACGCCGGTTTTTTTAATTATTTAATTATTTATTTCACTACACAGTATAGACACGCCCACCGGCTGCTTGATTGGGTGCAGTGTGACACCTGTCACTCAGCGTGGGGGGCGTGTCTCACTGTAACCAATCATAGGCGCCGGTGGGCGGGGATAGCAGGGAATACGAGATTATTTAATGGGCGGCCGGATTTTTCAAAACAGTAAAAGCCGCCGGAGCAGTGTGAACGCCGTGCAGCGCTGGGGATCGGGAATCGGTGAGTATATGAGATAGGGGGATAGACTGACATGGACAGAGAGAGAGGGACAGAGATAGTGACCGACTGACAGAGATTAGTGAATGACAGACATTGTGAGGCGCTTCAGAACGCAGCTTTTCAGCTGCGCTCTGAAGCGGACCTTTTTTAAGCTGCGGTGCAGAGCGCACACCTGCGCACATAGCATCAGACACTAAAATCGTATGAGGGATGTCACACGTTACAATTGACTAGGTTCGTGCATCAAAACGCTCAATTCTAGACAAAGATACGATGTGTTTGCGATCAACGGTTTTGCGTTCAATCCTGATCGCACGTAGATGTCACACGCAGATACCTCACAAACGATGCCGGATGTGCGTCACTTACAACTTGACCCCAACGACGGATTGTGAGATATATTGAAGCGTGTGTAGCGGGCTTAAGTCAATTCAATTTCAGTGATATCAAGCTTTCCAGTGAAGGTGCAGCCACGAACTCAAGCCTGTAGCTTGCTGAATCCTGTTAGTCACACTATTAGGAATTGACTGTTTCCCTGTTGTACTGGTCATCACTTGCCAACAAATATATAAGTTGCATAGTTGCGTTCATGTATCAACTAAAATCTCAGCTGCTTCTATCAATGTGGATTATTAAGAGAAGCTTCTGAGACTCTACTCGACAAGTGAATGAACATCATATACTTGCGGTCACATGACAATCGTTGAAATGGCAAGCGGAGTCGAATTCTAAACGTCTGTCTTGTATACACTGCTAATAGAGATGAGTGAACCACCGGGTTTGGCCAGAGTTTAAATAAATGTTTGGCTTGAGACATAACCCTGGACACTGAAACCCGTATAAGACAATGGAGACCTGAGCTTGTGAGCTTTAAAATGGCTGTAAAATTGATCATAGTAGGGGCTAGGGGGCTGCAAAAAGGAGCAAAATGAGGGCGATTTCTCTGCACACATATGTGGATAAGGAATAAAAAAAATAAAAAAAGATCTGCGGTCCCACCTATTTTTGATAACCAGCGCTGGTAAATAACTGCGATACTGTACATGTCGGGAATTGCCACATTTGGGAGAAAATGTGTAACATTTTATGGGGCCTTTTTAACCTATTCCCCTTGTGAAAATTGGAAATCTGGGGTTAAAACAACATTTCAGTGGTAAAAATGTAATAATTTTTTATTCACTGCCCTGTACTATAAAATTTAGCAATACACCTGTGGTGTCAATATGCTCACTGCACCCTTAGATGAATTTATTGAGGGGTGCAAGTTGTAAAATGGGGTCACTTGTGGGGATTTCTGCTGTTCTGGTACCTTAGGGGCTCTGCTAATGTGACATAGCACCCACAAATCATTCCAATTAAATCTGATCTCAAATATGGTTATCCATCCCTTTACTTTGTACTGTGCCTCCAAAGTAGTTTTCCACCACATATTAGGTACTAGCAAACTCAAGAGAAATTGCTCAACAAATTGTTATCTCCTGTTACCCTTGTGAAAATGAAACATTTGGGGTTAAAGCAACCTTTTTATGGTAAAAAAAATGTATTTTTTCATTTTCACGTCTCAATGTTATAAAATTCTTTGAAGCACCTGGGGGTTCAAGGTGTTCACTGAACCTCTAGATAAATTCCTTGAGGGGTCTTGTTTCCAAAATGGGGTTACTTATGAAGGGGTTCCACTGTTTATGCACTTCAGGAGCTCTCCAAATGTGACACTGCGTACCCTATTCCTCTATTCAAGACAATTTTGTGCTCTAAAATTCAAATGGCACTCCTTCTCTTACGAGCCCTGCCATGCGTCCAAACAATAGAGTTCCACCCCATATGACGTATTGGTGATTGGTGGATTCAGTAGAAACCACACAACAAAATATATGGTGCATTATCTCGTGTTACCCTTGTGAAAATGCAAAAAAAAGTTACATTTTCATTTTTTCCTTCCACATTGCTTTTGTTCCTGTTCAGCATATAAACGATTAATAAACTTCTTGGATGTGGTTTTAAGCAGTGTGAGGGGTGCAGTTTTTCAAATGGTGTCACTTTTGGGTATTTTCTGTCACAAAAAATAATCTAAAAATCACTGAGATATGTTGACCTGTTCCAGAGTTATAACCTCATAAAATGACACTGCACAGAATTAAAAAAAATTGGCCCGGTGATGAAGGTGAAAACAGGCGGGGCTGGGGGAGGGGGTAGTTAAGGGGCTAATATGATTTTTTTTTTTATCATATTTTTGTAAACCTGCAAGCTAAATAAGACTGACTAAAAATCATTGAAGTGTTGTTCTGACTTGTTCTGTGTAGGTCCTAAAATCGCTAAAATGGATTAAAAAAGCACCCAAATGGAATGGGAACAGCAAGGGAAAGATGCCTGGACTCCAAGGTCGCTGCTAGGAACAAAATAAATAATTAATTTAAAATAATGATGTGGCGTCCCCTTTATTTTTGACATTGAGCCAAGGTAAAGTAGACAAATGGTGGCTGATTTTATCAGGCTGCGAAGGTCCATAGATATTGGTTCCTTCCCAGCCTAAAAATGCTTGATAAAGACCACCAGGTCGAAACGGTGCTGTTACACAACTGATGGAATAAAGAATTGCATGTTTTTTCACCCGTAGGAACGCTGTCATCCTTGTTATTAGCCTAAAAATACCAGCTCACTGCCTGCCTAGACTTGGCACATCTCATTAGATGCGCCAATTTTGGAGCTTTACCCGGCTCTTCCCAATTGCCCTAACGCACTAACAATTGTGTTAATATTTTGGGGGGTTCATGTCAGCTGTGTAATGTCAGCTGGCATCAAGCCCTGTCTTTATTAATGGATATGCGTCTACCAGAAGTAGATGGATTTTTTTTCGTTGGGGTGAATCCTTGGCTATAGTTTGCCCTCACCTTTACTGGAGAATATGTACAAAAATTAGAAAAATATATTTTTATTAAAATAAATAATATATACACACACGTGGTCAAAATTACTGGAAACTCTCATTTAGTGATAGAAAAACCCCACAATGGTCACAGAAATAACTTGAATCTGACAAAAGTTATAATAAATAAAAAAATCTATGAAAATGAACAAATGAAAGTCAGACATTGCTTTTCAACCATGCTTCCAAAGAAATTTTAAAAAATAAAACTCATGAAACAGGCCTGAACAGAAATTATGGTACCCCTGGAAATAATGTGACAAAAGGGACATGTTAAATAAAGGTGTGTCCACTAATTAGCATTATAGGTGTCTACAATGTTGTAATCACACAATGAATAAGGAATAACGTTTGGAACTCCATTCTATGTCTCAATTGGGTGCAAAAACCTAAAAAAAATCACTATATGGAGATAAGGTATGCACACCAGTGACTATGTAAGGGGAACACATGTAATAGCAAAAACTGCTGTGTGAATACTGACATGAAAAATTCAATAGCTATATGTAAGAATGAAATGTGAAAAATGGAACCTGCATTACTGCCATGAATATATGAATAAAGAGAAATTTAGCTACTGAATTGATCAATGCAATAGAGCCCCAACACTACGCCAAAGTATTTCTCTACATTGGGGTCCCTAGCTTTTGTGTGTCCTCTCTTGCAGTTAAAAAACTTACCGTGTATGGGAAGCTGAGACCCAGGCTATAGATGCGTATAATGTGGACCTGCAATAGGTGTGAGTGGGGTGGGTTCTCAAACGAAAAACTACTAACAAATAAGGAATAACGTTTGGAACTCCATTCTATGTCTGAACTGGGTGCAAAAACCTAAAAAAACATCAATATATGGAGATAAGGTATGCACACCAGTGACTATGCAAGGGGAATACATGTAATAGCAGAAACTGCTGTGAAGGAAGCGAAGGAAAGAGTTGTCTCAGGACATTAGACAGAAAATTATAGACAAGCATGTTAGAGGTAAAGGTTATAAGACCATCTCCAAGCAGCTTGATGTTCCTGTGACTACAGTTGCACATATTATTCAGAAATTTAAGATCTATGGGACTGTAGCCAACTTTCCTGGATGTGGCTGCAGGAGGAGAATTGATGACAAATCAAAGAGACAGATAGTACGAATGGTTAAAAAAAGGGCCCGGAAAAACTTCTAAAGAGATTAAAGGTGAACTTCAAGCTCAAGGAACATCAGTGTCAGATCGCACCATCCGTCGTTCTTTGAGCTAAAGTG
This sequence comes from Anomaloglossus baeobatrachus, assembly GCF_048569485.1. Taxonomy (NCBI): domain Eukaryota; kingdom Metazoa; phylum Chordata; class Amphibia; order Anura; family Aromobatidae; genus Anomaloglossus; species Anomaloglossus baeobatrachus. Next base: position 892,433,738 of record NC_134353.1, on the reverse strand, counting down.
GACTTCATAGGAGAAGACCAAGGAGGACACTATTGTTGAAAAAAAATCATAAAAAGCCTGCCTAGAATTTGCTAAATTACATGTTGACAAGCCACAAAGCTTTTGGGAGAATGTCCTTTGGACTGATGAGACAGAAATTGAACTTTTTGGCAAGGCACATCAGCTCTATGTTCACAGATGGAAAAATGAAGCATATTAAGAAAATAACACTGTCCCTACTATGAAACATGGAGGAGGCTCTGTTATGTTCTGGGGCTGCTTTGATTCATCTGGTACAGGGTGTCTTGAATCTGTGTGGGGTACAATGAAATCTCAAGACTATCAAGAGATTCTAGAGAGAAATATGCTGCCCAGTGTCAGAAAGCGTGGTCTCAGTCACAGGTCATGGGTATTGCAACAGGATAATGACCCAAAACACACAGCTAACAACATCCAAGAATGGCTAAAGGCCGCTTTACACGCTACGATACATCTAACGATATGTCATCGGGGTCACATCGTTAGTGACGCACATCCGGCCTCGTTTGACATATCGTAGCGTGTAACACAAATGAGCGACTGTGAACGAGCAAAAATACTCACCTTATCGTTGCTCGTTGACACGTTGCTCATTTTGAAAAAATCTAACGTACTTATGTGCTCCGGTTGTTCATCGTTCCCGAGGCAGCACACATCGCTCCGTGTGACACTCCAGGAACGATGAACTGCAGCTTACCTGCGCCCGCTGGCAATGCGGAAGGAAGGAGGTGGGCGGGATGTTTATGTCCCGCTCATCTCCGCCCCTCCGTTTCTATTGGCCGGCCGCTGTGTGACGTAGCTGTGACGCTGCACGTCCCTCCCCCTTCAGGAAGAGGATGTTCTCCGCCCACAGCGAGGTCGTTCGGGAGGTAAGTACGTGTGATTGGGTTACCGAGTTTGTGCGACACGGGCAACACATTGCCCATGACACACAAACGATGGGGGCAGGTGCGATCGCACGATAAATTGATACGTGTAAAGCAGCCTTTAGAGGAAAACATTGGACTATTCTGAAGTAGCCTTTTATGAGCCCTGACCTAAATCCTTTTGAGCATCTTTGGAAAGAGCTGAAACATGGCGTCTGGAAAAGGCAACCTTCAAACACGAGACAACTGGAGGAGATTGCTCTTAAGGAGTGGCCAAAATACCTGTCGAGAGGTGTAGACGTCTCATTGACAGTTCTAGGAATCATTTGATTGCAGTGATTGCCTCAAAGGTTTGTACAACTAAATATTAAGTTAAAGGTACCATCATTCCTGTCCAGGCCGATTTCATGAATTTTATTTTTGAAAAAATTCTGTGGAAGCAGAAAAGCAGCAATGTCTGACTTTCAGATGTTCATTTTCATAGATTTGTAATTTATTATTACTTTTGTCAGATTCAAGTTATTTCTGTGAACATTGTGGGTTTTTCTTTCATTATATGAGGGGTACCAACAATTTTGACTACGTGTACTTTTGGAAAGTTAAAATCACATTAAATTCCATCATGTAGGAGCCTTGTAACCTCAGCTGATAGTTCTAAAATAATCTAAACCTTGAACAAAATTCCTTAGATTCTCAAACATTATTTCTCTCTCTACTTTACTTTATCATCTTCATCTTGCTCCTTTTATTGTAATGCCAAAAAAGCAGAGCTGACAGCTGAGTGTTTGCTGCATGACTGACATTCACGAGGTGCTGTCACTTGTTCCATCCTCACTCCAGCGATGTCTTCTTTTGAGCCGTGCCAATGGCACCGCAGTCATTGACCTCTTTATTTTGTTGTCATCATCCCTGAAGTAATCCAATTTTGTCATGTTTTATACTTTTTTCTTTTTGCTACAGTTTTAACATTCATTTTACTTTCTACTTTTACTTAATGCATACCTCCAGTTATAGAAGAAAAATCATTATTTTTGCAATAGGATTTATTTCTAAACTGTGGCATATTAACATAGAATGGCCATAAGCAGAAGTTAAAGCATTCTGCATTGCTCTATAGGGTATAGTTGTTAGACCATACACAAGGACAGAAATACATATTGTGGGTTAGTGATGAGCGTGCGTGCTCGTCACCGCTCGATATTCGATTGGGGTGCTCGGGCAACCTTGATACTTGATCGAGTTTTCCTGGTGCTGAAGAACCACGCTTGAGTTCCCGCTCAGCATGTTTCACAGCTGTTTTTGAGCCACTAAACGTGAGAAATGTCTGTCAATCACGGTAATGCTGTAGCCATATTGGCTTCTGGTATTACTGGTATTGGCCGGGCACATCACGTAGTTGAGTCTTTATAAGATGCACGGCACACACTACCTCGGAACTGTGTACGTAAAGTGTATTAATAGTGTATTAATTTAGCTTTAGAAGCATCTAGGCAAGGATTATTGCTTTTAGGCCTTGTTGCTGCATCCTAAAACCAAAAGTATTTTACAGGACTACGTCTATTCTATTCCCTATTAATATGGCTCTTAGTTGCACTTGAGTAGGGAAAGTTGCTGGAGAAGGCATAGCGTATTAGTTTTGCAATAAAATACTTATAGGCAGGGATTATTGCCTTACAGTCCTTGCTGCTGCACCCTAAAACCAAATGTACTTTTCAGGACTACATCTACTCCATTCCCTATTAATATAGCTCTTAGTTGCACTTAGTGTATAGAAAGTTGCTGGAGAAGGGATAGAGTATTAATTTTCAATAAAAGACTTATAAGCAGGGATTATTGCCTAACAGTCCTTGATTCTGGAACCTAAAACTAAAAGTACTTTTCTGGGCTACATCTATTCTAGTGTATTCATTATTAATAATCCTGTTAGCTGGATATCTAATTTAACATACGCAAGGCATGGGGTAAGGGATGGGGAAGTGGACGTGTTGCTGATGCTGATGATGTGCACACACATGCTGTGGGGGCACAATCAACACACTCATCCACGAGGCCTATCTTCCTGTCCCACTTTACAGGGTGGTGTTGGACACCTCTGTTGAAGCCAGAACAGTGTGAACAAGTGGTCAGTAGGAAGGCAGATAGTGCTTCCAGTCTGTTTCCCAACATCACCCTGTCTTCCACACAGTCCTGTCTCACTAGCAAAGAGTCTGGACCACATAATCCTTAGGAGACAAGCGACACTCCAAGGAGCTCTTTACATTTATATGTATTGATACGGACCTCTCGCCTTGCATGTTTCAAGAGGGACATGAGGAGATCATCTGCAGAGATGCCCAAATATTTGCGTAGCAATGGTGAGAAGATGATGATTGTGGGGAATGGCAATTATCGTCTCAAGAGGTAGATGATGACAAGACACAGTTGCCAACAAGTCATGTTGTTAAGTCAACAAGTCAGAAAGAGGACCAGAGTGCGGAAGTGCAAGACAAGGTGGTGGACAATAAAGTCACTAACCTGACCTGGGAGGCCGGTATATAGAGCAAGGACAACAGTGCAGAAAAGGAGAGATTTGCAGCACCGCAACAGACAGGAAGAGGCAATTTATTGGCCATTGGCAGTAGGCAATATACTGTAACCCAGAGCAAGTTCCCATGGCAAACATTAGGTGTTCCCCAGTCTGGCACTTTTCTAAATAAAGTGCAGATGATAAAAAAGACAGTCATGTGCTGTACCAAGATCAGCAGGGGCCTGACGCAAGATTCCCGCCAGAGTCTTCTTCCCTGTGAAAAGAGCGCGAAGGCTGAAGCCCCGTTCCCTGGGAACATGGCCGTAAAGCAAGGCTGGAAGTTGGAAAACGAAACTTACCGGCCGGAGAGAGGAAGGCCGCGAAAAGACCAAGGGGCAGCGGGTGAAGATTCAGCGACATGTGCCACCCTTCTGGTTCCTGGCCCCCGCGAGAGCGACATGGCCGACCCGTCCTGCAAGCCCGCAGCACCAGAGCCCGCACCCGGAACAGCGGCGTGGGTGGAGGCCCGGACCAAACAGATGTGTCGCCGGATACAGGCCCAGGCGCAGTTCTTGCTGGAGCGATGGATGGCCGAGATGGAGGAGCTGGCTGCGGCCATGCGGGCACACGAAGTGGAGGCGACCTTAGTGGAGCAGGTGAGCGACCCACGCCCCTATGTCCCTGAGGGATCGGCTGATTCGGCTGAGGGACCTGGTCTGCCCTTGCCCTTTATATTGCCTCCCCCGCTGCCCGGATCGGTTGCCGCTGATCCCCCGCTCGGTCCGCTGCCCCCAACACCGGCAGCGGAGCCTGTCCTATTCGCCCATGAGGACCTGCCTGTGGAAGCAGCCCACGGACGGCCAGTCACACGACTGGCGCCAATAAGGCTCCCGTGGAAGATTAACCCCAGGAAGGTGCCCGGCCCTGGAGTGAACCAGCCGGTCCCAGAAGAAGCCGCACCCCAGCTACCAAAGGCCCCTGCAGTCCGCCCGGCCGAGATGGAGGTGGATGTTGACCGCAAGTGGGCCCAGTGGACGAAGCTGGCCGCTCTCAGGATCCAGGCCTCAGCTGAGGCGATGCGGGGTTGCCGCTGCGAGGCAGTCGAGCAGGCCACGACACTGCGGGGTTCCCCAAAGCAGAAGGTGTCGGTCGTAGCCGGCACAGGGGAGCTCCGGCTGGGCCTGACCCCGTGCAGAGCAACCCGGAGCAGGCAGACGCTCCGTATTGGGAGCGGCAGCAGAACCAGCTGGGTCGGGAGCTTGCGGCCCGGGAAAAGAGGAAAGCGGAGGTGCTGGCCCGGACCATCCGTGAGAAGGACAATCTCCGCAGCGACACCTATCGGGCCCGGGGTACGGGGCCCGATGCACGAAGGCCAGGTTCGGCACTTCGACCCCCGACGTGGATGGGGATTCATCTTCGAGCTGGACCTGGACGCAGAGATCTTCGTGTCCCTGAGTGACGTTTACCCCCATCTTCCCATGGGCCACCCAGACCGGGACCTGGAACCCGGTGAGCTTGTCACCTATACCCGGCATTGCGAAGAGAGGGGATGGTTCGCCTTCGATGTGAAGAGGAGGGTGAGCCGCATTGCCCGGAGGCATACCCATTCCCCTCCCCCGCCTTACAGTCCTGAAGAAAAATGTTGAGAGGTAGCAGTTCCCGGCTACCATACTGCCCGTCCCCGTTGGGACCAAGTTAAGTTCCCGTTTTAAAAAGTTAATAAACAGAGACAAGGCCGAGAACTTGCAGGCCACCCAAAAACATTATTGGGCCTTGTAAATAATCCCTGGACCACCTTTTCATTGTCCTGCAGTCTCCGGAGAGGCTGGTTGGAGGAAGGGCTTGCGGGATGTTGTAGGCCGAGGTCCCGTCCCCATGCAGACCGGTGACAACCCTCTGGGTCAGGGGTCCCCTGGACGTGTGGCCTCTGAGAGACTGCCGGGTAAGGAACTTATTACCCGGCCCGTTTGGGCAACACCCGAACCCGGTTCCTGGACTGGGGAAAAGGGGTGCTGACCTGTTTTTAGAGGCAGCATCAAGGTTTAGGTTTGCTTGGGTGTGCAAATGGAAAAGACCCGGTGCCGTCTCGTTCCCGGTTAATAAAAATGTTTGCAACGTTTAAGTAAATTGCCTCCCGCAAGGGAAGACCATAAACTTTCATATAATGTAAATATGTTATTATACTTGTCATATGTTGCTTTTATCTTTTACAGTTCAAAACAAAAATAAACCAGTGGTGGTCGTGTGGCGCCCCTGACCTGGTCAGGCGCCACTGAGTACTGCACCCATGCTGGGGGCAGTACAACACAGGTAATCCAGAAGGCTGACTGAGGTGTGATTACACAGGCGCATAGTAATCAGGTTTCTCACATCTACCTTTGATAGGGACCCCTGGGGAATACAGGAGGGGACGTGGCCTCCATGTCCACTCAAGGGGTGTGGTAGAGAGCCTGGTTGCTAAGTTGCATAGGCAGGCACAGAGGGGGGGAGTAGTGAGCCAGTTAGTGAGTGCAGCTCAGGGAGAGCAGTCGCAAGAAGCAGACCCTGGAGGCTGTCACGACTCTGACAACACACGTGCAGTGGCTACCGACGGGGGAGATCGGTCACCTGGTAGTGCCACCCGAAATCCACCCAAGGCTAGAAAGAGCAACGTTTTCCCTGCCAAACCTGCCGGAGGGGGCATTTCAGACCCTCACCATAACACCAGAGTCCGCAGCCACGTAGCAAAGAGAGGGCCCATAGTTCACAGGAGGCAAGCAGCCGGAGTGACCTGGTCCAGGCTACAAGCAAACGGGCCAAAATGAGGGGAGAATAGGCAGCAGCAACTTCCCTGGGCGACCCCAGCAGGACTACAAGTTGGGGTCACCCCAAAAACGCCAGGGCTAGGAGGGAGAGTCGGTAGTCACCCTCACAAGTCAGTCTGAAGGAGTGCCTGGTTTCCTCTGGTTCATCCCAGCTATGCCCGGGTACTCACCCTGCCATCAACTGTGTGTAAAAACCCTGAAAGACTGTCTGGACTGTGCCTGAGTCATTTTGCTACTTGTGGTTCCACACATACTCCAACCGGACCCTGGGGCCTGCCTCATTCTCGGGAGGCCACGACACCCAGCTGCACAGAACACCAGCCCCAGGGGTCCCCTAACCTACAGCGGTGGTCCCATGACCGCAATACCGAGAGTGGCGTCACGAAAATCCAAAGAAGATAACTTACCTGTGACCAGACCATCCCACGTGGAGTCCCTGAATGCAATGCTACACAACACCTGTGGGGCTTCACAGTCGGACAGCCTGCGGACGGTCTGTGGTTAACCAAGGGGGAGTGTGACGCCCTGGACAAGCCAGGTAGTCACGAATAGAGCCCCGCATAACACCAGTCCCCTCACTAGGTAACACCAGCCAACCACATAACACCCTAGTCACCTCGCTCAGGGCTGGATAAACAAACCAGGGGGCGAAGCCAGGCAGTTGGCCACGCCCACCGAGGACTTCAGAGAGCCTGAGGGAGGAAAAACAGTTCTGTTCACAAACAGTTTGTTTTGAGAGTTGAGTGGAGGAGGACAGGCCTATAGGTCAGGCCTGTGACAGACTGACAGGTGCCAGGGTTGGAGCCCGGACACCTTTGGCTAGGAGGCATACGGAGGCCTCTGTCTGAAGGAGCCGGGAAGACAGCTCAGTGGAACCGTGGTGGACCGGGACAGGGTAGTGGCCTGCCGGTACCGACCCGTGGAACCGACTCGGAAAACGGAGCACAAGATGGAGTACTCAGACCCTGAAATGAGGTCTAGAAACTACTGGACTGAGTTAAATAACTGATTGAGGTCTGAACTTTAGGTCCTTTCCCACCCAAAGTCCCTCATAGAAGACAACAGCCCAACGAGGGGGATAGAAAGCCACCGCCAAGGCTCAGAGATCCCACGGGCCAGTGTCTGCGGGCAAACGGGCTCTTCCGACATCCACAAGCCGGGGAGCTGACGCTTCTGACATCCTGACGCAGGTAGTCCAACAACTCAAACAGGTGCAGGAGAAAGGCAGAGACCACCAACCGGGTGGGGGAACCTAACCTGCAGTACTGCCTCCACCAGTATTCACAAATCCTAGATACACCACACCTGTCATGCACATCAGTGCGATGCTTAATCTGGAATAGGGCCGCCCACCTAGGGGTCAGGCAGGGAGGTGGGAGGTGTCAAGTCAGAGCAGTGGTAGCCCTCGAGCTGTGAGGAGCTCTGAGGAAGCTGTGAGTTGTAGCTCCCAGGGGAGAAGCAGACTAGGTCGCAGACGGTGATCTGGACCTAGAGAAGTCGGACCCCCGATCGCAGGGGATTGAGGCCAGGTGCCTGGGACCTGTCTTGGAGAACGGTCAGCAGCCTGGGCCTAATCACTGGTCTGGGACCGAAGCACGATGGGGTACACGGACCCTAGGTCGGGAAGAAGCTTCAGGCGACCCGGCAATTAACCTGCGGAGTACTGGATCTCTATGGACAGTTCCCACGAAGCTCAGAGATCAGGGGCACTAGCGCAATGAGGGGATAGGGCTTTCCAAACAAGCGGCCCACTGAACTCCCAAGCGTGAGCTCCTGAGAGCAGGCTCCTTCACTTAGCCATAGTGGGGAGCGGGGTCCGGAAAACTCCAAGCTGACGGGCCACAAAGGACACTCTAAATTCTGTGCCAGGAGGCAAGTCACGGACCACCAGGCAGTGCTGCAGGGGACGGGACCCGGACAAGCTCCCCTCAGGAGACAGCGGCAGTCATAGACTTGGTTTACCCTGTTGTCAGCATCTGCTTTATTGCTGAGTGAGTACCTAATTAATCCCTGTAACCAGCGAGCCTGCACTCCCCCTGCATCCCATAGCACCTTCCAGAGATCCGGGGCCTTCCCCTACCCGTGGAGGGTAACTTCACCTTGCTTCCCCACGCCATCAACCCGTGGGGTACTCCCAACGACAGAGGCGGTACTCCCAATTACCGTACACTACGGGTGGCGTCACAAACTGTATCGCCCCTGTAAATACCCACTCTTCATTTTGAGTGTGGCCCCTAGCCCCCGGGTCCGGAGACCCTCGAGCCACGAGTAATCACCACCCCCAGATCCGAGCGGTTTGACCGCTGCAGGGACAGCTCAGTTGAGTGACAGCAGCTGAGGATCAGATAATATCTGGGGGGTATTCATAATTATCCCCTCCCACTGTTAGTATTAGCATAAGTATTATACAATCAATTTACTTTGACTTGGAGGACCTGTGCTGAGTTCATACCCATGTGACCAGAAGGTGTGGGGCCTCAACCAACAAAGCTAATACTAGGAAGCAACATTTTTATGTTGGCTGTGGCCCTACCCCTTTTGGTAACATGGGTATGTGTGGCGCCCCTGCGGTTTCAGGCGCCACAAGGTCCTGCACTCCCATTAGGGTGTAGTACATACCTCGGGTCCAGGGAAGGGCAATGACAGTTTCCACTTACACAAACATACAGTCAGAGGGTTGCACTCCCCAATGGGGACTGGGCCAGGGTCGGATCACAGTAGGGGGTCACTATAGCAGTGGGTTCAACACGGTCGCTGGGGATAATCAGGCGGCTGCTTCAACAGGACCGGCACTGTCGGGATACAGAATCCTACAGTAGATATACTTTATGTTATCTACCAACTCTGCAAGGGTCGCGGGGAATGGCTAGAACAGTCACCGGACCCGTCCCACCGAGTCTGCAGCAATTAGCATATAGAATCCGGGGTTGAGGATCAGTCCCAAAAAGGAGCCGGTGCTCTGGAGCAGCACATGAAAGACTTGTGAGTTAAAAGACCTGGAACCACAGCCCCTGTCTCTGCCTCTCCTTTACCGGCGCCGTCACCCAGCGCTGCAGCGCCAAAGGGGACTATCACTACCCTCACCATCCTCTCGGGGCTTGCTCCACCTGTGGGGAGCGATACCATCCCGGCTGCACCCGACATCTGCCCCAGTGAGAGACCATGCAGCGATAGCCCCCATCCCTGGACGCGTAACAAAGGTACTAAATGACTTTCCTAACCTCCAACTACTACCTCCATTCTCTCTACCACCCTCCAACCTTCCTTCCTGTATGCCTCGGGGTAACAGTACCGGGCCAGGCGACCCCGTGACATCGCAGAGGATCTGCCCGGAAACGAGTAGGTTAAAAGACCTGCCAATGATCCTCAGCTGCTGATTTTATAAACTTTACTTTCTTGAATTTCAAAACCTAAACATCCGAGCCGACCACTAAAAGGTATATATAGAATCAGCCTGATAGTGCCAGTATAGCACTGGGTTTAGCTTATATACGAAAATCCTGGTGATTGGTTCCCTTTAAGAGGGCACTCAATGAGTTCACTGACATTATGGGGATGCTTCTTGATTGCATTGTCTTATATATGGCATTTTTTTTGTATTTTTGTATCTTGTGCTTTCAGTTTTATACAGCATTTTTTTATTGGGATTATTTTTAAAGGGCACTCTCCAACTGGAGCATATTTATCATATATCAACAGCTTGGCTTTAATCTTAATTTGTACATTACACATGGGAGATTTATGTGCTTCTAATTAGCGTTGTGTAGGAGCAGCGTCAGAAGAGCAGGATGTGTGGTTCTCGCCATTCTTCTGTATTTTTGCACTTATTATAGTCTGCTTTAATCATAATTTAAAATACAACACCGAAGGAAGTTTAGAAAATGGAGTATAACAAATGACTAAACCGTGTAAAGGTGAAAAAGAGCAAAGGAATGGTATGTATAAAATATAAAGCCAGGTGTCAGGAGACAGCATTGTAAACTATGGAGCTGGCTCTGTTTCATTGACTCATAACTTATTGTTATAGGTTCTGTACTTTATAGTCAACCATATGTGGAATTGAAGATTGTCCAGATTTAGGCATAACAGTATAGTAGGGTATTGCGTATCATAATAATAATAATAATAATAATAATAATAATAATAGTAACAGCTTTTAAAGACATAGTGAGGAAGCATATCAGAAATCTCAGGGTAAAGATTCAGATTGTGACTAACCCTGTACCTAACGAGTCCTGAACAAGGTACGGTATATTGATGTGTAGGCATTAGGGATGATCGAATATAACAAATATTTGGCAATATTCGGCTTCGCGAATATCCGACGAATAGGTCGCCGCTATGCGAATATTCGATGCGCAATCTAAGTCTATGGGAAGCCCGAATAGTTGCTCTTCGGCAACTATTCGGGTTTCCCATAGACGTAGGCGAGCTTTGCACACTACGACATCGCAGGTGCGTTGTCGGTGGGGTCAAATTGAAAGTGACGCACATCCGGCATTGCATGCGACATCGTAGTGTGTAAAGCCTAGATGATACGATTAACGAGCGCAAAATCGTCGTAATCGTATCATCGGTGCAGCGTCGGCGTAATCCATAATTATGCTGACGCGACAGTCCGATGTTGTTCCTCGCTCCTGCGGCAGCACACGTCGCTGTGTGTGAAGTCGCAGGAGCGAGGAACATCTCCTACCGGTGTCACCGCGGCTTCCGTAGGATATGCGAAAGGAAGGAGGTGGGCGGGATGTTTACATCCTGCTCATCTCCGCCCCTCCACCGCTATTGGCCGCCTGCCGTGTGACGTCGCTATGACGCTGCACGACCCGCCCCCTTAGGAAGGAGGCGGGTCGCCGGCCAGAGCGATGGTCGCAGGGCAGGTAAGTGCGTGTGAAGCTGGCGTAGCGATAATTTTCGCTACGCCAGCTATCACACGATATCGTACCTGCGACGGGGGCGGGGACTATCGCGTGCGACATCGCAGCATCGGCTTGCGATGTCGCAACGTGCAAAGCCCGCCTTACTGTGCGCATCGAATATTCGCAAACAGTCGAATAGTGGCAAGCTATTCGGCGAATATGGGCGTTGCCGAATATTTGCGGTATTCGATCATCCCTAGTAGGCATCACACTGACACTCAGCACCGGTAGTTCTTGATCCACTAAGTGTCAAAAGTCATACCCCTGATTTTGAATAGGTTTTATCATCTTTTCACTATACATTTTGGTTACATATCTACAGTACATGGTTTTCGAGGATTACCTGGTGAAGTAGAATTTCTAATACATAGATCTACGTGAGAAAAATGTAATAGAGTCAAAGATACAATGGAGGACAAGGACAACTGAGTATGCAGAATGGCAAATAAATAAGTGTTGTAGGAAGCACAGAGGAAGCAGAGCGAGGTATGCAGATACACACTATTTGCCCAAAGGCAATTAGAGTTACCCAAACTAAAGATCAATAAAATATGACTTTTATGTACCAAATGAAATGACTATCAGTAAAATGACAGAAAGGGATAGGATATAAGAGTATCACTCCCTCATGTAGTATAGGGTATTAGCTGGATGTGCTGCAACTGATTATTAGATTCCCATATATCCCATATAATGTTACTTCCTATCCCTCTACCTGTTAGTTAAAATTCCCAGCTATTAGCCTTCCCGACATGTTTCGCCATGACCTAAGTCCCTGATGAAGCCAGTCAAAAAATTCATCAAAGATTACCATATGGTTTATAATACAATGTAAATAGAAATAGATTAACAACATACTGAACCATAATAGAATAACACTCTTGTTCCACAAACGGGTGCAGATCTAAGCTTCAAAATATCAATATATCCACGGCCCCCGGAAGAAGACATCGAAACGTGCGCGTCAGGGAACATTTTTCTCGGGTACTCCAACTACTATGGGTGAGTGATCTCTTTTCTATAGGAATGCCGGTCACAGGCTTTGTCTGTTAATGCTGTTTAATGGGAAGTTCCCCCCTGTGAGTCTCCATGCAGCTGAGTTGAGACATTTCAGCAGGAGTTATCAGGAGTTTATTATTGATATATTGAAGCTTTGACCTGCACCCGTTTGTGAAACAAGAGTGTTATTCTATTATTGTTGATGAATTTTATAATACCTGTTCATCTCACCACCATGTGTATTGCGTTGGCCCTTGTGATTTAACTTTAGGGACATCCTGCAAAAGCCTGATCCTTGTAAACTGACCTTTTGATAAATTTGTATGTCACTTCTTGCTATGATTACTATTTAATAAATGTTTTACATTTTTTGCAAGTTGTTTTGATTGCTTTATTGATAAGTATTGGTCAATTATTGACCAAGACTACGATTTCCTTAGTCCTCTTGTGTAAAAATTATATTCCTGAAGGTGTAGTCTATTCATACTTTCTTGATATGGTGCCATTTTTTGTCCATAATCTTGTTATTTACAGAATATCAAGGTAGTATAGGCAAATTGCAGATTCACTTGTAACCTTGATTGCAGAGGCCAAGTGGGAACAGGACTAAAGACAGTTGTGAGACGCTAGTAACTTGCTAAAATTATGTGAACAACACCAAGAATACTGAACTGAGCTGGCAGCAAACTTTAGTCTTAGCATGGAAGTCAGGAGAAGCTGAGGAGATGACAAACACTTGGTTAAAGCTGAGCTAAGAGAAGTAGCAGCAAATTCCTGACAAACTTGAGGAATCAATGTATAATGCTACTTAAAGAGGTTTTCTACTACTTTAAAATTGAAAGCTTATCTTTAGGATAGGTCATCAATTTCTGATTGGCCATGGTCAGACACCCCGACCGCGAATCTGCTGTTTTCAGTGGCAGACAGAAAAGCTCAGTTCTGGAGCTGCCCCATCTTCTGATAGTGGCCGCAGCCAGGTACTGCACAGTTGCCTTCCATTCAAATCAATAGGACATGGATGTGCAGTACCCAGAAGCTGCCACTGCCATCGGTGTCTAGAACAGTAGTGGCAACATTTTTAATACCTAACCACCTCACCATGCAAGAGCTGGCATTAAAGTCTTGGGATTATGATGTTAGAGGAGTTTGTCCTGTGTTGGCTGGTAGGTTTTTTTCTAGTGAGTTTTTTTTATTTGTTTCTTTGAAATGATGTCCTTTTCAGGGAATGAGTTTGTAGGGTTACCTAAGAAACTCGGCATGGACTAGTGAAAATATAAGTGGCTAAAGGAGAAGGGATCTGTCCCCAGAGTTTTTGCCATGACAGTTGACTAAAAGTGGAAAAAATCCATTGTAAAATCCAGAGTATCAAAATGTTTTATGGATTTTGTTAAAATTTAGTGGCATCTCTACATATTTCCCATTTGCAATTAAATACTCTGTGATATTCACAGCATAAATCAACATGTTGGCCAATTTACTCTGCAGTACATAGTTAATTAAGATTAAGAATGTCTCTTCCACAATGGTAGTGTTACGGTTGCACTTTTTGTGGAAGCTGGGCAGCTGTTAATAGAATGTCCACGGTTTTGCCCTGGTCTTTTTCCCCTTCACCCCCTATAAAGGAATCAAGACTTAAATAGGGGCCCCTAGGTTGGGACCACTGAGTAGCTGCAGACTGGTGGAGCAAGTTGAAGGCAAGAAGGGTCATCATATTTGGTCAATGCTAAGAGCTCACATCAGGAAGAAAATCAGAAAACAAGAACATGGTCAAAATTCAAGCGGAGGTCAGAAACTGCAAGAAATGAGGAAGTCAACACAAGAGCAAGAACTAGAGCTAGAAACCAGGTAAGGAAACTTATTAGTGATGAGCGAGCATGCTTGTCACTACTCGGTACTCGCACGAGTATCGCTGTACTCGGGCTGCTCGGCGGGGACCGAGTAATCTCGCGATACTCGTGCTGTACTCGTGGTCTTCATTTCTGCATGTTGGCGCTCTTTTGAGAGCCAGCCCTCATGCAGGGATTGGCTGGCAGACCACTGCAATGCCACAGCCCTGTTAGTTGTGGAATTGCAGTGATTGGCCGGCCTGCACAGCATGACCGAGCCTTTATATCGGCCGGCGCGCTGTGCTCTGCTCACAGCTATTCAGACAGTCAGTGTAGGGAGAGTGTCGCTGATTCAGGGAAAGCTTTGCGGCCCTTTATAGCTTTTTCAGTTGCAGGGCTGCAAACAGTGTGACCAAAAGTCCTTCTCAGGACTATTCTAGTTGTATACAGGCAGGCAGGGTATAGCCAGGTCGGAGTACAGTAGCAGAGTCCTTCTCAGGACTATTGTTGCTATATACAGGCAGGGTATAGCCAGGTCTGAATACAGGCTAGTGACCAAAAGAGTCCTTGTCAGGACTATTGTACCAGTATACAGGCAGGCAGGCAGGCAGGGTAGTGGTGACCGTATACCAGCCTTCATCATATCTGGGGCTGGTGTACACAGTGTAAAACAGTCCAGATAGTGTCTGACTTGTCTGTAATTGTCGCTCCCCAAAAAAACCTGTTAGGTTATTATTGCGTCCGTGCTTGGTTTTTAAAACCGCACGTGTGTGCCTGTTGGTGGCAGCGTACAGGTGCACTTGTGTGCAATTTCCACACACTTTGATATAACGCACAAGTAGTGAATATACACGTCAGCAGTGCACAGCATTGCAAAATGCGCAAGGGCATTGGCAAGGAACAAGGAAGTGGACGTGATGGTGGTGCAGGCAGAGGCCGAGGTCGTGGGCAAGCTCTAATTTCGCCACAACAAAGGGCCACATCTAGTCGCTCGCACGTCCTGTCCCAAATTCTTGGGGACCGCAGCAGTACACCGCTCTTGAACCAAGACCAGTGTCAACAGGTTGTTAGTTGGATAGCAGATAATGCTTCCAGTCAGATTGGCACCACCACAAACACTCTGTCTTCCACACGGTCAAGTGTCAGTAGCCGTGATACTGCACCGCACATTTCTGAACCTGATCCTCCTTCCTACCACCAGGCTGAGTACACGTCCTCCTCGGACATTAATGATCCCACACTTGGACACTCGGAAGAGCTGTTCACGTTTCCATTCACACATTCTGGCCTCTCGCCAGCTCATATTGAAGTGGGTCATGAGGAGATCGTCTGTACAGATGGCCAAATATTTGAGCAGCCACGTTCTCACGAAGTTGGCAACGTGTCTCAACAAGTGGTGGACGATGATGAGACACAATTGTCAGCAAGTCAGGAGGAGGAGCAGGGTGCGGAAGAGGAAGACGACGTGGTGGATGATCCAGTAACTGACCCAACCTGGCAGGAGGATATGCAGAGCGAGGACAGCAGTGCACAGGGGGAGGGAGGCGTAGCATCACAACAGGCAGTAAGAAGCAGGGTGGTGGCCCCAGGCAGAAGTCAGGCAACCGTTCCCCGGAACAACACGACGACACAAGGTGCCTGTACAAATGTTAGGTCTTCCCGAGTCTGGCAGTTTTTTAAGTTGGATCCAGATGATTCAAAAAAGGCCATTTGCAACACCTGCCGTGCCAGCATCAGCAGGAATACCAAAACTAGCAGCCTGACCACCACCAGCATGATCAGGCACATGTCAGCCAAGCACCCGACTTTGTGGGAAGTACAACAGAGTCGAGGAGCAGTGCTTGCTGATGTCACTGCTACGTCTTCGCTGGTTGTGCATGCGAGCCAATCCTCTGTCCATGCTGCCTGCGAACAAGCCTCCTCCACTCCTGCACCTGCAGTTGCCTACGCAGAAAGAACACCATCATCAAGCACGTCCTTGTCCCAGCGCAGCGTTCAGTTATCCATTCAGCAAACCTTTGAACGCAGGCGCAAATACACTGCCAACACCCCACATGCCACAGTTCTAAATGCTAACATTTCGCGACTGCTTGCGCTGGAAATGTTGCCTTTTAGGCTGGTGGAGACTGAAGCATTCCGTGAACTGATGGCGGCAGCTGTCCCACGTTACTCGGTCCCCAGCCGCCACTATTTCTCCCGGTGTGCCGTCCCCGCGTTGCATAACCACGTGTCACAAAACATCACACGTGCCCTGAACAACGCTGTTTCACCCAAGGTCCACCTAACCACAGACACGTGGACAAGTGCTTGTGGGCAAGGCCGCTACATCTCGTTGACGGCACACTGGGTTAATATTGTGGAAGCTGGGACCCAGTCTGAGCGAGGGACGGAACACGTCCTTCCCACACCAAGGTTTGCAGGCCCTACCTCAGTCAGTGTTTCACCCACACTCTACAGCTCCGGAATGTCATGCTCTTCAGCCTCCTCCTCCTCCTGCGCATCCTCATCCACTGTGCCCTCCACACCAGTCACAAGCTGGAAGCACTGCAGCACTGCCTCGGCGAAGCGGCAACAGGCTGTGCTGAAGCTAATCTGCATAGGTGACAAACCCCACAATGCAGAAGAGCTGTGGACAGCTCTGAAACAGCAGGCAGATCACTGGCTCACACCTCTGAACCTAAAGCCAGGAAAGGTCGTGTGTGACAATGGCCGGAACCTGGTGGCGGCTTTGAGGCGAGGCCAGCTGACACATGTTCCATGCGTGGCCCATGTGCTCAACCTCGTGGTTCAGCGGTTTATAAAGTCATACCCAGAGCTGTCTGATCTACTGGTAAAAGTTCGCCGCCTGTCTGCACATTTTCGAAAGTCACCTACTGCTTCAGCCGGCCTTGCCGGCTTTCAGCGCCGTTTGCATCTTCCGGCTCACAGACTGGTGTGTGATGTCCCCACGCGTTGGAATTCAACTCTGCACATGTTGGTCAGGATATGTGAGCAGAAGAGGGCAGTTGTTGAGTACCTGCATCACCTAAGCCGTCGGGAAATGGGTCAAACTCCACACATAACACCTGAGGAGTGGAGATGGATGTCAGACCTATGTACCATCCTCCAAAACTTTGAGGACTCCACCAAGATGGTGAGTGGTGATGACGCCATTATTAGCGTCACCATACCGCTACTCTGCCTTCTAAAACGGTCTCTGCTGAAAAACAAACATGATGCATTGCAGGCGGAGCGCGATGAGTTGCAGCAAGAAACAGTAGTGGGTGTGGGTGATAACACACAGCCCAGCCTCGTCTCATCACAACGTGCAGTGGAGGACTATGACGAGGAGGAGGATGAAGACATGGAGCAACTCTCCGGCCAAATTGAGGATATGACATGCACACCAGTCATATCCTCGGTTCAGCGTGGCTGGCCAGAGGACAGGGTAGATGAGGAGGAGGAGGAGGAGGAGGAGGAGGAGGACAGCATGTTCAGTCATCTTGTTGGTCAGGCTACTGAAGTCCTGGCTGTTAAGAGTCTGGCGCACATGGCTGACTTTATGGTAAGCTGCCTGTCTCGTGACCCTCGCGTTAAGAACATCTTGGCCGACAATCATTACTGGTTGGTAACACTGTTAGACCCACGCTACAAGGAGAACTTTTTGTCTCTTATTCCCGTGGAGGAGAGGTCAACCAAAATGCAGCAGTTTCGGAAGGCCATACTCACGGAAGTAGGCAAAGCATTCCCCTCACAAAACGCTAGCGGCATAGGTCATGAATCAGTGGACAACCGAGGCGTACAGCCGAGAGAGGCACAAGTCCAATCCGCCAGAGGTAGGGGAACAGTCTTTAAGATGTGGGACAGTTTTCTCAGCCCCTCACGTACCACAGCCCCTGAGGTGCGGGGTAGTGCCACAAGAAATCCTAAGTTTGCCCAGATGCTGAAGGAGTACCTTGCAGATCGAACAACTGTACTCCGACATTCCTCTGTGCCTTACAATTATTGGGTATCCAAGCTGGACACGTGGCATGAATTGGCTCTCTACGCCTTGGAAGTCCTGGCCTGCCCTGCTGCTAGCGTTTTGTCAGAGCGTGTTTTTAGTGCTGCAGGTGGAATCATTACAGATAAACGCACCCGCCTGTCAACTGAAAATGCTGACAGGCTGACTCTGATCAAGATGAACAAGGGTTGGATTGGGCCAGACTTCACCACACCACCAGCAAATGAGAGCGGAATTTATTAAAGTTTGCCATGTACCTCCACTCACCCATGGGTACACACTTCTGGACTTTGGATAATCGCTGGACTCCTCCTCCTTCTCCTCATGCGCCACCATGATGATGACCGTTACAAATTGCAATACTTAGGCCTTTGTTTCAGGTATACCCCCAGTGGTAAATTTTTTCGCCCATTCTTTGCAGAATGGACATTACAACGACAGGAGACCCGCTCCTTTGCAATGGGAACAATGTTTTGAGGCCCTCATGCACGTTTCTACCCAGGGACAACGTGGAGCCTCCCAATTTTTGGCTGCCCTGCCTAAGGGCTATACTATAATACACCCACTTCCTTAAAATGGACACTTAATGTTTTGAGGCCCTCATGCACGTCTCTACCCAGGGACAACGTGGAGCCTCCCAATTTTTGGCTGCCCTGCCTAAGGGCTATACTATAATACACCCACTTCCTTAAAATGGACACTTAATGTTTTGAGGCCCTCATGCACGTCTCTACCCAGGGACAACGTGGAGCCTCCCAATTTTTGGCTGCCCTGCCTAAGGGCTATACTATAATACACCCACTTTCTTAAAATGGACACTTAATGTTTTGAGGCCCTCATGCACGTCTCTATCCAGGGACAATGTGGAGCCTCCCAATTTTTGGCTGCCCTGGCAAAGGGCTATACTGAAATAGACCCACTTCCTTACAATGGGCACTTCAGGTTTAAAGGCCATCATACACGTCTCTATCCAGGGACAATGTGGAGCCTCCCAATTTTTGGCTGCCCTGGCAAAGGGCTATACTGAAATAGACCCACTTCCTTACAATGGGCACTTCAGGTTTAAAGGCCATCATGCACGTCTCTATCCAGGGACAATGTGGAGCCTCCCAATTTTTGGCTGCCCTGGCAAAGGGCTATACTGAAATAGACCCACTTCCTTACAATGGGCACTTCAGGTTTACAGGCCATCATGCACGTCTCTATCCAGGGACAATGTGGAGCCTCCCAATTTTTGGCTGCCCTGGCAAAGGGCTATACTGAAATAGACCCACTTCCTTACAATGGGCACTTCAGGTTTACAGGCCATCATGCACGTCTCTATCCAGGGACAATGTGGAGCCTCCCAATTTTTGGCTGCCCTGGCAAAGGGCTATACTGAAATAGACCCACTTCCTTACAATGGGCACTTCAGGTTTAAAGGCCATCATGCACGTCTCTATCCAGGGACAATGTGGAGCCTCCCAATTTTTGGCTGCCCTGGCAAAGGGCTATACTGAAATAGACCCACTTCCTTACAATGGGCACTTCAGGTTTACAGGCCATCATGCACGTCTCTATCCAGGGACAATGTGGAGCCTCCCAATTTTTGGCTGCCCTGGCAAAGGGCTATACTGAAATAGACCCACTTCCTTACAATGGGCACTTCAGGTTTACAGGCCATCATGCACGTCTCTATCCAGGGACAATGTGGAGCCTCCCAATTTTTGGCTGCCCTGGCAAAGGGCTATACTGAAATAGACCCACTTCCTTACAATGGGCACTTCAGGTTTACAGGCCATCATGCACGTCTCTATCCAGGGACAATGTGGAGCCTCCCAATTTTTGGCTGCCCTGGCAAAGGGCTATACTGAAATAGACCCACTTCCTTACAATGGGCACTTCAGGTTTACAGGCCATCATGCACGTCTCTATCCAGGGACAATGTGGAGCCTCCCAATTTTTGGCTGCCCTGGCAAAGGGCTATACTGAAATAGACCCACTTCCTTACAATGGGCACTTCAGGTTTACAGGCCATCATGCACGTCTCTATCCAGGGACAATGTGGAGCCTCCCAATTTTTGGCTGCCCTGGCAAAGGGCTATACTGAAATAGACCCACTTCCTTACAATGGGCACTTCAGGTTTACAGGCCATCATGCACGTCTCTATCCAGGGACAATGTGGAGCCTCCCAATTTTTGGCTGCCCTGGCAAAGGGCTATACTGAAATAGACCCACTTCCTTACAATGGGCACTTCAGGTTTACAGGCCATCATGCACGTCTCTATCCAGGGACAATGTGGAGCCTCCCAATTTTTGGCTGCCCTGGCAAAGGGCTATACTGAAATAGACCCACTTCCTTACAATGGGCACTTCAGGTTTACAGGCCATCATGCACGTCTCTATCCAGGGACAATGTGGAGCCTCCCAATTTTTGGCTGCCCTGGCAAAGGGCTATACTGAAATAGACCCACTTCCTTACAATGGGCACTTCAGGTTTACAGGCCATCATGCACGTCTCTATCCAGGGACAATGTGGAGCCTCCCAATTTTTGGCTGCCCTGGCAAAGGGCTATACTGAAATAGACCCACTTCCTTACAATGGGCACTTCAGGTTTACAGGCCATCATGCACGTCTCTATCCAGGGACAATGTGGAGCCTCCCAATTTTTGGCTGCCCTGGCAAAGGGCTATACTGAAATAGACCCACTTCCTTACAATGGGCACTTCAGGTTTACAGGCCATCATGCACGTCTCTATCCAGGGACAATGTGGAGCCTCCCAATTTTTGGCTGCCCTGGCAAAGGGCTATACTGAAATAGACCCACTTCCTTACAATGGGCACTTCAGGTTTAAAGGCCATCATGCACGTCTCTATCCAGGGACAATGTGGAGCCTCCCAATTTTTGGCTGCCCTGGCAAAGGGCTATACTGAAATAGACCCACTTCCTTACAATGGGCACTTCAGGTTTACAGGCCATCATGCACGTCTCTATCCAGGGACAATGTGGAGCCTCCCAATTTTTGGCTGCCCTGGCAAAGGGCTATACTGAAATAGACCCACTTCCTTACAATGGGCACTTCAGGTTTACAGGCCATCATGCACGTCTCTATCCAGGGACAATGTGGAGCCTCCCAATTTTTGGCTGCCCTGGCAAAGGGCTATACTGAAATAGACCCACTTCCTTACAATGGGCACTTCAGGTTTACAGGCCATCATGCACGTCTCTATCCAGGGACAATGTGGAGCCTCCCAATTTTTGGCTGCCCTGGCAAAGGGCTATACTGAAATAGACCCACTTCCTTACAATGGGCACTTCAGGTTTACAGGCCATCATGCACGTCTCTATCCAGGGACAATGTGGAGCCTCCCAATTTTTGGCTGCCCTGGCAAAGGGCTATACTGAAATAGACCCACTTCCTTACAATGGGCACTTCAGGTTTACAGGCCATCATGCACGTCTCTATCCAGGGACAATGTGGAGCCTCCCAATTTTTGGCTGCCCTGGCAAAGGGCTATACTGAAATAGACCCACTTCCTTACAATGGGCACTTCAGGTTTACAGGCCATCATGCACGTCTCTATCCAGGGACAATGTGGAGCCTCCCAATTTTTGGCTGCCCTGCCTAAGGGCTATACTATAATACACCCACTTCCTGACAATGGACACTTAATGTTTTGAGGCCCTCATGCACGTCTCTACCCAGGGACAACGTGGAGCCTCCCAATTTTTGGCTGCCCTGCCTAAGGGCTATACTACAATAGACCCACTTCCTTCCAATGGGCACTTCAGGTTTACAGGCCCTCATGCACGTCTGTATGCAGGGGCATTGGTGAACCTCACAATTTTGGACTGTCCTGGCAAAGGAAAATACTACAAAGACTCACTTCCTCAAAATGGGCACATTAGACTCAAGAGGCCCTCATGCACGTCTCTACCCAGGGACAACGTGGAGCCTCCCAATTTTTGGCTGCCCTGCCTAAGGGCTATACTACAATAGACCCACTTCCTTCCAATGGGCACTTCAGGTTTACAGGCCCTCATGCACGTCTGTATGCAGGGGCATTGGTGAACCTCACAATTTTGGACTGCCCTGGCAAAGGAAAATACTACAAAGACTCACTTCCTCAAAATGGGCACATTAGACTCAAGAGGCCTTCATGTACGTCTCTTCTCAGGGACATCGGAGTGCCACACAATGTTTTCACGTAAAATCTTTCATGTATTAATCTCAAAAAGTAACATACACCAGCTCTATCTCACTATTGGGTATGTGCCCTTAACATTTCCGCCATGAAAAATCATTTTGGGGTCATTTTGGAAGGTTTTCTGGTGAGTCCGTAAAAATGGCGTAAAACGCGGACAAAATTGTTCACAGCTGTGACTTTTCAGTGATAAATGCTTCAAGGGGTCTTCCCCATGCTGTTGCCATGTCATTTGAGCACTCTTCTGAGACTTTTGTGACATTTTTAGGGTTTCTCCATGCTGCCGGGGGGTCATTTCACAAAAATACTCGGGTCTCCCATAGGATAACATTGGGCTCGTTGCTCGGCCCGAGTACACGAGTATCTTGGGAGGCTCGGCCCGAGCTTCGAGCACCCGAGCTTTTTAGTACTCGCTCATCACTAAAACTTATTGATTTCCAGTGAAAATCAGAGACCCAGGGGATTAAATAGACAGAAAAATAGCCATTTGAGGGTGAATATATGAATATGTCTGTACTTGATGTCAGTAATTTGTATATTTTGAAGCCCAGGTAACTGACTTAAATATTCAGCTTGCAACACTCAGGAGTATTGCAAACCTGAAGAGAAGTTTAGAGCTCACTGAGCTGCTGGGGCCAGTGATATGGAAGAAAGTGAACGTGAGGAAGATCCAAACCCAGAGGTAGGCAGCTGAGTGACAGGTAGAAGAATGGGTAGGGATAAAAGTGTAAGGGAGCCTAGTCCTGATCTGGCGCAACCTAGTAAATATGCCTGTTTGGCTGATATTATTGATGCAGGCCCAGGACTAGGATCTCTACAACAGGACATTGCTTGTAGCAACCAGTAAAATGACTGATGTAGGAAGGAGGGAAATAGGAGAGCAGGAAAGGCTGGTCAGATGTCGGTGGTAGCGGACTCTATAATTAGGCGGACAGACAGATTTTTGTGGTAGGGGACACTATAATTAGGCAGACAGACAGATGTTCATGGTAGGGGATAATTAGGTGGACAGAGAAGGTCATCTACTGCCAAGACTATGAATGCCAAACAGTGTGCTGTCTACCGGGTGCTCGGGTTCAGGATATTATGGAACGAATTGGCAGATTGCTGGGTGGGGCTTGGGAAAACCCAATGGTTTACACATGTGAGAGGGCAAATGTGAGTAAGTTTGGTGATCGAGGGTTGTGCCGCTTTTCTTGGTGTTCCAGAATACAAGTACTAATATTTTATTCCATGGTAAACCAAAGTAGAACATTTCCCAGAGTAAGTTATACCTGGTGAATTACAGATAAGCACAGATTAGACCTTCACCATGTGCTCCTATTCTAAATAACACCACAAATGTGGAAGTCAAGAAAGGAGAAAATGTGGATAGGTCAGGAGAAAATATGTACACTTCATGTTCAACTTTTCTTCCTGACCTCCATAGATCCTACGTTGGCAAAGAAGATAGTGTTACTGAAAAGCTATGAATTTTTACTTGCATGATGAAATCAAGGGAATAACACCATAGAGACCGACCATGTGGCAGCTTTGGGGTCCTTGAAGAGAACAGTTTGCTCCATCTTATTTGGTATAGCATGGTAAGAACTTATGCTGGATTTTCGAAGGAAATGGCATTACTAGTAAACAAGGGGATTAAGATTTGGTAATCGAAAGGATGTGGGCAGGGAACAAAACAATGGATTCTCTCATCATCAGTGGCAATGCTGGCACCATAATGTGAACCTTCTTTTTACTAAGCCAAGTAGTTGGCCACTGCTCTTCTACGTACCCATCTGGATATAATGTGTGAACTAGCATACATGCTATAATTATTATTTTATATGTTCTATTTTTACTTTAGAGACTTTTCTGATCTCTTATCTCTCTCCTTTGTTGCATATAAATGACATTGGTAATTTATTTCTTTATTTTATGGCAAAGAGAAGCTCCGGTATAAATATCTGCTGTAGATCAGTCATAAAACAGTTTACTTACAGAAAAATATACATTGGTCCTGTTGTAAAGAACATACACTCCTTATATTGTTTCCAATAAATGGTGTCACTCAGTGTACTCTGATGTTTTTATTCTTGGTTGACTTTTTTCATCTTCCAGCTTTCTTTTATCTGTTATTTAGAGATTGTTAAAACTAATGTTAGATTCATGGTGCATAATGTATAACGTATACAGTGGGGGGAAAAAGTATTTTTCCATCTACACAAAATGAAGAGGTCTGTAATTTGTATCCCAGGCACACTTAAATTGTGATTGACTGCTTTCCCCCCAAAAAAATCTAGAAAATCATATTGTATGATTTTTAAATAATTGTTAAATAATTAATTAGCATTTTACTGCATGAAATACGTATTTGATCACCTACCAGCCAGCAAGAATTGTGGCTCTCACAGAAATGTTCTTTCTTTTTCTTTAAAAAGCTCCTACTCTACACTTATTGCCTGTATTAATTGCAACTGTTTGAGCTCGTCATTACCTGTATAAAAGACACCTGTCCACACACTCAATCAACCACACTCCAACCTCTCCACCATGGCCAAAATCAAAGAGCTGTCTAAGGACACCAGGGACAAAATTGTAGACCTGCTCAAGGCTGGGATGGGCTACAGGACAAGAGGCAAGCAGCTTGGTGAGAAGGTGAGAAGGCAACAACTGTTGGCACAATTATTAGAAAATGGAAGAAACACAAGATGACTGTCAATCTTACTCGGTCTGGGGATCCATGTGAGATCTTGCTTTGTGGGGTAAGGATGATTCTGAGAAAGGTCTGGAATCAGCCCAGAATTACACAGGAGGACCTGGTCAATGACCTGAATAGAGTTGGGACCACAGGATCAAGGTTCAAAGATTACAGTTAGTAACACACTACACCGTCATGGATTAAAATCCTACAGGGCATGCAAGGTCACTCAGCTGAAGTCAGCATATGTCCAGGCCCGTTTGAAGTTTACCAGTGACCATGTGGAGGATCCAGAGAAAGGCACGGGAGACAGTCATGTGGTCAGAAGAGACAAAAATAGAATTTTTTTATATCAATTCCACTTGCCATTTTTGGTTGAAGAAGAAGGACAAGTACAACCCCAGGAACATTGTCCCAACTGCAAAGCATGGGAGTGAAAACATCATACTTTGGGGGTGCTTTTCTCCATTCTTGGTATGTGGGAAAATGTGCAAAATTGGGAGTGTCTGAAATACTTATTTTTCCCACTGTATAGGGCACAAAATCTTTTACATGTTACTGCAAAGTATGCAGGACCTTATGTATAATACTGATAATACTGATATTGCAGAGTTCCACAGGGCCAGCTGTCCATCAGTCAATATGTTATCTTTAAATAGATCATCATGTATTATTTTTATGGATTTTAAAACCTCATTTGGAAAAATACCAAAAAGGTTTTTTCTTTTAATCTCAGCCAGTGTGTTAAGTAAGCAAAAAGAATACAGAAAGTTGGGCTTTCTCAATAAGGCTGCTTTCACATTGTCACTGATCCTGTTGGAACTTCCATCCAAACCCCCACCCCCCCCACCCTGTCAACATTTTAGTGCTTGCTCATCACTAACGATGAGCATTGCATGTACCATAACACATTTAATATATACAGTATCTATGTTTTAGATATCTGAAGGGACCAAAACTTTTTTTCGGGATATAGTGTGTTTTTAGTTGTAGAACAATTGGAAATGCATTCTAAAATAAGGCAAAAATAGACATCAGCCTTTGATCAATTAAAGCATTTGTTTGTGTAATTAGTCTCAGGTTATTATCAGAAGCTTTCATCTTAAGAAACAACCTCTCTGTTTACTGCAGTAAGTAGAGCTACATTTTACAACCCGTAAATTATCAGCATGGTTACCTTGTGCTGATTCATGGTGAAGGATCGTATTGACGGATCTATTTATAGTCGAGATCTATTCTATTTTTTTTTTTGTTTTGTTGACTTAGAATGCGCTGATTAAGTAAATCTTCCCACAGGAAATCCCTCGAAATCAAAGACGATTTTACATGTTTAAATCATGCAGTTGCCCAGGGCAAGCAAGTTGTGTCTGAACTGCATAGAGATACTTGTGGCGTTAGATAAATGCAAGCATATGAAGCACGAGTGGAAATCTTTATTAGTCTAAACTGAAAAAATCCTCAAAATCGTCTGTCAGGTCCTCATTTATTCAAAGAACCAAATGAGATAGATTATCACTTGTGATGGGGTAAATAGTGCTGTACAGCCTGTATAACTCCCTGGAGTCGCTGGGCATCGGATTCTGGACTGTTTTGTGTTTCTGTTTATAGTGAAAATCACAATTCAATTATGAATATAGGACTTCTCATTTCAGTTATACGCCCTTTACTTAGGTACTATGTTACTGTTGACATTGGATATGTACTGTATGATATCCATATCCATTAGCTGGTATCTGCTACAAACCTCCTATTGATTGAGGTTTGCTGCTGGATACGAATGTTTAGATCCCTGTCTCGCATCACATATCACTCTTTAAGCCTTAAGACCATCACACACATGAGGCTAATGTCAGCTGAACTCACCAATATCGACAAGTTCAGCCAATAGTCCAGTGTGTATGGGGGTATCGGCAGACTGATGGCGCATTATCATAGCTATCGATGGTACAAAAAGGATGGTTGCCTTGACCCACCCTTGACTATCACACCAATATAGTTAGGCTGTACGGTAGAGCAGGGAGACATGATCTCCCTGCCCTACTGCCAGGGCTGTATTTTGCCTTCATGCTGCCCTAGGCATTTTAAGTGGTTGTGTGACGCCCTGGATCCCCAGGGGTCACAGTACAGTAACACACACATACACCCTCCCCTGGTTAGGTGACACCAGTCAAACAAAATCCTTGTTGCCACCCTCCAGGCTTGATGTCCACATCAGGTGGGGTGGAGCCAGGCGGTTAACCCCACCCACCGAGGAGTTCACAGGCCTGGAGGCGGGAAAAGTAGTCAGTTGAGTTGAGGAGTTGAGAGTGGAAGTGAGAGGAGTAAAAACTGTGCGTGTCTGGGTTGGAGCCCAGGCACGATCAGCAAGGTCGGCAGACGGTGGTGGCCATCTGCAGGAGTTGGTGGAGGTCAGCGGAACCGTAGGACCGGGGTCGGGCGGTGGCCCGCCGGTACCGAACCGGGGAGCAGATTGAAGCCAAGCACCAAGGCAGGGTACTCAGACCCCGACTAGGATAGGAGCCGCCGTAAAGGTCAAATTCTCTGATTGCGGTCTGGACCTCAGGGGTTTATTTCCAACCAAGTCCCGTCAGAAGGCAACAGACCAACCCGTCCGGATAAGTGACACCGCCAAGGGCCAGAGATCCAAGGGCCAGCGCCTGCGGGAAAACGGGCTCTCCCGACGCGTACACGCCGGGGAGCGGATTACCTGTGGGAAGCCATAGGAGTCAAATACACTTACACAGGTGCAGGAAAATGACAGCCACCATCAACTTGTCCGGGGAGAGTGAGAACACCGCAGCCGGCTGTGGGCCCCGTCCATCCAGCCATTTGGTTTACCAGAGACTCTGTCCTTCTGTGTCTGAGTGAGTACAACAGTGCCATCTGTCACCTCACCGCGCTGCACCGCAACGTTGCACCCGCGCCCACGCTGCCTCCCCGTCTCGGCACCTGCACTTATACCTCCTCCCTACTTCCCAACTGAGCCCCGGGACCAACAGCCCCTACCCACGGAGGGGTCAATACCTTAGCTGCTCTCCGCCATCGCTCCCGGGATTCCCCGACACCAGCAGCGGTGGTGCCTGCCATCACCACAATCTGTGGGTGGCGTCACGACCGACATCCCAAATACCCACCAAAAACCTCCCCTTTTCACTCGTGGGCGAGGAGGCGCTGCTCAAGCCCCGGGTCTTAATTCACTTAATGTAATCCTCAATTATGAAATATGATCTGTACATTGTGAGGAGGGAGCAGCATGATTTGAGGACAATGTTCCATGCATGCTGCCCCCTCCTCACAATGTCCCATGCATGCTGCCACCTCCTCACAATGTCCCATGCATGCTGCCACCTCCTCACAATGTCCCATGCATGCTGCCACCTCCTCACAATGTCCCATGCATGCTGCCCCCTCCTCACAGTGTCCCATGCATGCTGCCCTCTACTCACAATGTCCCATGCATGCTGCCCCCTCCTCACAATGTCCCATGCATGCTGCCCCCTCCTCACAATGTGCCAAGCATGCTGCTCCCTCCTCACAATGTCCCATGCATGCTGCTCCCTCCTCACAGTGCCCCATGCATGCTGCCCCCTCCTCACAGTGTCCCATGCATGCTGCTCCCTCCTCACAGTGCCCCATGCATGCTGCCCCCTCCTCACAGTATCCCATGCATGTTGCCCCGTCCTCACAGTGTCCCATGCATGCTGCTCCCTCCTCACAATGTCCCATAAATGCTGCCTCCTCCTCACAATGTCCCATGCATGCTTCCCCCTCCTCACAGTGTCCCATGCATGCTGCCCCCTCCTCACAGTATCCCATGCATGCTGCCCCCTCCTCACAGTGTCCCATGCATGCTTCCCCCTCCTCACAGTGCCCCATGCATGCTGCCCCCTCCTCACAATGTCCCATGCATGCTGCCCCCTCCTCACAGTGTCCCATGCATGCTGCTCCCTCCTCACAATGCCCCATGCATGCTGCCCCCTCCTCACAATGTCCCATGCATGCTGCCCCCTCCTCACAGTGTCCCATGCATGCTGCCCCCTCCTCACAGTGTCCCATGCATGCTGCCCCCTCCTCACAGTGTCCCATGCATGCTGATCCCTACTCACAATGTCCCATGCATGCTGCCCCCTCCCCACAATGTCCCATGCATGCTGCCCCCTCCTCACAATGTCCCACGCATGCTGCCCCCTCCTCACAGTGTCCCATGCATGCTGCCCCCTCCTCAAAGTGTCCCATGCATGCTGCCCCCTCCTCACAATGTCCCATGCATGCTGCCCCTCTCCATGAGCTCCTAATGCTGCCTTCCTCTTTTCCATAATGACACCTCCATGCTGCCCCACTCATCATACTAAGACCACCGCACTAGAGCTTATGCTGAGACACCCCCCGCCCACACACACACTATCCCACTCTTGATATTGACTCCCCTACATTGCTCCACTGCATACTGAGCCCACACATGCTGCCCCTTCTCCATAATGAGCTCCCAATGCTGCCTCCCTCTCATTCTGAGTACTTACACTCCCACCAATCGATTTTGTCATTGCACTGTTCCTCAACCCTTGTCCTCTGTCTCTAGCATTGGCCCCTCTCTCCCACTCCACCAGCAGCAGCCTCTCCCCCAGCATCAGCCTCTCTCCCCTGGCCTGCAGCAGCCTCTCCCCCAGCATCAGCCTCTCTCCCCCCAGCCTCCCCCAGCATCAGCCTCTCTCCCCCAGCCCCCCCAGCATCAGCCTCTCTCCCCCCCAGCATCAGCCTCTCTCCTCACATCCTCCCCCAGCATCAGCCTCCCCCAGCATCAGCCTCTCTCCTCCCAGCCTCCCCCCGCATCAGCCTCCCCCAGCATCAGCCTCTCTCCTCCCAGCCTCCCCCAGCATCAGCCTCCCCCAGCATCAGCCTCTCTCCTCCCAGCCTCCCCCAGCATCAGCCTCTCCCAGCATCAGCCTCTCTTCTCCCAGCCTCCCCCAGCATCAGCCTCCCTCAGCATCAGCTTCTCTCCTCCCAGCTTTCCCCAGCATCAGTTTCTCTCCTCCCAGCCTCCCCCAGCATCAGCCTCCCCCAGCATCAGCCTCTCTCCTCCCAGCATCAGCCTCTCTCCTCCCAGCCTCCCCCAGCATCAGCCTCCCCCAGCATCAGCCTCTCTCCTCCCAGCCTCCCCCAGCATCAGCCACCCCCAGCATCAGCCTTTCTCCTCCCATCCTCCCCCAGCATCAGCCTCCCCCAGCATCAGCCTCTCTCTTCCCAGCCTCCCCCAGCATCAGCCTCCCCCAGCATCAGCCTCTCTACTCCCAGCCTCCCTCAGCATCAGCCTCTCTCCTCCCAGCCTCCCCCCGCATCAGCCTCCCCCAGTATCAGCCTCTCTCCTCCCAGCCTCCCCCAGCATCAGCCTCCCCCAGCATCAGCCTCTCTCTTCCCAGCCTCCCCCAGCATCAGCCTCCCCCAGCATCAGCCTCTCTTCTCCCAGCCTCCCCCAGCATCAGCCTCCCTCAGCATCAGCTTCTCTCCTCCCAGCTTTCCCCAGCATCAGTTTCTCTCCTCCCAGCCTCCCCCAGCATCAGCCTCCCCCAGCATCAGCCTCTCTCCTCCCAGCATCAGCCTCTCTCCTCCCAGCCTCCCCCAGCATCAGCCTCCCCCAGCATCAGCCTCTCTCCTCCCAGCCTCCCCCAGCATCAGCCACCCCCAGCATCAGCCTTTCTCCTCCCATCCTCCCCCAGCATCAGCCTCCCCCAGCATCAGCCTCTCTCTTCCCAGCCTCCCCCAGCATCAGCCTCCCCCAGCATCAGCCTCTCTACTCCCAGCCTCCCTCAGCATCAACCTCTCTCCTCCCAGCCTCCCCCAGCATTAGCCTCCCAAAGCATCAGCCTCTCTCCTCCCAGCCTCCCCCAGCATCAGCCTCCCCCAGCATCAGCCTCTCTCTTCCCAGCCTCCCCCAGCATCAGCCTCCCCCAGCATCAGCCTCTCTACTCCCAGCCTCCCCCAGCATCCACCTCTCTCCTCCCAGCCTCCCCCAGCATTAACCTCCCCCAGCATCAGCCTCTCTCCTCCCAGCCTCCTCCAGCATCAGCCTCTCTCCTCCCAGCCCCCCCAGCATCAGCCTCTTTCCTCCCAGCCTCCCCCAGCATCAGCCTCTCTCCTCCGAGCCTCCCCCAGCATCAGCCTCCCCAGCATCAGCCTCTGTTCCCAGCCTCCCCCAGCATCAGCCTCTCTCCTCCCAGCCTCCCCCAGCATCATCCTCCCTCAGCATCAGCCTCTCTCCTCCAAGCCTCCCCCAGTATCAGCCTCCCCCAGCATCTTGCCTCCACCCTCCCAGCCACCCCCATCATCTTGCCTCCCCCTCCCAGCCTCCCCCAATATCAGCCTCCCCCCTCCCAGCCTCAGCCTCTCCCATCCCAGCCTCCGGAAGCATTTGGTTCCCAGCATCAGCCTCCCCCCTCCCAGCATCAGTCAACCCTCTCCCAGCTTCCCCCAGCATCAGCCTCCCCCAGCATCAGCCTCCCCCAGCATCAGCTTCTCTCCTCCCAGCCTCCCCCAGTATCAGCCTCTCTTCCCCCAAGTCTCCCCCAGTATCAGCCTCTCTTCCCCCAAGTCTCCCCCAGTATCAGCCTCTCTTCCCCCAAGTCTCCCCCAGTATCAGCCTCTCTTCCCCCAACTCTCCCCCACTAGCAGCCTCTTCTCTACCCCCAAGTCTCCCCCACTATCAGCCTTCCTCCCCCCACTGCATGCGCAGATCTCCAGTCTGCATTAGAGACACCCAAACACTCCTTTTGAATCTTCAGCTCTGCGAGCACTTACCTGCTCCAGGGCCCGCCACCATCTTCCTGGCTCACATGAGTATCCTCTTCTGACACCGGCTTCCATCGCGGCGTCCTCCGCGGCGTCCTGCTGTGAGCTCTGTATGGGATATCAACACAGCATTAGACGCAGCACAGAGGAAGGAGCTGATTGGCGCGCTTCTGTGACCCCGGAAGTGCAGGCGCCGGCAGTTCCGGGGTCAATCAGCTCCCTGTGCCTGGCCGCCGCTATTTGTCTGCATTCGCGTCTTAATTGACGCTGATGCAAATAAATGGAGGTGCGGCTCCCTCCCCTCCCCCCTCCGAAAACACAGTGGATTTAATCAACTGTCTAACGGAGAGGGAGAGGATGTGTAAAAAAATAAAAAAAAATATTTTTTTTTTGCTGCCAGAAGGTACCGCCCCCCGCAACCTGCCACCCCAGGCACGGGACCACGGGTGCCTAGTGGTAAATATGGCCCTGGCTACTGCTCTCCTTTTTGTAGACTGCAGGCCAACAGAACATCAAGGTGAGCTAGGAATAGAAGTGCCAGCATATGCACAGGATGTCAGAGTCCCAGCACAATGACGCTATCGCTCTGTGCCCGATGTCCAGTTCATGTGCCAGTGCTTTGCAGGTGGACTTGTCAGGATTATGGATTCGGTGGGAATATGATATTTTTTATTTTAATTAAAACATGTGGTGTGACTTTGGGCAAATTCATAAACTATGGGGGCCTTTTATACATTTTAGTTACTTCTGTGGAAGAATCTCAAACAGTGTGGGGCAGTCATACACTGTGGGGGCTACTGTGGGTGCCCTCATACAGTGTGGGGGCTACTGTGAGGGCCCTGATACAGTGTGAGGACCATTATAAAGTTTGGGGTCTACCGTGGGGACCATCATACTGTGTGAAGACTACTTTGGGGACTATTATACCCTCTAAGACCTAATGCAGCAGCTATTATACAGTTTGGGGGCTAATGTAAGGGCCATAATACAAGGTGAAAGCTAATGTGAGGGCCATTGCACTGTTTGAAGACTACTCTGGTAGGCCCTCATACAGTGTGGTGAACTTCAGAAAGTTTGGGGACTACTGTTGGGACCATTTTACAGTATGGCAGCC
The DNA here is from genome assembly GCF_048569485.1 of Anomaloglossus baeobatrachus. NCBI lineage: Eukaryota > Metazoa > Chordata > Amphibia > Anura > Aromobatidae > Anomaloglossus > Anomaloglossus baeobatrachus. Next base: position 892,401,057 of record NC_134353.1, on the reverse strand, counting down.
TTTATACAGTGGAGGCTACAGTGAGAACCAATATACAGTTTGGGGACTGCTGTGGGATCCATTATACAATGTGGGTGCCACATGCCCTCTTATTACCCCAATTACCACCGTACCAGATAAATCAGGAAGAGCTGGGTAAAGTGCTGGGATTGTCTGATCAAATGGATGCAGGCTGCTATTTTTAGGCTGTTGGGCTCCCAATAACCATGGGTCTCCCTAGCTTGAGAATACCAGCACCCAGCTGTCGGGCTTCATCATAGCTAGGTTTAAAAATTGGGGGAGACCGCACACTGTTATTTTAAATTATTTATATAATTTTAAAAAAGCTGGATGTGGTTCCTTTTAGTTTGATACACAGCCAAGATAAGCACATGGCTAGGGTCTGCAGCCTGTAGCCGTGAGCTTTATCTGTGCTGGGTATCATATTATGGAGGGACCCTATGACAATTTTTTTTAAATTTATTATTACTGTACACTATAGACCCGAAGGATCTGTGATTGGAAGCGTCAGACATGCTGTTATTTAGTGTGGGGGCGCATCTGACTGCAACCAATCACAGACACCGATGGGCAGAGAAAGCAATGAATATGCATGAGCCCTGGAAGAAGCATGATAAGCCACAGGAGCAGTTACAGCCATGCCAGTGACTCGGTAAGTATAGTGCAACTTGCTTTATTAATTTTTTCTTTATTTTTCCTTTATTTTTTTTTGTATTACCCAGGTGCCAAATCCAGATCATTAACCGGAATTCCTTGAGAATTTGGGGCCCAGCACTCGGGTATGTTTGAAACCGCATGGGTCTGGACTTTTACAGTCTGGGTCCACCCATCACTAATCATTTCACAATTTTCCAGGACTTGATCACTCACACAGACTCTTGGCACATTTGTTCCTCATATAGGGATTGATGGGGCTAAGAAGACATTGTACGACCAGTCTCTTTGAAAGTTAAACCTGTCCTTCAAGCCCTGTTGAGCTTCTTTTATCTTTGGAACAAACTCAGGTTTGCCACATAGTTGGCTGCATTTTCCTCTACATTTGGAGCATTTTGGCTTCCAGTAAAGTTTATTCTTCCTGCTGTAGGGGTGAGGACCAACAGTCGTGTGGCCCCCACCCCCCACCCCACCACCGAAGACACCAATGGTCTTAATATTATAGTGTAAGATGTTTACTGTGTGTTACTGTGTAACGGGGTGCCAGGGGTGCCTCTGGCCTTGTAGTCGTGGCCCTTGCAATCAGGCTTACCCCTGGTTCCACCGTCACTATGGGGACAGGAGATGACTTGGTGGGGCAGAGTGTGGTGGTGATGCAGATGTTATCCGGCGCACAAACACTCTTCAGGCAGGGTTCGATGCAATGAACAAACATTCTTTTATTCTTCACAAAGTCCCAAACAAAGCAATAAAGGTGATGATACGCTTTCTTAGCTGGGGGAAGCCTGTCCTTGCGTCCCCTCCAGTGGGGATGTGCCTGGCTACTCCACTTCGCCCGGCTCCCACTTCTGGCTACCCACAGCCCGGACCCACACCGGACTGCTTCACACTATGAGGTTCCGCCCGCTCCTTTTCTCACCGGCTTCCCTGATTTCCAGCTCCCACACTCTGCCCCGGCTCTGCTGCTCCGCTCCTGTCCCCGAGACGACTGCTCCCTTGATCTAATCTTTTCCTCACACCCTTGCTCTCTCCTCCCCTTGTCTCTGCCGGCTCCTCCTCTCCACTGTGGTGACAGCCGTCCCACCCGGCCACTAGGGGTACCCTAACACTATACACATGCACATACAAATAAAACATTTTTATTAATAACATTTCCGGGTTAACTATGCTCCCTTTTGCAGGGGGTCTGCTCACCCACTGCATACCTCCCCTCTTAAAACCCGAGCCTCCCGGCACGGCTCTTACTTAAAACACACAGAAGCACGTAAAGTCTGCAATACCGTCCACAATAGGCGCAGCACCCACACAGAGGGCTCCAGTGTGCCCAGTTCTCCTCCTCTGGACGGCCACCAGTGTGCGCAGCTCTCCTCCTCTGGACGGCCACCAGTGTGCGCAGCTCTCCTCCTCTGGACGGCCTTCAGTGTGTCCAGTTCTCCTCCTCTGGACGGCCACCAGTCCCGCGCAGCACTCCTCCTCTGGACGGCCACCAGTGTGCGCAGCTCTCCTCCTCTGGACGGCCACCAGTGTGCCCAGTTCTCCTCCTCTGGACGGCCACCAGTCCCGCGCCCGGCGGTTTCTGCAGCGCTCCCGGTCCTTCTTTCAACTAGCGCCCGGAGGCTCAACAGCGCTCCCGGTCTTAGATGGGCGCCCGGAGGCTTGGCAACAGCGCTCCCGGTCTTAGATGGGGCGACTGCCCGTACAAACACACAGAAGGGAGCTCGTCCCGTGAAACTTTAAAAGAACTTCTGCCGGCTAAACGGCGCCGGACTTAAACAACAGATCAGCAGTGGTGACTTACTCTGGGGGCCAGGCCCTCTTCCATTCCTCCGCTTGGGCCTGGATGTATGCCCCCAGGGATTGTCCCGGCTGCTGACGGATCCTCTGGAAGGACGCAGGGGCGTAGGGTGGCTCCACAGGCGCAGCTGCTGCAGCTCCTCTCGGTGGTGAAGACGTCGCTGCCCCTGACAATCTTGCTGGTAACGGCGGCGGTGTCAATGCTGAGACTGGGTAGAGTGGAGACGGGTCCTCGTTTCCCGCTCTTAAACAGACTCCACCCCCATCCCCACGCATCATCTTGACTCCTCCGCTGAGGTACTTCTTTTTCTTCTTCCGTGCCCTGGAGCTGGCGCCTCCCCTCTTTGGGCGGAGTACTCCATGCTTTCTCTTCGGCACCGGCCAGCCCCAGGCTCTTCTTTCGGCGCCAACTTTCCGCGCCTTTTCTTCCCCACAGATAACGGCCTCCTTGCCGCCATCTTGTACCCGGTCCAACGCTACGGGTACTAGGTTCTCTTCCCACCACGGGACTGGAAATCCTGTATCACGGTCCGGATCCTGTGCTTCAGGCACGACCCGATCTCCAGCCTCCTGGGTTCCTGGCAGGGGAATCGGATCCTGCCGACTACGCCACATGTAACGGGGTGCCAGGGGTGCCTCTGGCCTTGTAGTCGTGGCCCTTGCAATCAGGCTTACCCCTGGTTCCACCGTCACTATGGGGACAGGAGATGACTTGGTGGGGCAGAGTGTGGTGGTGATGCAGATGTTATCCGGCGCACAAACACTCTTCAGGCAGGGTTCGATGCAATGAACAAACATTCTTTTATTCTTCACAAAGTCCCAAACAAAGCAATAAAGGTGATGATACGCTTTCTTAGCTGGGGGAAGCCTGTCCTTGCGTCCCCTCCAGTGGGGATGTGCCTGGCTACTCCACTTCGCCCGGCTCCCACTTCTGGCTACCCACAGCCCGGACCCACACCGGACTGCTTCACACTATGAGGTTCCGCCCGCTCCTTTTCTCACCGGCTTCCCTGATTTCCAGCTCCCACACTCTGCCCCGGCTCTGCTGCTCCGCTCCTGTCCCCGAGACGACTGCTCCCTTGATCTAATCTTTTCCTCACACCCTTGCTCTCTCCTCCCCTTGTCTCTGCCGGCTCCTCCTCTCCACTGTGGTGACAGCCGTCCCATCCGGCCACTAGGGGTACCCTAACACTATACACATGCACATACAAATAAAACATTTTTATTAATAACATTTCCGGGTTAACTATGCTCCCTTTTGCAGGGGGTCTGCTCACCCACTGCAACTGCATAAGGTGTAAGTTATAATGATATTATTGTAAAGGTACTATGATTAGAGTGGTAGTGCAGAAACCGGCCACATGAGGCCACTGTTTCCCCCTCGATTGGATTAGGTTCCCCCGAGCTTGTGAGTGGTTAAGCCTTGCTAGATAGGGAAGGGGAGCAGACCGTGAGTAGATATAGGCAACAGTATTTCCTGGTTAGAGAGGAGAAGTGTATAATTGTGGAAAGTTGGAAGTACACCTGTTAGGAGCAGACGAGCTCGTGAGCTGTGGAGAAGTACTAGGAAGCATGAAAGAAAAGAAACGTTAGCGGCGATGGAGTTGAATACCGGAGCAAGCGAGTGCAATCTGCAGACAAGCAGTCCTAACCCAACAGTAAGGCCAGTGGTAGCTGAAGAAAGAAAAGGGTACCCTGGAAGGAAAGGGATTTACCCAGCCTGTGCCTTAGTGAGAGGACTAATCATAGTGCCTAAGTGTGGTGGCTATGTGGCGCCCTGGACTAGCCAGGTCGTCACAGGTAACACACACACACCCTCGCCCCCACTAGACAGTAACATTAGCCAAACACAAAACCCTTGTTGCCTCCCTCCAGGGTCTGATGTCCACACCAGGTGGGGTGGAGCCAAGCGGTTGGCCTCACCCACCGAGGAGTTCACAGGCCTGGAGGTGGGAAAAAGTGACAGTTGAGTTCAGAGGTTGAAGTGAGAGGAGTAAAGTGGAGAGTGTCTGGGTTTGTGGCCCAGGCACTGACAACAAGGTTGGCAGACGGTGGTGGCCGTCTGCATGAGTGGTGGATCGACACGGAACCGTAGGACTGGGGTCGGGCGGTGGCCCGCCGGTACCGACCGGGGAGCGAAGTGAAGCCAGCACACACAGGCAGGGCCATCGGACCCCGACTGGGCTTGGAGTCACCGTCAACAGTCAAATCCGAGTGTGACAGGAACCCCAGGGGTTTCCTAACAGCCAAAGACCTGTTAGAAGGCAACCACCCGCACCATGAGCGTATACAGCTACCGCCTAAGGCTAGAGACCCAAGGGCCAGCGCCTGCGGGCAAATGGGCTCCTCCGGCATCCATACACCGGGGAGCGGACTACCATTGGGGACCCATCGTAGTCAAAACAGTACACAAAGGTGCAGGGAAAGACAGCCACCATCACCTGTCCGGGGAGAGACACTGCAGCCGGCTGCGGGACCCATCCATCCAGCCGTTTGGTTTGCCTAGGACTTTGTGCATCTCTTGCTGAGTGAGTACACCCGTGCCGCGCTGTCCCTGCGACCCTGTACCTCACCAACCCTGCCTCCCCATCACACCACCGGGCCCCGGGACCACCAACCCCTACCTATGGAGGGGGAAAACAACATCCCAGCTGCTCCCTACCATCGCTCCCGGGATCCCCATCATTAGCAGCGGTGGTGCCCATCTTCACCACAACCCGTGGGTGGCGTTATGGACTAAATCCCCCAAACCAACCACCCTTTTCACTCACGGGCGAGGAGCGCCGCTTGAGTCCCCGGATCCGGCCCACCGCTCTAGCCACCGAGCAGCAGCCGCAGCAGCGCCGGACCTGAGAGTTAGCGAGCACAGCGTCCCCCCGGCCGCAACAACTTGGCGTCACGAACAGGATTGGACCCATTTACTTACCAGTAGAAGTGCGCCTTGTGATCTCCGCCGGCGGCGTCCGGCTGAAAGTTTTGAAGCACCGCCATCTTTGGCGCAAAAATCTCCCGCTCGAGCGTCTTCCCCGAGCAGGGAAGGCACGAAAGCGAAGCCCCGCCCCCAACAAGTGAAAGTGCTGAAGAGAACCAAGGGGGGATGGGAAAATGATGTCTGCGCCCGACGGAGCTGTTGGAGGAGTGGCGGTCGCAGCCGCTGCCGCGCCCGTAGATGGAAACGGGATAGCCCATGCTCCGGCCGCAGGAGCGGGGGAGGCCGCGGGCCCAGCGGTCGCCCAGGTGATGCCGTTCTCCCTGCCCTATGTGCCCGGTGCTACCTAGCTACCGCAGTACGATGGGAAGCCTGATGAATTGCAGGTGTTCTGGAAAAAGATTAGCCCGGTCCTCGATTTATATCCCTTGGCTGATAGGCAATGGGCAGCGGTAGTGCTAGGGCAGCTAACCGGCACGGCTGAGCAGGAGGCGGAGACCTGGACCGATGTGGACTGGGTCTCAGTGACTACCATTTTCGAGAAACTACAAATCGCTTTTGAGACCCGAACAGAAGCGGAGCTGCGGATGCAGTTATATCAGTGTCGGCAGCGGCCTGCGGACAATTTAAGAGACTATGCCCTGCGCCTGCAAACAGCCCTCCATACACTGAAGCGGGTGGACACTATTAATGATGCGGACAGCAATAAGATGCTAGTGGAACAATTCCTGCAAAGGCTGGGGTCCGCGGAAGACCGCAAGCAGCTGCGGCTGTGGGCCCTAGAACATCCCAATCTGGACTTTGCAGTGCTGAAAGAGCGGGCCATCAAGGCCCTGCAGGCTCCAATGCCAGGTGCTCCTGAGGCGGCCCCATGGCGGCTGAAACCGCTCCAATCATGGTGGCACCTCCCCCTGCAGCGCCCGTCGGGATGATGGAGGAGCTAACTGCCCAGGTCCGCCGCATGGATGGAGACCTAGCCAAGATCCTCGCCGCACTCCAGCTGCCATCGAGAGTCAAGTTCCCAAGGAGGATCCAGCTCGCCGACAGCCCGGAGGACATCCCCTGGATGCAGCGGAGAAGGGCCAATGACTTACGGTATGGGCCTCCTATTTGTTACAGGTGCAGCAAGCGTTGCCACTACTCGAGGTGGTGCCCGTTAAACGAGCAACCCCTGGGGCCAAGTGCCAATCCTCAGGAGTAGACACCAACGGCCCCCCTGAATGGCGAGACCGGTACGTCGGAGCTTGCCCCATCATCCCTCTGGCAGTGGGCCGCTCATGGCCCTCTTGGACACAGGATCACAGGTAACCACTATACCATATACACTGTACCAGCGGTATTAGGATACTGACGAACTTGCCCCCTCTGATGATAGCCTGACCCTGGTCGCAGCTAATGGACTCCCTCTAACCCAAGTGGGATACAAACAAGTGACCCTGACCGTGGGACGTACGGAGTTAAAAGACCAAGGGATGATTGTGGTGATGAATGAACCCAGTGACCATAACCCAAAAGTCATCCTAGAGACCAATGTGATGGAGCATTCTATGAGTGAGGTGCTGAGTCTGTTGCAGCAGTTGGCCGCCACAGCAGGAGGAGGCAGACAGAGGGCTGTGCAGAGTGAGATCCGGGCCCTTCTGTACCAGCAGCAAGTGAACTCAACTGGTGGAGAGATTGGTGGAGTAAGGGTGATGGATGTGGCCCCCTTGGTAGTGCCACCCCGAAGCGAGATGATGATTTGGTTCAGGGCAGCAGTAGGCCCCCAGGGGCGCGACTACCCGGCGATGGTGGAACCCACGCCTTCTGAACACTGGCCCACGGTGATGGCCGCCAGAGGGGTGGTTGACGTTAAAAAGGGGAGAGTGCCTGTAAGAGTGCTGAATTGTGGGGAGGAGGAAGTCAGGCTCCCCCGTTACGCTACCCTCACCTAGTTGCTCACCCTAGATCCTCACACCATTCGCGAAGCCGTCCCCCCTACCTCAGCATCCCCTGCCAGTAACGATACACCCCCTGAACAGTTAGAGGAGTGGTGCCAGGAACTGCAGGTACTGAAACCACACCCACGCATCACAAGGAGGGGGTATACAGGATAGTGCAAGAGTATGAACAGGTCTTCAGCAAGCACCCATTAGATTTCGGGAGGATTAAGGGGGTTCAACACCATATCCCTACAGGCCTACACCCACCCATCAAAGAGAGGTATAGGCCCATTCCGCCAGCACACTATCAATGCGCCAAAGACATGTTGAGGAACATGAAGGAGGCAGGGGTCATTCGGGATAGTTGTAGTCCCTGGGCAGCCCCACTGGTGCTGGTGAAGAAGGACGGCACCATGAGAATGTGTGTGGATTACCGGAAGATCAACCAGATCACGCATAAGGATGCCTATCCTCTCCCCCGTATCGAAGAGTCGCTAGCTGCGCTGAGACTAACTTCTTCTCTACCCTTGACCTTACTAGCGGGTACTGGCAGGTAGCGGTCGCACCAGAGGACCGTGAGAAGACTGCATTCGCCACTCCCATGGGACTCTGCGAGTTTAACAGCATGCCGTTCGGGCTGTGCAATGCCCCTGGAACCTTCCAACGGCTTATGGAGTGTTGCCTGGGACATCTTAATTTCAAAACAGTCCTACTGTACCTGGACGATGTGATCGTGTATTCCCAGACGTACGAGGCCCACCTGGAACATCTGGCTGAAGTATTCGCGTCCCTAGCCAAATATGGGATGAAATTGAAACCCTCTAAGTGCCACCTACTGAAACCCAGGGTGCAGTACCTCGGGCATGTGGTGGGCGCGGAAGGCTTCGCCCCAGATCCCGAAAAGATCACTGCCATTCAGGACTGGCCAAGGCCGACCACGGTGAGAGAGGTGAGATAGTTCCTGGGCCTGGTGGGCTACTATCGCCGCTTCATTAAGGGATACATGAAGATGGCCTCCCCCATGCAAGACCTCCTCGTGGGACAGACCAAGGGTGGCAGGTCCCTTGGAACCCCGTTGGCGTGGGAAGAGAAGCATGAGGAGTCCTTTCGCCAGCTGAAGACGGCCTTGACTGGGGAAGAAATCCTGGCGTACCCTGACTACAGACTCCCATTCATCCTCTACACCGATGCCAGTAATGTCGGCTTGGGATCAGTCCTGTCCCAGGTCCAGAACGGAAATGAAAAAGTGATCGCCTACGTCAGCAGAAAGCTCCGGCCCACGGAAAGGAACCCTGAGAATTACAGCTCCTTCAAGCTTGAGTTCCTAGCCCTGGTGTGGGTCATTACCGAGCGATTCCGCCATTACCTCGCAGCAGCTAAGTTCACCGCCTATACGGACAATAATCCGTTAACCCATCTGGACACGGCCAAGCTGGGCGCGATGGAGCAGCGGTGGGTGGCCAGGCTGTCTAACTATGACTTCACGATCAAGTACCGAGCCGGCCGCAAGAACACCAACGCGGACGCGCTATCCCGGATGCCCCACCTACCGGATGAGGGGGTCGGAAGGCGATGATCTCGAAGAAATCGAGTTGCCCACTTTTCACCGGCCACCAGGCGAAAAGTTGCGTGTCAAGCAGCAACAGGTGAACCTGGACCCGCTACCCAGTCAGGGATGGCAAGAAGCCCGAGACCAAGCGCCTGCCGTCCAAGTGGTCAAGAGCATGATTGAACAAGGTTCTGCTAGATTGGACCCTGCTGCTCCTCCCGAGGCCCAACGGCTGTGGAAGGAACGAGCCCAGCTGCATCTGTACCAGGGGAAACTGTATCGGGAACTGATCAACCCGAAGACTCATGAGAAGGTTCGTCAGCTGGTGGTTCCTCAGGCTAGTGTGCCCCCGGTTCTGCGGGCTTACCATGACGGTGCCGGGCACTTTGGGTGGAAGAAGCTGGAGATGCTGTTGAGAGAGCGGTTCTATTGGAGTGGGATGCGGGAGTCTGTGGAGGCCTGGTGCCGAGAGTGTGGTCCCTGTGCACTGAGAAGAAGGGACGAGGCCAGCCAGAAGGCCCCTCTACGCCCAATCATTACCCATCAGCCGCTGGAGTTGGTTGCCCTGGACCACGTCAAAGTCACCCCTAGCCGAAGTGGGTACACCTATGCCCTGACCATCGTAGACCACTATTCGAGATTCATGGTGGTTGTCCCAGTCAAAGACCTGACCGGCCGTACCGCCGCTAGAGCATTCCAGGCCTACTTTTGCCGACCGCACGGGTACCCGGAGAGGGTTCTTACCGATCGGGGCCCGGCTTTTGAAGCGGAGGTGTTTCAAGAATTCTGCCAGTTATACGGCTGCAAGAAGATTCGGACTACGCCTTACCATGCCCAGACTAATGGCATGTGTGAAAAGATGAACCATCTGGTCCTGGGTCTCCTTAAGACGCTACCGTTAGAAGAGTGGAACCTGTGGCCAGAAAAGCTGCCTGACCTGGTCGACATGTACAATAACATTCCCTCTAGCTCTACCAAATGTACACCAGCGTATTTGATGAGAGCCCGGCCGGGCCGGTTGCCGGTGGACCTAGAAATGGACTTCGAAGCTCCAGAGGCCCTTCCTTCGACTGCTGGCTGGGACACTTGGCAGAGAGCGCAGTACCGACAGGTCCAGGGGTACGTGGAAAGGAACCTGTGTCGGAGCCGGGAACAGCAAGAACAGTACTTCAACAGGCGGGCTCCAGCTGGTCCCTTCAAACCTGGGGATGTAGTGCTAAAACGGAGAAGAAGAACCCACAAGCTTGATGACCAGTGGGAGAAAACCCCATATGTCATACAACCCACTGAATGGGAGAATGAGAAGGCCTACCAGATCAGTCGTGACCAGGGGAAGACTTCGGCCACAGTTTCCAGGGACCACCTGAAGAGGTGCCCATCTCCATTGAAGGTGGCAGCTGAAGTTCCGGCCCCTAGACCAACCGGGGAGAAAGAAAAAGAGGTGATACACACGGTAATGGGTGACTTCCCAGCGGACTGGCCTACGCAGAATGACGCGGTGATTATTCCGGTAATAATGTTCCCACAACCCGTGGAGGAAAAGGAGACGGAAGTAACCGCCAGTGAACCAGTGCCCAGGGCTGCACCTATACCTTGTCCCCTTGGGTCTCCGCCTGCCCCACACGATATACGGGAAGAGGAACTTGTTGTCTCCTCTGTCCCCTTGCCTGTAACTACCGACATTGGGCCCCGAAGGTCCACACGCTCCAACCTAGGTAGGCCCCCGCTTAGGTATAGGGAAACCGACATTTAGGGGTGCAACCTGTTGATTGTGTAAATATGTGAGTGAATGACAATGAATCAAGCCGAAAAATCACCTGATTACCGTCCGAGAGAAGAACCGTCCCCGTTGAGACTGGAGTTGTCCTTGTTCAGTTAACACTCCTATACCCACATTAGAAACTGCTCATGAACATGGCCGAGAACTTGCAGGCCACACACGAACTTGTGGGCTTGTAAATGGTGTTGTGGGATGGATACCGTTGCCGCCTCCGGAGAGGCAGATTGGAGGAAGGGCCCGCAGCAGAGCAGGCTGGGGCCCGACCACCACAAGGACGTGGGGTCCCCTGAAGTGACAGTCGGGTGCGAGTTACCGTACCCGTTCCCGCTCGGGCAGCCTGAACCTGGACTAGGGTCAAGGGGTGCTGCCCACTTCTTAGGGGCAGCATCAGGGCTAGGTTGCTTGGGTGGGAGAGCAGAAGACATCCGTCCGTCTGTCATTATTAAAAATGTTTTTATGTGTAACGTTCAAGTGACCTGACAAAAATGCTTATGTTTATATATGTTTACATGTTATTTATATTTTGCAGTTGAAAAATAAAACCGGTGATGGACGGGCAGCCCGCGGACAGTCTGCATTTCACCAAGGGGGAATGTGGCGCCCTGGACTAGCCAGGTCGTCACAGGTAACACACACACACACCCGCCCCCACTAGACAGTAACATTAGCCAAACACAAAACCCTTGTTGCCTCCCTCCAGGGTCTGATGTCCACACCAGGTGGGGTGGAGCCAAGCAGTTGGCCCCACCCACCGAGGAGTTCACAGGCCTGGAGGCGGGAAAAAGTGATAGTTGAGTTCAGAGGTTGAAGTGATAGGAGTAAAGTGGAGAGTGTCTGGGTTTGTGGCCCAGGCACTGACAACAAGGTTGGCAAATGGTGGTGGCCGTCTGCAGGAGTGGTGGATCGACGTGGAACCATATTACCGGGGTCGGGCGGTGGCCCACCGGTACCGACCGGGGAGCGAAGTGAAGCCAGCACACACAGGCAGGGCCATCGGGCCCCGACTGGGCTTGGAGTCGCCGTCAACAGTCAAATCTGAGTGTGACAGGAACCCCAGGGGTTTCCTAACAGCCAAAGACCCGTTAGAAGGCAACCGCCCATACCGTGAGGGTATACAGCTACCGCCTAAGGCTAGAGACCCAAGGGCCAGAGCCTGCGGGCAAACGGGCTCCTCCGGCATCCATACACCGGGGAGCGGACTACCATTGGGGACCCATCGTAGTCAAAACAGTACACAAAGGTGCAGGGAAAGACAGCCGCCATCACCTGTCCGGGGAGAGACACTGCAGCCGGCTGCGGGACCCATCCATCCAGCCGTTTGGTTTACTGAGGACTTTGTGCATCTCTTGCTGAGTGAGTACACCCGTGCCATCCAGCACCGCGCCGCGCTGTCCCTGCGACCCTGCACCTCACCGACCCTGCCTCCCCGTCACACCACCGGGCCCCGGGACCACCAACCCCTACCCACGGAGGGGGAAGACAACATCCCAGATGCTCCCTACCATCGCTCCCGGGATCCCCGTCATTAGCAGCGTTGGTGACCATCTTCACCACAACCCGTGGGTTGGGTCACGGACTAAATCCCCCAAACCAACCACCCTTTTCACTCACGGGCGAGGAGCGCCACTCGAGTCCCCGGATCTGGCCCACCGCTCGAGCCACCGAGCAGCAGCCGCAGCAGTGCCGGACCTGAGCGTTAGCAAGCGCAGCGTCCCCCCTGCCCGCTACAGCTATATTTTAACATATTGACCCATAAGGCCCGTATGAACAGAGGAAAGAGGCACCCCCATTTGTGTCGTGTGTGTATTATTGAAAAGCCATACAGAAGTTAAGAAAAAGTGTGCTGCTTGCTGTCCTATGTACTGAAGTTGTTTGCTCAGTAAAATGCATTTTGGTTGTAACTTCTCATCTGGTGTTCTTATCCTAAAGAAAGAAGAGCTGAAGGAGATAAAGTTGTTCATAGTGAAGGCACTATACCACTCACACACACCGGAACCCCCTTTTCTTGTTGATTGCCCAGGTGAGCAAAGAAATTAAGTCCTCACCAATGACTACCACTGGCCACGTTACATTTGGCATAATCAGCAGGATGTGAATTATTTGCCTGAAAATGGGAGAAGTGTAACCTGTGGCACAGAAGATGGAGCACCTGATGTTGAGTGGCCTGAAGTAGCACTGCAAATGGACTATGTGCTAGTGAACAGTAATGCTGAGAAAATAGTGGCTAAAATGGCAGACCGTAGTATGAATACTAAGATAGTGGTAACATGTGGCCTGAGGGGAAGTGAACCTGCGCATTAACATAGCACTCAAGCATGCAAAAATGTACCAGGCCGACGGGAGTGTCAGTCATGAGCATGGGAGGCACTGCAGTCAAGGTCTGACCCAAAATAGGAGGTGTCTGCAGGAGGAAGGTGCAGTAACCAGTGAGATGTGGACTGGTGAGTACAGCTCAGCATGCGAGAGAGGCATGATTGTGGTCATGGCCAGTGAAGTGGATGGGTGATATGATGGGGCAATGGCACCGGAAGAGCCTGGGCTGAGCATGCTCGAAAAGCAAGTCATCTAGCTGGCCGGTGCTATTTTGCGATCAGATGGAGAGGAAGCAGGAGTGTACTGTTCGTCTGACTGACTGAGAGATATATCGCCAGTGATGGATTTCACTGTAAGTGAGCCAGAAGAAGTGCACTGAGGACTGGGTGATTGACTTCAACCAGACCCAGGGCTTTGGGTTCATTGCTGAGGACCATACAGAGTATCATGTATACGTTAATCGGGCCATGGTCAAATGGGACACTCTCCCTGCTTGTCTGCAGACCCTATATGTGGGGCAAAGTTTGGCCTTCTTGTGACTTTGGTGCTATAAGGGGTGTATGCGGAAAGAGGAAGCTGAGGAGGAGCTGTGAATCTGGCGACACAGGAAAAGCCTGTCTAAAGGTCACAGGCAGATCACTTGGCATAAAGAGACTGCAGCCTTTTCCTCGAGGGCAGCATGTGGCCAGGAATCCAATGTGGCCAAAGAGAGATCTCGAGAACCCCTCACTCCTTTTGCCATGGTGCCCGATACCACCATCAATGTGACTGTGAACTATAATGTGCAGCTATTTTACATGGGCACCAAGTTGCTGAAGGATGACCCTGGTAGGAGGCAATTGCCTAAACAGCCATGGAGATGGACTAAGCCTCTGTCTCCTAGATCCTGGCCAGCCTGGAAGAAGAAAGTGTGATGCTGAGCTGAGTGTCCATTCTCCCCAAGTGTGGGCCGAAGGCCGTGTTGTAAGGGGCTAGTTCTGGAGAGCCCCTCTGGAAAAAGAGCCTTAACCAGGTGGGTCCCCATAAAGAACTTTGAATTGAAGGCGAGAGAACCTAAGTTGGCCTGAAAAAGCCTATAACTTTAATGTGAAGGGCTGTTTTTATTGTCCTGTGGACGAGTGGGTCTATTCAGTTTTTTGTGTATTTTTCTCCCCTTCGAGTTTTGCGCCTGTTACGCACCTCCTAATGGATTGGAAGAACTCTAAATCTTGTGTGCTGGTAGAGAATACCTCCTAGCCAAAGATCTTACCCTTACAGGTCTCATGGACTTTGTTCCCAGCTGCCCCTATAAACTTTGCCCTTTGAACTTTGCCCTAAATCCCATGGACTTTGTCTAGTCAGCCCCTGAGAGACTGTGCACAGTTCTAAAGACCGTGATTGTGGGAGAAGGGAAATGGGTGACCTAATGTACTGGTCAGGTCAGGACATGTAACTTTTAAGTACTGTGCCTCCAGTTTTTTATGCATGATCTTTTAAGGACTGTACCCCGATTATTGCGGCACAGGGTTGTTATGGACAAAACCACCCTGTGGTCTTCGTTGTGGTGTCTAGCAAAGGGAGTGTGCCCTCAGACTTGAAGGGTAATTAAATTTGGCCTACGGGACTTTTGTTTTAAAAATGGACATGGACTTTGTTGGTTCCGGCGTCAAAATCTAATGAAATCGAGGTTGAGATGGCCTGAAGCAAGAAGACATAAAGAGCTCGGAGAAGAAAATAGTTGATAGTGATTTTATGCCTATTTTATGTATGCTTTGATGTCTTGCAGATACCCATATGGCTGAGAACGACAATGGTTAAAGAGGAAGGGAATGTAGGGGTGAGAACCGGCAGTCGTGTGTCCACCCTGAAGACAAAAATGATCATGCAAGCAGTCTTAGCCAGAAGTGAGGCCAATGGTAGACGGAAAAAAGGACCCAGGAAGAGAAGGGATTTACCTAGCCAATAAACTTTAGAAAGTGTGCATTCTGCATGGAAATTAAGACAAAGTGTGCTGCCTGCTGTTCTATGTACAAAAGTTGTCTGCTCAGTAAACTGTTGTTTTGATTTTAACATCTCGTCTGGTATTTGTGGCGCCCCTGAGGCTTCCGTCGCCACAGGACATTGCACCCCATCCAGCGGTGTGATGTCCCATTCTGGGTAAGGAAGTGAATGCTGGTCCCCAGGCAAATCTACACAACACCCATTGTTAGGTACACACTGGGACCAGGGATAGTGGCAGCAACCCTCCCATGCTGCATGCTGGGAGGGGCCGTAAGACCCATCCCTGCTCCTATAGGGTACAGCTTAGCAACTGGGGAGGTGGGAGGAGCCACCAGAGTGCAGTCAGAGAAAGGAAGGTCAAGTGTAGTTAGAGAGAGAGAGGGGAGAAGGAGAAGGAGGTCTGCAGGAGGCAGACGAGAAGGAGAAGCAGAAGAAAAGCTCTAGTCAGACAGGAGCTAAGAAAAGAAAGTGACGCTTCCTGGTGAAGAACCTGGGACTCAGAGGGTCCAGGTGACACCAAGCAGGGAACGAAGGGATTCCAGGGCCACGGATAACTGGTGAGCTGTGGTGGCCTGTTCCACAGGAACATCGGTGGAGGGATCAAGCTGCAACAGGGGACGGTCCCTAGAAACAGAAGGAGTGAAAAATCATCTCCAACAATGAAAACCGAGGCCCAGGGAAAGTTGCAAACTCCCCGGGCCACAGCCCACAGCAGAACCTCTGGAAAAGGGGCAAGTAACCGACAGGCGAGCTCCCAGCCTGGAGGCTGTAGTGGAGGCCGAGCAGGTTCATCCTAAAAGAGCTAGGCTTAAGGAGACAGCTGAAGATAGAGACACTTTAGAGAGAAGGGTACCGGCTTTCATTCCAGGAATTACCCAGGATCGGTGGAGGTCCCTGACAGTGGGTTCCAGCCGTCCGAAGGCACCAGTGTGCACCTACCAGGAAGTGTGAGTAAAGATCTTGGAATTGCACCCTCCGGTGTTGTCTCAGTTATTGTCGCCTGCATAGACTTACATTACACCATAGACTCTCACGAGCACCAACTGTGCCCCGGGGTACCGCTCCACCTGTGGGGAGCAGGACCATCCAAGCTGCCATTCCACCAGCCCTGGAGGCCCTATACAGCAGCGGCGGCTTAATAGCCGCAAACCACAGGTGGCGTCACGACAAATATAAACTTTATTCACCAGCCATATTCAATTGAAACCCACCAGGGCCACGGAGTCGGGCCCCGCCACCACTGACGACTCCCGGACTAGTCCGGCCCGGCACCGGGTGTCCCATAGCCCTGGGGTGGGCGAGTCATATTCCTATCCTGAAGAAAGAGAAGCTGAAGGAGACAAAGGTGTTCATGGTAATGGCAATATACCACTCTCACATAGCAACCCCTTTTCCTGTAGCATGGCGGGGCAAGCGAAGAAGTGAAACCTTTGCTAATGGCTACCGCCCCTGGCCATCTTAGACTGCTACAAAATACGCTATTGTGGGACAACTGGTTTTTTTTTTTAATAAGACCAAGTTTTATAATGAGCACATGTGTTTTTTGAGTATAGCTCCCTTTGTGAGTAATGATTCCTGCAAGGATTTTCATGTTTGGTAGCTCAATGTCTCTGTAAGCTTTGAATGGGTCTTGGAATTCCATCAATTTTACCCTCAAGACCAAATGGTGCACCACTTACTATAGGCACATGCATGTGTCCAATACTCACGTTGGTGCTATATTGGATGTATTTCTGAAAAACAAGTGCAATAAAATTTGAGTTGTGTTTCTCCTGTGGCGCCCCTGCGGCTTCAGGCGCCACAGGGTACTGCACCCTGACCCGAGGTGCAGTATTCATCTCGGATACGGAGGAGGTCATCACCGGTAAACCACCACAATTCACCACCATACACAGTTAGTTGCCCTCTCACCGGGACTGGGCTGGGATAGAGACAATGGAGGGTGGCCAACACTAATGTAGTGGACCCTCTGGTCACTAGTCAGAAACCCAGTTGGAAGGTGTTAGACACAGGGAGTAAGGCGACACACACACACAGACACACACACACACACACACACACACACACACACTGAGTTTCAGTTTCTCACAGGACACAGGAAGTGACAGTCTGAGGAGAGAGGAGGAAGGAGCAGAGCTGCAGGAGAGGGGTACTGGGGACGGGCAGCTGGGGGAATTTTTCTCAGGACCTGGAGGAGGCGAACAGATACACAAAGACATTCAGCGGTCAGACAGAAACCAGAAAACAAGTGAGACATAGGGGAACACGGTCACTGAGGGGAGAGCTGATAGCTCCCTCAGGACCGGCGCTCACCTCAGGGTGCTGAGCCCTAGGCTGGTGGGCACTTCAGGTCACACCAGCAGAATCTGCCAGGCAGAGGATTTCAAGTCTTCTGGCCCACACAGAGATCCCGGGGCAAAGCAGCATAGAGAGACAGGAGTTGTGACCTATGGGCGGCACCAAGAAAGGACTCGCGCTGCCTGCTATATGGGACAGGAATGAGGTCCATTTCAGGTCTCAGGTCCCCATGAAGCTTCAAGCCGCAGGGATTCACACCACACAGCGCAGGGAGAAAGGACTCACGAAAAACAGCGCCGGTTCTGACCTCCAAACTATCCGGGATCGGCTGGAGCCCATGACAGCAAAGTCCGGCAGTCCAAAGGTGGTCACAACTCAGTGAGTAAAGAACTTTAATTGCAACCCCTGTGTCATCCAATCCTTCCTGCGCAACAGCTGCACAGCAGCAGGGGACTACCACTCCCCACATCATCCCTGGAGCCAGAGCTCTTCCTGTGGAGCGCTGTACCATCTGAGCTGCGTTATCATTCACCCCAGAGAAAACCTCCCGCAGCGGTGGCTAATACTTGGCCACATACCACAGGTGGTGTAGTCATGAACCAAACCTCAGCCTCTGCACCTTTAATAATGACACCGCCGGGGTCACGGAACCTGGCCTATCCGCTGCGACGTCCTGTCCCAAACTCCTGAATCGTGGCCCGGTAACGAGTCACCCCACGTCCTCGGCGTGGCGTAGGCGCATCACTCTGACCATGCAAAAAGGTTCATAAACGTGAGTGGAAAAAAATGCAAATTGTAATATTTCAAACTTGTGTTGGATCAACTGCATAAAAAATGGGGGTATCAAACTACTCACTACTTCCGTAAATAAATACATTAGAGGTTATAATTTAGAAAAAAAGACATTTATGAGGTTTTTCTCTTGTTCTTGAACCACACAGGCTCTGCAAATATGACAATCTATTCCAAGCAGAGCTAAATTTGTGTTCCAAAATTCTGCTCCTTCCCTTCCGAGCTCTGCCATTTGTCCAAACAGAGGTTTCTGATCACATCTGGGATATCACCAATCTCATTAAAACATTGTAGACAAGTTCTCTGGTCCACTTTTTGGTGTTACCTTTTGCAAAAGTGATAAATTTGGGGCTAAAGCAATATTTTTTATGAAAAAATGAAAATTTTCAATATGACCTAATGTTATCCAATTCTATGAAGTACGTGTGTGTTCAAAATGCTCATTATAGCCATGAATAAAATCCTTGAGGGGTCAAGATTCCAAAATGGGGTCAATTGTGGGGGGTTTTGCTGTTTAGTTACCTTAAAGGCCCTATAAATACAACATGTTGCTCGCAATCTATTTCAGTCAAATTTGTGATCCAAAATTCAAATATTGCTCCTTTTCTACTGAGGCCTGCCGTTTGTCCAAACATAAATTTTGACCACATGTGGGCCATCTCTGAGTTTATAAGAAAGTTGGTAACACATTATGTGGTCTACATTTTGGTGTTACTTCTTGCAAAAGTGAGAAGTTTGGGGCTAAATCAACATTTTTGTGAAAAAAACTAAAATTTTCAACATGATGACCTAATGTTATCAACTCCTGTGAAATAACTGTGACGCCAAAATGCTCAGTATACCCCTGGATAAAATCCTTTAGGGCTCTAGTTTCCAATATGGGGTCACTAGTGGGAGGTTTCTGCTCTTTAGGTACCTTAGGGGTCCTGAAAATGCAATATGGCGCCCGCAATCTATTTCAGCCAAATTTGTGTTCCAAAATTCAAATATTGCTCCTTCCCTTCCGAGATCTCCTGTTTTCCCAAACAGAGGTTTCTTACGACATGTGGGGTATGAAAGTGCTCAGAAGAAACTGGATAACACATTTTGGGGTCCATTTTGTTGTGTTATTTCTGGTAAAAGTGAATAAGTTGGGGCTAAAGGAACATTTTTGGATAAAATGTAAATTTATTAATTTTCATTCCACATTACATTAATTGCAACGAAGCACCTGAAGAGATAATAAACTTCTTGGATGTAGTTTTGAGGTTTACGTAGGCCTCTCAAAGTCACTTCAAATGTGATGCGGTGCCTAAAAATTTTTTGGGGGAAAATCCTATTTGAAAAATGAGAAATTGCTGATCAAATGTTAAACCCTTCTAACTTCCTAACAAAAAAAAGTTACAAAATTAATCCTGATGTAGAGTAGACATGTGAGAAATGTTATTTATTAACTACAGTGCTGGCCAAAAGTATTGGCACCCCTGCAATTCTGTCAGATAATACTCAGTTTCTTCTTGAAAATGATTGCAATCACAAATTCTTTGGTATTATCTTCATTTAATTTTTCTTCAATGAAAAAAAAACAACAAGTTTGTCATAAAGCCAAATTGTATATAATTCCACACCAAACATAAAAAAGGGGGTGGACAAAAGTATTGTCACTGTTTGAAAAATCATGTGATGCTTCTCTAATTTGTGTAATTAACAGCACCTGTAACTTACCTGTGGCACCTAACAGGTGTTGGCAATAACTAAATCATACTTGCATGGATTAAAGTTGACTCAACCTCTGTCCTGTGTCCTTGTGTGTACCACATTGAGCATGGAGAAAAGAAAGAAGACCAAAGAACTGTCTGAGGACTTGAGAATCCAAATTGTGAGGAAGCATGAGCAATCTCAAGGCTACAAGTCCATCTCCAAAAACCTGAACATTCCAGTGTCTACGGTGCGCAGTGTCATCAAGAAGTTTAGCCCATGGCACTGTGGCTAACCTCCCTAGATGTGGAAGGAAAAGAAAAATTGACGAGAGATTTCAACGCAAGATTGGGCGGATGGTGGATAAAGAACCTCGACTAACATCCAAACAAGTTCAAGCTGCCCTGCAGTCCGAGGGTGCAACAGTGTCAACCCATACTATCTGTCGATGTCTGAATGAAAAAGGACTGTATGGTAGGATACCTAGGAAGACCCCACTTCTTACCCTGAGACATAAAAAAGCCAGGCTGGAGTTTGCCAAAACTTACCTGAGAAAGCCTAAAACGTTTTGGAAGAATGGTCTCTGGTCAGATATGACAAAAGTAGAGCTTTTGGGGAAAAGCCATCACCATAGAGTTTACAAGCGAAAAAAAGAGGCATTCAAAGAAAAGAACATGGTCCCTACAGTCAAACATGGCGGAGATTCCCTGATGCTTTGGGGTTGCTTTGCTGCCTCTGGCACTGGACTGCTTGATCATGTGCATGGCATTATGAAGTCTGAAGACTACCAACAAATTTTGCAGCATAATGTAAGGCCCAGTGTGAGAAAGCTGGGTCTCCCTCAGAGGTCATGGGTCTTCCAGCAGGACAATGACCCAAAACACACTTCGAAAAGCACTAGAAAATGGTTTGAGAGAAAGCACTGGAGACTACTAAAGTGGCCAGCAATGAGTCCAAACCTGAATCCCATAGAACACCTGTGGAGAAATCTCAAAATGGCAGTTTGGAGAAGGCGCCCTTCAAATCTCAGGGACCTGGAGCAGTTTGCCAAAGAAAAATGGTCTAAAATTCCAGCAGAGCATTGTAAGAAACTCATTGATGGTTACCGGAAGCGGTTGTTCGCAGTTATTTTGGCTAAAGGTTGTGCAACCAAGTATTAGGCTAAGGGTGCCAATACTTTTGTCTGGCCCATTTTTTGAGTTTTGTGTGAAATGATCAATGATTTGATTTTTGTTTCATTTTCTTTTGTGTTTTTTCATTGCAAGCAAAATAAATGAAAATAATAATACCAAAGAATTTGTGATTGCAATCATTTTCAAGAATAAACTGAGTATTATCTGACAGAATTGCACGGGTGCCAATACTTTTAGCCAGCACTGTATTTTGTGTGACGTAACTTTGGTTTAAGGGCATAAAAACAAAAAGTAACTTGCTATCACACTGTCTCTCTCAACTATGGCTGTCTGTACTGCAACGAAACCCTGGGGCCTATAAACTAAACCACAACCTTTCATACAGATTCTTGTACTTAATGTCCTGCTATGCATTAAAATCCAAAAATAAGGTCCCATTGAAAACGTCCATGTTGTACGTACGTGTTGTATCTATTTTTTTCACTAATGAAGCACGTACGCATTATAATCTATGGTGCTATTTACGTGTCCATATTTTTTTTTACACATACCGTGTTTCTGTGCAAGACACACGGAAGTATATGCATTTTATTCAGACACGGATAACAAAGACCAATACAAGATTATTGGCCCCATGAGGAAAACAATGCTTGAAACGCGCGTCGGGGTATAGCAGTATTCAGGACTTGTGACCATCCTAAGGTATTGAACCCCTATAATGATTTATATAATTTGGACTTATTCATATATTTTTGGCACTTGTTAAGTTTGGGGACGACCTTTAATCACATCTATATCCAGGAGATATATATAATCTTTACCATCTGGTCACTGCACTAGGCATTTTATAAAACCTGTTAATCCGCGGCTAATATTTGGGAATTTGATCCGGTCCAGTATTTATGTTTTTTACTATTTTTTCTGCACTTGATATTTTTAATGTTAAAAATTAATAAAAAAATGTATATTTTATATCATTAATCTGTCACTATCCCTTTCATTTGAACCTCTGGGGGTTCTTATTGGGGTGTTTTTGACTTACAAGATTATGGGTCCGTATTTTGTATAAAACACGTACAGCACACAGATAGTGTCCATGTGTGATCTGTGTACTGTCTGTGTTTAACATTGCAAAGTATTTCTCTATCCATCCGTGAAAATTACTGATGACAGTTATGGTGAAAATGATGTAAAACACTGATGACATCAGTACCATTTTTGAATGTGGCCTCACTGATACATGGAGCTGAAAACCTCTCTGCATTGTCTAGTAAAGGGAATATGCACTACTAGTATAGTTAAAGGAAATCTGTCACCACTTTGACCTTTTTAAACTGTTAATATGGGTGTACAGTGACACGGGGAGTATGGATCGCACAGGGGCTCCTGAGCTGACCCAAAGACTGGTTACCCCACGCTGTCCCGTATAGCGATGGTAGACTTGGAGGTAGTCAGGGTTGAGCTACCAGCATGTCCCTGTCTCCTGTCTGGCCCTGATCTAATATCTGCCGCACCTCCCAACCCAGTGCTGGGCAGGACACGAAGAATAACACCACCCACAAAACAAAGACAAAGGGATAAACTGAAACTCACCCACACCTTAAATATCCACAGAGGAGAGACAAAAAGACACCGGAGCGAATAAACCAAAGGGGAGGAGTAAGTCACACCAGGGAGCTATGATGCAGCGCAGACAACAAATTGCTGATCACCACAGACACTGGGATATCGTACCTGTACGCTGAAACTTTCTTTTGCGATCTCCTACTACACTCCAAAGCCTTAAAATAGGAAGAGACCTGGTGTGGAAGAAAATCAGTAACCTGGCTCTCAGCACGCTGCTCCAACAAGGATTAACCCCATGGCTGGGAGCAGTGAAGCAACTGAGCCGACACTCAGCCGAGATGAGCCCTTAAGAGAGACCAGGTTGCCTGTCAGACTCTGCAATGTGAACAGACACATTAGAAGTAATCCGCATGTGCAGATATTGATGGTGCATCACATACAGGTTATATAATGCAAAAAAGAAATCCATATCTTTATGCCTCATATCGGATGCCTCATTCTTGAAATATCATCTTTTATCACTTTATGTAAATACGCTCTTCCAGGCTATGGGGCATACACTGCCTGGAATATAACTCTGCCTCCAGAGCTTATTTTAAATAACAAGGGCGTCACTAGTGTGATGTGTGATGGCCGCTCTTTGCTCTCACTGCAGAGCTGTGTGTGAATATTAGGCCTAAGCCATACGGCATGAAAATCGATGCTAGTGGAGTGGGATAAAAAATGATTTTGCATAACAAGGCATCTTATATGAGACATAATGGCATGAATTTTTTAGTATTCTATTAACAGTTTAAAAAGGTCAAAGTGGTGACAGATTCTCTTTAAGACAGTGTATACCATACAAATTACACTATAAACAACTCAATTGACCTCTAAAAGAATACATCCATTATTCTGCAGATGCTAGGGTCATCTTCTACTCTCGTACATACCATCAATAATCAAAAGTTATAGAAATCCCCTTTAAATAAAATTGTTCTAATTAAATTAAAGAAAAAAAAACATATATACATCTATTATATCATAAAATAGAAGTGGTCAAAGTGCAATCTATTGTTAAGTTGACCTGTCCTCGTAAAGAACACAGAGATGTTTTTTTTATTCAGGAATTTGAAGTTTTCAGCATGAAAAAGAAAAATTGTGCTCTGAGGCATTTACTGGCATCAGCAAATAAATCATGTTTTCTGACGTGAACGTTCATCAAGAATTTCCGGAGAAATCTGCAGACTCAACCAAAAATGTCCAGCTTACAATACAAATATGAAATGGTGGCAATGTAACAAGATGCCTTGTTACCAGGTGTGCGATTATGTTGGATCTCTTTAAAAGTGTAATTTTACGTCTAACAAGTTCCCTAAAAACAAAATGATTAGTAAAATCTCGGTGATCTATAGAAAGAAAAGATTCCAGCCCTTGAACATGTGATTTTCTTCTTTAATGTTTCAAATGAATTGCATTACAAACATATCAATAACGCATGAGTAGCGTATTCCTCAACACGATTCAAGTGCACATGGCACTCTAAAGACCCCGTTACATGCTATGATTTATCTGACGATATGTCGTCGAGGTCACGGTTTCCGTGACGCCCTTCCGTCATCATTAGCGACGTCGTTGCGTGTGACACCTACGTGCGACTCCGAACGATCACAAATAGGTTGAAAACCGTTGATCGTTGACACGTCGTTCAGTTTCAAAATATTGTTCGTCGTTTGGAACGCAGCAGAAATATTGCTACGTTTCACACCCAGCCAATGACGAACAACATCCACACAACCGCCTTGGTCAAACACTATATCGCTGAACGATGTTGCGTCGTTTGTGAGATGTGTACTTGTGACCGCTACTAAACGACCTATGTGCGATCTCGGCAAATCGTAACTACGATCTGGGCGTGTCACATCGCTACTGAGATCGTCAGATAATTCGTAGAGTGTAACGGGGCATTTAGTCATGAAAACTCTGGATGTTGGCCGTGGCATGGCCGAGTCCTGTGCTCCATGACGATTCAGGATAATCAAGGTGGTGAGCTGATTTACACATGTTATTTCCGCTGGTGGTCCAAAACATTTCACTGATTTTTAGTAAAAAATCTGGAATCATGCACCTTACAGGATGCAGCTCTGATTAATAAGTCCTAACCAAAGACTTTCTCTTTTATTGGCTCAGCCCTAAAAAGAGACACCAGCTTAAAGGTTTCCACAAGAATAGATGGTTCATCATGACTTCCATGAAATGCCTTTCAGCCAGCCAACCACAGTACTTACCCTACTCTACACTGAGAAGAAATGGATGTGCTTGTTGCGTATAAGTATTCTTAAGCCTAGGACTGTTGCAGATTTCAGCTTTCAGCAGAATCCTCCCTATGCAGACATTGTGGGAGAATTAACTGCTTTACAGCAACCATTATCTTTATTATCAACAACATGGAAAATGTGACTCTAATAAAATCTAATAAAAACAAATAGATCGTACAATATAATTTAGAGAAACTACAATCATATTAATAAGCTGTAAAAATGAATACAGTACTATATACTGTCTGCTTGACACATTGTCTCATCAGCACAAGTCTTCAGCTGTTGAATACGCCAACGAGAACGCTCTATACCAGGGATTCATGTTTCGAAGGGGCCACATGAGAGGCCATAAATGTCATGGAGGGCCAAACCTACTTTCCGGACTTAATTCTGCTCAATATTACTGTTTTATAATTATATTTATCTCCTAATATTGAGCAGAATTATGTTTATTGACAAGCTGCTATTGCACACAGCTCCATATACACTATCATGTGTCCACAAAGCCTCAATAGCCTCTATAGCTTAATTAGAGTTCAATGGGCCCGGTGCAAAATTTGGACCTGGGATCCATCCCATACCTTTATGTTGGCCAGATGTGTGTACTGTATATGTATATATAAATTTATCGTTCAAAATCCTATAAAGACAAATAAGTTGTTCTCCCCCAATTATGTAGTAATTTCCCTCATCTTAGTCTAATGTACCCCATCCTGGGCTGCTTTCTGGTAAATATGTCCCCCATCCTGATATATGTTTCCCATCCTGGTATAAATGCTCCCAATCCTGGTATACATGTCCCTCATCCTGGGAAACATGCCCCCCATCCTGGTACATATGCCTCCCATCCTGGTAAATATGTCCCCCATCTTAAGTCCGATCCTGGCATATATGCCTCCATGCTGGTAAGTACGTCTCCCATTCTGGTATGTATGTCCCCCATACTAGTGTGTGTGTATATATATATATATATATCCTCCACCCTGGTATATATGTCCTCCTCCTGGTATATGTCCCCATCCTTGGCCCCTGCTGGTATCTATGTCCCCTTCCTGGTATATATGTTCCCCTACTGGTATAAATTTCCCCTTCTTGGTATATATGTCCCCTTCCTGGTATATTTGTCACCCTGCTGGTATATATGTCCTTATCCTGGGCCTCTCCTGGTATACACTACTACAGTTTAAAAGTTTAGGGTCACATATATTTCCTTGTTTTTTAAAGAAAAGTACATTTTTTTCAATGATGCTAACATTAAATTAAACAGAAATATACTCTATAAATTTTTAATGTGGTAAATGATTATTCTAGCTGCAAATGTCTGGTTTTTAATGCAATATCTATGTACATAGGTGTATAGAGGCCCATTTCCAACAACCACCACTCCAGTGTTCTAATGGTACATTATGTTTGCTAACTGTGTTAGAAGGCTAATGGATGTTTAGAAATTCCTTGAAAACCCTTGCGCAAGTAGTTTTATGTGAAACTCGACAGTCTATTCTTGTTCTTAGAAATGAAGGCTATTCCATGTGAGAAATTGCCAAGAAACTGAAGATTTCTTACAATGGTATCTACTATTCCCTTCAGAGGAGAGCACAAACAGGCTCTAACCAGAGTAGAAAGAGAAGTGGGAGGCCACACTGCACAAATGAGCAACAAGTACGTTAGAGTCTCTAGTTTGAGAAATCGACGCCTCACAGGTCCTCAACTGGCAGCTTCTTTAAATAGTACCTGCAAAACGCCAGTGTCAATGGCTACAGTTAAGAGGCGACTCCGGGATGCTGGCCATCAGGGCAAAATGGCAAAGAAAAAAGCCATATCTGAGACTGGCTAATAAAAGGAAAAGATTAATATGGCAAAAGAACACAGACATTGGACAGAGGAAGATTGGAAAAAAGTGTTATGGACAGACGAATCAAGGTTTGAGGTGTTTGGATCACACAGAAGAACATTTGTGAGATGCAGAACACCGAAAAGATTCTGGAAGAGTGCCTGACGCCATCTGTCAAGCATGGTGGAGGTAATGTGATGGTCTGGAGTTGCTTTGGTGCTGGTAAAGTGGGAGATTTGTACAAGGTAAAAGGGATTTTGAATAAGGAAGGCTATCCCTCCATTTTGCAATGCCATGCCATACCCTGTGGACAGCGCTTGATTGGAGCCAATTTCATCCCACAACAGGACAATGACCCAAAGCACACCTCCAAATTATGCATGAACTATTTAGGGAAGAAGCAGGCAGCTAGTATTCTATCTGTAATGGAGTGGCCAGCACAGTCACCAGATCTCAACCCTATTGAACTGTTATGGGAGCAGCCTGACCATATGGTACGCAAAAAGTGCCCATCTAGCCAATCCAACTTGTGGGAGGGGGAGGGGGGAAGCATGGGGTGAAATATCTCTAGATTACCTCAGGAAATTAACAGCTAGAATGCCAAAGGTCTGCAAAGCTGTAATTGCTGCAAAGGGAGCATTTGGTGAAAGCAAAGTTTGAAGGAGAAAATTATTATTTCAGGTAAAAATCATTATTTCTAACCTAGGTAATGTCTGGACTTTATTTTCAATTCATTATAAAACTCATTTGATAAATAAAAGTATAATTTTTCATGGAAAAGACAAAATTGTCTGGGTGACCCCAAACTTTTGAATGGTAGTGTAAATGTCACCTTTTTGGTATATACTGTTCCCCTCCTGGGCCCCTCCTGATATACAGTGGGTACGGAAAGTAATCAGACCCCTTTAAATTTTTCACTCTTTGTTTCATTGCAGCCATTTGCTAAATTAAAAAAAAAAAAATTCCCATTAATGTACAGTCTCTACCCCATCTTAGCAGAAAAAAACTGAAATGTAGAAATTTTTGCAAATTTATTAAACAAGAAAAACTGAAATATCACATCATAAGTATTTAGATCCTTTGCTCAATATTGAGTAGAAACGCCCTTTTGAGCTAGTACAGTCATGCGTCTCCTTGGGAATGGTGCAACAAGTTTTTCACACCTGGATTTGGGGATCCTCTGCCATTCTTTCTTGCAGATCCTCTCCAGTTCCGTCAGGTTGGATGGTGAACGTTAGTGGACAGACATTTATTGGTCTCTCCAGAGATGCTCAATTGGGTTTAGGTCAGGGCTCTGGCTGGGCCAGTCAAGTATGGTCACAGAGTTGTTCTGAAGCCACTCCTTTGTTATTTTAGCTATGTGCTTAGAATCATTGTTTTGTTGGAAGGTGAAGCTTCAGCCACGTCTGAGTTCCGAGCACTCTGTGTGGACAGTAATATAAAATTTAACCTTTATTAATAAATTCTTTAAAACTTTGATAACCAATTCCACACTATATTCGAAGCCTATCTGAACCACACAGTTAATAATAACTGGGTTCAGATACTAGATTAGCAGGTAGACCGGCAAATATCACTTCAGTCAAAACTGCTATAATTTAGTATAAAATGGGTGCTTATATTCATCACTGCATTTCAATCAGGACACGTAAATCTAGATTTTATCCCAGTAAAATAGGGAAAAACCATATGTGTCCCCTGTTACAGGCTATATAGATCCCTTTTGCCTGTTATACCTATAAAAGAGGCTAATATATTAATATTTAGTATACCCCATATTAACAGGGAATGATGTGATCTTATCACCTACAATGTTATATTTCACTCCCAGCACCGGAGCTGGAAGTGAAATATAACATTTTTGGTGATAAGATCACTCCCTACATCCCAGCAGCAATCATTGATTTAGCATTGATAATTGGGTATGGGGAAGAGATGAATAATCTGACACCTACCGCATATGTAAATTAATCTTATCCTAATCCTGGTTAGGGAATGACCGTTTATGTGCAGAGTCCCTGATACCCTATACAGTTAGGTCCAGAAATATTTGGACAGTGACACAAGTTTTGTTATTTTAGCTGTTTACAAAAACATGTTCAGAAATACAATTATATATATAATATGGGCTGAAAGTGCACACTCCCAGCTGCAATATGAGAGTTTTCACATCCAAATCGGAGAAAGGGTTTAGGAATCATAGCTCTGTAATGCATAGCCTCCTCTTTTTCAAGGGACCAAAAGTAATTGGACAAGGGACTCTAAGGGCTGCAATTAACTCTGAAGGCGTCTCTCTCGTTAACCTGTAATCAATGAAGTAGTTAAAAGGTCTGGGGTTGATTACAGGTGTGTGGTTTTGCATTTGGAAGCTGTTGCTGTGACCAGACAACGTGCGGTCTAAGGAACTCTCAATTGAGGTGAAGCAGAACATCCTGAGGCTGAAAAAAAGGAAAAAATCCATCAGAGAGATAGCAGACATGCTTGGAGTAGCAAAATCAACAGTCGGGTACATTCTGAGAAAAAAGGAATTGACTGGTGAGCTTGGGAACTCAAAAAGGCCTGGGCGTCCACGGATGACAACAGTGGTGGATGATCGCCGCATACTTTCTTTGGTGAAGAAGAACCCGTTCACAACATCAACTGAAGTCCAGAACACTCTCAGTGAAGTAGGTGTATCTGTCTCTAAGTCAACAGTAAAGAGAAGACTCCATGAAAGTAAATACAAAGGGTTCACATCTAGATGCAAACCATTCATCAATTCCAAAAATAGACAGGCCAGAGTTAAATTTGCTGAAAAACACCTCATGAAGCTAGCTCAGTTCTGGAAAAGTATTCTATGGACAGATGAGACCAAGATCAACCTGTACCAGAATGATGGGAAGAAAAAAGTTTGGAGAAGAAAGGGAACGGCACATGATCCAAGGCACACCACATCCTCTGTAAAACATGGTGGAGGCAACGTGATGGCATGGGCATGCATGGCTTTCAATGGCACTGGGTCACTTGTGTTTATTGATGACATAACAGCAGACAAGAGTAGCCGGATGAATTCTGAAGTGTACCGGGATATACTTTCAGCCCAGATTCAGCCAAATGCCGCAAAGTTGATCGGACGGCGCTTCATAGTACAGACAATGACCCCAAGCATACAGCCAAAGCTACCCAGGAGTTCATGAGTGCAAAAAAGTGGAACATTCTGCAATGGCCAAGTCAATCACCAGATCTTAACCCAATTGAGCATGCATTTCACTTGCTCAAATCCAGACTTAAGACGGAAAGACCCACAAACAAGCAAGACCTGAAGGCTGCGGCTGTAAAGGCCTGGCAAAGCATTAAGAAGGAGGAAACCCAGCGTTTGGTGATGTCCATGGGTTCCAGACTTAAGGCAGTGATTGCCTCCAAAGGATTCGCAACAAAATATTGAAAATAAAAATATTTTGTTTGGGTTTGGTTTATTTGTCCAATTACTTTTGACCTCCTAAAATGTGGAGTGTTTGTAAAGAAATGTGTACAATTCCTACAATCTGCACTTGAATTCTGTTGTAGAGGTTTCATTTCAAATCCAATGTGGTGGCATGCAGAGCCCAACTCGCGAAAATTGTGTCACTGTCCAAATATTTCTGGACCTAACTGTACATCTTGGAAGGCTTAATAGGGTCATTGAGGGATCTAGTAAGTGATAATTGACCTCAGTGGACATAATATTCGAATTGAGTATATTAACGAGAGCCATTTGGGACTCCATTCCCTGTTATTATGGGGTATACTAAATATTAATATATTAACCTCTTTTATAGGTATAACAGGCAAAAGGGATCTATATAGCCTGTAACAGGGGACACATATGGTTTTTCCCCTATTTTACTGGGATAAAATCTAGATTTACGTGTCCTGATTGAAATGCAGTGATGAATATAAGCCTGCATACGAGTAACTACTCATAGGTGTGGACACCCATTTTATACTAAGCTATAGCAGTTTTGACTGAAGTGATATTTGCCGGTCTACCTGCTAATCTAATATCTGAACCCAGTTATTTTTAACTGTGTGGTTCAGATAGGCTTCGAATATAGTGTGAAATTGGTTATCAAAGTTTTAAAGAATTTATTAATAAAGGTTACATTTTATATTACTTTCCACACAGCCAGTGAATTTTACTCTTAGTGGACAGATTAATAGGTCGCTACAGTGATAGTTCCGAGCACTCTGGAAGAGGTTTTCTTCCAGGATATCGCTGTGCTTGGCTGCATTCATCTTTCCTTCAATTGCAACTGTGACGCCCTGGACTAGTCAGGTCATCCCAGGTAGTCATACACACACCCCCCTCCCCGAATAGGTGACAGCAGCCAACCAAGAAACCCTTGTCACCACCCTCCAGGTTTGATGTCCACACCAGGGGGCAGAGCCAAGCGGTTGGCTCCGCCCACCGAGGAGTTCACAGGCCTGGAGGCGGGAAAGACACAGAAGTTCTAGAGCAGTGTGAAGAGTAGTCTTGACAGTGAAGGAGGGAGGACGAGTTCAAGGGCAGACCTGTGACCAGGCCTGCCAACAGTCTACTCAAGTGGCTGGGTCAGAGCCAAGTCACCTTTGGCAAGGAGGCAGATGGTGGTGGGTGTCTGCAGGAACTGGGATTACAGCCGGTGGAACCTTAGGGACCGGGGTCGGGCGGTGGCCCGCCGGTACCGAACTGGGGAACCGATTAGAAACCGGAGCCCCAGGAGGGGTACTCAGACCCAGTACAAAGCCCCGAACCAACAGGGCCGAGTCAAATTAACTGATTGAGGACCGGACTTAAGGACCTATCCCACACAAGACCCGTTAGAAGACAACAGCCCAACCATACAGGGTAAAGCCACAGCCAAGGCATAGAGACCCAAAGGGCCAGCGTCTGCGGGCAAACAGGGCTCTTCCGACAATCAGCAAGCCAGGGAGTGGACTACCGTTTCTTAGGCATAGGAGTCAAACATTCATATAACAAGGTGCAGAAGAATGGCGGAAACCACCAACCCGTTCAGGGAGAAGCTGCAGCCGGCTGCGGGCCCCGTTCATCATCTCGTTTGGTTTACCAGAGACTCCAGTGTATTGTGTCATAGTGAGTACACCAGTGCCTTCTGGCCATGTATCGCGCCGCATCGCACCAGCATATGCCTGCAACCGCTCCCACGCCTCCGCACCTCCCCCGGGCCCCTGGGACCATCAGTTCCCTACCCACGGAGGGGTCAACACCAAGCTGCACAACACCGTCCCCGGGAGGCCTAGTTAACGGCAGCGGTGGTGTCCATCTATTCACCACAACCCGTGGGTGGCGTCACGAACTTACATTCCAGACCAAACCACCACGGCCCCAGCCGTGGAACTCCCCGTCAAGTCCCTGCGTGTAGCGCCAACCCCCTTGCAGAGCGATGTGACCCCCGGGTCTGTGAGAAGCTCGAGCCACCACCCACCGTACAAGCACGGATCCGAGCGGCTTGGCGGTCGCAGCCGAGCCGCGGGGCGGTACACAACCAGTTGTCCTGTCCATGCAACTGAAAAACACATACTGCTTAGAAATATCACCAAAAAGTTCTATCTTCATGTCATCAGACCAGAGAATCTTATTTCTCATAGTCTGGGAGTCCTTCATGTGTTTTTTGCAAACTCTATGCGGGCTTTCATATGTCTTGCACTGAGGAGAGGCTTCTGTCGGGCCACTGTGCCATAAAGGCCCGACTGGTGGAGAGCTGCAGTGATAGTTGACTTTGTGGAACTTTCTCCATCTCCCTACTGCATCTCTGGAGCTCAGCCACAGTATCTTGGGGTTTTTCTTTACCTCTCTCACCAAGGCTCTTCTCCCCCTATTGCTCAGTTTGACTGGACGGCCAGGTCTAGGACGAATTCTGGTGTTACAAAACTTCTTCCATTTAAGGATTATGGAGGCCACTTTGCTTTTCGCATTCTTGAGTACTGCAGAAAATCTTTTGTAACCTTGGCCAAATCTGTATCTTGCCACAATTCTGTGTCTGAGCTTCTTAGGCAGTTCCTTTGACCTCATGATTCTCATTTGGTCTGACAAGCACTGTAAGCTAGGAGGTCTTATATAGACTAGTGTGCACCTTCCAAATCAAGTCCTATCAATTTAATAAAACAGAGCTGGACTCCAATGAAGGAGTAGAACCATCTCAAGGAGGATTACAAGGAAATGGACAGCATGTCACTTAAATATGAGTGTCTGAGCAAAGGGTCTGAATACTTATGACCATGTGATATTTCAGTTTTTCTTGTTTAATAATTTTGCAAAAATGTCTACATTTCTGTTAGTTTTCTGTCAAGATGGGGTGCAGAGTATACATTAATGAGAAAAAAAAACAACTTTTGAATTTGCCAAATGCCTGCAATGAAACAAAGCGTGAAAAATGTAAAGGGGTCTGAATACTTTCCATACCCACTGTATACTGTCCCCCAGTGTGTATCACAGTGCAGGGACTCAACAGATCTCTGTACCGTGACCTCCGACACACATCCAGCTGAAGAAGGGGGCCAGAGGGCCCTTTGCACCCTCGGGCCCAGCCGCGGTCGCGATCCATACGACTATAAATTGTTCTGCCCCTGGATGTGGTCACAAAATCCTTCACACAGAGTGATGTCCCCTCACACAGTAAAGATGTCCCCACACAGCCCCTCTAATATTATGAAGTCTTCTCAAACAGTATAATGTTCCCACATAATTTAATATCTACATATCTACATAAAACTTCCCCATACAGAATGGCGTGCCCACAAACCCCCTACAGTGTGATGGCCCCAAAACGCCCCACACATTATAATGTCTGATGACCTACAAAGCCCTTCAAACATTATGATATCCCTACACAGTTCTTTAAACAGTATATTCTCCTCACAAAGTATGATGTCGCCACAAAGCCCATCATACAATATGGTATCCCCCTTGCCACCATTTTGCTGAACCGTAAAGGGCCATCAAAATGTTTTTTTTTTGTTTTTTTTTTTTTAAAAGTACTTATACTTACCTTTACCTCTCATTGTCCTCTATCTATTCCTTGTTACATCATCACCAGACCATCACTTTGGTCTGTCTTAATTGCAAACCATCTGGGCATGGTCTGCCTTATCTAATGGCAATGAGTAGTCCATGGAGGAGAATCACTCAGGTAAATATCAGCATAGAGACACATATACCTAGCCAGGAGCCACATTATCAAGTAGAATAACAGGGCATGGAAGAAGAATACGGCTTCTAGCCCAAGTCATGTTACACTCAATTTTTTGGGTCCAGGCTAAGTGTGTGTCTCTGAGGAGGTCTGTACCTCCACTGACTGCTTGTTGCTAGTGGATAAAGCAGACCAGGACCAGATGCTTTGCAATGAATTAGGAAAGACCAAAGTCCAAAAATATATTTTCTACTGAACTTGATAACAACTATACAGTGTGTCCACCCATATCCTGTTCACCACCATTACCTTGAGAACGGCAACAGTGGGAATAGAAGTGGTGTCTAGGTATAGTAAAGTAGCCATGTGCTAAGCAATGAAACACTGCGGCCGCTCACAGCTATTCTCAGTTCCCAATTGAATTGTGCCTGCCCTAGAGAATTCACGTTGGTAGGACTCCTCACGACTACAGACAAAGTCCGTTCTCAGAAGGTCACAGACTCCTGGCTGTGATTCATCTTCATCTCTTAGTAAGGGAACTTGTGTCCAAATATGGCGACAATAAGTTTCTTCCAGTATTCACCATTGGGGTACCTTTCACTGTAGTCAACTGTTCATTAGCATCCTGTTGATACAAGTCTTGGTATTTCTATTCCACTTTACATTGGTCTCTTAGTTCACCTGGGTCTCTCCATTTTGTTGAATTGGCCTCCCTGGTGTGGGTTCCAGTCTCTAGAATTTTCCGGTCTATGAAATACTGCAGTGTTCCATGTCTTGCTTCATGATTCCTCGGTACTCAGAACATACTATCTGATGTAGTTTCTCTTCACACACACCTATCACATAGCATTGTGCTAATTGACATACCTTAGGTCTAGCACCAACCAAATCTGGGTTCTAACTCACTATCCCCTACCGGGAAACAATTCTCCTGTCTGCCCATAAAACTCCTCCCAGTCTGGTTCAGTCTCAGTTATTAAGCCCACATGTGCCCAACAAAAAACATGCCATTTACCAAACCCATAAAGCCACATTTGAAACAGTGCACTTAATTGCAGAACATCATATTTTCTTCAACGGGATGTGGGCAGCACTTCCACTTCCTTAAAGGTAACCAATTATCAGGATTTTCATATATAAGCTAAAGCCAGTGCTATACTGGCTCTGTCAGGCTGCTTATCTATATACCATTAGTGGTCAGCTCAGATGTTTAGGCTTTCAAATCCAAGAAAGTAAACTTTAAAAAATTGCCAGCTTCTTGAGTGGCAGTTGCAATGGAGAAGACAATATATGGGTGGGAATTCATATGGATTTCCACCCCCCTGCCTGTTGTTCCTCCCTCTCTCTGTTCTCTATGCTAATATTACTATTCATCTTTTTTGTCACTAACATGGCATCAGAGTTGGCGCCTGAGCATAGTGCTTATCTCCGGCGTCATCTTTGTGAAGATAGTGTTACTCCCTGTTATTCTAGTCTTACAGCTGAGAGGGTGGCGCATGTGCCCTCGCTTCTTCAGCTCTTGTGACCGCAGGAGCACATGCGGTCACAACAGTAGTGGAGAACTGCTGATCGTAGTGATTAGCTGTAGAAGAGGACACCATGCCGCCCCAGGACACCAGGATCTTCACAAAGATGGCGCCGGAGATAAGCGCTATGTTCAGGCACCAACTCCAACACCATCTTAGTGACGAAATAGATGAATAGTAACATTAGCATAAAGAACAGAGAGAAGGAGGAACAACAGGCAGGGGGGTGGGAATCCATATGAATACCCACCTATATATTATCTGCTCTGTTGCAACTGCCACTCAAGAAGCTAGCAATTTTTTAAAGTTTACTTTCTTGGATTTGAAAGCCTAAACATCCGAGCTGACCACTAATGGTATGTAGATAATCTGCCTGATAGTGCCAGTATACAGTCATATGAAAAAATTTGGCCACCCCTATTAATGTTAATCTTTTTTCTTTATAACAATTTGGGTTTTTGCAACAGCTATTTCAGTTTCATATATCTAATAACTGATGGACTGAGTGATATTTCTGGATTGAAATGAGGTTTATTGTACTAACAGAAAATGTGCAATCTGCATTTAAACAAAATTTGACCGGTGCAAAAGTATGGGCACCTCAACATAAAAGTGACATTAATATTTTATAGATCCTCCTTTAGCAAAAATAACAGCCTCTAGTCGCTTCCTGTAGCTTTTAATGAGTTCCTGGATCCTGGATGAAGGTATATTTGACCATTCCTGTTTACAAAACAATTCCACTTCAGTTAAGTTTGATGGTCGCCGAGCATGGACAGCACGCTTCAAATCATCCCACAGATTTTCAATGATATTCAGGTCTGGGGACTGGGATGGCCATTCCAGAACATTGTAATTGTTCCTCTGCATGAATGCCTGAGTAGATGTGGAGCGGTGTTTTGGATCATTGTCTTGCTGAAATATCCATCCCCTGCGTAACTTCAACTTTGTCACTGATTCTTGCACATTATTGTCAAGAATCTGCTGATACTGAGTTGAATCCATGCGACCCTCAACTTTAACAAGATTCCCGGTGCCGGCATTGGCCACACAGCCCCAAAGCATGATGGAACCTCCACCAAATTTTACTGTGGGTAGCGAGTGCTTTTCTTGGAATGCCGTGTTTTTTTGCCTCCATGCATAACGCCTTTTTGTATGACCAAATAACTCAATCTTTGTTTCATCAGTCCACAGGACCTTCTTCCAAAATGTAACTGGCTTGTACAAATGTGCTTTTGCATACCTCAGGCGACTCTGTTTGTGGTGTGCTTGCAGAAACGGCTTCTTTCGCATCACTTTCCCATACAGCTTCTCCTTGTGCAACGTGCGCTGTATTGTTGACCGATGCACATTGACACCATCTGCAGCAAGATGAAGCTGCAGGTCTTTGGAGGTGGTCTGTGTCCTTGACTGTTCTCACCATTCTTCCTCTCTGCCTTTCTGATATTTTTCTTGGCCTGCCACTTCTGGGCTTAACAAGAACTGTACCTGTGTTCTTTCATTTCCTTACTATGTTCCTCACAGTGGAAACTGACAGTTTAAATCTCTGAGACAACTTTTTGTATCCTTCCCCTGAACAGCTATGCTGAATAATCTTTGTTTTCAGATCATTTGAGAGTTGTTTTGAGAAGCCCATGATGCCACTCTTCATAGGAGATTCAAATAGGAGAACAACTTGCAAGTGTCCACCTTAAATACCTTTTCTCATGATTGGATACACCTGCCTATGAAGTTCAAAGCTCAATGAGGTTACAAAACCAATTTAGTGCTTTAGTAAGTCAGTAAAAAGTAGTTAGGAGTGTTCAAATCCAGAAATTGATCAGGGTGCCCATACTTTTGCACCGGTCAAATTTTGTTTAAATGCGGATTGAACATTTTCTGTTAGTACAATAAACCTCATTTCAATCCAGAAATATTACTCAGGCCATCAGTTATTAGATATATGAACCTGAAATAGCTGTTGCAAAAACCCAAATTGTTATAAAGAAAAAAGGTTAACATTAATAGGGGTGCCCAAACTTTTTCATATGACTGTAGCACTGGTTTTAGCTTATATACGAAAATCCTGGTGACTGGTTCCTTTTAAGGCTGCTACCAGGAGGGAGAGGGAACCTTGTTGCAGGCTATTTCAACTAGGCACTTTTATTAAAATGGGGGATTCACTTTTTAGTTCAATGGTCCACATGGAGATTTACAGCCTCCTTGGTAAACCAGTCTGAGCCGGGCTTCAATCAGTAAGGCTATGTTCACACACTGCATGTTTTCTTTTCTTTGTGTTTAACAAAGATGCAGCGTTCTTGGCTACAAAAATTCACCCGTGGCAAAAGCGTATAAATAAACGTGTTTTTGTCGTGTTTTTAGCACATTTTGCCCAATGTGTTTTTTAAGTCAAATCTATTGACTGCAAGGGCTCAAAAACGCTGGAAAAAATGCAAAATGAATTGACATGTTGTGTCTTCGGTGCATCTTCAAAAACGCAGGCAAGATGCAGCCAAAAAAAGATGTACTGTGTAGACAGCAAAATAGAAATCTCATAGACTTTGCTGGGAGAAGGAAATGCATGCATTTAGGTGCATCTTTGTCACCTCAAAATGCACCAAAAACGTAGTAAAAGATGCAGTGTGTGAACATAGCCTAACATCACTCCTGCTGCTGTCCTTGATGCCTGAATTTCTGTGGCTAAATTGATGCCCCTTGCCCCAAAATATTATGCTGACACAATAGTAAT
The DNA here is from genome assembly GCF_048569485.1 of Anomaloglossus baeobatrachus. Classification (NCBI taxonomy): domain Eukaryota; kingdom Metazoa; phylum Chordata; class Amphibia; order Anura; family Aromobatidae; genus Anomaloglossus; species Anomaloglossus baeobatrachus. The sequence goes on along the minus strand of NC_134353.1, from coordinate 892,363,137 downwards.
GTCTAGCAATGCGAAAAAGGATAAAAGAGGATTGGTAAACTAAAAAATATTGGGCTCCCATAGCTTTTATTTAAGTCCCAAAATTAGTACAGTATAGTTCTCAAAACTAATTCAGACTTAAGACATCTAAATTAATTCAGACCCGAGACCAGATTAGGAAACTGTACAGATTTCAAAATTAATTTAGTCCCCAGTCCAGACCCCTAGAACCCTTACCAGACGCCCCAAACAATCCAGAGTGTAGACCACAAAGAGAATTCAGACTGAGGACCAGATCTTAAAAGGTTAGGGACAAGAACTGTTCATTGAATTGATCCCAACTACAATAACTAGGCAGGATCTCCCTCTTCCATTAAATTGTTTCACCTCTGTTATTCTCTTTTTTTTCCAGAAGTGAATATGACTATTACTTTTTAATCTTTGTTGCGAGTAGTACTGTCAAGTCAAAGTCTGGTGGACATCTGTTTTACTCAATAACCTTCTCCCGCCCTTCCTCTTTAGTTTTTATCCTTTTGCTAGTTTCGTTTTCAAGTATTACCCCATATAGTATCTTCTGTATTTATTATCTTTATGTACAGTTATTGCATTGATTTTTTTTCTATCATTGTCATTAGTTTGAACATATTATCTATATATATAAGGTTTTCATCTAATTGTGATGCCCTGGCAAAACCAGGTAGTCACACAGATAGGCCCCCGCATAACGCCGCTCCCACACAGGGTTAAATCAGCCGACCTGAAACCCTAGTCACCCCCTCAGGGAAGGACAGGCCTACCAGTGGGCGGGACCAGGCAGAAAGGAAACGCCCACCTAGGGGTCTGGAGAGCCCGGGGCGGGAAAACAGTGAGATAAGATAAGTTTGGAGTGAAGTAGGGAGTGGAGGTTGGAGTGAGAAGGAGAAACTGAGAGGTGTCAGGGTCGGAGCCCTGACACAAAGGCTAGGTGGCAGACGGTGGCCACCGCCAGCAGGAAACGGGAAGACGGCTCAGCAGATCCGAGGTGGACCGGGGCAGGGCTGTAGCCCGCCGGTACCATCACCGGAGAACCGTCCCGGAAACTGTGCACACCATGGACCCTGAAGCCAGGACCGGCACCGACGGCCTAGCTAATTAACCGATTGAGGGCAGGATTCCAGGTCCTGTCCCAACTTAAGTCCCGAAAAGTTGACAACCACCCACAGAGAGGGATAGGGCATCCGCCAGGGCCTGGTAGATCCCACGGGTCAGCGTCTGACGGGCACGGCTCCCAACCAGAGGACCGGGAGCAGACTCCTGCATTACACACCGGGAAGTCTACACAACCACACACAAAGTGCAGAGGAAAGAAGCAGTGACCATCAGCCTGGGTGTGGGACCAGATACACCCATCTGCGGCAGCCGGCCACCATCACCTTGGTTTACCAAAAGACTTCTGTGATTGATTCAACAGTGAGTAACATCCCCGGTCTGACCGGGTGCGCCGGCCCCTGCCGTTGTCATCCCCTGCACGGAGACATTGGGCCCCAGGGCATCCATCCCTGCCCACGGAGGCGTTAACATCCAGCTGCCAGCCTATCGCCCCTGGGAGTCCCACAACAGCAGCGGTGGTGCTACATCTCACCACACACCGTGGGTGGCGTCACAGACAGTTTTCAACAACCCCCGTACAAATACGTCCCCCTTTTATTCGGAGTGTCCGCGTGACCCCCAGGTCTGGTAGAGTCCCTCGAGCCATACCGCAGATCCGGATCCGAGCAGCACGGCTGCTGGCACGGGGGCGGCACATAATAACATAAAACTTCAACACCAGATAGCAAAGCACAATATTTTAAAAATTAGTCAGATCGGGTCAAGAGAAGTTGACGGTAACAGAAACTGAACAATATCCTGCAATGCACAGTACTGCGCAAAAGTTGCAGTCAGGTGAGGAATCTTTCAGAAGAGTTAAGGCGCCGTCACACGCAATGATGGATCTAACGACATATCGCCGTGGTCACGGATTCCGTTTTGCACATCCGGCATCGTTAGCGACGTTGTTGCATGTGACAGCAAGGAATGACTGTTAACGATGGAAAATACTCACCTTATCGTCCATCGTTGACACGTTGTTCCTTTTTAAAATATCATTGATTGTAGAGGACGCAGGTTGTTCACCGTTCCCAAGGCAGCACACATCGCTACATGTGACACCGTGGGAACAACGAACTGCAGCTTACCTGCGGCCGCCGGCAATCTGGAAGGAAGGAGGTGGGCGGGATGTTACGTCCCGCTCATCTCCGCCCCTCCGCTTCTATTGGGCAGTCGCTGTGTGATGTTGCTGTGACACCGAACGTCCCTCCCCCTTCAGGAAGAGTATGTTCGCCGCCCACAGCGACGTCGTTAGGGAGGTAAGTACGGGTGACGGGGGTTAACGACTTTGTGCGCCACGGGCAACTAATTGTCCGTGACGCACAAACGACGGGGGCGGGTGCGATCGCTAATGTGTTTATTGTTATCAATTATCAAAATTCACAAAGGAAAATTCTAAATGAAATGAATATTTGCTGTTACCACCCTTTGCCTGCAAAATACAGTGTTTTTCCAAAAATAAGAGACTATCTTTTACTTTTTTGTCCCAAAAAAAGCACAAGGGCACTTTTTTGAAGTAGGTCTTATTCTTGGAGAAAAATGGTTGGGGATAAGTTTACCTCACAAAAAAGTAGATCCCCCTTTTCAGGAGAATAATACTTATCAGACCCTAGCCGTCTCTGTGGGTCCCAGGTCCTCCTGTGACTTTCAGCAGGCGCTCCTAGCAGGTATGCTGTACGCCGTTCTCCCCTGGTTCTGGTCGACACACATACATCAGATCGCGCACACACACTCATACACACACATCAGATCGCGCACACACACTCATACACACACATCAGATCTCGCGCACACACTCATACACACACACCAGATCACACACACAATCACCGATCAGATCACACACACACACTCACTAGTCACTCACCACAATCTGGTGGTACAGAATGCCTCTGGCCGCAGGGAAAGATAGGAGGAAGTTATACATCACAGGTCTTGTAAGCATTCCATCTGCAGCCATGGCTCCTTGAGCACCACCACACTGCGTCTAAGGAAATCGGTGTCGCTGGATGTGGTGAGTGTTTGTGTGTACAAATTGATGAGTGATTTTGTGTGTACGATCTGATGTGTGTGTCTGTGTGTGTGCGATCTGATGTGTGTGATCTGATGTTTGAGAATGTGTGTTCTGATGTATGTTTGATCTGATGTGTGCAAATGTGAGATCTGATGTGTGTGTGCACAATCTGATGTGTGTGGGTGTGCAATGTAATGTGTGTGGGTGTGTTCACTGCAGGGCCTTCTGTGTCGCCAGGGGTTAAGGGGATACTCAGAACCGGGCCAAGGGGTCACTTCTGGAAAGGGGATCACGGTGTCGTGACCTGGTCTGTGATCCCTGGTTCCACAATAAAAAGGGGGGTTATGTTCGTGACGCCACCCGTGGAATGTGATCAGAGATGACCACCGCTGCTGCAGAACCTCCGGGGTGATGGATGGCAGCTTGAGATGGGACAGCTCCCACGGGTAGAGCCTTCTCCCCGGGGCAGTGTAATAGTCTATAGGGAGGTGCAGGACACGAGCACAATAAACAAGCAGACTCACGGTTTTGCAGTTTCTTTGTCTTTTACTGATGATGGTATTCAGCAGAGTACTGTCCACGGAGTCTGTGAAGGGTTCAGGGTTTCTCCCACCCAGCCGGGTCATTTTGGCTCCCTTTTCTGCACTGTGCTTGTGTGGCCCTGCTGCTGTATAAACTAGGCAGCCAGCCCTGTTCCTCCTGGGTACCGACCTGACAGGCAACTCGAGTCCTTACTTGTATGTTCCTGAACTCTCCTGTGTGTTACTGTGTCTGTGGTACAGGTGAAAGATCTGGAATCTTCACTTCTCCAGTGTTAGGCTGCTTTCACACATCCGGCTTTTCCTATGTGGCACAATCCGGCGCTTTGCAGAAAAAACGCAACCATTTGGTTTTTTTTGCCGCCGGTTGCGTTTTTTTTGCATAGACTTACATTAGTGCCGTATTGTGCCGCATGGGCTTGCGTTCCGTCCAGTTTTTGCCGCATGCGGCTGATTTAGCCGATGCAGCGGCCAGATGGAACGTTGCCTGGCACGTTTTTTTGTCCGGCAAAATTAACCGCATCGCAGCGCATCAGGCCGATGTGGCGCGATTTGCAATGCATGCCTATGGACGCCACATGCGTTTTTTCCACTGCGCATGCTCAGTAGCCTGCCGCAAGCGGCAAAGACCGGATGGGCTGCATGAAAAAAACTTATGCAAAGGATGCGGTTTTGTCGCCGCATCCGTTGCATGGGTTTTAGAGCCGGATTGGCCGGCTCTGCTAAAACCGGAGGTGTGAAAGCAGCCTTAGCTGTGCTGTGTGTAATCTGCTCCGGCATCCGTACTGTGCACTCCACTGGGGTGAGTTCAGCAATACTCTTTCTCCCAGGTATGTTCCTCTGATTAATATGTCTCCTTTCCTCAGACCCTCGGCTTAGGCCTGGAATTGGTCAGTGGATCCTGTGGTGAGCTAGAGCCAGCTCCAACCTGCAGAGATCCTTCTTTCCTCAGTCCTCTGCACTGACTGACCAAACAAAACTGAACTGACCACTTCCTCTCCACACCAGAATATACAGGGAAGCAGCTTGGTCTCCCCCTTCTGGCCCGGAGGTGCTAGTGTTGTGTGGGGAGTTAACCCTTTGTGTTGTTACTGTGGCAACCCTGGGATGCTACACTTCCGCTCTGCATCCGGTGAGTGTGATTGCGGGGTATTCTGTCTTCTTTTTTCTCTCTTTTGTCGGGTGTCTGTTGTCTATAATGAAGTGTCCTGCAGTATCTTTAACTTTTTTAGCTGCATGGACACTTCATTATTGAACCACGACTAGGGCTTATTTTCGGAATAGGGCTTATATTTAAGCCTTGCTCCGAAAATGCTGAAAATCCCTGCTAGGGCTTATTTTAGGGGGAGGAATTATTTTTGGAAAGACATGGTAGCATTAAAAAATCAAGTCTTCTAGGTACACTTGCACATAGTTCTTGAAGGAACTCTGCAAGGAGGTTATTCTAAACATCTTGGAAAATAAACTACACATCTTCTGCGGGCAATTTGTTGCCCGTGGCGCACAAAGTCGTTAACCCCCTTGTCACACGTACTTACCTGCCGGACGACATCGCTGTGGGTGGTGAACATCCTCTTCCTGAAGGGGGAGGGACGTCACACAGCCGCCGGCCAATAGAAGTGGAAGGGCGGAGATGAGCGGGACATAAACATCCCGCCCACCTCCTTCCTTCCGCATTGCCGGCGGGACGCAGTTAAGCTGTGTTCGTCGTTCCAGGGGTGTCACACGGAGCGATGTGTGCTGCCTTGGGAATGACGAACAACCGGCACGCAGAAGGAGGAATGACTTTTTGAAAATGAACGACGTGTCAACGAGCAACAATAAGGTAAGTATTTTTTGCTCATTCACAGTCGTTCCGAGGTGTCACACGGTAAGATATGTCTGACGATGCCGGATGTGCGTTACCTACGACGTGAGCCCGATGAGATATCGCCCGATATATCGTACCGTGTGACGCCCGCATAACATGTACCAGTTTGTGCAGTGCAGCATTGGTAAGCATAATAAGTAAAATATGGCACTAATAGCAGAATTGCCAACTGCTATCTGCTCCCGGCCTGCAATCTAAGAGAGCCAGTGACAGACACTTGGAACCTTTGAGGTGAAAATACCTATATATTGCATATTAAATTTTTCCATTTTCTTTTGGAAGCTTATTAATCTGATGAGCTGTAACCGATGTTCCATTTTACATTTTAAGGGTTCTCTCATATCTGCATATAAATAATCGCTCCTCTACTCATCCAGAAACGTGGGACGAGAGTCATGTGTATGTAAGCGTATGTCACTCCGTATGTAATTTGAATGTTATGCAAGTGTGAGATTTTTTTTGTTGCCTGGCATACGTATGACAGGCGAATGCAATGCATTTTTAACATCATCTTTTACATCCTAGAATACTCAATGCAATTTCTTGATAGTTGTCAGGATTATTAAAGCAATCAGATATACATAGATAGATAGATAGATAGATGATGGATGGATAGCTGTATAGATTGATAATAGGAAAAAAGAGTTATAGCCGCACACTGAAATGCCAAAGCTTTCAACTACCAAAAAAGATCTAATAAAAATTTGAGGTGTTTTGCATATGAAAATGGCCATTTTCTTACCTGCCCAGTAGCCACGTCATGGCAATCTCATTATACTGAGTCCTACTCCTCCTTTCTGCCTCTAACTGGGTTTTAAAAAACCTACATGTTTGGGCGAAGATGCACCCAACCCCCCTTTCCTTCCCCATTAGCCACAGGTGTTTCTATTCCTTAGTGGTGGGTCTATCTTTGATCAAACATGAAGGCTTTTTTTAAAACATGCTTATTCCCAGCCTAAAAATAGCAGCGCACAGCCGCCCCAGAAGTCGCGCATCATATAAGTTGCTGCAATTCTGGCACTTCACCTTGGCTCTTACGGATTGACCTGGTGCATTGGTAATCGGGGGAATGGGAATTGGGATTGATATTAGCTGTGTACTATCGGTTGGCATCAAGTTCTGGTGTTAGTAAAGGAGAGGTATCTATCAGACACCCCATTACTAACCCAGTAAGCAAAAAGAAAATAACACACATAAAAATAGTTTATTTAAACCAGAGAGCAGCGTCAGCCAAGAATAGCTGCTGCTCAGTCTATGGAGCTTTGTTCTGAGGCTTCATCGACTTTGAACTACATTTTTGAGGAATGTCTTGGGATCGGCTGGACTACGTCGGACCTGGGAACATTGCTTTCTACTAAATTGGTAAACGAGAGACAGTCTCTTGCTTTCTTTCTTGTATTTTTAATGTCTTTCAGGTTTTCATTTGTTGACTATGTTGAATTCCGTTTACTAGGTTGGAATCCCTGGACAACGTCGAACCCGCATGTATTTATTTTTTTTATAAAACAGTGAATGATTTGTGGAGTGTTTTTCAAATAAACTATTATGAGTGTTTGTGTGTGTGTGTGTGTGTGTGTGCTTTTTATTTTAGTTACTGGGTTAGTAATGGAGGTGTCTGGTAGACACCTCTCCATTACTAAACCCTGGGCTTAATGCCAGTTGACACTTCACAGCTGACATCCACCCCAACTATCATTACCCTGATTGCTACCACACCAGGTCAATAGCCAAGGCAAAGCACCAGAATTAGCACATCTTATTTGATGCTCCACTTCTGGGACAGCTACAGGCTGCTATTTTTAGGCTGAGAAGAGCCATATAACTATTGGCCTTCCCAGCCTGATAATACCAGCCCACAGCTGTCTGCTTTACCTTGGCTTGTTATCAAAAATAGGTGGGACCCCAGGTGACTTTTTTTTTTAATTATTTATTAGGTTACCAGGCTAAATACTCTTTAGTGCCACATGAAAAGCACTAAAGGGTGCAAGTGTATAAATGTAGGGGAGTTGTGACATTATATAGCTGCAGGATATATATCTATTCTATCTATCTATTCTATGTATCTAATATATTTCTGTCATCTATCTATAGCTTAATATTATTGTTTTTTTCTTTGAGATGTATGTGTAAACACTTGATGCTGCATGCATGGTCCGCTTGCCGCCATAGACTTGCATTTGCGAGTTTCAGCCAATATACTCTGCTATACACAGAATGCTGTGATTTTTTTCCTCATCCTGATTACAACTGACGAAAAACTCACAGATGAACACTGCCTCACTGAATAACATTGGTGCCAGTGCAGAGCAATGTTTTCTTGCATTGCAATTGCCCTTTTTACATGTAGATGTGAACGAACCCCACAATTCATATTGAATAATTTAGAGTGTTGCAGTCACAATCAGATTCTGTTGCCTCCTCCGCGGCATCTGCAGCATTGGACGCCACAGCACTGAGCTGACTGGCGCACCTCTGAGCCTGGAATCATGATTAAGCCATCGTAAATACTGTGAAACGTACGTCGGGTCCTCCACGGGAGTCTTTCCTACCTGCCTGCTTATTCCAGCGCTGACACCCTGACTGGTAATATGCCTCACCATATTCCCCCTCTCCCGCTGGGATACACATCATAGCTATTGTGGCTTTTCTGATTTTAGGGAGGGCTGAGTGTAAACGGATAGGAGGTGGTGTACTCATAGCGCTGGTCTAAGCTTACCCACTGTACCTTTTAAAGTTGTCCTCTACATTCTAGGTGTTATTGTGTTATCAAGCATTGTGTATATCGATTAATTATTTATCTATGTATTGCAGAAAGAAATCTTCAGTAATTTTTGTCTTTTAACTATTTCATACCAATAAAACCTTTTTTATATTTGTACCACAAAAAACTCCTTATTCCTTTGTGTTTCATATTGTAGATGCAGTAGGTTGTGGGCCCCAAACTTTTATTTTATCGCATGGCTGTAGCCACATTATACTAAAATGTGCCATAAGTTTTCTGTTTGGTTAACGTAACAATAAAAAAGCCTATACTCACTTCCGGTGCGGCCACGGTTCCAGCGACATTCAAAGTTGTGTTGCCTGGGACATTATTATGACGCGCGAGCTCTGCAAACAATCAGCGCCGACTTCCCTCACCCCGCCTTCGAATATTTGAGCAGGAAGTCAGCGAGGCGCTCACATCCTTGTCAAATGTCCCAAGGCGAGGAGACAGACACCAGGCGCTGATTGGTTCTGGGGCTTGTGTGTCATAACAATGTCATGTGGCCCCAGGAACGGGACATCAGACATTGCTGGAACCGCGGGCTGCACCGGAGGTAATATAGGCTTATTTTTTTTTACAGGTGAACAAGGTAAATGAGCAGGGTTTGTCCAAATAGTGGACATCACCTTTAAGTGTTGCTGAATATATTTAGGAGAGGTTCCTTGTACAGTGTTTTAGCACTCCTCTTCCTTTTACAGATGTGCCTGTTTCACTGATTCTAAAAATACTACAGGAAAAACATCCATTCCTTTGTTTACTTGGGCGGTTCAATTGACATATGCAAATATTGTTTCTAGAAGAATGCAAGGCTAGAGCAGGAGAGGTAACAGGTTAATGCGCCATTCAAGAGCATAAAGGCGAGCCGTTGTGCCGTGCCGGACGATGCTCGGGAAGTAATGGGATATTTGGGTTGAAGCATTGCCTAAAGAGAACATTTGTTCCATTTTTCTATTTTCTTGCGTCTATGGCAAAAATAAGACATCTGACTGTTTTCTTATTTTACTGAGGTCAGTGGAAAAGGGCATCTGACAGAGAAAGATACAATCTTGTCCACTTCCAGTATCCAGGAAACAAATTGTTTGCAGAGGCCTCTGATAGTTTTGCCCTGTAGCAAGGAGAGAGCATGCAATGTAAAATTACAGCAAGCCAAACATACAAGTGTCACCCAAAAAGTATTTAAAGGTGCGTTGCATATAAAAAACGTGTAGGAAAAATCGAGTCAAAAAGGTATTATTTTATCATATATTGTGTAAAAAAACAGTTTAATGGTTCTGATAAGAATTGTAGCTGACAAAGACAAACATTATGTTGAATTTTAGTATAATTGGACACCAGTTACATCACTTAGAAACACATGCTGAGATATGCCTCATCAGGGGAATGAGAGGGCAGTGTAATTAGGATTCACTGTAGATAAGGATTGGGTAGATTTAATAAATATGCCCCATCCCTTTTTTTTTTCTGGTGATTGTCAGATCTTGACAGTGGTCCCCTCCTCTCTCTCTCTCGGTTTTCTTTTAACCCTTTTGGGCATTTTACACACAGCGACATCGCTAGCGATGTCGCTGGTGAAAGCACCCGCCCCCATCGGTTGTACGTCACGGGCAGATAGCTGCCCGTGGCGCACAACATCACTAGGAACGGTCACACGTACTTACCTGCCTAGCGACGTCGCTGTGGCCGGCGAACCGCCTCCTTTCTAAGGGGGAGGTTCGGTTGGCGTCACAATGGCGTCACTAAGCGGCCGCCCAGTAGAAGCGGAGGGGCGGAGATGAGCGGCCAGAATATCCCGCCCACCTCCTTTCTTCCTCATTGCCGGCGGCCGCAAGTACGATGTTGTTCCTCGTTCCTGCGGTGTCACACGTAGCGAGATGTGTGCTGCCGCAGGAACGATGATCAACCTGCGTCCTGCAACAGCAGCGATATTTGGGATTAGAACGACGTGTCAACGATCAACGATTAGGTGAGTAATTTTGATCGTTAACGGTCGTTCGTGCGTTTCACACGCAACGACGTCGCTAACGAGGCCGGATGTGCGTCACGAATTCCGTGACCCCAACGACATCTCGTTAGCGATGTCATTGCATGTAAAGCCCCCTTTTGTCATACGCCCATCAAATCTTGTGTCTGCAATGTTCCTTTATGTTATAGGCAAAATTTACATAACTAAATTGAACCTGCTATACGCTTCATTTAAAGTGATTTTCTGGGAATTATGCTTAATAACCATCAACTTGCACTTAGTAAAAATGATAAATTTAGGAGTCATCCTCCCCTCTTCTATTGATGGTTCTTCACCCCTGCTCCGGCCTTGTTGGTATGCCACAGTTGTAACATTATAATTACAATGCATGTTAAAGGGGTTTTCATTTGAAAGTTCATTTTAATCAATTGATCTTGGAATAATAATAATTTGCAAAATTGGATGTGTTTAAATTTTTTTTTCCCGTGCTGAGATAATATTATACATGTGTCCCTGCCAGGGTCGGTCTGGGCCAGCGGGGTGTTGGGGAATCCCCCGGTAGGCCCTGAGCCCTTAGTGGGCCCCCAGTACTTCACAAAGGGCCCCAAGCTGGTAACTGCAGACTGGACTAGGGCAGGGGGTCCAGGCGGCACCACCAGAGGCAATGCTGAAGCCGCCCGATTCTATGTCATCCGGATCTGCATTGTGGCGGCAATGTCACAGTTAACAGACGCGGCTGCGGCTGCTAACTGTGACGTCACGCAGCGCACCCTGCACTCAGCACTGATGCTTACCGAGGATCTGCGATCTGCAATGGAGCCTGGGTTGTAGCTAGATCCCAGTGGCTAGCAGGACCTTCCTAGTGGGCATGATCGGCTTAGTTAGAGGACGTGGCCATGTTTCCTCCCATTCACTATATGGTACAAGGGGGGGGTTCTCCCTGAAAACAGCTATGTTGGTCCCACCCCTTCTGATCACATGGGAATGATGTCAGCACATGTCCTTTAGCCTACTGGAATTTACACTCTACCATGGAGCCTGCGGGGCGGACGGGAGAAAAGCCGAGGAAAGGTAAGAACTCCTCTAATATGTGTATGTCTGTGTACAGGGTCGGACTATGGTGCCTGGGTGTGCATGTATGAGCCTGTGTATGAGTGGGCCTGACTGTGGTCTGTGTGCATGTATGACATGTATGAGCCTGACTGTGCTCTGTGTACTGTATGACATGTATGAACCTGTGTATGAGTGGCCTAACTGTGCTCTGTGTGCATGTATGACATGTATGTTCCCATGTGTCTGTGTATTAGTGCTTGTCTATGAGTGGTCTGACTGCTCTGTGTGCATGTATGACATGTATGTGCCTGTGTATTAGTGCTTGTCTATGAGTGGCCTGACTGTGCTCTGTGTGCATGTATGTGCCTTCTTCATGCTGGGTAAGGGGAAAGAAAAAAGTGCCAGCATATGTATATATAGAGCACACCACTAATAAATGACAATGAAAAAACTTTATTAAACACCACATGTTACAAGTATACAAATAAAACCATTTAAAACCACGGGGTATGAAACCCCAATAAGACCATCAGTCACCCAGCCACAATAAACAATGTGAAAAACTGGAACCCCAGAAAGTCAATGATGCTGCACAATAAACAATGCAAATAAAAAGGCATCAATAGTGTGCAAGGCACGTACAAATAATCATGACTACAAAACTAGGTCTGTTACACCCAAAATCCACATGATATGAAATATTAACTAACATAAGCAAGGGTCACATAGAGGATGAAATGCCCTATGGTACTGTAAGGGGTGGGCAGACCCCTTACAAGGAGGTGCAGTTTCCCCCTGAAGATACCTCACTCTGGGGTAGTTACTGTTGATGTTATTAATAAACATGTTTTACTGTGCAGTGGGGTTTCCCCTAGAGCCCGGGTGGGACGGCTGTCCCCATAGAAACAGGGCAGGAGAGAGGAGGAGCCGGCAGCTTAGAGAGAGAAGTGTGTGTGTGTTGAAGTCAGTTGATTCCGGGACGGGGGAGAAGGAACAGCCAGGGGCAGAGTGTGGAGCTGAGTGGGCAGAAAGAAAGAAAGAAAGAAGGGAAGAAGAGAAGAAGTGTCCTCAAGGGTGAAGCAGAATTTGTGTGGGTCAGCCTGTAGCTCAGTGGTTACTTCAGGATTACTACAGAATATGGTTTCTGAAATCCTCAGGGGTTCAAGACCCGCGGGCGCTATCTGATCCCTGCCTGAAGAGTCTTCCTGCGGCTGAAAGTATGCTCTTTTACACCACACTCTGCCCCACAGAACAATCCCCTGTCCCAGTAGTGACAGCGGAGCCGGGGGTTGGCCTGAGAGAAGAGGGGGCCACGACTACAAGCCCCGAGGCACCCCCGGTACCCCGTTACATGTGGCGTAGTCGGCAGGATCCGGATTATTGGCGAAGGGTCCCGATTCCATGGTGGGAAGAACAAGTGGTGCCTAAGGCGTTGGACCGGGCACAAGATGGCGGCAAGATGGCCGCCGTCTTCATGGACACAGTGGGTGCGCGAAGAATTGGCGCCAAAAGAAAAGCCTGGGGCTGGCCGGTGAAGAAAAAGAAGTGCGGAGTGCGCCGCTCAAAGAGCCGAGGTGCTGGCCCCAGGATGCTGATGAAGATATGTGAAGTGGGCGGCGTTACAGGAAAAAAGAAGAGCCGCCTTGGCCGGGTCGACTTGATGTGCGAGACTGGGGGTGGAGTGTACCCAAGAGCGGGAAAAGAAGGCCCGCCTCCACCTTCCCCAGCATCTCCACCGTTCCAGGCGCCATTACAGGAAGGTCTGCAAGAGATCGGATGGGAAGAGTGTCAGTACCGGAGACGTACACAGCAGAGACTGGTGCTGGCTGAGATTTCCCGGCCGAGAAACACGCTGGCGGTGTCGCCAGAAGTCATGACAGGACTGAGTGCTGACCCAGACAAGGGGACACCGGCGGTGTTAGCGATCCACCAGAGTATGGTCACACACCCGGTGATCGTCGTGGGTAGTCCCCGTCCGTCCCGTTCAGCAACCCCGTCACCCCCGTCGGGGGTTGAAGAGGCAAAACCGGAGACAGAGGCACCAGAACCACCAGTCAACTACGAACCGTTCCGGAGGCTGCGCCGCTTGCCAGGTCAGTCCCTTTCCGATTTTGTGAGGGCTCAGCGGGCCGAATGGCAGCGCGCTTACCATCCCGAGTGACCCGTAACGACCGGAGGTGATGGACATGTTCGTGTTGAAGACCGGTGTTGTTAAAGAGCCGGAAAAGTTCCACAGTTTGCAACCATGTTTAAGTTACCGAGCCCGGAAGGAGCCTGATGCTGGACTGAGCCAGGGGCTCCCTCCGTGATGTTAAGGAAGACGTTATTGTTTGTCCTCCTATCTAATAAGACCGGGAGTGCTGTAAAAGCCTCCGGGCAGAAGACCAGCAAAGACCGGGAGTGCCTGCTGAAGGCCTCCGGGCACACTGCCTACAAAGACCGGGAGCTCCCAGGAGGGACTCCGGGCGCAGAACTTGGGTGCTCAGTGGTTGACTTTGTTTATGAAGGTTTTAAAGTTTTATCCAAAGTTTGCCTTGCTGCTTAATTGTGTTTTACAGGTTCGATCCTTGCTGGGAGGCTTAGGCTTAAAGAGGGGAGGAATGTAAGGGATGGGCAGACCCCTTACAAGGAGGTGCAGTTTCCCCCTGAAGATACCTCACTCTGGGGTAGTTACTGTTGATGTTATTAATAAACATGTTTTTACTGTGCAGTGGGTTTTCCCCTAGAGCCCGGGTGGGACGGCTGTCCCCATAGAAACAGGGCAGGAGAGAGGAGGAGCCGGCAGCTTAGAGAGAGATGTGTGTGTGTGTTGAAGTCAGTTGATTCCGGGACGGGGGAGAAGGAACAGCCAGGGGCAGAGTGTGGAGCTGAGTGGGCAGAAAGAAAGAAAGAAAGAAGGGAAGAAGAGAAGAAGTGTCCTCAAGGGTGAAGCAGAATTGGTGTGGGTCAGCCTGTAGCTCAGTGGTTACTTCAGGATTACTACAGAATATGGTTTCTGAAATCCTCAGGGGTTCAAGACCCGCGGGCGCTATCTGATCCCTGCCTGAAGAGTCTTCCTGCGGCTGAAAGTATGCTCTTTTACACCACACTCTGCCCCACAGAACAATCCCCTGTCCCAGTAGTGACGGCGGAGCCGGGGGTTGGCCTGAGAGAAAAGGGGGCCACGACTACAAGCCCCGAGGCACCCCCGGTACCCCGTTACAGTACCACATGGTGTATATGGATACCAACAAAATGAGAAGGTCCACAGATAAGGCTGCTTTCACACTTGCTTCGTTTTGCATCAGTTACAATCCGTTGTGTGACTGATGCTGCAAAAAAACCGATCCGCTGTTTTGTTTTGTCTTACTGTTTTACCGGCGGCCGGCTATTGTGAACAATCAGCTGATCGTTCACAATATCCGGCCGCCGGGCGATCAGCTGATTGTTCACAATAGCCGGGCGATCAGCTGATCGTTCACAATAGCCGGCCCCCGGCGATCAGCTGATTGTGCACAATAGCCGGGCGATCAGCTGATCGTTCACAATAGCCGGCCCCCGGCGATCAGCTGATTGTTCACAATAGCCGGGCGATCAGCTGATCCTTCACAATAGCCGGCCCCCGGCGATCAGCTGATCGTTTACAATAGCCGGGCGGTCAGCTGATCGTTCACAATAGCCGGCCGCCGGGTGATCAGCTGATTGTTCACAATAGCCGGCCGATCAGCTGATCGTTCACAAAAGCCACAACCGCTGAGCATGCGCAGTGAAAACAAACGGATTCCGCCGCTCAAAAAACATTACATGCTGCGTTCCTGCTGCCCGACGGTCAGTCGTTCCACGACTGATCCATCACGCAGCGGATGCAACGCAGGGCCATCAGTCGCAATCCGTCGTCCATACAAGTCTATGGGGAAAAAACGGAATCCTGCATACCATATTTCCTCAAGGCGATGGATTGCAACTGATGCAAAACAGCGCAAGTGTGAAAGCAGCCTTACAATGCCTGGGGCTAACCCCACACATATTGTTTATTTTTCAGCATTATTGACTTTACTGGGGTTCCAGTTTTTCACATTGTTTGTATTGTGGCTAAGTGACTGATGGTCTTATTGGGGGGGTTCATATCTCGTGATTTTTAAATGGTTTTATTTGTATACTTGTAACGTGTGATGTTTAATAAAGTTTTTTCATTGTCATTTATTAGTGGGGTGCTCTATATATACAGCTCTGGCAAAAATTAAGAGAACACTGCAAAATGTTCAGTTTTTCTGATTTTTCTCTTTATATTTTTGAGTAAAATGTAAATTGTTCTTTTATTCTTTAAAACTACTGACAACGTCTCCGAATTTGGTTTTTACTCATGATCATTATTGTAGTATTATTCGGTCACTATGTGGTCTGGTCATGGGGTGTTGGTATTTGACTCTTGTATGTGGTTCTATTCGGTCATTATGTGATGGTAATATGTTGTCTGGTCATGGAGTGGTGGTATTTCTCCCTTGTATGTGGTACTAGCTGTACTACCCAGCTTCGCCCGGGTTAATAAGTGCTGTTAACAAAATAGAATGTATTAACAAAAATGTATTCTGCACACAAAAACCACAAAACAAATAGATATAAATGTAATTATAATATCTGTCTCCCCCTCTGTATATATCTCTCTGTCTCTCTCTCTATCTCTTTGTCTGTCTGTCTTTTTCCCTGTCAGTCTATGACTGTCTCTGTCTCCTTCTCCGTCTGTCTCAATCTCTTTTTCTGTCTGTCTATCTCTTTCCTTGTCTGTGTATCTATCTCTGTCACTTTCCCTGTCTGTCTCTTTCCCTTTCTGTCTCTTTCCCTCTCTTTCCCTGCCTGTATCTTTCCCTCTCTTTCCCTGTCTGTCTCTTTCCCTCTTTCCCTCTGTCTCTTTCC
Organism: Anomaloglossus baeobatrachus; assembly: GCF_048569485.1. Taxonomy (NCBI): domain Eukaryota; kingdom Metazoa; phylum Chordata; class Amphibia; order Anura; family Aromobatidae; genus Anomaloglossus; species Anomaloglossus baeobatrachus. The sequence continues at coordinate 892,346,934 of NC_134353.1, read as the reverse complement.
CTGTGTCTGTCTTTTTGTCTGTCTCTTTACCTGTCTTTGTCTGTCTCTTACCCTGTCTGTCTCTTTCCCTCTCTTTCCCTGTCTGTTTCCCTGTGTCTGTCTCTGTCTCTTTGTCTGTGTCTGTCTCTTTACCTGTCTGTGTCTGTCTCTTACCCTGTCTCTCTCTTTCCCTCTCTTTCCCTGTTTGTCTCTTTCCCTGTCAGTCTGTCTCTGTCTGTGTCTGTCTCTTTGTGTCTGTCTCTTACCCTGTCTATGTCTGTTTCTTACCCTGTCTGTTTCTGCCTCTTTCCCTGTCTGTGTCTGTCTCTTTCCCTGGCTGCATTGTGACACGCCAACATTCCATTTAAGGGCGTGGCTGCGCATTCTTCTGAAGTTCTGGCTGCACTGTGGCTCCCAGCTCCATTCGTTTTAATGGAGGCAGGTTTTTTGGTGAATAACTGTAAAGCGTGGGGTTAAAATTTCCCCTCAAAACATAGCCTATGACGCTCTCGGGGTCCAGACGTGTGTGTGCAAAATTTTGTGGCTGTAGCTGCGACGGTGCAGATGCCAATCCCGGACATACATACATACATACACACACACATTCAGCTTTATATATTAGATTATTTGGTCACTATGTGGTCTGGTTACAGTGTGGAGGTATTTCTCCCTTATATGTGGTTGTATTGGGTTACTATGTGGTGGTAATATGTTGTTTGGTCACTGTGTGGCAGTATTTTTCCCTTGTATATGGTGGTATTGGTTTTGGTACGGTGGATTGTGTTGTGTACGGAGGACACATTTTCTCTCTATAGATTTGTGGACCTGCAGGTCAGGACTCACTGCGTCCAAGATTCAAATGTATATTTGGAGGAAAAAGTGATTGAAGAACCATGGTTACACATGGCTCAGGGTCTTGCATAATAGTGACAACAACAATAGGCATGGCACTGGGAACATTCATCTGTAGTGAAGAATCATCAAACATGGAATGGGTGTGGGTGAGGGGGGTATATTAGAAAGCTGGTGCTACAACAGCCCAGTCTGCTGCTATGAATGAGGTACCACAATATGCAGAATGAACCTCATTACTATTTATTTTATACTATCCGTTGAAGATGAGGGTTGACTGTTCTTAACTATCATATTAGAGACAGGGGCAGGGCATGCTAGGACAAGGGGTCAGGGATACAGTGGGGAGGCACTAATGGCGGTCAGAGATCAGTGCATTTTTTTAATGCGGTTAGAAAAAGGAGGAGTGTCCATTGATAGTGTTCTAGCAACAGAGAGTGCTCATGCCTAGCCTACTAGGAGATTGGATTTACGTCACTGACCGCCGGCTTTTTTGAGACAACACTCACCTCATTTGTGTTAGGACTCAGGGGCAGAGATGATATCTCCAAACAAGCGGGTCAGTCAGCCCTCTCCCTCTTGCTATGCTCTCACCCGCATTACAGCCACAATTTACTGATCTATCTCTTTCCATCAGTCAGACAAAGGTGAGGTTTACAGTTATTGGGCAATAGGCAGAAGATCCAAACTCTGAATAAACGGGTGTCACGCTAGATACGGGGAAGTACCAAGCAAGCTGCAAAAGGTAAGGGAACGTCTAGGCGTCTAGGCAAGGGAAATATGTTGACCCATGACCAAACCCACTGTTGGTCCCTGGTGTCCCTCACCACCCTAGATAGGTTCCGCACCTATGCACCAAGCCTGATACCTGACCCTAGGTATCCCTAGTGCTGGACCATAAATAGGGAACGGATGGGATGAGCTCATCGTCAACCCCACTAAACGCTAAAGGAAGACACAAGTGGGTGGGACTCATGGGGAAAAAAGCATGAACTACTTATCCAGAGATGACACAGAGAGGAATTCTGCAAGCTTCAGCAACAATACCACATATGAGTACAAGCCACCTGCTTGTGTAGCGCCCCACGGAGCAGTCGGTTAACCTACTCGTCGCTGTGCCATTTCGGGTCGGGTCAGGTGTTGTCACGGGGTGGCCTTGCCTGGTTCCGTTGCTCCGAGGCGTACAGTAAATGGTGGGGGAAGCGGGGTATTGGGTAACGTTTGTTGTGACGCCACCTGTGGTATGCGGCCAGTAGTAGCCGCTGCTTCAAAATTCCTCTCTGGAGCTGGTGTTAAGGCATCCGGGATGGTATTACTCCCCACAGGCTTATAGGGCCGCGGGTGGATGATGAGGGAGAGGCTAATGGCCGTTGGTGCTTTGTAGTGCGGGTCCCTGTGGCTTGAAGCACTTAGAGTCCCTTCAGTACTAGGTAGAGTACTGTTCCCTATGCCAGTAGCAGGGATCCCCTTGAGTCTGACCATAATCTAGGCCCCAGGAGTCCCATATGCCACTTGGATCTGGAAACTTGGGTGGTCGAAGAAGCATAGAACTTCTCCGTCAGGCAGAATCTGGTCATGTAATGTGGAATTACACCACCCTAAGGTGCTGCACCCTGAACAGCGCTGGTCCAGGGGGAACTGACACGATATCCTCCTCAGCGACCGTTAAACTCCTATGTCGCACAGGAGCTACTGGGAAAGACGTCTGCTCACTGTGACTCCTGCTGGAGAACTCCTTGAAATTATAAACTGTGTGACTCCTAACTCCATCTGGTGGCCGCTCCTCCCCCTATCCAGGTACTAAGCCAGTGGATTGGGGCCCCTGTTGTGATAGCATTTTGTAAATACCACACTGTTGGAAACGCCTTTTATACCCAACCCTAGCCCAGTCCCCAGTGTGGAAGGGGCAGGGCAACCCATGTATGAATGTGGTTGTGGATGATGAAACCGGCACTAACCTCCTTTTGGATCTATGATCAGCACCATACCCTAAGTGGGGTGCAGTACCCTGTGGTGACCCACCTGAGCCTCAGGGGTGCCACACTTGCAACCATAGCTAGGATGAACTGAATAATATCACCAGCATCAGTCCAAGGAAGAAAGAGGAATTTAAGCACCAAGAGAGTACTGATGATCAGCAGCTGGGTGGAAGGTGAGCTCTTGTTTGGTCCAAAAGGGGGAGAGATGAAAATCTAGCAGGAAATCTACCTATACCAATGAATACTAACAGCAGGAACAATAGAAAGTCAAGAAGCATTTTGTGCAGTCAAACACTGTGACCTTCTATAGCCAGAAACCACATGACTGTCTGTCACCGGTGACACACCCGTGACAACAGGATTAGGGAACAACACCAGGAGAAACAAAAAAGTGTGGGGAGGGTAGGTCACCAATCTTTGATACTACTATTGACCCCTGAAATGCTCTACACTCACAATGCCCAACATGCTTGCTAGGACAAACCAAATAAGGATGGTATTTGTTGCCCACCCGATATAAAAGAACACTGTACATATGTAGACATTCTGTAACTAACAAACAAGTAAGATATCACGGTAATGGAAGTTAACTCTTAACACAAGAAAAAAAATGGCTACATCTGTATATGCATTAAAAACATTATGAAGTAGTTAAGATTATATGGCAATATTTCCCAGAGACTGTAAAGGTAATAAAGGGGCATAAGTGTTTCCCATCACCCAAGTTCAGCCAAGCAAGCATAATCACTCTTGAGAGGTTTTCATTATGGGATAACGTAGCATCATGATACAATTTTTGACCGTGAGACGTGTCGGAGGAAAAGTCGCTGTGTAGTCAAGGCCTATGATGCACTCTCTTTTCACCATTTTATTTTTTCTCTAAAAAGTTTTCTTTTTTAAGAAAGATAAATTAATTAATCTACAATTTAAACCCCAACTTAGCCCAATATTGAACCTGTAATAGCGCACAAATAAAGAGTATAAAAGTCAAGATCACCCACGAAGCACCTACAGTATTCTGTATTCATTATACTTTTTAATTTTATCTCAAGCATTTTTTTTCTCCCACTATTAGTATGTTTGATGTTTTATTTCCTATACCAGAGCTTTACAATTAAAATGTTTATTACATTAGTTGATAAAAATTAACTTTCCCATACAATGTGAGTTTGGAAGGTGCAGATGTTGCCCATTGAAGTCTTGAGTCAAGTCCAACTCTAAACCACATCTGAAGTTATATGTATAAAAAAAAACTCCCTTTGCTGGCAGAGGGGTTTATGTAGCAAATTTTGTCCACCCCCTTAAACGGGGAAAGTCCCATAATCACACCTTTCTGTATCCTTTGCTGAACCTTCATAAATATACCTATTAAGAAGTAGTGTCAGCAGCCTTGTTATCCAAAATATTATCCCCAACAGGGGGCTAGGTCATTGTTGCTTGAAAGTGAATCTTCATTTATGAGTCATGTCTTTTAATAAATTACATTTTTACTGTTTTACTTATATTTCATTTCTATACATGAAAGTCTAGCAGTTCTTAACAGAGCATCCATGGACATAGTTTGCTCAAGTCACTCCATTTAGCAGGTCCAGGGGAAGTGGTGCCTTCACCCTTTATCCCCTATACAAGGATCTTGACTAAAGGCCATGTCTCACTAAGCGACATCGCTAGCGACATCGCTGCTGAGTCACGGGTTTTATGACGCAACAGCGATCTTGCTAGCGATGTCGCTGTGTGTGACATCCAGCAACGACCTGGCCCCTGCTGTGAGGTCGCTGGTCGTTGCTGAAAGTCCTGGACCATTTATTGGTCATTGCTCTCCCGCTGTGAAGCACATTTGGTGCCCCTGAGGCTTCCGTCGCCACAGAGACATTGCACTTCAGTCAGAGGTGTGATGTCCCAACCTGGGTAAGGACAGAGGTAAACGCGGTTCACAGGCAAATGCACACTACACCCATTGTTAGGCATATTTTGGGACCAGGGATAGTGGAAGCTACCACCATGCTGCATGCTGGGGGGCCGTAAGTCCCATCTCTTCTCCCATAGGGTGGGGCCAAGCGACAGGGGAAAGTGGGAGGAGCCAACAGAAAGTAAGAGCAGATACAGGAAGTTCAGTGAGTTAGCAAGGAGTAGTTGAAGTGAGAAGTCAGAGTGGAGAGTTAGAGAGTGAGGAGTTGGAAGGAGAGAGAGAGGTTGATACCTCAGAAAAGTGACAGAGTGTGAAGCTTCCTGATGGAGACCCTGGGGCCCAGCTAGGCCCAGGTGACACCACGGACAGTAAAGAAAGGATTCCAGGGCCACGGAAGGCTTTCAAGCCCGTGGCCTGTTCCACTAGAACATCTGGTGGAGGGATCAGGCTGCATCCAGGGACGGTCCCTAAGAAACCAAGGAAAGAAAGACATTTCTAAAGGTAAACACCGAAGGCCCAGGGTGGTTGCAAGCTCCCCGGGCCACAACCCACTGTAGATCCCCTGGGAAGAGGGCAAGATTCCATCCAGGCAAGCCTTCTTGACCAGAACCTACAGTGGAGGCCGAGACGAGTTTATCTATAAAGGTCAAGGCTTTGAAGCCAGTCTAGGAAGGAGACACAACCAAGGGCTGCACCGGCATTTACTTTCAGAACTACCCGGGATCGGCGGAGGTCCCTGACAGGAGATCCCACCACACCAGTGGGCAACCAGTTCGCTGCAGCCACAGAACAGTGAGTAAAACCTTGAAACTGCACCCTCTGGTGTTGCCTCCTTTATTTTTCCCTGCACTGCACCATCCACAAAAACACCATAGACTTTAATAAGCACCAACGGTTGCCCTGGGGTACCGCTCCACCTGTGGGGAGCAGAACCATCCCAGCTGCTAATCCATCAGCCCCGGAGGTCCCATCAAGCAGCGGCGGCTCCTTAGTCGCAATCCACAGGTGGCGTCATGAATATTCCACAAACTTTACTATTAATTACCATCCCCACCACTGCCATATTAGTTGACCCTGCTAGGGTCACGGAGTCGGGCCCCGCCACCACTGACTACCCCCGGAGTCCGGCCCGGCACCGAGTGTCCCAGAGCCCTGGGGTGGGCGAGTCACACACATTGCTGTGTTTGACAGCGAGAGAGCAACGATCTGAATGTGCAGGGAGTAGGGAGCCGGCTTCTGCGGACGCTGGTAGCCAAGGTCCACATCAGGTAACCAAGCAAAGCGCTTTGCTTGGCTACCCGATATTTACCTTGGTTACCAGCGTCCGCAGCTTCTAGAAGCCGGCTCCCTGTTCCCTGCACACATAGCCAAGGTACACATCGGGTAACTATAAGCAAATCGCTTTGCTTAGTAACCCGATGTGTACTATGGTTACCAAGCACAGCGTCGTTACACGGGTGGCTGGTGGCTGATCTCTGATCGCTGTGGAGATCTGCCTGATTGACAGCTCACCAGCGACCATATAGCGACGCTCCAGCGATCCCTGCCACGTCAGATCGCTTGTGGGATCGCTGGAGCATCGCTAAGTGGTACCTTTACCAAAATGTGGCCTGGCTTATGTCCATGAAGTGGCTGCAGGTCTGTAGAGCAAGCTGGTAAAAGAAAGTCGACAAGAGAAAGGGCAGATAGAGGATAAAGTCAGAAGACTGGGACAAGGTCAGAAGATAGCCTAAGTAAGAGCCTGGATAATGGAATAAGAGACATATTCGTCAGTAAAACAAGAATTAAAACAGTCCACAGGCAGAAAATATGGGTATCAAATAGATTAGGTTAAATAGCAGGGTAACATAGGAAAAAAAGCAAGGTTTATAAATACTTAGAAAATACAACTCCCAGCAAACTTCTGAGAGTTTAAATAGGGTGTTGCTCCTCCTAAAGCTCACAGCAGGGAACAGGTTACACTGGCTAATTAGCTGCTCTGCAGAAACATACAGACTCCCTGGCTGGGTGGCACCACAATTCCCAGCCATAACGATACACTTGGCTGGACTATTAGGCATCACTCAGCTCTGTCTGTAGTATAAGATAAGGTGCAGCACTGCCTAGCGACAGAGACAGAGGTAGGAGCAGTTTAAGACAAGGATGTAACAGTACCCCTCCTTTTTACAGTGGTGTCCAAACCCTTAGGACCAGGTTTATCATGGAACAAGCAATGGAATTTTACTGACTAATTACCACTTTTGAGCAGATGCTACGTTTTGATCGCCTTTTATTACATTTTGCGTACAGTTTGCGGAGACCAAAATACGTAATTTTGTAGTTTGGAATTTTTTTGACGCTATGCAGTTTACCGATCAGATTAGTTGATTTTATATTTTAATAGATCGGGCATTTCTGATACCAAAAGTGTGTATATTTTTTTATTTTTTTAACCCTTTAATTTTCAATGAGGTAAAAGGGATGATTTGAACTTTGAGGTTTTGTTTTTTTTATTGTTCAAAACTTTTTTTTTTACTTTTCTTTAAATTTTACTAGTTCCCCTAGGGGACTATAAGGATCAGCAGTCCGATGACTCATTATTTTCTCCCGATCAGAGCAGCACCATTCAGATCGGGAGAATTGATCATCTTCTGTAACATGAAGTACTCGGCTGCTTGTTACAGGACCTGAGTCATAATAGTTACAGGAGTCATCACATGACCCTGTGATACCATGACAACCGACCGCAATTTAAATGGCGCTGTCACATTTTGACAGCGCCATTTAAGGGGTTAACAGGCACAGGCAGATCGCGGATCTACTCGATCCTGCCAGGCACATATGTCAGCTGTACAAATCAGCTGACATGTGTGCAGATCACCACAGGGTGACTGCAGCTGCAGGTGGGGATTAACACTATGACCACTAGGACATAATATTACTGTCCGCGTTCGTTAAGTGGTTAACCTGCAGATATGGGGTCAATCTACAGGTTAGTAGTGTTCTGAATCTGCCTGGCACTCGCACTTAGAGTCCTGCTGCTGGGAGGAAATTAACTTTATTCCTCCTGGCAGCATTCGGCTTCCAGTCATGGTGGTTCTAATACAAGCCGCAGGTTCAAAAACGCTATTAACCTGAAGATTAACCTGCAGATAAATGGTATTTTTTCTTGTGATGGGTTCTGTTTAAGCAGAGAATTTTCACCTGGTGCCATTAGATCAATGTATGATTTTTGGCTGTGCGGTCCTTGTCTTTTTCTATAGTTATAGCATATTGCATTCTCTCCCCTACTTCTTTTTGTTTTACTTGGAGCAGGACTACTCCCATTTCACCCAGGTATTTTTTAATTATTAGGATACTGCACGAAGGGTTCCACTTATTTTTCTTCTCAGCTTATAGTTTGAGAATATATGGAAGGTGAGTTATTGAGTCCCTTCCACTTGTATTATTGCTGTGCAGTGGTCGTTTCTGCTGTGGTGGGGTGCCTGTAGGGTACAATGGCCTGCAACTGTGGAGTCTTTGCCTTGCATCATGGGTAGTGTGAGATGCCAGTGCACTTCCACTGCTGGTGCTTGATGCATGGCATCAGACCTTTAGCTTAAGGAATTAGGGACCCATTGAGGTGTTCACCATAACATAATACTTGGCTTCATAAAGTCTATTAAAAAATGTTAAACTAAGAACCTCATGTTCAGTTTTGGACAATCAAACTTTGGGCCATATCATCATTGATTGGATTTCCAACAGTTTTTTTGAGTCAATACATCTCAGTTGATGACTTTGTGATTTGCAACACATGTTATGAACAATTCACACTTTTTTCCAAGTTGCCTTTTCTTATTTAGTTAATTTTCAGAATTTGACATAAATGTGACTTCACAAGATGTTTTAGCCTTATTCACCAAATTTGATTTAAATGATTTTATGTATGGTTGTTAAACAAAGCACTTTTTGGGAGATTTTGCAAAACAAGGGACTTTTTGCTCTAAGGATCATAAAAACAGTTTTTGGTAGAAAAACGGACACTTCTTAGGTTTGTGCAACATTATTGATTCACATCCACGATTTTTAATAATTTGGAGCAAAAAAAATCTGCAAAAAACACAGGTCAACAAATGTTAATTTAAAAAAAATGCAAATGATGACTCGGGCCCATTGGCTCCAACACCTTTACTCACTCGTACATCTCTGATTGGCAGAAAAGTTGTTTACTCCTTGCCTATCTCACATTTTTCTCATTGCAGACCAGATTTGCTTAAATCTATCAAAGGAATTTTAGGCGGGCTTTGCACACTACGACATCGCAGGCCGATGCTGCGATGTCGAGTGCGATAGTCCCCGTCCCCGTCGCAGCAGCGATATGTGGTGATAGCTGGCGTAGCGAAAGTTATCGCTACGCCAGCTTCACACACACACTCACCTGCCGTGCGACCTCCCTGTGGCCGGCGGCCCGCCTCCTTGTTAAGGGGGCGGGTCGTGCGGCGTCACTGCGACGTCACACGGTAGGCGGCCAATCAGAGCGGAGGGGCAGAGATGAGCAGGATGTAAACATCCTGCCCACCTCCTTCCTTCCGCATATCCTACGGAAGCCGCAGTGAGGCCGGTAGGAGATGTTCCTCGCTCCTGCGACTTCACACACAGCGATGTGTGCTGCCGCAGGAGCGAGGAACAACATCGGACCATGGCGTCAGCGTAATTATGGATTACACCGACGCTGTACCGATGATACGATTACGACGCTTTTGCGCTCGTTAATCGTATCATCCAGGCTTTACACACTGCGATGTCGCATGCGATGCCGGATGTGCGACACTTTCAATTTGACCCCACCGACATCGCACCTGCAATGTCGCAGTGTGCAAAGTGCCCCTAAATCTCAAGAGTGTCCATTTTATATTCTGAAAAAGAACCAAAATGAGGATGATAACCAAGATTACAGAAGAACACAAAGGTTTTGATGCACGTTTGATGCTGATTATTGATGTCAAACTCCAAAGAAGATGTTTAATCCAGTCAGGCTGATGATCAGAAATATATCGCCAAAGATATTGCTTGATTGTCTCATTAACACGGTCAGTCTGACCATTAAGCGGGATTTACATGCTACAACAAATCTAACGATGTGTAGGCGGGGTCACGTGACGCACATCCGGCATCGTTAGTGTTGTTGTAGTGTGTGACAGCTACGTGCGATTGCGATTGAACGTAAAACCATTCATCGCATACACGTCGTTCATTTCCTTAAAATTGCACGTCGGGTTGTTCAATGTTCCCGAGGTACCACACATCGCAGTGTGTGACACCCCGTGAACGATGAACAGATCTTACCTGCGTCCCGCGGCTCCCGCCGGCAATGTGGAAGGAAGGAGGTGGGTGGGATGTTTACGTCCCGCTCATCTCCGCCCCTCCGCTTCTATTGGCCGGCTGCCGCGTGACGTCACTGTGACGCCGAACGTCCCTCCCACTCCAGGAAGTGGATGTTCGCCGCCCACATCGAGGTCGTATGGAAGGGTAAGTACGTGTGATGGGAAATAATCGTTTGTGCGACACGGTCAACAAATTGAACGTGCCGCACATACTATGGGGGCGAGTCACATCGCATATGATATTGTATGTGATATCGTAAGGTGTAAAGCAGCCTTTAGTCTTGATGGTAGACAGGAGGAAAAGAAAATCGTTAATCTTATTACAGAAGGTCCTCCAGAATTTTGAAATAAACCAACTTACCCAATCAGAAACAATATTTTTTTGAACATTATGCAAATGTACAATGTGTATGATGAGTTACTTACATTAGATTTGAGAGATAGGCAATTAGGTTAGAGTCGAGAAGGAAAGTGACAGTGTTGGCTAAGTCAGTCCACCTCTGCTCAAATTACAGTTTTCACTTCAGAGGATGGTAAATGAGTAATAAAGTCCATAGATATGGGTCCAGGAACTTTTAGGAATGAGTAAAGGCTTGAGAAGTATGGCAGGATAGGCTTTTGGCTCATGCACAGATTCCACATACAAACATATTCCCTCGAGTTCCATACTGTAGTGGGCCATCAAAAACACGTGGCTACAAAATAGTGTTTTATCAATAATGGGATTAATGTAGGACTCACAAACAGAACTATGAAGGAACAAACAGTTTTTAGATAGAAGTATTGACTGGGTTGTCTAAATATAAAGAACTACAGCTCTCATCAGAGAGATCTGGAAAAACAAATGATACAACTAAACCCTCATTGTAAATGGGAACCTGTTAAGAATTCTCAGTCTGAAATGGACAGAAACTTTATGACGTTTATTTTTATATTCTTAGGGGTATTTTGCACACTACAACATCGCAGGTGCGATGTCGGTGGGGTCAAATCGAAAGTGACGCACATACGACGTCGCTGTTGACATCGGAGTGTGTAAATCGTTTTTGATACGATTAACGAGCGCAAAAGCATCGAAATCGTATCATCAGTGTAGCATCGGTCATTTCCATAATTTCGGAAGGACTAATGTTACGATGTTGTTCCTCGTTCCTGCGGCAGCACACATCGCTGTGTGTGAAGCCGCAGGAGCGAGGAACATCACCTTAACTGCGTCCCGGCTGCAATGAGGAAGGAAGGAGGTGGGCGGGATGTTTACATCCTGCTCATCTCCGCCCCTCTGCTTCTATTGGCCGTCTGCCGTGTGACGTCGCTGTGACGCCGCACGACCCGCCCCCTTAGGAAGGAGGCGGTTCGCCGGCCAGAGCGACATTGCAGGGCAGGTAAGTGCATGTGAAGCTGCCGTAGCGATAATGTTCGCTACGCCAGCTATCACCGTGATATCACATCTGCGACGGGGGCGGGTACTATCGCTCTTGGCATCGCTACAATCGGCTTGCGATGTCGTAGTGTGCAAAGTACCCCTTAGTACAAGACCTGAAAGTCACCATAAGATCATATAATTAAGGTGGACAGCAGGGTAAGCAGCTTCTTTTTCTTACTTTAGCACCCCTGGTACCTCCAATAATAAATCAGTAAACCAGGATGGATAGCAGTGTGAGAAGCCTCTTCGTACTTCTGCGCGTCTGATATCTCCAGTATTTCTCCAGATAGACAGGGGGGACATTAATGTGAGTACTCTGTTCATAAATCAGCCCCCCTAGTATTTCCAGTATTAGATCAGACAGACAGAGTGGACAGAAGTGTGAACAGCCTCTTCTTACATCAGCGCCACTGGTATCTCCATTAGTAGATCAGATAGATGGGGGAAGAACAATGTGAGTGGCTTATTCTTACTGCTGCCCCCCCTGGTATCTCCAGTATTAGATAAGAAACATGCTGGACAGCAGTTGTGAGTGGCCTCAGCTCAGCATCTCTGGTATTTCCAATATTAGATCAAATAAACAGGGCAGACAGCAGTATCAACAGTTCTGTTCTGCTCTTACTTCAACATCCCTGGTATCTCCAGAATTAGATTAGAAAACAATATGACAAGCAGTGTTAATGGCATCTTCTTACCTCTGCCCCGGATATTTTCAGTATTATTAAATAGACAGGATGAACAGTAGTCTGAGCAGCCTCTTCTTAGCTCAGAGCCTATGGTATCTCCAGTATTATATTAAAGATACAGAGTGGACAAGAGTGTGAGCAATCTCTACTTACCTTATCATGCCTTGCATCTCCAGGAAAAGATCAGAAAGACAAGGTGAACAGCAATGTGTCCACCGTGTTTTTACCAATGCCACCCTCCAGTTTTAGATACAAATGACAGGATAGACAGCAGTGGGCTCAGTCTCCTTTTAGCTCAGCATCTCTGGCATCAGCAGTATTAGATCCAATAGATACGATGGACAGCATTGTGAACAATCTGTACTTATTTCAATCTCATTGGTATCTCCAGCAATAGATCAGAAAAACAGGGTGGACATCACTATGAGCAGCTCTTTCTTACTTCTGCCCCCCATGATCTGTAGTAACAGATAAAAAAAACATAGAATAGACAGCAGTGTGAGCAACCTCTATTTACCTTAGCACCCCCTTTTATCACCAAAATTAGATTATTTAAACAGGGTGAACAGCAGTGTGAGCAACCTCTTCTAACCTTGGTACTTTTGTAATCTGTGTTAGATCAGACGGACATGGTGGACAGCAGCACCACCTCTTATTACCCCAGTACCTTTGGAAATCCAGTAACAGATCAGAGAAATCGGGTGGGCAGCAATATGAGCAGTTTGATTTCAGATATATATGTTTAACCCTTAATTGCTGCTGCATTTCAGAAAAAAATATACTGTAATTTAAAACCAGCCAGGGACAAAGCCACATGGGAGACTAATTGGATAAGCCAGTCCCCAGAGGATTCTACCTGCTCACTGCCAGTGAATGACAGGTCCCCCCCTGTTATTATGCATGTAGGAAGAGAACTATTACTCCAGACCTGTCAGGTTTCCTTTAAAACTCCTAACATAAATATATATGTAATAAATACTTAACTTGTGAAAAGGCACAATACTTTATTAATATAGCCATATATCATGTTATCTGACAAGTTATGGATTGCTACATGTGTACAATATCAAAACTAATAACAGTACATAAATATATGACCAGAATTCTCACCAGTGCAGGAATACATCACCAGAACCATCAACAGTATATAAAAATATCATCAGTGCCTACTAACAGTACAGAAATACAGCCTTAAAACCACCATTAGCATAATAATTAATCACTACAACCATCATCAGTAAATTAATTACGTAACATAATCATCAACAGTACACGAATACATCACCAGAATCATCCGGAATACATCCCCAGAACCAACATCAGTACATGAACACAACAACAGAACCACCACTAGTACATGAATACAACAACAGGATCACCATCAGTGCATGAATACATCACCAAAACCACCAGCAGTGTAGGAATACATCATCAGAATCACTATCAGTACTTGAATAACAGCACCAGAAACATATTCAGTACATGAATACATCATAAAGCTTAGTACCTAGATCAATGGTAATGTGAGGATCCCTCACATACAAATGTATCCCATGCACATACTTCCAGTATGTCTTTTACAATGGTAAGGAGGTACTGGAAGTTATTGTGAACAGCTATCATCAGACAGTGGACCATATACCAACCACAGTACTAATGAGACGTAGACAGCATCACAAATAAACTTTTACATGCAGGTACCTTATAAATGACATCTTTTCTGGTTGCAGTTGTCCTCCTAATGTTCTTCTCATTCTTGCCCAGATGCCATGATGACTTTTCACAATCCCAGCTCATCTCTGAAGACTTCCTTCTTCTCCGGTCTACTGCTGCACATCCCGATATTGTGCCTTTAAAAATAATAGCATCATTAAAATGCTCCTGAATTAAAATCAGTAGCCCTATGCAGTACCCCGATTACATAATTGCCTTTCATTGTGTTACCTGCATAAAATATAACCCCTACAGTTTTCCTGTTAATGTAATTGCCCTCCACACTAGTCTATCCTTTCCATAATGGGCCCGATTTTTGAGATTAGGGATAGCATATGGCCCCCTATCTTGAGGGACAGCTTAGGAGCCTTGGTTCTCCACTATCCCATAGTCATTGTGAGAGCACCATACTGTGGTGGGGAAAATGTACTGTGGAAGCTTCATACTGAGTGGGTGTATTAAGAAAAAATAGGATTATCCAGCTCACTGGATCCAGATGGAGGTTTCATTAGCCAGACGGTGCATGGATACAGGATAAGGTGGCCAAACACTTCACGAAATTCAAAGAAAAAAGGTATCTAGCACCCAACTCTGGAGGAATTTTGTAAAACATTTTTTGTGTTTTACAAAAGTCCCCCGGACTTGGATGCTAATGGGAAAGTGGGAAATCGGGGTTTCTCACAGTCTCTCTGGGGTGTCAGCTTCTCCCTCAGAGGATTAATCTTCCTCCTTCTCTCTTGTCTTTCTCAGCCAGAATGAATATTCCCCCAGGTAAGAAGAGAGTTTAGGTGGATCCCAGGCCCCCCTTCCCAAGACTTAGGGACAAAAGCCCGGCAGGCGTGATTAACCAGGACAATGTACACACAAGGAACACACAGAATGGACAGAGCACCACGCCTAGAATAGGAACCTGCACAAAATTATACACAACCCTCCATATTCCACCATCACAGCAGGGATTAGCAATATGCACCCAGAACTGCTCGTGGATCTGGGTGCATATTGCACCTGACAGGTTCACTGAGTGCAGGTTTACCCAGCCACAGGAGAGATAGGATGGGACAATGTTAGAGAAGAATACTTCTAAAACTACCTAATTATTTTAGCTATTGTTGATTGCAAATGTCCTTCTTTTCACACTCTCTATTGAATGTTGAACAATACTTTTTTGGGTGGTGTCTAAACGGTACTTTACACGCTGTGATATTGGTACCGATATTGCTAGCGAGCGTACCCGCCCCCTTCGGTTGTGCGTCATGGGCAAATCGCTGCCCGTGGCACACAACATTGCTTACACCTGTCACACGGACTTACCTTCCCTGTGACATCGCTCTGGCCGGCGAACCGCTTTCTTTTTAAGGGGGCCGTACGTGCGGCGTCACAGCGACGTCACACGGCAGGCGTCCAATAGAAGCAGAGGGGCGGAGATGAGCGGGATGAACATCCCGCCCACCTCCTTCCTTTCTCATTACGGGCAGCCGCAGGTACGAGGTTGTTCCTCGTTCCTGCGGTGTCACACATAGCGATGTGTGCTGCTGCAGGTACGACAAACAACCTCACTACTGAAGAGACAACGATTTTTGGTAAGTGAACAACGTCTCACATACCAATGATTTTTGCCTCTTTTGCGATCGTTTAAGGTCGCTCATACGTGTTACACGCTGCGACGTCGCTAACGACGCCGGATGTGCGTCACAAACACCGTGACCCCGACGATATATCGTTAGCGATGTCGCAGCATGTAAATGGCTCTTAAGGCACAAAAAATGAATGCTTATAGGCTGTGAATTCAGAACTGCATAACATATTTAATCTGGCCTGACTTTTTTTGAAAAATTGCAGCACAAAAACTAGAAAGTTCTGCCTAAATCATTGACAGATACATTTATAAAAAAAAATTCTGTTTGTTTCATTCGGAATGTAGGAATTGAGGCTTGAAAATAAAATGCTCCTTAACTTCTTGGCTAAGCAATTGCTTGCTTGTATTCATGGAACAGATTTATAACAATATACTTGAGTTTCTATTCTCTATTCTCAACTGCTTTCTTTGGTTTCCAACTTTCCTTTGAAATATTTATACCTGGAGTCATTAGCTTAACTCCGTCGCGAAGGCCACAAAGAACCAGTCGGACAAAAGAAGCAGATATTGGTGAAGGGGCCTCTGTGTGTGAGTTACAGTGAGGAAATGTAATCTGTACAAACCAGGTGTTTCACTGGAAGGTATTTTATGCATTCAGACATCGTGCTGCAAAGTTTCTGTTTGCTTTGTATTCATCCTGCCTGTAGCATAACAGATAAAGGACGTTACACTCCAGACTGAGGGAATACACCCCATTAAAACATTAAACAAACATAAATAGTCATTACGGACATAATGAACACACTTTAAAACATAGCTCAGACCGCCATTACATTAAAATGGATTAATCAAAATTCTTCTGCTTTGACCCATGAAAAGTATTTGTGACCATCCCCAATACGAGCACCATCTGCAGCTTATTACTAATACCTCTTGATGGAAGGAACATGGAATTTGTTCCGCTGACCTACACTATAATAGACCTCACAAAATGTTATAGGGATTTGTTTCCGATTTCCTGCGCAGCCGAAATGTACAGTTAAATGGAGCTTAGTTGAACACATGGAAAAGTTGGGTTAGTGGAAATATAAGCTGCATTTTTCAACTCTTTTTATAATGCGTGCAAATTGGGAGAGAACATAGCTCCTAGCTTCAGCAGGCCAAGAGTTAGGAATGAGGTTGAAAATTAATCTGTTCTTTGTTTTGTTTTCCGATACTTTTAGATACTTATGATAAGGATCAGAAAATGATAGCGTAATAGGTATAAGAGTTTTTTTTTTTATAACAAAACATGGAATGGGGACCTACTTGGCAATTGGCTTTCCTTTCTTTAAGAAGTGTTGCCACGGTTAACACTTAAGGCCGCTTTACACGGTACGATATCGCTAACAATATCGCTAGCGAGCGTACCCGACCCCGTCGTTTGTGCGTCACGGGCAAACCGCTGCCCGTGGCGCACAATATCGCTAACACCCATCACACATAATTATCTGCCTAGCGCTGTGGGCGGAGAACCAACCTCTTTGTTAAGGGGGAGGTTCGTGCACCGTTACAGCAACGTCACACAGTGGTATAGAAGTGGAGGGTCGGAGACCAGCCGCATTAACGATATGCCCACCTTGATGCCGGAGAACACAGGTAAGCTGTTGTTCGTCGTTCCCGGAGTGTCACACGTAGCGATGTGTGCTGCCTCAGGAACGACGAACAACCTACGTCCACAACGACCAACGAGATTTTGAAAATAAACGACGTGTCAACAATCAACAATTAGGTGAGTATTTTTGATCGTTAACAGTCGCTCGGAGCAGTTACACGCAACGACGTCGCTAACGACGCTGGATGTGCATCACGAATTCCGTGACCCCGACGACATATCGTTAGGTATGTCGTTGCGTGTAAAGCCCTCTTTACAGTCTTTAATGTCCAAGCATGGTTAGACTAGCCAGTCTAAAGGCCCCTATACACATTAGACTAATGTTGGCTGAACATGCCGATATCGACGGGTTTGGCCGACACTCTAAGGGCTGCTTCTCACTTGCGAGTTTCTCGCAGTAGAGCAATGCGAGAAAATCTCGCATTGGAATCGGACACATGTTAGTGAATGATTCAGCTCTCATCTGCGATTTTTTTTCTCAGTCCAAATCGGACTGAGAAAAAAATCGCAGCATGCTGCTTTTTTTGTGAGTTTCTCGAACCATTTTTCTCAATGATTCCCTATGGAAGCGGATTAAAAGAAGGATCAACCACGCGCACCAGCGTTCACATTTGCGAGTGTGGCAGGAACTATGCTCATTAAATATTCAACAGATGAATGTGACATCACATTCCCAAAGGTAAATTAACTGACACATGTATAATCACTTTTATCTAGTTAAGATGTTGCAGGAAACTAGCATCGCAAACGCGACACACACGCGTCGCACACGCGAGCAAAATCATTAATTTATTCAGAAAAAGCATTGCACTTGCGTTGCACTCGGACCTAACGTGAACTAAAATCAGCCGAGTTTTTTTCAGCCCAGTTGGACCGATTTTACTCGCATAGATGTGTTTCCAGCCTAAAGCGGGCTTTACACGCTGCGACATCGCTAATGCGGAGTCGTTGGGGTCACGGATTTTGTGACGCACATCCGGCCGCATTAGCGATGCCGTTGCGTGTGACACCGATAAGCGATTTTGCATCGTTGCAAAACCGTGCAAAATCGCTAATCGGCGACACGGGGGTCCATTCTCAATTATCGTTACTGCAGCAGTAACGAAGTTGTTCCTCGTTCCTGCGGCAGCACACATCGCTGCGTGTGACGCCGCAGGAACGAGGAAGCTCTCCCTACCTGCCTCCCGGCCGCTATGAGAAAGGAAGGAGGTGGGCGGGATGTTACGTCCCGCTCATCTCCGCCCCTCCGCTGCTATTGGGCGGCGGTTCAGTGACGTCGCTGTGACGCCGCACGGACCGCAGCCTTAGAAAGGAGGCGGTTCGCCCGTCACAGCGACGTCGCCGGACAGGTAAGTATGTGTGACGGCTCTGGGCGATGTTGTGCAGCACGGGCAGCGATTTGCCCGTGTCGCGCAACAGATGGGGGCGGGTACCCACACTAGCGATATCGGGACCAATATCGCAGTGTGTAAAGTAGCCTTAAGGCTTTGTTCGCACTAGAAAAAGGATTTTTTTCAAGAAATTTCTTGAGAGCCTGAAAGATTACCCCATGCGTATTTTGCCGCAGTTCTGTGCGTTTTTGATGTGTTTTTGGTGCGGTTTTGGTGCCATTTTTTCTGCAGGTTGGTCCCTACGGTTTTTTACCATTATCTATGGCAAAAACGCAGGTACCCGCAGAAAAGGAGTGACATGCACATTCTTTTTCTCATGAAATTCTAAAGAAATAATGTTCTTGAGAGAAAACACCACGCACAGCTATTTTGTTTTTCCATAGGTTTTGCTGGGGAATGTCTGCAGAAAGGTTACAATCATTTTTTGCAGATATTTCTGCAGCAGAACCGCAAAAAAAGCGGGTAAAACCGCAGTGCGTGAACAAGGCCTTATGCAGTGATCCCCAACCTTTCTGACCATGAGAGCCACATTCAGCTCTGAAAGAGGATTGCAAGGCACACTGAGGTCTGAGACAGGGTCACGAGCCCTATTCAGCTACCACCCCCTCCCAGTATTGACACCGAGAAACCCCATTACCAGTACAATGGCAGCCAAATCTTATCCACAGAAATCTCACTGAGACAATTTACCAAGATCCAGGAGTTCCTACTTACCCCAATTCAAATCTGCTTTTCTATGTGGGGCTACTCACAAAAGTCATCATCTGAAGACCTGCCCTACATATCAATTTGCTAGTGTGTCGCCAGGGGTTAAGGGGATACCCAGAACCGGGCCAAGGGGTTGCTTCTGGAAAGGGGATCACGGTGTCGTGACCCGGTCCGTGCTCCCTGGTTCCACAATAAAAAGGGGGTTATGTTCGTGACGCCACCCGTGGAATGTGATCAGAGATGACCACCGCTGCTGCAGAACCTCCGGGGTGATGGAAGGCAGCTTGAGATGGGACGGCTCCCCACGGGTAGAGCCTTTTCCCCGGGGCAGTATGTTAGTCTATGGGGGGAGTGCAGGACACAAGCACAATAAACAGGCAGACTCACGGTTTTGCAGTTTCTTTGTCCTTTACTGATGATGGTATTCAGCAGAGTACTGTCCACGGAGTCTGTGAGGGGTTCAGGGCTTCTCCCACCCAGCCGGGCCGTTTTGGCTTCCTTGCCTGCACTGTGTGTCTGTGGCCCTGCTGCGGTGTGAACTATGCAGCCGGCTCTGCTCTGCTCTGCTCCTAGGTACCGACCTGACAGGCAACTCGAGTCCTTACTTGTATGTTCCTGAACTCTGTGTTTGTTGCTTGTGTCTGTGGTACAGATAGAGAATGTGGAATCCTCACTTCTCTGGTGTTCACTGTGCAGTATGTAACCTGCAGTCTCGGATCCAGCATCCGTTCTGTGTGCTCCACTGGGATGAGCTCAGCAATGCTCTGCCTCCCAGGAATGTTCCTCTGTGTACTCTGTCTCCTTCCCTCAGACCCTCAGCTAGGCCTGGAATTGGTCAGTGGATCCTGAGGTGAGCTAAAGCCAGCTTCCAACCTGCAGAGATCCTTTCTCCTCAGTGCTCTGCACTGAACTTCCAAAATGAAACTACTGACCATTTCCTCCCCCCCAGCAGAATGTACAGGGAAGCATCTTGGTCTCCCCCTTCTGGCCAGGAGGTCTTGGTGTTGTGTGTGGGGAGTTAACCCTTTGTGTTGTTACTGTGGCAACCCTGGGGTGCCACACTAGACCTGTTGCTTATGCACCAAACTGGCAGACAGCCGCGAGCCACATATCATGGGCTTGCGATGCGACCCACATGTGGCTCCCGAGCAACAGATTGGGGACCCCTGCTCTAATGCATATGGGGGTCACGAACAACTGATCCCTGGTAAAGTTGTCTGATTTTGGACTGTTGTTCTCCTGGAAATATGCTGATCACTGATTTATTAGTCTCATAGAGAAAAGGGACACTCAGCTGTACAAGCTTTCCTGTGGTTGGGAGAAACGGCTGAGATGGCTGTTGGTGGGATGATAGACCGAATCATAGTTTGACCAACAGCTGTTACGGGTGTGTCCCAGGTGACAGACAGTCATGTGGTTTCTGGCAGTAGAAGGCCACAGCCATTGGCTGCGCAAATGCTCCCTGACTTTCTGTTCTTCCTGCTATTAGTATTCATTGTACTAATAGATTTCCTGCTAGGTTTTCAACTATTCCCCTTTTGGACCCATGGGAGCTAAACTTCCGCCCAGCTGCTATTATCAGTATTCTCCATGTGCTTAAATACTTCCATCTTCCCTGGACTTGGGGATATTTTTCAGTTCATCCTAGCTATAGTTGCAAGCAGGTGGCTTGTACTCATCTGTGGTGTCATTGATGAAGCTTTGCTGAACCTCGGCCTAAGTCATCTGTAGATAAGTAGTACATGCATTTTCCCCCTTGTATCCTCCTTATGTCTTCCTTTAGCGTATACTTGGGTTGATGAAGAGCTTATCCCACCCGTTCCCTATTTAGGATCCAGCACTAGGCATACCTAGGGTCAGGTATCTGGCTCAGCGCATAGGTGCATAACCTATCTAGGGTGGTGAGGGACCTCAGGGACCAGCGGTAGGTTTAGTCAGGGATTACCATCTCCCACTTCCCTAGATGCAGGGGTCTCCTTCCCTTCCCTTTTGCCACTCGCTTGGTACTTCCCCGTACAACAGTCATCTAATGTGTATGGCCAGGTTAACTATAGAGAGTGCTTCGCAGAGCTTCTATAGCTATGACCAGCCAGACTGGAAGAGGGCGAGAGACAGAGGCGACCGGTGGAGATGGTGAGACAGAGAAGACATGGCAGCTGGGGGGGAGCTTAACCGCTTCCACAGTGCTAGCGCAGTCAGGGTGCAGAACCCTCGTTTGGGGACACTTTCACGAACTATTACAAATCTGCAGGGTCTGGGAATTTCATGTCCCATCGCCCACCACCCACTTTCCTGGAGCACAGTGACATAAAAGCTCCGGGGTCAAGTTTACAGCCAGGCCCCACAGCGAGGACCCGTGTCACCTGCATACGGGATGGGACACTTAACACGGACAGCGTAGTCCCCAAGCTGCTTCAGGCCTTTAAGAACTGTGAGTAAAATGAACTTTGAACCGCAGCCCCGGTGTTATCCTTGTCATTGCCGTCACCGCCGTCCCGCGCTTTGGCGCCATCAGCCGTCCCCATCGTCCTCATCCTCCCTGGGGCTTTCGCCACCTGTGGGGAGCTTGACTATCTGGGCTGCGTTAACATCAACCCTGGAGGAGAGAAACATCTCGCAGCGGCGGCCGATTCCTGGCCGTGCACCACGGGTGGCGCTGCAAAGCATCCCCCATTCCTATCCAATACCGCTACTGGAACAGGAAAAGTCGCAGAAAGGGTCCACGGCGGAGGAGGCCAAGACCGCCATCACCACTGCAACCGGTGACATGCTT
The DNA here is from genome assembly GCF_048569485.1 of Anomaloglossus baeobatrachus. NCBI lineage: Eukaryota > Metazoa > Chordata > Amphibia > Anura > Aromobatidae > Anomaloglossus > Anomaloglossus baeobatrachus. The sequence continues at coordinate 892,324,943 of NC_134353.1, read as the reverse complement.
CCCAGGGACCCTTCACACTCCTTCCATCCCCCTTTACACCGGACACTCATTCGTTTATCCTTTACATGTAACCGACAGGGCCACGGAACTGGTTCAGGCCAATCACAGCGAACCCCATGAAACCACTGGCCCGATGACTAGTAACCCCTGAGGTTCCGTGGGGCGCTACATTTCCATGGTTACTGAAGCACAATTATGGCCATTTAATAAGTTTTACACTTTGACAAATATGTCAAGTTTATGCAGAGACTTCATATTTACATTGCTGACCTTTATCTCCCAAGACTTCTGCAATTCTCCCTGGCAGCTGTATATCAGCTTCTGGGCCAAATCCTGACTAATGACAAACCATTCTTGTCATTTCATTGCTTGGAGTTTATTATAGGTTCTGGGGTTTTTTTTGTCCACCCACATTTTGAGAATTGCCCAAATGTTCTCAATGAGATTGGGATCTGGCGAGTTTCCTGGCCATGGACCCAAAATTTCAATGTTGTGTTCACTGAGCCATTTAGTTACCATTTTGCCTTGTGACATGGTCTCCCATCATGTTAGATAAAGCATTGTTCATCAACAAATAGCTATTGGATCATTAAGAATCGCTCTTTGAGAATTTTTAGATACCATTTTTTATACATGGCAGTGTTCTTAGGCAAAACTGTGAGTGAGCCCTCACGGTAGCATTCGTGTTTTCTTCTCTGGACAACCATTTTTCAAGATTTCAGAAACAATCTAAAAGGGACTTTATTTGAGAAAATATCTTTCGGCCAGTTCTCTGCAGTCCAATCATTTAACTTTCTGCAAAAAGTCAATTTTACCTTGATGTGTTTCTTTGACATGCCTTCTTTGCTTCCCTTCGTGACACAATGCCAACCTCCAAAAAAACTTCACCTCTGTGCTTAGAGTTGCACTGACACTTGCCTCCTGACATAATTGATTCCATTCTGCACTAGTGTTGAACTGATCCCAGAGCTGAATCCTCTTTGGCACACTTGCTACACTTTCTTGGGTGAGCAGAATCTTCCATTGGTGCAATTGAACATCTCTTTTTGAAGTTCTTACTGATCCGATAAATGGTTTGATTTAGAGGCAATCTTACAAGCAGCAATGTCCTTGCCTGTAAAGACATTCTGATGTAAAGCAATAAAGAAGACCATTATTTTAAGCACTAGGCCCCTTTTAAAGTAACCAGTTTGCTCTAATAATTTAAGCTGCATGACTGCCTTGTCCTTCTTATCTGTATTATTCTGTATATATACACACTGCACAGTACCACTTCTCCTGCCCTTTATACCTGGTGTAATTCTCATTATCTGTATTTTTCTGTATATAAACCCTGCACAGTACCACTTCTCCTGCCCTTTATACTGGGTGTAATTCTCAGTATCTGTATTTTTCTGTATATCGTATATATACACTGCACAGTAGCACTTCTCCTGTCCTGTACACTGGGTGTAATACTCACAGCTTAGTAGTAAAGGAATCCAGCATCGAATCCAGAAAGTTTTATAAAAAAATCCAAAAATTTATTTCAGGTATTAAAAAACACTCCATATTAAAAACATGATTCTTATAGCAATTGCAGAGGACACATTTCAGACTTTCTGTCCTTACTCTAAATCCATCTAACACATACTGGATCTAACTCTGAAATAGGAAAAGGAATAGGAGTGACTCAGGAGTAGATCCTACTAATCAAGGGAATAGAGGCAAAACATTAACCCCATGTTTAGATGGTTGAGAGCACAATCAATATAAATTTAATAAATCTTTTTTGAGGTTCATACCTTGTGGAGCTCTCGTTTCCATCAAAAACATCCACTTTACTTCTCTACGGAGTAATATTTCTTTTAAATTACCACCGCGCTTAGGAAGATGGACTGTTTCTGTTGCATTGATTCTCAGGCTATCACAATTGCCCTTGTGCACACTTTGAAAATTCTGCGATGCGCCTGAGAGGCTAATTAATTACATCAGGGGTGGGGAACCTCCGGCCCGCGGGCTGTATGTGGCCCCCGATGACTTTGTACGCGACCCCTGGGCACATTCCCGGGGACTGTAGTACTCGGGCGGCAGCTGCGGTCTTGTCGGCTGCTGGCCCTTTAAATCACCATGTGTGGTGCACATACCATTAAGTCCTCAGCCTGCTGGCCTGTGCCAGCCTGTTGAGGACGTACTTTGTGGACGGGGTAAGCATGAGGTGCGCTGCACTCCCGTCCCACAGAAGAAGAGGAAGCATCCGATTTACTGCCTCACTTTTGTAGATGCCTCCCACTGCTCTGAGCCTCCTGCCTCCTGCAGTGCACTGAGACTCCTGCTTCCCATTCTGCAGTGAGTCTCCTGCCTCCCGCAGTGCTGTGAGCCTTCTGCCACCTACCGTGCTATAAGCCTCCTGCCTCCCATGGTGCTGTGAGCCTCCTGCCTCCCACAGTGCTGTGAGCCTCCTGCCTCCACTGCAGTGAGCCTCCTGCTGCTGTGAGCCCTCCACCCAGTGCTGTGTACCCCCTAGTACTGTGAACGCCCACCAGTGCTATGTGCCCCCTTCCCAGTGCTGTGTGCCTACCCCCAGTGCTATATGCTACCCCCCTATTGCTGTCTGTGGCACCTTGGTGATATGTGTGCCCCCTTAGTCCTGTCCATGTCCCCCAGTCGTGTTCGTGCCCCTCTAGTGCTGTCCATGCCGCCACCAGTGCTGTCCATGCTCGGCAGTAGTGTCTGTGCCCCCCAGTGATATCTGAGCCCCAACCCCTCCTGTGATGGGTATATGCCCCCAGCTACTCCTGTGATGTGTATATGTCCCCAGCTCTGCCTGTGATGTGTACTTTATATGTCCCCAGCTCCTTCTGTGATGTATATGTGATGCCCTGGGCAAGCCAGGGGTCACAGGTCATAACACCACCACATCCTACACCCAGGATAGGTACACCGAAGCTACACCAAAAATCCTTGTTGCCCTTCCTCCAGGGGCTGAGGTTCGCACCAGGGAGTGGGCCAGGCGGTTGGCTCCGCCCACCGAGGAGTTCACAGTCCTGGAGGCAGGAAAACCAGAGAGATGAGTTTTAGAGAGAGTTAAAGTAGGAGTGAAGTGGTAGAGGAGCAAGTGAGAGGAGTTAAAGTGAAGAGCAAGTGACAGTTGAGAAAGCCTGAAGTTGGTCCGGGTGTGTGCCCCAGACTGAGAACAGCAAAGTTAGCAGACGGCGGTGACCGTCTGCAGGAGAGGCTGATCGGAGGTTGCCAAGAGGACCGTGGACGGGTGGTGGCCCGGCGGTACCGGAACGGTATACGAAGAGAAGCCAGCACCATTGGCAGGGGCCTTTCGGATCCCGGCAAGGCTAGGAGTCGCCGTGAATTTGCCAAATCCATCAGTGAAGGGGACCTCCTGGGTCTCCCAACAACTAAGTCCCGATTGAAGGCAACAGTCCAACCGTAGGAGAGAGACACCGCCACCACCAAGGCACCAGTTTCTCAGGGCCAGCGACCGCGGGCAAAGAGGGGCTCCTCCGGCCCATATCCAAGCCGGGGAGCGGGTTACCGGTGGGAACCCATCGCTACTAACAGTGAACTTAGGTGCAGGAAAAGTGACAGTCACCGTCAACTACCGGGGAAAAGCAACAGCAGCCGTCCGTGGGAACCGTCTTTCCAGCCGTGTGTTTTACCGAGAACTGTGTCACCGTCTCAGGCTGAGTGAGTACCACCGTGCCGTGTGGCACAGCGCTGCCCCCGCGACCCTGCACCTCACCAGGCCCTGCACCGGCCCTGCCATCCCTCATCCCCCCACCTCATCACTGGGCCCCGGGACAACCACCCCCTACCCACGGAGGGGAGAACTAACAACTTTGCTGCTCCCTGTCACCGCTCCCGGGATCCCCATACAGAGCAGCGGTGGTGTCCACACAATCACCACAACCGTGGGTGGCGTCACGGACAATAAATCCCCAAAACCAATCCCCTTTTCACTCACGGGCGAGGAGCGCCGCTCGAGTCCCCGGGATCCGGCCCATCGCTCGAGCCACCGAGCAGCAGAGGGCGCAGCAGCAGCGGCAGCCGGACCCGAGCAGAGGGAGAGCGCAGCGTCCCCTCCTCCGCCCGCGACAACTTGGCGTCACGAACAGGATCTTACCGCTCTGCCGTTGGGTAGAGGTGCGCCTTGTTACCGCCGGAGGTGTCCGGCCAGAAAATTTCAGAAGCCGCCATCTTTGGCGCGAAGAGTTCCCGCTCGAGCGTCTCCTCGAGTAGTGGAGGCGCGAAGGCCGAAACCCCGCCACGATAGAGGAGGGGCCGGAAAGAGGCTAAGGGGGACGGAAACAAGATGTCTGCGCCCAACGGAGCCGCTGGAGGAGCGGTGGTCGCAGCCGCAGTGGCACCCGTGGATGGGAATAGGCCTGCCCAGGTCCCGGCCGTGCTGGCAGGAGGTGCCGCGGCCCCCGCTCTCGCTCAGGTGATGCCGTTCTCCTTGCCCTATGTGCCCGGAGCTACCTGGCTACCGCAGTATGACGGGAAACCTGATGCTTTACAGGTCTTCCGGAAAAAGCTTAATCCGCTTCTGGAATTGTACCCCCTGACTGATAAGCAACGTGCAGCGGTAGTGCTGGGCCAGCTATCCGGCGCGGCTGAGCAGGAGGCGGAGACCTGGGCCGAGGGGGACCGGTTCTCTGTAGCCACCATCTTTGAGAAGCTACAGACTGCCTTTGAGACCCGTACCGAAGCTGAGCTGAGGATGCAGTTTTACCAGTGCCGGCAACGGTCTGTGAATAGCATTCGGGACTACGCTTTACGTCTGCAAACCGCCCTCCGCACACTAAAGCGGGTGGATACTATCAATGAGGCGGACAGCAACAAGATGTTAGTAGAGCAATTTGTGCAGGGGATGAGGTCCTCTGAGGATCGCAAACAACTCCGGCTGTGGGCCCTGGAACACCCTGATGTGGACTTTGCTGTGTTAAAGGAACGGGCCATTAAAGCACTGCAACCCCCAGTCTCAGAAATCTTGGAGCCAGCCCCGTGGCCAGTTGAGACGGCCCCCGTCATGGTGGCCCCTGCCCTACCAGCCTCTCCAATATCTACAGCTCCAAGCAGCACGATGGAAGAACTGGCAGCCCAGGTCCGCCGCATGGACGGAGACCTCGCCAAGATTCTCGCTGCACTCCAACCTTTGACCAGATCCCAGCCTCCAACCAAGGTACAGCTCGCCGACAGCCCTGAGGATGTTCCCTGGATGCAGTTGAGAAGTGCTAACAACTCGCGGAACAGACCTCCAACCTGCGACAGGTGCAGCAGGCCTGGCCATTACTTCCGACAGTGCCCGTTAAACGATTCAACCCCTGGGGCCACGGGCCAATCCTCAGGAGTAGAACCCCGTGGCCCCCCAGACTGGCGGGACCGGTATATCGGGGCCCGGCCCATCATCCCCATGGCTGTGGATGGCATACCGGTGATGGCTCTCTTGGACACTGGATCACAGGTAACCACCATACCATACACATTATATCAACGGTATTGGGGGACGGACGAGCTGGCTCCCCCAGATACTAGTATAACACTGATTGCCGCTGATGGACTCCCATTGACCCAAGTGGGGTATAAACAAGTGGCTATGACAGTGGGGCGAGCTGAACTGCAACTCAAGGGTATGATTGTGATCATGAATGAACCCAGTGATCATAACCCAAAGATAGTGCTAGGAACTAATGTGATGGAGCACTGTATGAGTGATGTGTTGGCCCTACTGCAGCAGCTGGCCGCCACGGTGGCGGGGAGCTGACAGAGAGCTGTGCAGCGTGAGATCCGAGCCTTGATGTACCGCCAGCATGTAAACTCAACAGGAGGAGAGATTGGTGGAGTGACAGTGATGGATGCTGCTCCGTTGATTGTGCCCCCTAGGAGTGAGATGATGATTTGGTGTAGGGCAGCAGTAGGGCCTCCGGGGCGTGACTACCCTGCCATGATAGAGCCCATGCCCTCCGAGCACTGGCCCACCGTAATGGCCGCCCGAGGGGTGGTAGATGTAAAGAAGGGGAGAGTGCCCGTGAGGGTGCTGAACTGTGGGGAGGAAGAAGTCAGGCTTCCCCGGTATGCAACCCTTGCCAAGTTGCTCACCCTGGATCCCCACACCATCCACGAGGCAGCTCCTCCAGTTTCCCCACCTACTACCAGCACTCACCCGCCCCAAGGGGAGTTAAATGAGTGGCACCAACAGCTACACGTGGGCACTGACGATACCCCTACACATCACAAAGAAGGGGTATATAGGGTGGTGCGGGAGTATGAGCAAGTTTTCAGCAAACATCCACTAGACTTTGGGCAGATCAAAGGGGTCCAACACCACATCCCTACCGGTGAGCACCCCCTTTCAAAGAGACGTACAGGCCTATTCCCCCTGCGCATTACCAATGTGCCAAAGATATGTTGAGGAACATGAAAGAGGCAGGGGTTATTCGGGACAGCTGTAGTCCCTGGGCCGCCCCGTTGGTACTGGTCAAGAAGAAGGATGGCACCATGCGGATGTGTGTGGACTACCGGAAGATTAACCAGATAACGCATAAAGATTAGTGATGAGCGAGCATGCTTGTCACTACTCGGTACTCGCACGAGTATCGCTGTACTCGGGCTGCTCGGCGGGGACCGAGTAATCTCGCGATACTCGTGCTGTACTCGTGGTCTTCATTTCTGCATGTTGGCGCTCTTTTGAGAGCCAGCCCTCATGCAGGGATTGGCTGGCAGACCACTGCAATGCCACAGCCCTGTTAGTTGTGGAATTGCAGTGATTGGCCGGCCTGCACAGCGTGACCGAGCCTTTATATCGGCCGGCGCGCTGTGCTCTGCTCACAGCTATCCAGACAGTGAGTGCAGGGAGAGTGTCGCTAATTCAGGGAAAGCTTTGCGGCCCTTTATAGCTTTTTCAGTTGCAGGGCTGCAAACAGTGTGACCAAAAGTCCTTCTCAGGACTATTCTAGTTGTATACAGGCAGGCAGGGTATAGCCAGGTCGGAGTACAGTAGCAGAGTCCTTCTCAGGACTACTGTTGCTATATACAGGCAGGGTATAGCCAGGTCTGAATACAGGCTAGTGACCAAAAGAGTCCTTGTCAGGACTATTGTACCAGTATACAGGCAGGCAGGCAGGCAGGGTAGTGGTGACCGTATACCAGCCTTCATCATATCTGGGGCTGGTGTACACAGTGTAAAACAGTCCAGATAGTGTCTGACTTGTCTGTAATTGTCGCTCCCCAAAAAAACCTGTTAGGTTCTTATTGCGTCCGTGCTTGGTTTTTAAAACCGCACGTGTGTGCCTGTTGGTGGCAGCGTACAGGTGCACTTGTGTGCAATTTCCAGAAACTTTAATATAACGCACAAGTAGTGAATATACACGTCAGCAGTGCACAGCATTGCAAAATGCGCAAGGGCATTGGCAAGGAACAAGGAAGTGGATGTGATGGTGGTGCAGGCAGAGGCCGAGGTCGTGGGCAAGCTCTAATTTCGCCACAACAAAGGGCCACATCTAGTCGCTCGCACGTCCTGTCCCAAATTCTTGGGGACCGCAGCAGTACACCGCTCTTGAACCAAGACCAGTGTCAACAGGTTGTTAGTTGGATAGCAGATAATGCTTCCAGTCAGATTGGCACCACCACAAACACTCTGTCTTCCACACGGTCAAGTGTCAGTAGCCGTGATACTGCACCGCACATTTCTGAACCTGATCCTCCTTCCTACCACCAGGCTGAGTACACGTCCTCCTCGGACATTAATGATCCCACACTTGGACACTCGGAAGAGCTGTTCACGTTTCCATTCACACATTCTGGCCTCTCGCCAGCTCATATTGAAGTGGGTCATGAGGAGATCGTCTGTACAGATGGCCAAATATTTGAGCAGCCACGTTCTCACGAAGTTGGCAACGTGTCTCAACAAGTGGTGGACGATGATGAGACACATTTGTCAGGAAGTCAGGAGGAGGAGCAGGGTGCGGAAGAGGAAGACGACGTGGTGGATGATCCAGTAACTGACCCAACCTGGCAGGAGGATATGCAGAGCGAGGACAGCAGTGCACAGGGGGAGGGAGGCGTAGCATCACAACAGGCAGTAAGAAGCAGGGTGGTGGCCCCAGGCAGAAGTCAGGCAACCGTTCCCCGGAACAACACGACAACACAAGGTGCCTGTACAAATGTTAGGTCTTCCCGAGTCTGGCAGTTTTTTAAGTTGGATCCAGATGATTCAAAAAAGGCCATTTGCAACACCTGCCGTGCCAGCATCAGCAGGGGTACCAAAACTAGCAGCCTGACCACCACCAGCATGATCAGGCACATGTCAGCCAAGCACCCGACTTTGTGGGAAGTACAACAGAGTCGAGGAGCAGTGCTTGCTGATGTCACTGCTACGTCTTCGCTGGTTGTGCATGCGAGCCAATCCCCTGTCCATGCTGCCTGCGAACAAGCCTCCTCCACTCCTGCACCTGCAGTTGCCTACGCAGAAAGAACACCATCATCAAGCACGTCCTTGTCCCAGCGCAGCGTTCAGTTATCCATTCAGCAAACCTTTGAACGCAGGCGCAAATACACTGCCAACACCCCACATGCCACAGTTCTAAATGCTAACATTTCGCGACTGCTTGCGCTGGAAATGTTGCCTTTTAGGCTGGTGGAGACAGAAGCATTCCGTGACCTGATGGCGGCAGCTGTCCCACGTTACTCGGTCCCCAGCCGCCACTATTTCTCCCGGTGTGCCGTCCCCGCGTTGCATAACCACGTGTCACAAAACATCACACGTGCCCTGAACAACGCTGTTTCACCCAAGGTCCACCTAACCACAGACACGTGGACAAGTGCTTGTGGGCAAGGCCGCTACATCTCGTTGACGGCGCACTGGGTTAATATTGTGGAAGCTGGGACCCAGTCTGAGCGAGGGACGGAACACGTCCTTCCCACACCAAGGTTTGCAGGCCCTACCTCAGTCAGTGTTTCACCCACACTCTACAGCTCCGGAATGTCATGCTCTTCAGCCTCATCCTCCTCCTGCGCATCCTCATCCACTGTGCCCTCCACACCAGTCACAAGCTGGAAGCACTGCAGCACTGCCTCGGCGAAGCGGCAACAGGCTGTGCTGAAGCTAATCTGCATAGGTGACAAACCCCACAATGCAGAAGAGCTGTGGACAGCTCTGAAACAGCAGGCAGATCACTGGCTCACACCTCTGAACCTAAAGCCAGGAAAGGTCGTGTGTGACAATGGCCGGAACCTGGTGGCGGCTTTGAGGCGAGGCCAGCTGACACATGTTCCATGCGTGGCCCATGTGCTCAACCTCGTGGTTCAGCGGTTTATAAAGTCATACCCAGAGCTGTCTGATCTGCTGGTAAAAGTTCGCCGCCTGTCTGCACATTTTCGAAAGTCACCTACTGCTTCAGCCGGCCTTGCCGGCTTTCAGCGCCGTTTGCATCTTCCGGCTCACAGACTGGTGTGTGATGTCCCCACGCGTTGGAATTCAACTCTGCACATGTTGGTCAGGATATGTGAGCAGAAGAGGGCAGTTGTTGAGTACCTGCATCACCTAAGCCGTCGGGAAATGGGTCAAACTCCACACATAACACCTGAGGAGTGGAGATGGATGTCAGACCTATGTACCATCCTCCAAAACTTTGAGGACTCCACCAAGATGGTGAGTGGTGATGACGCCATTATTAGCGTCACCATACCGCTACTCTGCCTTCTAAAACGGTCTCTGCTGAAAAACAAACATGATGCATTGCAGGCGGAGCGCGATGAGTTGCAGCAAGAAACAGTAGTGGGTGTGGGTGATAACACACAGCCCAGCCTCGTCTCATCACAACGTGCAGTGGAGGACTATGACGAGGAGGAGGATGAAGACATGGAGCAACTCTCCGGCCAAATTGAGGATATGACATGCACACCAGTCATATCCTCGGTTCAGCGTGGCTGGCCAGAGGACAGGGTAGATGAGGAGGAGGAGGAGGAGGAGGAGGAGGACAGCATGTTCAGTCATCTTGTTGGTCAGGCTACTGAAGTCCTGGCTGTTAAGAGTCTGGCGCACATGGCTGACTTTATGGTAAGCTGCCTGTCTCGTGACCCTCGCGTTAAGAACATCTTGGCCGACAATCATTACTGGTTGGTAACACTGTTAGACCCACGCTACAAGGAGAACTTTTTGTCTCTTATTCCCGTGGAGGAGAGGTCAACCAAAATGCAGCAGTTCCGGAAGGCCATACTCACGGAAGTAGGCAAAGCATTCCCCTCACAAAACGCTAGCGGCATAGGTCAGGAATCAGTGGACAACCGAGGCGTACAGCCGAGAGAGGCACAAGTCCAATCCGCCAGAGGTAGGGGAACAGTCTTTAAGATGTGGGACAGTTTTCTCAGCCCCTCACGTACCACAGCCCCTGAGGTGCGGGGTAGTGCCACAAGAAATCCTAAGTTTGCCCAGATGCTGAAGGAGTACCTTGCAGATCGAACAACTGTACTCCGACATTCCTCTGTGCCTTACAATTATTGGGTATCCAAGCTGGACACGTGGCATGAATTGGCTCTCTACGCCTTGGAAGTCCTGGCCTGCCCTGCTGCTAGCGTTTTGTCAGAGCGTGTTTTTAGTGCCGCAGGTGGAATCATTACAGATAAACGCACCCGCCTGTCAACTGAAAATGCTGACAGGCTGACTCTGATCAAGATGAACAAGGGTTGGATTGGGCCAGACTTCACCACACCACCAGCAAATGAGAGCGGAATTTAAAGTTTGCCATGTACCTCCACTCACCCATGGGTACACACTTCTGGACTTCGGATAATCGCTGGACTGCTCCTCCTTCTCCTCATGCGCCACCATGATGATGACCGTTACAAATTGCAATACTTAGGCCTTTGTTTCAGGTATACCCCCAGTGGTAAATTTTTTCGCCCATTCTTTGCAGAATGGACATTACAACGACAGGAGACCCGCTCCTTTGCAATGGGAACAATGTTTTGAGGCCCTCATGCACGTCTCTACCCAGGGACAACGTGGAGCCTCCCAATTTTTGGCTGCCCTGCCTAAGGGCTATACTATAATACACCCACTTCCTTAAAATGGACACTTAATGTTTTGAGGCCCTCATGCACGTCTCTACCCAGGGACAACGTGGAGCCTCCCAATTTTTGGCTGCCCTGCCTAAGGGCTATACTATAATACACCCACTTCCTTAAAATGGACACTTAATGTTTTGAGGCCCTCATGCACGTCTCTACCCAGGGACAACGTGGAGCCTCCCAATTTTTGGCTGCCCTGCCTAAGGGCTATACTATAATACACCCACTTCCTTAAAATGGACACTTAATGTTTTGAGGCCCTCATGCACGTCTCTACCCAGGGACAACGTGGAGCCTCCCAATTTTTGGCTGCCCTGGCAAAGGGCTATACTGAAATAGACCCACTTCCTTACAATGGGCACTTCAGGTTTACAGGCCATCATGCACGTCTCTATCCAGGGACAATGTGGAGCCTCCCAATTTTTGGCTGCCCTGGCAAAGGGCTATACTGAAATAGACCCACTTCCTTACAATGGGCACTTCAGGTTTACAGGCCATCATGCACGTCTCTATCCAGGGACAATGTGGAGCCTCCCAATTTTTGGCTGCCCTGGCAAAGGGCTATACTGAAATAGACCCACTTCCTTACAATGGGCACTTCAGGTTTACAGGCCATCATGCACGTCTCTATCCAGGGACAATGTGGAGCCTCCCAATTTTTGGCTGCCCTGGCAAAGGGCTATACTGAAATAGACCCACTTCCTTACAATGGGCACTTCAGGTTTACAGGCCATCATGCACGTCTCTATCCAGGGACAATGTGGAGCCTCCCAATTTTTGGCTGCCCTGGCAAAGGGCTATACTGAAATAGACCCACTTCCTTACAATGGGCACTTCAGGTTTACAGGCCATCATGCACGTCTCTATCCAGGGACAATGTGGAGCCTCCCAATTTTTGGCTGCCCTGGCAAAGGGCTATACTGAAATAGACCCACTTCCTTACAATGGGCACTTCAGGTTTACAGGCCATCATGCACGTCTCTATCCAGGGACAATGTGGAGCCTCCCAATTTTTGGCTGCCCTGGCAAAGGGCTATACTGAAATAGACCCACTTCCTTACAATGGGCACTTCAGGTTTACAGGCCATCATGCACGTCTCTATCCAGGGACAATGTGGAGCCTCCCAATTTTTGGCTGCCCTGGCAAAGGGCTATACTGAAATAGACCCACTTCCTTACAATGGGCACTTCAGGTTTACAGGCCATCATGCACGTCTCTATCCAGGGACAATGTGGAGCCTCCCAATTTTTGGCTGCCCTGGCAAAGGGCTATACTGAAATAGACCCACTTCCTTACAATGGGCACTTCAGGTTTACAGGCCATCATGCACGTCTCTATCCAGGGACAATGTGGAGCCTCCCAATTTTTGGCTGCCCTGGCAAAGGGCTATACTGAAATAGACCCACTTCCTTACAATGGGCACTTCAGGTTTACAGGCCATCATGCACGTCTGTATGCAGGGGCATTGGTGAACCTCACAATTTTGGACTGCCCTGGCAAAGGAAAATACTACAAAGACTCACTTCCTCAAAATGGGCACATTAGACTCAAGAGGCCTTCATGTACGTCTCTTCTCAGGGACATCGGAGTGCCACACAATGTTTTCACGTAAAATCTTTCATGTATTAATCTCAAAAAGTAACATACACCAGCTCTATCTCACTATAGGGTATGTGCCCTTAACATTTCTGCCATGAAAAATCATTTTGGGGTCATTTTGGAAGGTTTTCTGGTGAGTCCGTAAAAATGGCGTGAAACGCGGACAAAATTGTTCACAGCTGTGACTTTTGAGTGATAAATGCTTCAAGGGGTCTTCCCCATGCTGTTGCCATGTCATTTGAGCACTCTTCTGAGACTTTTGTGACATTTTTAGGGTTTCTCCATGCTGCCGGGGGGTCATTTCACAAAAATACTCGGGTCTCCCATAGGATAACATTGGGCTCGTTGCTCGGGCCGAGTACACGAGTATCTTGGGAGGCTCGGCCCGAGCTTCGAGCACCCGAGCTTTTTAGTACTCGCTCATCACTAATAAAGATGCTTACCCACTGCCCCGTATTGAAGAGTCTTTGGCCGCACTGAGAACCGCGAATTACTTCTCTACCCTTGACTTCACCAGCGGGTATTGGCAAGTGGCAGTGGCACCGGAGGACCGGGAGAAAACCGCCTTCACCACCCCAATGGGGCTCTGTTAATTCAATAGTATGCCGTTCGGGCTGTGCCACTCCCCTGGAACCTTCCAACGGCTGATGGAGTGCTGTCTGGGGCATCTAAACTTCGAGACCGTCCTGTTATACCTGGATGATGTGATTGTGTACTCTCAGACGTATGAAGCCCATCTGGAGCACCTGGCCGAGGTGTTCGCGTCCCTTGCCAAATACGGGATGAAGTTGAAGCCCTCCAAGTGTCACCTACTGAAACCCAGAGTGCAGTACCTGGGGCATGTAGTGAGTGCAGAAGGTGTCGCCCCCGACCCCGAGAAGATTACTGCCATCCAAGACTGGCCGAGACCAACCACAGTGAGAGAAGTAAGGCAGTTTCTGGGTCTGGTGGGGTACTACCGACGCTTCATCAAGGGGTACACGAAGATGGCTGCCCCCATGCAAGACCTCCTCGTAGGACAGACCAAAGGTGGTAGACCCATCGGAGCCCCACTGGTGTGGGAAGAAAGGCATGAGGAATCCCTCTGCCAGCTGAAAGCGGCCTTTACCGGAGAGGAGGTCCTAGCGTACCATGACTACGGTTGCACATTCATCCTCTACACAGATGCCAGCAATGTGGGTTTGGGGGCAGTCCTATCCCAGGTCCAGGACGTGAAGGAAAAAGTGATTGCTTATGCTAGCCGAAAACTCTGGCCGACTGAAAGGAACCCTGAGAACTACAGCTCCTTCAAGCTCGAGCTCCTGGCACTGGTATGGGCTATCACCGAGCGGTTCCGCCACTACTTGGCCGCAGCAAAATTCACCGCTTTCACGGATAACAATCCGTTGACTCACCTGGACACGGCCAAGTTGGGCGCGTTGGAGCAGCGGTGGGTGGCCAGGCTAGCCAACTATGACTTCACAATCAAATACAGGGCCGGTCGTGTCAACATTAATGCTGATGCACTCTCTCGGATGCCCCACTTGTCAGAAGAAGGGTGAGAGGATGACGACCTCGAAGAGATCGAGTTGCCTGCATTTCACCAGCCACCAACTGAGAAGGTACATGTCCACCAACAACGGGTGAACCTGGATCCACTGCCCAGTCAGGAGTGGCAGGAAGCTGAAAACCAGGCGCCCGCTGTCCGCCTAGTCAAGAACCTGGTGGAGTAAGGCGCTGCTGGGTTGGACCCTGCTGCCCCAGCTGAAGCCCAACGCTTGTGGAAGGAACGGACCCGGCTGTATCTACACCAAGGGAAGTTGTACCGTGAGCTGATCAACCCGAAGACTCATGAGAAAATCCGCCAGTTGGTTATTCCCCAAGCTGATGTGCCCACTGTTCTGCAGGCATACAATGATGGTGCCGGACACTTCGGATGGAAGAAGCTGGAGATGCTGTTGAGAGAGCGGTTCTATTGGAGTGGGATGCGGGAGTCTGTAGAGGCCTGGTGCCGAGAGTGCGGTCCTTGCACGCTGAGGAGGAAGGATGAGGCCAGCCAGAAGGCGCCCCTACACCCGATCATTACACATCAGCCGCTGGATCTGGTCGCCCTGGACCATGTCAAGCTCACCCCCAGCCGAAGTGGGTACACCTACGCGTTGACCATAGTAGACCACTATTCGAGGTTCATGGTGGTTGTCCCAGTCAAGGAGCTAACTGGTCGTACTGCCGCTAGAGCGTTCCAGGCTTATTTCTGCCGACCACATGGATACCCAGAGAAGGTGCTTACTGACCAAGGCCCGGCCTTTGAAGCGGAGGTGTTCCATGAGTTCTGCCAGTTGTACGGCTGCAAGAAGATCCGGACCACCCCTTACCATGCCCAGACCAATGGCATGTGTGAGAAGATGAACCACTTGGTCCTGGGACTCCTCAAGACGTTACCGCTGGAAGAGCGGAACCTGTGGCCAGAGAAGCTACCCGACTTGGTTGATATGTACAACAATATCCCTTCCAGTTCGACGAAGTGCACCCCAGCATACCTGATGAGGGCTCGGCCCGGTCGGCTACCGGTGGCTCTGGACATGGGATTGGAGGCCCCAGAAGCACTTCCTTCGACAGCTGAATGGGAAACTCGGCAGAGAGTACAATACCGGCAGATTCAAGAATATGTCGAGAAGAACTTGAGTCGGAGTCGGGAACAGCAGGAGCAGCGTTTTCAGCCTGGAGATGTAGTGCGGAAGAGGAGAACCCACAAGCTGGATGATCAATGGGAACAAACCCCATACATCATACAGCCCACAGGATGGGAAGATGGGAAGGCCTACCAAATCAGTCGTGACCAAGGGGGCACTTTGGCCACGGTTTCCCGGGACCATCTGAAAAGGTGCCCACCAGCATTGAGGGCAACGGCTGAAGTACCGGTTCCTCCACCAGCAGAGAAGGCAAAAGAGGTGATCCACACTGTGATGGGTGACTTCCCAGCAGACTGGCCTACACAGAACGGTGCGGTGATTCTTCCAGTGATACTGTTCCCACAACCCGTGGATGAAGAAGTGATGGAGGCGGTCAACCGTGAGTCAGTGCCAGTACCCAGGGATGAACCTGTACCCAGCTCCCCTATGCCTCCGCCTGCCCCACACGATAGCAGGGAGGAGGAACTGATTGTTCCCTCTGCCCCACTGCCTAGCCCCACTTACACTGGACCTCGGAGGTCCACCCATCCCAACCTAGGTAGGCCCCCACTTAGGTACAGGGAAACCGTCCTTTAAAAGGGGGGAGGAAGTGTGTGTGTGTTTAAAAGTTTGAAAAGTTTAAAGAATGAAAAGAAATGAAACCGTGAAAAGTCACCTGATTTGAACCGTGATTGGAACCGGCCGTTGCCTGCATTGTTGTCCCCGTGGGGACCATCCACAGAGTTTTGCATAGGAACTCCTATGAACAGGCCCGAGAACTTGCAGGGCACCCACAAACGTTAAGTGCCATGTAAATAATGTTTTGTTGCAGCTACCATTACCGCCTCCGGAGAGGCAGGTTGGAGGGAGGGCCCGCAGTGGAGCAGGCTGGGGCCCAGCCACCACCGGAACCAGTGGCTACCCTCTGGAGGGAAAGGACAGATCCCGCTCAGGTGACTTGGTTCAGGACTGGGGTCAAGGGGTGCTGCCTGTTTCTTAGAGGCAGCATCAGGGCCAGGTTACTTGGGTGGGAGAGAGCGGCAGCAGCAACCGTTTAAATGTTACCGTAACGTTTAAGTACCGTACCTCCCGCTGTGGGATGAAGTTATTATACTTGTTTATGTTTTTATCTTTTTTCAGAAAAAAAATAAAACCGGTGTTGGACGGGCAGCCCGCGGACGGTCTGCATTTTGCTAAGGGGGAATGTGACGCCCTGGGCAAGCCAGGGGTCACAGGTCATAACACCACCACACCCTACACCCCGGATAGGTACACCGAAGCTACACCAAAAATCCTTGTTGCCTTCCTCCAGGGGCTGATGTTCACACCAGGGGGTGGGCCAGGCGGTTGGCTCTGCCCACCGAGGAGTTCACAGTCCTGGAGGCGGGAACACCAGAGAGATGAGTTTTAGAGAGAGTTGAAGTAGGAGTGAAGTGGTAGAGGAGCAAGTGAGAGGAGTTAAAGTGAAGAGCAAGTGACAGTTGAGAAAGCCTGAAGTTGGTCCGGGTGTGTGCCCCGGACTGAGAACAGCAAGGTTAGCAGACGGCGGTGACCGTCTGCAGGAGAGGCTAATCGGAGGTTGCCGAAAGGACCGTGGACGGGTGGTGGCCCGGCGGTACCGGAACGGTATACGAAGAGAAGCCAGCACCATTGGCAGGGGCCTTTCGGATCCCGGCAAGGCTAGGAGTCGCCGTGAATTTGCCAAATCCGTCAGTGAAGGGGACCTCCTGGGTCTCCCAACAACTAAGTCCCGATTGAAGGCAACAGTCCAACCGTAGGAGAGAGACATCGCCACCGCCAAGGCACCAGTTTCTCAGGGCCAGCGCCTGCGGGCAAAGAGGGGCTCCTCCGGCCCATATCCAAGCCGGGGAGCGGGTTACCGGTGGGAACCCATCGCTACCAACAGTGAACTTAGGTGCAGGAAAAGTGACAGTCACCGTCAACTACCGGGGAAATGCAACAGCAGCCGTCCGTGGGAACCGTCTTTCCAGCCGTGTGTTTTACCGAGAACTGTGTCACCGTCTCAGGCTGAGTGAGTACCACCGTGCCGTGTGGCACAGCGCTGCCCCCGCGACCCTGCACCTCACCAGGCCCTGCACCGGCCCTGCCATCCCTCATCCCCCCACCTCATCACTGGGCCCCGGGACAACCACCCCCTACCCACGGAGGGGAGAACTAACAACTTTGCTGCTCCCTGTCACCGCTCCCGGGATCCCCATACAGAGCAGCGGTGGTGTCCACACAATCACCATAACCGTGGGTGGCGTCACGGACAATAAATCCCCAAAACCAATCCCCTTTTCACTCACGGGCGAGGAGCGCCGCTCGAGTCCCCGGGATTCGGCTCATCGCTCGAGCCACCGAGCAGCAGAGGCCGCAGCAGCAGCGGCAGCCGGACCCGAGCAGAGGGAGAGCGCAGGGTCCCCTCCTCCGCCCGCGACATATATATCCCCCCCAGCCCCTCCTAAGATGTATATATGCCCTCAGCCCCTCCTGTGATGTATGTATGCCCTCAACCCCTCCTGTGATTATATGTGACGCCCTGGACTAGCCCGGTAGTCACAAACACATAAACCTTAGTCACCTCCCTCAGTGCTTAATGGACACAGCAGGGGGCGGAGCCATGCGGTTGGCACGCCCACCGAGGAGTTCAGAGGGCCTGAGGCAGGAAAACACACAGTTAGAAGTCAGTGACAGGAGTGGAGTGGAAGCAGGCCTGGATAGCAGGTCTGCAGGAGAGTGACAGGTGTGAGGGTCCATTTCCATCTCCTATATAAGAAAGTCCTTGGTTACCCCTCTCCACCCACAGCAGTTTTTAATTGCAATGAGATGACACACAGTTAGGGTCACAGAGCTAGGGACCCCAATATAGAGATATACCTTGACGAGGTTTTGGGGCTCAGTTACATTGATCAATGCGATTGCTAAATATCTCCTTTTTCCTAATATTCATGGCAGGTATGCAATTCATTATTCACATGTTCAAGTTAGCAAGTAGCATTTTTCATTGTATTTTCCAATATTTTTCCATATGCTTGAGGCATTATACTATTATCTAAGTTTGATGTGCAGCCTTATCCTTATACAGTATGTATTTTTTGGCTTGCACTCATAATATATATATTAGTGCTCACTTCAGTTATCCTATTCAGTTATACACCTACCTACCAACCCCCTACATAGCGCCAGCATCCTTTCAGAGTGAAGTGACCCCGGGTCTGGAGGCGCTCGAGCCACCCACCAACGAGCCCGGAACCCGAGCGGCTCGGATGCGGCCGAGCACGAGGCTGTACAGATATATGCCCCAATCCCTTTTGTGATGTATGTATGCCCCCAGCCCCTCCTATGATGTATGTGTCTCCAGTGTCTCCTGTGTGATGTATATGATTTACCAATCTGTTGACTGCGCTCCAGATCGAGACAAACCTGGAAAAGCAGTTGTGAGAATAACACGATCAATATCGCCGAACATCACAGCCGCAACAAAGCGAAGCACCTCCAGCCACCACTGTAGGGGTGTAGGGGTGAGTTAATTGTTTGAAAAAATGTATTAGGGTAATTTTCAAGCTGATAATTTGGTGCGGCCCCCGAAGGTTGGTAGAAATTTCCAAATAGCCCCTGGCAGAAAAAAGGTTCCCCACCCCTGATTTACATCATACACATGTTCGGAGATTCTCCTTCGCATAAATTTACACAGGCCACACGATTTTTGCCCACATTTAAATGAACCAGTTGTTGGTAACCAATTAGAATTAGTTTTTGTAGGTTTTTTACTTTTATTGGTATGGTCACTGCGTGAAACTATACCTCCTAAGGTGATATCTCTTTTTGGCACAAATTTAACCCCTTGATAACCCCTTTACACTGTTATAAAGGCTGTAGGCTGACTACTTGTAGGAAAGTGTCACATCTTCACTGTTGCAGCAAGACATATTTCATAAAATATTTACAAAAATGTGAGGGGTGTACTCACTTTTGGGATATACTGTGCATATACTGTATATGTACTATTTATTTTTATAAAAGAAATATTACAATAAGCTTATGCCCTGTTCTAAAAATAAGTAAAAATAGTGTATATACATATATACAATATGTATAGAGTGTCCACCCATATCCTGTCTACCGCCATTAACTTGAGAACGGTGGCAGCTATAGGCATAGAAGTGGTGTCTAGGTATAGTAAAGTAGCCATGCGCTACGCAATGAAACCACCTATAGCGCCACCTGGTGGAATACAACAGAGTTAACATTTTTATCTCAAAAACTGAACGAGATAGAGAAAAAAAGTGAATTACAAAGTTGTAGGGCATCATCAATTCAATACGAATCGACACCTTGCATACAGAAATGCACGAGAAATGATTAGAATGTGTAAAACTCACAAGGCTGCGGACGTGAAGCGATACCTCATGGAGACCTTCCTACAAGTGATTGGGTATGGTGGCTGTGTGAAGTGGCCGCCACGCTCACCTGACCTGACCCCATTGGACTTCTTTTTGTGAGGTCACATCAAACAGCAGGTGTATGCGACCCCTCCACTAACATTGCAGGACCTACGACAACGTATCACAGATGCTTGTGCAAACGTGTCACCTACCATATTGCACAACATGCAGCAAGATACAGTATGCTGTCCAGAGCCCAGATGTGCATTGCAGCTGACGGGGGCCACTTTGAGCATCAAAGTTAAATGAGCGCCATATGCGTGACCTGCATTCAATGTTTTGGGGGGGGTCATGCGTTTCATATCATAGCATTTCTGTATGCAAGGTGTCGATTCATATTGAATTGATGATGCCCTACAACTTTGTAATTCACTTTTTTCCTCTATCTTGTTCTGTTTTCGAGATAAAAATGCTAACTCTGTTGTTCTCCACCAGGTGGCGCTATGAGGGGTTTCATTGCGTAGCGCATGGCTACTTTATTATACCTAGACACCACTTCTATGCCTATAGCTGCCGCCGTCCTCAAGTTAATGGTGGTGGACAGGATGGGTGGACACACTATATATATATATATATATATATATATATATATATATATATATATATATTGTGATGTAGCGACCGGCAATGTCGTGAATGGGCGGAATGTGCCGCAGAGGCGGAGGGCTTCTGCGATCTGAACATGGAATGTTTCTCTGGGACTTGTAGTTCCATGAGGATTGCAGTATGTATTCAGGGCTGGGTTCATGAGATGGTCAGAGGTGATGGGTGGGACTGACCATCCACATGCCTCCCATACATGGGTGTGTCTAATGGGTTTTAATCAGGCTGTGTGAGTAGGTGGGAGCCATCTTGCTGAAAGCACATGGTCAGAAGATCATGTGCATGCTGAGACAGCAAAGGGCTGTGAGAGTCCAGGGAGTTGCAGAGTCTACTGGGGCTCTGGCCTGACAGCAGGTGCCGTTGAATGGAGCTGGTCCGAGGACCGGGTTAGTGAACCCAGTGAGAGAGTCTCCCTGGAGGTCGAGCCTACATAGAAACCTGCAAAGCAACTGACAGGTAACCCTGAGAAAAGGAGATGTGGACTGGCTGATACCAGAGAATGAACTGTATGGACACTTGGCAGTTGAAACCGACGGTGAGACATTGTTGTCCTGCGGGGAGAGTGGCTGTGGCCCGTTATATGGCATGGTTAAGGAGTATATGAATAAATCACCTGGATTGTTTAAGTGACAAAGTGTTCCTGTGTGCCTCAATCCCGCTACCTGATGCATCGTTCCCCACACGCTTGGTGCTCACGTCATCACTATATATATATATATATATATATATATATATATATATATATATATATATATATATATATATATATATATCTCAATCTGTCAGTGGTGCATATATTAAGTGTATAGATAGGTACAGGAGCTGAGGAGTCCATATGACTGTGAATTAATTGATCCATGATATACTGAAGTACAGTACATCTATTATAGATTTTTTTCATTCTTAAAGCAAACCTGGAGGGCATTTTATGTCCCTTTTGTCTTATCTTTCCTACTGAAAAAAAATATTGAAACCAAGGATCGTCTGTCTGAGAAAATGTGCTTCTATTGTTATGAGTGAGACAGACAAGATTTTAGAAACTCCTTTTTTTATTTATTTTTGTAAAGATTTTTTCTTTTTTGTTTTTTAAGACAAATGAAAATTCCCAACATACCAGCAATATAAAGGCAACTGTCTACCTCATGAAGTGTGCGTGTTTTGAAACAAAATTACATTTTTTTTTGCACACTTGTATTATTAGGCCAATAATCCATTCATACATGTCACATGTAGGGATGACTGGACTCGTGAATGTTCAGGTTCGCTGGGTTCAGCCAAACTGTAGTTAAAAGTTCGGTTCAGTAATCCTTATATACCGTGGCCACCACCAGTGAGCCCTTATATACGACATTCTAGAATACTGTATATAAGAACCCAGGTTGTGCTGCATAATATAAAAATAACCTTTATAATATGGGGGGTGGTCCAGTCTGATGGGTGTCGCTGCTCTCGGTCTAGTGCCTCCTCCATATTCCGTGATCTCTGTCCTCCTGCCCAGCCCTGTGTGCATGACGCGTATTACATCATTCACAGAGAGGCTTCCATTGCATTTTTGCGCATGCACACTTTCATCTGGCTGGCTGAGGGCAGATCAAAGTTCTGTAGTGCGCATGTGCGGGCGATCTTTGACCTATGCTCATGCTACAGTTCTTTGATCTGCCCTCAGTAGGGCAGATCAAAGTCTGCATGAGCAGGAGCACAATGGAGGCCTCTGTGTGGTGAATGAAGCAGGACATGTCATACACACGGAGCTGAGCAGGAGAATGGCGATTGCGCAAGATGGAGGAGGCGCCGGACCAAGAGCAGTAACACCCATTGGACTGGACCACCTCCCAGGTGAGTATTATTAGGGTGCTTTTTGCATTATACAGAGCAGCCTGGGCTCTTATATACAGCATTCTGGAATGCTGTATGTAGTGCCCCTGCGACTGGTCGCTACAGGGTATATCACTATATCCTTCCCGGGCAGGAAGAGGTTAACCTGGTAAGTTTACACACACCTCACATAGCTCATCTATAGACAGTCAGGAAGTCACTCAGCAGACAAAGGCACTAGGGGAACTCCAGGTCACCATAACAACAATCTGGATCCTTGCAAAGGTGGGGGGCAGGAGTAGGAGTAAGTTACAAAGCAGACAGGAAGTCAAGTCAGTTGCAGTCAGACAGAGACAGAGCAGACACGCTGTGGAGCAGCTCCATCAGGGGTTCCTACCAGGCAGAACAGAACCGTCTGGGATGTAACACCGCACCAGTCTCCTGCAGAGGGGAGCCAGCCAGACCGGGGCTAGTAACTAGAGATGAGCGAATCGGTCGCGGTTCGGCTCGAGCTTGGTTCGCCAAACGGAGGTCGCGTTCGAGTTCGGCGAACCGCTTCGGCGAACCACTCGAACCCCATAGCAAACAATGGAAGGCAATCACAAACACATAAAAACACCTAGAAAACACCCTCAAAGGTGACAAACAACTCACAACACAACACAAACACATGGGAAACTGACAAGAACAAATTCTCATGCGAAAACAAAACAGCGTTACTAGGAAAAAGAGGACGAGACACAGATATAGGCACGGCCTCCTAAAATCATGTAAAACACCGCAAGGTGACTCCAAGCGGAGTCTCCCTTTTTTCCAAAAATTTGGCCACACAGACACCCCTTCATTCAGTGGCAGCACTTGTGCCCCAGTTGTACACTTCACAGCTAGATTTGCATCAAGCACATTCAAAATACACAAGCATTTACTCTCCCCAGGATGACACAGGGGTAGTAAATTCCTTGCGGATCCATGACTTGTTCATTTTGATGAATGTTAGTCTGTCCACATTGTCACTGGACAGACGCGTGCGCTTATCAGAAAGCCATGGATCCCCCCTTGGGGAGGAGGGGCGACATGACCAAGGGGGAGTTAGGGAGTGATGGGGTTAATAGGGACAGTTTGGTAGGCAGGCCTAATATGGCATTAAGGGGTGGTTTTAGCTTGGGAGGAAGAGGAGGAGTAGGGAAAGGGTTAGTCTGGGAGAGGAGGGGGTTACCTCCTCTTCTTCTTCCGGATGCCAAGAGATCCCCGCCCACCCTCCCTTTTTTGTGTTGTCATCTGGGGGACGTGGTTTGGGATGTTGGGATGCTATTTGTCACAGCGGCGGGGGGGTAGGTCTGGTCCAGAGGTTGGAAGTGACTGGTAACTGGACCGGGAGTCATTGTCTGGGTATGGTGGCTCTCGGTTCCGGGATGTGGCAGGCACGGGGTTCTGCCAAAGTGTGGGGGTGTCAATCTGTGGGTGATTGGCACCTCGTCTCTGGGTCGGTGTGTTGCGGCCAGGGGCAAGGGGAGTAGTAGTTATGGACTGGGCCTGCCCCCAGGAGGGTCATGTAATTGGCATTGTCTATTGTTATCTGTGTGTTGTTGTCCTGGGTCGCCCGTTGGACGGCGTCCCTAAGGTGCTTAGTTTGTGAACAATAGGCAATAAAGGCTGCTGTGGCCATTTTGAACCAAGTCGCATGCAGTCCGTGTGTTTATTTTTAGGATAAGGGTTTTGGTAATACAGACATCACGACCGGAGAATACTCGCTCAGCTGGTCATGTCAGCACACACCCAGCAGAACTGAAGACACATTCTGAGACAACGCTGGCAGCTGGACACGACAAGATCTCCAAGGTGTAAGTGGAGAGCTCTGGCCATTTTTCAAGATTTGAAGCCCAAAATGAGCAAGGCTCCATTTGCAAAGTCATGGCATCGATGTTCATTTGGAGATACTCCTGTATCATCCTCTCGAACCGTTGACTATGTGTCAGACTTGTTGTCTCTGGTGGCCTTGCAAAGGATGGTCTAAAAAAATTATGAAACGATTCAATAAAATTGCTGTTACCAGCACCAGATACTGTGCTGCTGGTACGGTTAGACTGTTGATGACGAGACCGTCCCATGTTTGTCAAGTTACAACTGGGAGATTCACTCCGTGCACCACGGTTGTTTGGTGGAAAAGCCGAGCTAAGATCGAGTAACAGCTTCTGCTGATACTCCTGCATACGTGCGTCCCTTTCTATGGCTGGAAATATGTCACAAAATTTGGACTTGTACCGGGGATCTAATAGTGTGGCAATAGTGTGGCAAGCCAGTAGTCATCATCACTTCTAATTTTGACAATACGAGGGTCATGTTGGAGGTAGTGCAGCAAGAAGGCCCTCATGTGTCTTGCGCAGCCATGCGGACCAAGTCCACATGTGTGTGTTTGTGGCATAGAGGTGCTAACCGTTCTTTCTTCCTCTGACATCTCCCCCCAACCTCTTTCAACTGAAATTTGACCAAGGTCTTCCTCATCCGCTGAGTCTTCCATGTCCATGGACACTTCGTCCTCCATTTCTTCATGTTCTCCTGCACCTTCCTCAACATTTTGCCTGCTACCATGCGCCCTTGTTGATCCCTGTCCCCCATGGTCCCATGCCTGCCGCCTTGGTGATGATGAACGTCTGGACCTTGGTGATGTTGTTGTCCCTTGCACATATGAATCCTCCTGTACTTCCTCCCCTTCCTGTTGTCCCACCCCTGACTCCGAGTAGTGTTTAGCGTGTGCTCCAGCATGTAAATGACTGGAATTGTCATGCTGATAATGGCATTGTCAGCACTAAACATATTCGTTGCCATGTCGAAACTGTGCAGCAGGGTGCATAGGTCCTTGATCTGAGACCACTCCATCAGGGTGATCTGCCCCACCTCTGCATCTCGTTTGCCCAGGCTAAACGTCATGACGTATTGCACCAGTGCTCGGCGGTGCTGCCACAGTCGCTGTAACATGTGGAGAGTTGAATTCCAGCGTGTTGGCACATCGCATTTCAGGCGATGAACCAGCAGGCCGAAAGACTTCTGAAGCGATGCAAGTCACTCAGCTGCGGCGGAAGTGAGCAGACAGTTTTCGCGCCCTGTTCAGAAGGCCATCTAGGCCGGGATAGTGTGTTAAAAATTGCTGGACAACAAGGTTCAACACGTGAGCCATACAAGGCATCTGTGTCACCTTGCCCAGGTGAAGGGCCGCACCCAGGTTTGCAGTATTGTCGCACACGGACTTACCAGGCTGCAGGTTGAGTGGAGACAACCATTTACCAAACTCAGTCTCCACAGCTGCCCACAACTCAGCCGCTGTGTGACTCTTATTTCCAAGACATTTCAAGATAAAGACCATCTGATGCCATTGCGCTCTGCTGCCAGCATAGTAATGAGGGTTGCATGATTCCTTCTGTGCAGTTACAACGCTGGTGGCCTGACCAGGCAGGCTTGGGGTGGAGGTGGAGGACCCAGACGAGGTGGAGGAGGCAGAAGCAGTGGAGGAACTTGGACAGACAGAGGATTGACACACAAGTCGTGGGGACGGCAAGACTTGTGCAGCAGACCCTTCACTATCTATCACCATAGTTACCCAGTGCCCAGTCAGCGACATGTAACATCCCTGTCCATGCTTACTGGTCCAAGTATCGGTGGTGAAATGCACCCGTTCACACACAGAGTTTCTCAAGGAAGCAGTGATGTTGTGTGCGACATGCTGGTGTAGCGCAGGCACACCTTTCTTAGAGAAGTAGTGGCGACTGGGCATCTGGTACTGGGGCACAGTGACAGACATAAGGTCTCTAAAATCCTGTGTGTCCACCAGGCGGAAAGGCAGCATTTCGGTAGCCAAGAACTTACAGAGGGATAAAGTCAACCTCTTAGCTTTGTCATGGGTCACAGGAAATGGCCTTTTATTTGTCCACATCTGAGGGACAGAGATCTGGCTGCTGTGTGTTGAGTAGGGTGAGTAGGGTGTCCCTGGAAAAATGCAGGTTTTTGAGGAAAGTGCTGGTGTAGACATGATGTTGCCTTCATCCAACGTTGGTGCGATCGATGTCTGAGAGAGCTGTACACACGCACTTGTTTCCCCTTCCAAACCAACTGACGACCTACCAAGTAAACTTCCTGTTGCGGTTACAGTGGTGGAAGGTGTGCGTGGAAAACCAGGTGTGACAGCTGTCCCCACAGTCCTAGAAGATGAAGAGCGCGCGGATGCACTGGAAGCGGCAGGCGGTGGATGGTCCGCTCCGCTAGGCCGCATTGCAGCACGGTGAGCTTCCCACTGGGGCATATGATATTTATTCATGTGACAATTCATGGAAGAAGTTGTCAAACTGCTGAGGTTTTTGCCTCTACTAAAGGCTACTTTACACACTGCGATATCGGTCCCGATATCGCTAGTGTGGGTACCCGCCCCCATCTGTTGCGCGACACGGGCAAATCGCTGCCCGTGCCGCACAACAGCCGTCACACATACTTACCTGTCTGGCGACGTCGCTGTGACTGGCGAACCGCCTCCTTTCTAAGGGGGCGGTCCGTGCAGCGTCACAGCGACGTCACTGAAGCGTCACTGAACCGCCGCCCAATAGCAGCGGAGGAGCGGAGATGAGCGGGACGTAACATCCCGCCCACCTCCTTCCTTCCGCATTGTGGCCGGGAGGCAGGTAAGAGAGCTTCCTCGTTCCTGCGGCGTCACACGCAGCGATGTGTGCTGCCGCAGGAACGAGGAACAACTTCGTTACTGCTGCAGTAACGATTTTTAAGAATGGACCCCCATGTCGCCGATTAGCGATTTTGCACGTTTTTGCAACGATGCAAAATCGCTTATCGGTGTCACACGCAACGGCATCGCTAATGCGGCCGGATGTGCGTCACAAATTCCGTGACCCCAACGACTCCGCATTAGCGATATCGCAGCGTGTAAAGCCCCCTTAACAGATTCCCAACAAATTTTACAGATCACATGATTTGGGCGATCCTTTGCAAGGTCAAAAAAGGACCAGGCTAGGCAAGGCTTAGAGGACATGCGACCTGCTGAACCACCCCGACTAGTGCTCAGAGGCAGAGTGGTGGCTGAGGATGCAGTTGTAGACGTGGTACCAGTACTCCAACTCTGTCCAGGAAGGCGCAGGTAACTTCGTCGTTAGTTGCATCCTCCTCCACCGCCTCTGCTGACCTCCTCGAGTACCTGACTGTGGGTTGACAGTGGGTGGGATCTAGAACTTCCTCATCAAGAGTTGTGTTTGCACTCCCCTCACCCTCAGACCTAGCCTCTTCCTGCCCTGACTGAATATTTAAGTTGTCATCCCAATCTGGTATCTGCGTCTCATCGTCATCAGTATGTTCCTCATTGTCTCTAACAACAGGTGTTACAGTTTGGGAATAAGGGTCAACATTATGCTCAGAAACTTGGTCATCACGGCCTGAATCTGAGTCACAAAGGTTCTGGGCATCACTGCAGACCATTTCCTGGTCTGTACTAACTGTAGCTTGGGAGAATACCTCTGATTCCAAGTCTATAGTGTGACTGAACAGCTCGGCAGACTCTGCCATCTTTGTTCCACCATACTGTGCAGGGCGGATGGAGACTTGAGAGCTGGGAGAAAGCAAGTGTGATTGGGATTACAACTCAGAGGACTGTTTTTTTGGGGGGTTTTTTTGGATGCGGTAGTTGAGGTGGAGGAGAGGGCACTTGTTGGAGCTCTTGAGATCCATTCAAGCATGTGCTTTTTTTGTGCATCATCTAACTTTCTTACAGTTGTTCGGGTCCGTAAAAAAGGGAGCACATCGGATTGTCCACAGAAAGTAGTAGACATCTTACTTTTGCTGAAAGATGGCCTATCTTCAGCAGATGTTAATATAGCTTTGCTACCTTCCCCACGGACAAAAACTTTTTTTCCTTTTCCAACACGCCTGTTCCCCTTTCCACCAGCATCTGTCATTTTGCCACTCATTTTGATAGCGACAAGATTGGCCACTTAAAATGTGGCAGTAAAAATTGAGAGGTGGTGTAGATTGCAGAGGTGGTCTAGCTTTATTGACAGCTGAAGAAACAACACTGACTATCCCTGACAATGCAACTATGGCCCTTAAACTGGCAGCAGTGTTTGCTATTATAATAGCTTAGTAAAAATGAGCAGGAGGGTGTAATACAGAAATGCTGGAAATTGCTTGGCACCAGTGGGACACTAATGGAGTCCAATAGCCACTTTTTGGATGCCACTAACAGGCAGCACTCTTTTCAATTAAAATGGCTTTGCAAAAATGTGCAGGAGAGGAGAATGCAGAGGTGGTGGTACTTGCTTGGCACAAGTGGCACAATAATGGAGTACAACAGCCACTTTTTGGATGCCACTAACAGGCAGCACTCTTTTCAATTAAAATGGCTTTGCAAAAATGTGCAGGAGAGGACAATGCAGAGGTGGTGGGACTTGCTTGCCACAAGTGGCACAATAATGGAGTACAACAGCCACTTTTTGGATGCCACTAACTGGCAGTACTCTTTTCAATTTAAATGGCTTTGCAAAAATGTGCAGGAGGGTACACTGGCCGGGTTGTGGGTCAGTGTAGAGGAAAGGAAGCCTCACTTTCTATTCCTCCTAATGGTGAAATGCAGCAAGGAAGTCCCTGAGCTTAGCTACATAGACGCTGTTATCTGTAGCTGTATACAGCGTTTCCACAGACCTGACTGTCACCTATGGCTCTGAGCCAGATGTAATTAGTCCTGAAAAGGGCTGAAATAAACTTCTGTCCCTAATCAGTAGAGCGCTGTGTGTATAGCGTACACAGCAGAATCGGCGACAGGAGCTGCGTGAGCGGTGACTGACACCCAGATGCAGAAGGCAGATAATAGCTTCCTGAGGGAAAATGTCCGTATTTATAATGCAAGGACATATGACATGGACAGCCTATGACACATGCCCTTGCTTTTTTGAGTTATACCTGGCTCACTGTGATATAAATATTAAGGTGCACGGTGAAAGAAAGTTCCATAGAAATAGAGATAGGTCCGGCACACTGATAAAAGGAATACGGGAACAAAATGCTTTGATGCTTCGAAATATTTATTAGTGCATATATCAAAAAAAGGTTCTGGACCAATCCAACGTTTCGACCGTACACTCGGTCTTTCTCGAGGAAAGGTTATCTAAGGGGAAATAGTGGTAAATGACTGGACGTCGTCATTTGGATATTAGAGTGGGTTAGCAAAATTGGAGAATCTTATGCACTGTTGAAGGAACTAATGGACATGGCGATCCGCTTTTGTAGCAAAAACAATTGTATTAGTACTGTAACAACATGAGTTGATCTTGAACGCTATATGATCATAATGAGCTCCGCTTTATACAGCTGAGAAGGAGTTCATATCCTTGTATACCGCACAGATGCAAGTGATTTTGGATCAACTTGAGGACTATATGATCACGGTGGACACTGCTTTATGCAGCTGAGAGGGGGTACATATTCTTGTATACTGCATGGATACAAGTGATTCTTGATCAACTTACATGCTGTCCGTCATTGTGATGGATTATGTGATCCGTTAAAATGACTCAAAGGAATATTCTATATCACGGGCACGCCAGCGGTCTCACAGCTCACACCCTTAACCACCACTGAAGAGATCCCTATAGCCTTGCTTACTCCAGCGTTACTATTATATAGCACCTTATAAGCATATGCCCCCATAGGGGATCCCAGTGGAGCTTGTATGAGAAACTTACCCTGTTACCTGCAACCTTTTCTTTGACTGGCATCCAACTACCAAATATAGCTTCACCTGTATAGCTTCACCTGTCCAGCATAGAAAACACTCCCGTGATATAGAATATTCCTTTGAGTCATTTTAACGGATCACATAATCCATCACAATGACGGACAGCATGTAAGTTGATCAAGAATCACTTGTATCCGTGCAGTATACAAGAATATGTACCCCCTCTCAGCTGCATAAAGCGGTGTCCACCGTGATCATATAGTCCTCAAGTTGATCCAGAATCACTTGCATCTGTGCGGTATACAAGGATATGAACTCCTTCTCAGCTGTATAAAGCGGAGCTCATTATGATCATATAGCGTTCAAGATCAACTCATGTTGTTCCAGTACTAATTCAATTGTTTTTGCTACAAAAGCGGATCGCCATGTCCATTAGTTCCTTCAACAGTGCATAAGGTTCTCCAATTTTGCTAACCCACTCAAATATCCAAACGACGACGTCCAGTCATTTACCACTATTTCCCCTTAGATAACCTTTCCTCGAGAAAAATCGAGTGTACGGTCGAAACGTTGGATTGGTCCAGAACCTTTTTTTGATATATGCACTAATAAATATTTTGAAGCATCAAAGCATTTTGTTCCCGTATTCCTTTTATCAGTGTTCCGGAGCTATCTCTATTTACATGCCGTTGCTTGTCTGGCAAAAAGTCCACTTAACCGTGTGTGTGTCTGGGATTAGCTGACATGCTGGCCCGCCCCACTACACACGCGCTTAGAAAAAAAAAATATGGCGAGCGCCATTATCCCAGCAGCACTGATCTAAACGCGCAGCCCCCGCACACTATACGCTGAAATTTGATAATAGTGTGAATCACAGAGTGACTCACACTATTACAGTGAAAAGCCAGCTAGTAATTAGCTAGGCTTTTTGCTGATAGAACCGTTCTCGAACGTAACTCGAGCTGCCGAACTATTAGCAAAAAGCTCGAGTTCTAGTTCTATCTAGAACACCTCCCAAAATCACTCGAACCGCGAACTGGAAAACCACGGACTGCGCTCAACTCTACTAGTAACACCTGGAGGAACGGGACCCGGTACCAGTAATCATGGGCTAAAGGAGTACAGTTGCCAGGGAGAGTACAGTGTGAGTACTCACAGGACTGAGCACAGGCAGGGTACAGAGCCCTAGTTTAGGAAGACGCTTCAAGCTCACCTGATAACAATCTGCCCGGTGAGGAGACCATCAAGGACCTCACCGACGTTAGTGTCCGGGGCACAGCAGTAAAGAGGGAACCTAGGAACGGGGACAGAGGTCCGACCCAAGAGAGGTTCAAGCTGCCTGCCATACAGACCAAGACAGAGAGCGAGAGAGAGAGCAGGAGAGGATCCCAAGATGTTTCAGGCCACAGGGACCCACCAAGTACAGGGTTGTGCACGGAGGAGAAAGCCCACTGATTACCAGACCGGACAAGACCTCTGACCTGCCCGGGATCGCCCGGAGTCTCCGACAGCGAGGACCAGCACCTGGGGCACGATACCATCTTAACCAGAGAATAAAAGCATCTGGAACTCACACCCGGTGACTCTGTGAGTAAATGCCGCCGCCCTGCGCTCCAGTACTCCCGTGGACTGCTGCCCTGTTCTCACCAATCTGTGGGGAGCGATATCATCCTGGCTGCACCCAACACCTGCTCCGGAGAGAGACTATCCAGCGGCGGCTAATTCCTGGCCGCACACCACGGGTGGCTCTGAAAAGCATCCTCCATTGCCATCCAACACCGCCCTGGGAGAGGAAAAGTCACAGGAAGGGTCTACGGCGGAGGAGGTTGAGACCCAGTCGCCATTGCAAATGGCGACATGCTTCCCAGGGACCAGTCGCCCTCCTTCCATCCCCCTTTACACTCTACACCTGTTTGTTTTTTTATGTAGCCAATGGGGCCACAGAGCTGGGTCAGGCCAATCACAGCAACCCCAAGAAACCTCTGGCCCGGTGACGAGTACCCTAAGGCCCCGTGGGGCGCTATACTGTATATAAGAGCTTACCGGTGATGTCCATAGCTCATAAGGGAAAAACCTGGTGACAGGTTCTCTTTAAATACCTTGAAATGGTTCAATACAGTCTTTAGCTGGTTTCAGACGTCCGTGTTTTAGGTACGCGTGACATCCGTTTTTAACACGGATGTCACACGTACCCATGTTACCCTATTGTGTACTCATACGGCCGTGTTTTCACACGGACCTTGTGGCCCCGCTATTTCACATGGAGACGTGTACGTTTTTTCCCGGCAGAACGGGTGTCACACGGACCGCACACTAATGTGATCCGTGTGACATCAGTGGGACACGGATCGGGGAAACCGCGGGTTTTTCATAAAAAGATTTTCCATATTTACCTGTATCCAGTGATGCTGTCTCCGGCTCTGCTGTCTCCCGATCCTGACCCCCACTCATTTTTTTTCATTGATTATTCACCGCAGTGAGCAGCTGGGAGCAGGGGCATCGCAGTGACAGCGCTGGAGACAGCACCGTTGAGGACAGCATCGCCGAGGACAGCATCGCTGGGGACATTGCTAGTGACAGGTGAGTATCCTGCCAGCAGTGTGTGTGCAGAGACTTCCAGGAGGTCATCGGATTTCCCAATGAACTCTGATGACACCCCTGCGACAACTGCGCTACAGTAAGTGTCACAATGGTGACTTCCAGGGGTTCTTGAGAGTTCATTGGGAACTCCGATGACCCCTTGGATGGCACTGCACAAACTGCTGTATACTCACCTGTCCCCGGCGGTGCTGTCCTCGGCTTTGCTGTCCTCGGCTGTGCTGTCCTCGCGATGCTCCAGCTTCCAAATCCTCGGGCAGTGAATAATCAATGAAAATAATGAGCGGGGGTTAGGATCGGGAGGCAGCAGAGCCAGAGACAGCATCGCTGGATACAGGTAAATATAGAACATCTTTTCATTTCAGAGACACGTGTTTTACCCGGTACGTGTCACACGTATTCAAACACGGATGTCACACGTGTGACACATTTGTCTGACACATATGTGACCATAATCATGCGTGTGACTGGTACCTGATTAGACACGGACGTCTGAAACCGGCCTTATCAGACATCAACGTATTGCATATCTTTTCTGGGCATTTAAAGGCTTAGCAGTTTTTGGGGAAAAATTTGGTGAAATAGGCAAATTTGAATCTTAAATGATTTGATCATCTCTATTTGACAGTAAATTATAGGGCGTTGACCTAAGAGGCACTAGAAGACAGTTTGTTTCTTCCTTGAAGACAGCTAAGATGCATACAATTTATAGTAAACATGTACTGTAGATTTGTAGCTTGGGCAATTTTAATCATTTCCTCTGGTGGGATGAAGGAGTCCTAATCTAATATTGTCTATATAAGTGTAGGTCGGACTCTCTGCACGCTTCTCTTTGGTGGGCTTAAGTTACTCCAGCTTGACATTCACTACCTGCAATTATATTCTGTAACCAGACTGTACACAAATGAAAGGAACAGTAGAGAAACTAATGATGTTCATATTGTCAGAGCAGCTCTCCAGCATTTCAAACAATTTAATTACCAAACAAAATTGGGAACACCTGATATCAAGCTTTCCGTGAGAGTCCATACAATTTTCTGCAAGGGTTTTGCCTGCTTACCACACATGATGTAGACAACAGAAACAAAGCCATAGAGGAAATCAACAAAACTAAACTAATATGATAAAAAGAAGTTGGATACAAGAGATTTCATGTGTTACTGGTTTTGCAGAATCAACACATATGGAAGCCAGGACTCTTCTTTGGCACTTTGCAGAGTTTCTATTTTGTTCAATGGATCTTACAAGTGACAATGAAGAAACTCCCTTTGGATCTTATAATAGCGTTTTAGTTAAGGTGGTTGGAGAATCTTTTTAAACTGGTAAGATTCATTGTAATGTGCTTGTAAAAATAAGCAAAATTCCAATAAGCCTTTACTAAAAATCCTCTGCAATGTGAAGATTGGATGTTGTATGAATGGATCTGTAATTTTATAGTTTAGTACTCATTGGTAGAGATGAGCGAACCGTTCGAGTTCGGTTCGGCGAACCACTCAAACCCATAGGAAACAATGGGAGGCAATCACAAACACATAAAAACGCATTATAAATGTACACATACAGTTAATAAACATTGCCATAACACTTACCTGTCCCCGGGATGCGTCCTGCACTCTGTCTCCCGCAGCTTTTCCATCGGTAATCGCTGCGTCCTCCGGGAACACTAGCAGTGATGCAGGACCTATCGTGACGTCAAAATAGCCATGTGACCAGTCACGTGTCTATTATCTCATTGGCTACAGACTGGTAGACATGACTATGACGCCTCATGCTAAGACCTGTCATTGCATTTCTCTGTTACACGGTGCACATTTTGTATCGCCGTGTACCGGCGACATGCTCTAGCACATGGTCGACTCCCCGCTCTGCTTCCCCGTTCCCTTAACCCCTTAAGGACGAAGCCAGTTTTGTACTTAATGACCAGGCCATTTTTTGCAATTCTGACCAGTGTCACTTTATGAGGTTATAACTCTGGAACGCTTCAACGGATCCCGGTGATTCTGACATTGTTTTTTCGTGACATATTGTACTTCATGATAGTTATAAATTTAGAACGATATTTTTTGCTTTTATTTGTGAAAAAATCGGAAATTTGATGAAAATTTTGAAAATTTTGCAATTTTCAAACTTTTAATTTTTATGCCCTTAACCCAGAGAGTTATGTCACACAAAACAGTTAATAAATAACATTTCCCATATGTCTACTTTACATTAGCGCAATTTCTGAAACAAAATGTTTTGGGGTTAGGAAGTTAGAAAAGGTCAAAGTTCATCAGCAATTTCCCATTTTTTCAACAAAATTCACAAAACCATTTTTTTAGGGACCACATCACATTTGAAGTGACTTTGAGAGGCCTAAGTGTCAGAAAATACCTAAAAGTGACACCATTCTCAAAACAGCACCCCTCAAAGTACTCAAAACCACATCCAAGAAGTTTATTAACCCTTCAGGTGCTTCACAGGAACTAAAGCAAAGTGGAATGAAAAAAAGCAAAAAATAAAATTTTACCTAAAATGTTGCTCTACCCCAAATTTATTCACTTTTAGAAGAAATAACACAACAAAATGAACCCCAAAACTTGTTCCCCACTTTCTTATGAACGCGCCAATACCCCACATGTGGTCAGAAACCTTTGTTTGGACAAATGGGAGGGCTCGTAACAGAAGGAGCAATATTTGAATTTTGGAAAGCAAATTTGGCTGAAATAGATTGCGGGCACCATGTTGCATTTACATGTCCGCTAAGGTACCTAAACAGCAGAAACCCCTTACAAGTGACACCATTTTGGAAACTAGACCCCTTAAGGCTTCTATCTAGGGGTATAGTGAGCATTTTGGATCCACAAGTACTTCACAGATTTTGATAACGTTACGTTGTCACATTGAAAATTTTCATTTTTTTTCTCAAAAATGTTGCTTTAGCATCAATTTTTTCACTTTTTCAAGAGGTAATTCAAAAAATTTGACCCCAATGTTTGTTACCCACTTTTTTATGAGCGCGGTGATACCTCACTTGTGGTCTGAAACCTTTGTTTGGAGAAATGGGAGGGCTTGGAACGGAAGGAGCAATATTTGAATTTTGGAAAGGAAATTTGGCTGAAAAAGATTGCGGGCACCATGTCGCATTTGGAGGATCCCTAAGGTACGTAAACAGCAAAAAAACACCACAAGTGACCCCATATTGGAAACTAGGCCCCTCAAGGAATTTATCTTGATGTTTGGTGAGTACCCTGAACCCCCAGGTGCTTTACAGAAGTTTATAACGTTGAGCCATGAAAATAAAAAAATAAAATTTTACCACAAAATTGTTACTTCAACCAGGTAGCTTTTTTTTTCACAAGGGTAACAGGAAAAAAATCACCATGAAATTTATTGCGCAATTTCTCCTGAGTTTGTTGATATCTTGTATGTGGTGGAAATCAACTGTTTGGGCACACTACAGGCCTCAGAAGAGAAGGAGTGCAATTTGACTGCAAAATTGGCTGGAATCAATAGCGGACGCCATGTTGCATTAGGAGAACCCCTGAGGTGCCTAAGCAGTGGAGGTCCCCCACAAGTGACCCCATTCTGGAAATAAGACCCCTCAAGGCTTTAATCTAGGTGTATATTGAGCATTTTGAATCCACGAATACTTCACAGAATTTGATAAGCTTAGGTTGCCATATTGAAATTTTCATTTTTTTCATAAAAATGTTGATTTAGCGACACATTTTTCACTTTTTCAAGAGGCAACAACAAAACGTGTACCCCACAGGTTGTTATCTAATTTCTTGTGAGCGCAGGGATACCCTACATGTAGCCAAAAACCTTTGTTTGGATAAATGGGAGGGCTTGGAATGGAAGGAGCACCATTTGAATTTTGGAAAAGTTGAAGTAAATTGCGCGCACCATGTCACATTAGCAGGGCCCCTTGGGTACCTATACATCAGAAACCCCCCACAAGTGACCTCATTTTGGAAACTGGAACCCTCAAGGATTTTATTCAGGAGTATAGTAAACATTTTGAATCCACAGGTACTTCACAAAACTGTTGCTGTAGCAACAAATTTCTCACTGTTAAGGGGGCTTTACACGCTGCGACATCGCTAATGCGGAGTCGTTGGGGTCATGGAATTGGTGACGCACATCCGGCCGCATTAGCGATGTTGCTGCGTGTGACACCGATGAGCGATTTTGCATCGTTGCAAAAACGTGCAAAATCGCTCATCGGTGACATGGGGGTCCATTCTCGATTATCGTTACTGCAGCAGTAACGATGTAGTTCGTCGCTCCTGCGGCAGCACACATCGCTATGTGTGACGCCGCAGGAACGAGGAACCTCTCCTTACCTGCCTCCCGGCCGCTATGAGGAAGGAAGGAGGTGGGCGGGATGTTCCGGCCACTCATCTCCGCCCCTCCGCTTCTATTGGGCGGCCGCTCAGTGACGTCACTGTGACACCACACGGACCGCCCCCTTAGAAAGGAGGCGGTTCGCCGGTCACAGCGACGTCGCCGGGCAGGTAAGTATGTGTGACGCATCTGCGCGATGTTGTGCGGCACGGGCAGCGATTTGCCCGTGTCGCACAACAGATGGGGGCGGGTACCCATGCTAGCGATATCGGGACCGATATCGCAGCGTGTAAAGTAGCCTTTAGGCTATGTGGCCATGATCCAGCGACACGGCGTCTAGTACCCAGTGTCAGCCTCCTGCAGAAATGTGAGTGTTGTCCACGGGAGAACGCAGCTGCCCATGCCCACGATTTGGGTTCAGGCTGCTGTGGACTTTAGTTCTATTCTACCTGCAAAGAACACTCATCTCCGCAGCATAAATTGACATCCTGAGGCTCGGGAAGCTGCGCCACAGGTCGATTTATGCTGCGGAGAAAAGAAACACAGTGGGTACGGGATTTCTAAAAATCCTGCCACTGTGCTTCTACTGCACAACGCAGCGTTATGGACGCAGGGAAAACACTCTGCGCCCAAAACGTTGCAAACCCTGATTGTGGGCACACAGCGTAAAATGCTACAATGGATGAATGGATAGATGTCAAACATATATAACGTCCCACCCCCCTGCATATTCTAAGCTGGCGCCCTTTAGTGCCTTTCATGTGACACTAAAGGATGCCTAGCCTTGTATTTAGCCCAAAAAAAAAAAAAGAATTAAAATAAATGACGTGGGGTCCCCCCTATTTTTGATAGCCAGCTAGGGTAAAGCAGACAGCTGTAGCCTGCAAACCACAGCTGACAGCTTCATCTTGTCTGGTGATCAATTTGGAGGGCTCCCCAAGCTGTTTTTTTTTTTTTTAATTATTTATAAATAAATAATTAAAAAAAACAAACAAACGTGGGGTCCCCCCCAAATTAGATCACCAGCCAAGGTGAAGCTGACAGCTGGGGTCTGGTATTCTCAGGATGGGAAGAGCCACGGTTATTGGACTCTTCCCAGCCTAAAAATAGCAGGCCGCAGCCGCCCCAGAAGTGGCGCATCCATTAGATGCGCCAATTCTGGCGCTTCGCCCCAGCTCATCCCGCGCCCTGGTGCGTTGGCTAACGGGGTAATGAATGGGGTTGATACCAGGTGTGTTATGTCACCTGGCATCAAGCCCAGCAATTAGTTATGTCACGGCGTCTATCAGATACCCGACATAACTAATTGACAGTAATAAAAAAAAAAATTGACAACAAAAAAAAATTTATTTGAAAAAACACTCCCCAAAACATTCCCTGATTGACCAATTTATTGAAAAGAAAAAAAAAAAATCCACAATAATCCATTTGGACGTCCCACGTCGACTCTGGACCTTCTAGAATATGGGGGACACGTTCAGGGAACGTATCCCCCATTTTCTAGGAGGGCAGACCCTCCACTTGAGGAGAGTGGGTGCAAAGAATCTGCACCCACCCTCCCTGGGTCACAGCTGCAGAGTGCGAGCAGCCAGCGTCCTGAACACAGGAAGCTGTCAGCCGCGCTCTGCACATGTGACCGGCAACTGCTGTGAAGGAGCCGGAGGAGGGGGCCGCGGGGGATCAGCGCTCCGACAGGTATGTATGACACCAGGGAACACCGGGGGGGATAGGGGGGACCGGGCAGGGCCTGGGGAGCAGGTTTCTGTCGTATGTGTTATGGCACATACGACAGAAACCATAGGAACAGTGGAAATGCGGCCGGCGCGCTGCTGTGCTCGCCGGTGCGCGCGGCCATCTTGGATTTTCGGGAGGGGGTTGGGGGTCGGGGGGGGCACTTTGGGGATACCGAGGGGACCGGAGGGAACCGGAAAAAGATTTATCTCCCATCTGGCATGTTTGATCATGCCAGATGGGAGATAAATCATTTTTTACCGGCGCGGTCATTTGCTATAACTTGATGATCGGTATACGGTGTATACCGGTCATCACGTGACTGGGGACCGGAAAAACCGGCCCGAATCATGATCTCCAGGGTCTCAGCTACCCCCGGCAGCTGAGACCCCGGAAATTTTCTGACTCTGGGGGGCGCTAGACCCTTTTTTCCAACCGCCGTTAAAAAGCGGCGGATCGGAAAAAGTACCCTTATTTACCGCCGTTAAAAGGCGTATCGGCGGTCGTTAAGGGGTTAAGGTACCGTCACACTAGGTGACGCTCCAGCGATCCCACCAGCAACCTGACCTGGCAGGGATCGCTGGAGCGTCGCTACACGGGTTGCTGGTGAGCTGTCACACAGGCAGATCTCACCAGCAACCAGTGACCAGCCCCCAGCCAGCAGCACGCGTGGAAGCGATGCTGCGCCTGGTAACTAAGGTAAATATCGGATAACCAACCCGATATTTACCTTGGTTACCAGCGCACACCGCTTAGCGCTGGCTCCCTGCACTCCTAGCCAGAGTACACATCGGGTTAATTTAACCCGATGTGTAGTCTGGATATGTGTGCAGGGAGCCGTCACTGACAGCGTGAGAGCGGCGGACGCTGGTAACGAAGGTAAACATCGGGTAACCAAGGAAAGGGCTTCTTGGTTACCCGATGTTCACCGTAGTTACCAGCGTCCGCAGAAGCCGGCTCCTGACCGGCTGACACAGCCGGTCAATAACGGAGATCACCATTGCCATAGCAACGCGCTTGGTAGCAGTGACGGGGACGTCCCGCTACCAGCACGCAGCGGCACCGAAATCACGTAATCGGAGCAGCGTTGCTATGGCAACCCGTGCCACCGCTTACAGCTGGGAGCCTGTGGTCACTCTCACAGAGTGATTTCTGCACGGAGCACAGCGTCTTTCCCCCCATGCAGTTGTGCTGTCTGATGGAGCAGACAGAGCTGCATGTGTTGAAGGGGAAAGAAGACAGAAGACCATGGATCGTGGAGGGCTGAGAGGGGGTAATAAAGATGGAGTCTCTAATGTGTCTGTGTATTTATTTCTATTAAAGTATTTTTTCTCTGTGTGGTGTCTTTTTTTTAACCCTTTATTGGATATTCTTAATGGCCGGGTCAAACGTGCCTAACATGAAGACTAAAAACTAGTAAAACAAAGCCAGTATTAACTCATCATTACCCAACAAGCCACCCGGCTTCAGGGCTGTTGGAAGGGTTGGATACAGCGCTAGATGATGGCGCTTCTATGAAAGCGCCATTTTCTGGGGCGGCTGCGGTCTGCAATTCGCAGCAGAGGGGCCCAGAAACCTCGGGCTAACCTGTGCTGTAGATTCCAATCCCCAGCTGCCTAGTTGTACCCGGCTGGACACAAAAATGGGGCGAAGCCTACATCGTTTTTTGTTTTTTTTAATTATTTCATAAAATTCATGAATTAAGTAAAAAAAGGGCTTCCCTATATTTTTAGTTCCCAGCCGGGTACAAATAGGCAGCTGGGGGTTGGGGGCAGCCCGTACCTGCCTGCTGTACTTGGCTAGCATACAAAAATATGGCGAAGCGCACGTCATTTTTTTTGTAGTTTTTTTGGCAAAAAAAATAAAAAATGCTTCCCTGGATTTTCCATTGCCAGTGAAGGTAACACCAAGCAGGGGGGGTTAGCAGCCAGTAGCTGCTTGGATTACCCTTAGCTAGCAATACAAAAAATGCAGCGGGAGCCCATATATATTTTTTTAATTATTTATTTAAATAACTAGAAACGAAAAGGGCTTCCCTGTATTTTGATTGCCAGACATGACAGTGCTGTAAAAATAAATCTTTCAAAAAAATGACCTTGCGCTCCGCGGCATTTTTGATTCTCAGTGCAGATAAAGCAGACAGCTATGGGTTGCCACCCCCATCTGCCTGGCGTTACCTTGGCTGGCAATCAAAATGCAGGGAAGCCCATTAATTTTTTCTATTTAAAAAATAGTTAGAAAAAAAATGACGTTGGGTCCCCCCATTTTTGATAGCCAGCTAGGGTAAAGCAGACGGCTGTAGCCTGAAAACCACAGCTGGCAGCTTTACCGTGGTTGGGGATCCAATGTGGAGGTCACCCCAGGCTCTTTTTTTTATAATTATTTATAAATATTAATAATTACAAAAAAAAGTAGGGTCCCCCCCCAAATTGGATCACCAGCCAAGGTAAAGCGGACAGCTGTAGTCTGGTATTCTCAGGGTGGGAAGGTCCATAGTTATTGGGCCTTCACAGCCTAAAAATAGCAGGCCGCAGGCACCCCAGACGTGGCGCATCCACTAGATGCGCCAATCCTGGTGCTTCACCCCAGCTCATCCCGTGCCCTGGTGCAGTGGCAAACGGGGTAATAAATGGGGTTGATACTAGCTGTAAAGTCACCTGACATCAAGCCCAGCAGTTTGTGATGTCATGGCGTCTATCAGATACCCGACATCATAAACTGTCAGTACTAACAAAAAAAATCGACAAAAAAAAATTATTTGAAAAAACACTCCCAAAAACATTGCCTCTTTCACCAATTTATTGTAAGAAAAAAAATAAGGGGGTGCCACGACGACTCTGGACCATGTAGAATATGGGGGGCGACACTCAGGGAACGTATCCCCCATTTTCTAGGAGTGCAGACCCTCCATGTGAGGAGTGTGGGTGCAATGAATCTGCACCCACTCTCCCCGGGTCCACAGCAGCAGAGTCCATGTCGTAACGGTTGCTACCAAAGCTGCAATGCCCTGCTCATGAGGTTTCCAAATATTGATATTTGCTGATATTATTGCTTTTCCACCTACTATATATTGGGGATAGGATCTTGGAGATGGAATACCCCTTTAAGTCCAGTTATCCAGCTGAATGAATACTAAACAACAGAGCTCACTATTTAGATGTGTTTTCTTGTGGCGTATAACGGACTCTTATGTTTGGTAGTCGTTCAGCAGGGCAACTATAAAATCAAATACCTCCATTTGGAAATGTAGTATATAGCTCTCCTGATCAACTATGTTCTTTACCTCATGAGCAGGGCATTGCAGTAATAATAATAATTTATTCATTTATATAGCGCTATTAATTCCATAGCGCTTTGCATACATTGGGGCTCACAATCTAAATTCCCTATCTGTATGTCTTTGGAGTGTGGGAGGAAACCAGAGTACCCGAAGGAAACCCACGCAAACACAGGGAGAACATACAAACTCCTTGCAGATGGTGTCCTGGGTGGGAATTGAACCCAGGACCTCAGCGCTGCATAACTGCAGTGCTAACCACTGAGCCACCGTGCCGCCCATTTAGCTTACAGATGCATAACCACCACTCACTGTGTCTGAACACAATGAAGCTGAGCTGTGCATGCGGCAGCGTCTATTGTGAAGGAGAGGGCCGCGGGGGATCAACGCTGCACAGGTACCGTGGGACACCGGGAAACACCGGTGGGGTTATAGGGGATGACTGGCAGGGACTGGGGAGGAGTTTTCTGTCGCATATGTCATGGCACATGCGACAGAAATCAGAGGAGTAGGGTGAATGCGGCTGGCGCGCTGCTGTGCGCGCGGCCATCTTAGATTTCCGGGAGGGGGTCAGGGGGGGCACTTTGGCAACACCGGGGGACCGGAGGGGACCGGGGAGGAGATTTATCATGTTTGTTCATGCCAGATGGGAGATAAATAATTTTTTACCGACGCTGTCATTTACTGTAACGTGATCATCGGTATACACCGTATACCGGTGATCACGTGAGCGGGGACCGGAAAAAACGTCACAGGTAACAACACACAACACCACACACACCCCCACCCCAGTGAGGCACCAGCAGCCAACAAGTCCTGACCGCCTCCCTCAGGTCTAGCAAGGCACACCAGGTGGGCAGAGCTAGGCGGATAGGCACGCCCTCCGAGGAGTCTGCTGGTCTGAGGCAGGGAAAGGACAAGTGAGTCGAGTGGGGAGAGGAGTAGTGAGAGGAGTAAAAATGGCGAGCTGAGAGTTAGGGGCCTAGGACGGAGCCTAGGACCCCTTGGAATGGTCAGGCAGGTAGACGGTGGTGGCCGTCTGCAGGAGTCCGGTCAGGGACTGAACTGCGGAACCGTAGGGATCGAAAAGAGGGTGGTGACCCTTCGGACCCGAACCGGGGAGCTAACAAGTCAACCGGAGCACCAGGCAGGGTACTCAGACCCCGTTCTAGCCCAGAAGCAACCGGGCTCAGACAAATCTACTGATTGCGGTCTGGACCTCAGGGGTTCATTCCCACCCAAAGTCCCGATAGACGGTGTGGAGACACGGGGCTCAGTGGGTGCTCTCGTCCACTAAAACCCGCCGCCTTTAGAAAGACAGCGTGGCTCAGGGCTCATCCCAACTGAACGCCGACCTCCTTAACCGTGGGCGTAACACTACTCAGACAACACAGGGTGAGGGAACCACAATAATTAGACTTTATTGGATCCCCAAACAATTAACGGCACATAACACATAACCAGCAAAACACACAAATGTAACAGGCAACAGAGTCTCACCCTTCCGCTGGCTCACCAGGGATTTAGAATGTCCATGCCTCAGAGGTTCCAGGGCTATCTACTCCAATCCAGCAGCACCCCGCTTCTAGCGGGCACCCACCGAGAAAGGAATAATGCCAGATTCAGGAAGCTGTGTGAGGTCTGCAAAGTCTGTAACAGGTGACTGAACTGTCCCAACCTGAGTGTCCTACTTAGGTGGTCCTGGTATGATGTTACAATCCTGGCAGCCGGAGTCGAAATCCCTAGGCTGTGGATATGGTCTCCAACCAGAACCGGAGTCCCTAGATTGAAGCCATAAGATATCCTGATCCTCTAGTCAGCTCCAAAGAGCTTAGACTGGTTCCATCAGCATCCATCAACAACCTGGTGGCTTAAAGAAATCCCTTTTATAGCCACAGCCTTCCACTTGGATACACTGCGTCCTCATCGATTGGTTGGACAAGATCGCCTCTCCCATTGGATGAATCTCAAGCTGCATGGACAATGTTCATTTAAATGATGTGCATAGAAAGACTGAAGATATCTACATGAAGTCTGCAAGTCACAGACTCGACAATGGCTACTAAGGTAATCACATTAGCAATACACAACTACGTTACAATGGTTACTGAAAGAGTCTGGAGAAACAAT
Organism: Anomaloglossus baeobatrachus; assembly: GCF_048569485.1. Lineage (NCBI taxonomy): Eukaryota > Metazoa > Chordata > Amphibia > Anura > Aromobatidae > Anomaloglossus > Anomaloglossus baeobatrachus. The sequence goes on along the minus strand of NC_134353.1, from coordinate 892,280,980 downwards.
GCGTCTGGCTTTCAGTGGCCAACACAATTACATGAGTCAACAAGAGTCTTGTAGAAACAATGAGGGACTTATCCCCCGTCTATAAACAATCTATCATCCTGTCTGGCTGAATTTTAAGAAACTTTAACCCATGAGAGTCCATGTCGTCACAGACGGCAACAGCCCACCGATTCCGGATAAGAGCCACCGCCAAGGGCCAGAGATCCAAAGGGCCAGCGCCTGTGGGCAAAAGGGCTCCTCCGGTACCCAAAAGCCAGGGAGCGGACTACCGTTGCTGAATCATAGGAATCACTATAGCAAATTTAAAGGTGCAGGAGAAAGGCGACATCACCAACCTCACTGGGGACACACGCAGCCAGCTGCGGGCACCGATCTACACCGAACTTGGTTTACCATTGACTCTGTGTGGTTTAATCGTGAGTACACCAGTGACATCAGGCACCGCGCTGAAAGCGAGCCCCTGCGTCCTGCAACCCCCCGCTTTTGCCACCTGGCCCCGGGACCAACAAACTCCCTACCCACGGAGGGGTCCACACCTAGCTGCGACCCACCACCAATCCAGGACGAGCCCCCGCACTCTCACCGCAGTGGTGCTGCCCATCACCTCACAACGACCTGTAGGTGGCGTCACGAACTGTTACCGGTCACCGCGGCTCCGGCCGTGAAACCGGTCCACCCCAAACCAAACAACCAAACCCCCCCCCCTTTCCAGAGCGACGTGGCCCCCGGTCCGGAGGCGCTCGAGCCACCGACAACCCGAGCCCGGATCCGAGCGGCTCGGCGAAGAGCAGCCGAGCCCCCAGGGCGGTAGAGATCCATAGCGTCAACCTACATGAGGCGGTCACATGTTCACTCCAGCGCCATTTTCTACTGCTTTTCACAGCATAGAGCGCTCCGTTGATTTTCTAGTGCTTGTACACTTCATATCAGTCTTTTCTGTCATTATAATGGCAGAAAGACACATAATGTCCCACTCTCCTGCATTTTATAATTTTGCACCCTTTGGTGCCTTTCATGTGGCACTAAGGGGTGCTTAACCTTGTATTTAGGCAAAAAAATGACGTAGGGTTCCCCCTATTTTTGTAGCCAGCTAGGGTAAAGCAGACGGCTGCAGCCTGCAGACCACAGCTGGCAGCTTCACCTTGGCTGGTAATCCAAAACTGAGGGCACCCCATGCTGTTATTTTAAATTAAATAAATAATTTAAAAAGAAAAACACGTAGGGGTCCCCCCAAAATTGGATCACCAGCCAAGGTAAAGCAGACAGCTGGGGTCTGATATTCTCAGACTAGTGAGGTCCATGGTTATTGGACTCTCCCCAGCCTAAAAATAGCAGGCCGCAGCCGCCCCAGAAGTGGCGCATCCATTAGATGCGCCAATCCTGGTGCTTCGCCCCAGCTCATCCCGTGCCCTGGTGCAGTGGCAAACGGGGTAATATATGGGGTTAATACCAGATGTGTAATGTCACCTGGCATCAAGCCCTGGGGTTAGTGATGTCACGCGTCTATCAGATACCCGACATCACCAACCCAGTCAGTAATAAAAAAAATAGACGACAAACACATTTTTATTTGAAAAAACACTCCCCAACACATTCCCTCTTTAACCAATTTATTAGAAAGAAAAACAAATCCAGGTCTGCTGTAATCCAAGGGGATCCCATGACGATCCACACTGTCCCAGTCAATGAAGAGCAGGATGTTCCCCATTGGCTGGGAGAGCAATGCAGTGAGCTGAGCTAACATCAATAGGTCAGCCCAGGTCACTACAGGGCATGACAAGTGCTGCTGTCAGCAAGGTACATTAGCTGCGCTGATCTCCGGCACTGCTGACAGCACCTGTCACTGACTTCAATGACCTTCACAGCCAAGTATCGCGAGCAGCCCGTGACGTCACCGCTAGTCACAGTCTCGGGTCGGAAGCGAGAGAAGGTGATGTGACAAGCGGCGGTCATGGAGGACAGTGACAGCGCTGAGGTCGGGAGGGCGGGACTTCATCACCGCAGGTAAGCCGAGCGAGGCCATGTGTGCCGAGTGCCAGGTGGGCGGAGCCTAGCGGGGCCATGTGTACAGAGTGCCAGGTGGGCGGAGCCTAGCGGGGCCATGTGTGCCAAGTGCCAGGTGGGCGGAGCCTAGCGGGGCCATGTGTGCCGAGTGCCAGGTGGGCGGAGCCTAGCAGGGCCATGTGTGCCGAGTGCCAGGTGGGCGGAGCCTAGCAGGGCCATGTGTTCCGAGTGCCAGGTGGGCGGAGCCTAGCAGGGCCATGTGTGCCGAGTGCCAGGTGGGCGGAGCCTAGCAGGGCCATGTGTGCAGAGTGCCAGGTGGGCGGAGCCTAGCGGGGCCATGTGTGCGGGCGGCGGAGTGCGAAGGGGTGGAGCCTAGCGGGGCCATGTGTGCTGGAGGCGGAGTGTGAAGTGGGTGGGGCCTAGCGGGGCCATGTGGCGCTGAGGATGTCAGCGTCGTGGACTGCATGGCTGGGGACAGGTGAGTGTGAGTGTGTGTGTGTGTATATGCCGCGTGCAGGAGGGGGCGCGGAGCGAGCTGAGCGGGGAAGTGTCGGCTCCCTGTACACGTAACTAGGATAAATATCGGGTTACTAACCAAAGCACTTTGCTTGGATACCCGATGTTTATCTTGGTTACCAGCTTACCGCAGGCTGCCAGCGATGGCTCCCTGCACACTGTAGCTGTAAAAAGCCCTGCTTTTTGCTTATAGAACCGTTCTCGAACGTAACTCGAACTGTCGAGCTTTTAGCAAAAAGCTCGAGTTCTAGTTCGATCTAGAACACCCCCCCCAAAATCACTCGAACCGCGAGCTGGTGAACCGCGAACCGCGCTCAACTCTACTCATTGGCTAGGGCATTACCAGGCATTTTTGCAGTCTATCAGAGGTGGCCATTTTCCTAGACAAGGTGTCACGCAACGAGCATAGCGAGCGTGTTCAGATCAACCGAGGTCTGACTCACAACGAAAAAACACACCTAAAAAGCACTACAGACAAGGGGGAAACACCGGGGACACAATATCAGTGGTGGGCCTTGGCACTAGGAGAGGGTAGATGGAAACCTCCTAACCTCACCGGACCTGTCCCTACTCTCCTAACCAGTCACTATACAGTCTCAGCAACTGTCGCCAAGCAGCATCCTGGGTCCCTGAGAAAACCCTATAGATGCCTTGACTAGTGAAAGGCGGGCGAGGGTTACTAAACGCACCTCTGCACTAAAGAGATAAGTGGGTAGGAGAGACAAACCGGGAATAAAGAAGCAAAAATGGAGAGGATATGACGCACCCCAGGGCTTTGGGGTACTTGGTCCCGGGCCTTGAATAACAGGGATGTATGCATGCTTGCATTAGCTTGTGTGACGCCCTGGGCAAGCCAGGGGTCACAGGTCATCACACCACCACACCCTACACCCCAGTTAGGAACATCTAAGCTAACCCAAAATCCTTGTTGACTTCCTCCAGGGGCTGATGTTCACACCAGGGGGTGGGCCAGGCGGTTGGCTCCGCCCACCGAGGAGTTCACAGCCCTAGAGGCGGGAAGAAGCAGGCAGAACAGTTTAGGAAGTGAAAGTAGAAGGAAGTGGTAGAGGAGCTAAGTGAAGTGGAGGTGAAGTAATAGAGGAGCAGAAGAAAAGAGTAAGAGTGTCAGTAGGAAAGCCTGACGTTGGTCCGTGGCTGTGTGCCTGGACAGTGTCAGCAAGGTCAGCAAACGGCGGTGACAGTCTGGAGGGGGACTGCTCGGAGGTTGCTGGAAGCAGCACTATGGAAGAACTGGCAGCACAGGTCCGTCGCATGGACGGAGACCTCGCCAAGATTCTTGCTGCACTCCAACCTTTGACCAGATCTCGGCCTCCAGCACAGATACAGCTTGCCGACAGCCCTGAGGATGTCCCTTGGATGCAGCGGAGAAGTAATAACAACCCGCGGAGCAGACCTCCCACCTGCTACAAGTGCCGTAAGCCTGGGCATTACATCCGAGAGTTCCCGTTAAACGAGCAACCCCTGGGGCCCCGGGCCAATCCTCAGGAGTAGAACCCCGTGGCCCCTCGGACTGGCGGGACCGGTATATCGGGGCCCGGCCCATCATCCCCGTGGCTGTGGATGGCATACCGGTGATGGCTCTCTTGGACACTGGATCACAGGTAACCACCATAACATACACATTATACCAGCGGTATTGGGGGATAGACGAACTGGCACCCCCAGATACTAGTATAACGCTAATTGCTGCCAATGGACTCCCATTGACCCAAGTGGGGTATAAACAGGTGGCTATGACAGTAGGGCAAGCTGAACTGCAACACCAGGGTATGATTGTGATCATGAATGAACCCAGTGATCATAACCCGAAGATAGTGCTAGGAACCAATGTGATGGAGCACTGTATGGGTGATGTGTTGGCCCTACTGCAGCAGTTGGCCGCCACGGCGGCGGGGAGCCGACAGAGAGCTGTGCAGCGTGAGATCCGAGCCTTGATGTACCGCCAGCATGTAAACTCAACGGGAGGGGAGATTGGTGGAGTGAGAGTGATGGATGTTGCTCCGTTGCTTGTGCCCCCTAGGAGTGAGATGATGATTTGGTGTAGGGCAGCAGTAGGGCCTCAGGGGCGTGACTACCCTGCCATGATGGAGCCCATACCCTCTGAGCACTGGCCCACTGTAATGGCCGCCCGCGGGGTGGTAGACGTGAAGAAGGGGAGAGTGCCCGTGAGGGTGCTGAACTGTGGGGAGGAAGAAGTCAGGCTTCCCTGGTATGCCACCATTGCCAAGCTACTCACCCTAGATCCCCACACCATCCACGAAGCCAGTCCCTCCGTCTCCCCACCTACTACCAGCACTTCCCCGCCACAAGGGGAGGTAAATGAGTGGCACCAACAGCTACACGTGGGCACTGATGATACCCCTACACATCACAAAGCAGGGGTATACAGGGTCGTGCGGGAGTATGAACAGGTTTTCAGCAAACACGCACTAGACTTTGGGCAGATCAAGGGGGTCCAACACCATATCCCCACCGGGGAACACCCCCCTATCAAAGAGAGGTACAGGCCTATTCCCCCTGCACATTATCAGTGTGCCAAAGATATGTTTTGGGAATATGAAGGAGGCAGGGGTTATTCGGGACAGCTGTAGTCCCTGGGCCGCTCCGTTGGTACTGGTCAAGAAGAAGGACGGTACCATGCGGATGTGTGTGGACTACCGGAAGATTAATCAGATAACCCATAAAGATGCCTACCCACTGCCCCGTATTGAAGAGTCTTTGGCCGCACTGAGAACTGCAAATTACTTCTCCACCCTTGACCTCACCAGTGGGTACTGGCAAGTGGCCGTGGACCCGGAAGACCGGGAGAAAACCGCCTTCACCACCCCGATGGGGCTCTGTGAATTCAATAGTATGCCGTTCGGGCTGTGCAATGCCCCAGGAACCTTCCAACGGCTGATGGAGTGCTGTCTGGGACACCTAAACTTTGAGACCGTCCTATTGTACTTGGATGATGTAATTGTTTACTCCCAGACGTATGAGGCCCATCTAGAGCACCTGGCCGAGGTGTTCGCGTCCCTTGCCAAATACGGGATGAAGTTGAAGCCCTCTAAGTGCCACCTGCTGAAACCCAGAGTGCAGTAACTGGGGCACGTGGTGAGTGCAGAAGGTGTTGCCCCTGACCCTGAGAAGATCACTGCCATCCAGGGCTGGCCGAGACCAACCACCGTGAGGGAAGTAAGGCAGTTTCTGGGTCTGGTGGGGTACTACCGGCGCTTTATCAAAGGGTACATGAAGATGGCTGCCCCCATGCAAGATCTCCTCATGGGACAGACCAAAGGTGGTAGACCCATCGGAGCCCCACTGGTGTGGGAAGAAAAGCATGAGGAATCCTTCTGCCAGCTGAAAGCGGCCTTGACCGGAGAAGAGGTCCTAGCGTATCCTGACTATGGCTGCCCGTTCATCCTCTACACAGATGCCAGCAATGTGGGACTAGGAGCAGTCCTGTCCCAGGTCCAGGATGGGAAGGAGAAAGTGATTGCTTATGCTAGCCGGAAGCTTCGGCCAACTGAAAGGAACCCTGAGAACTACAGCTCCTTCAAGCTCGAGCTTCTGGCATTGGTATGGGCTATCACAGAGAGGTTCCGCCACTACTTGGCTGCAGCAAAATTCACCGCTTTCACGGACAACAATCCGTTGACTCATCTGGATACAGCCAAGTTGGGCGCGTTGGAGCAGCGGTGGGTGGCCCGGCTAGCCAACTATGACTTCACCATCAAGTACCGTGCTGGTCGTGTCAACATTAATGCTGATGCACTCTCCCGAATGCCCCATTTGTCAGAAGAAGGGTGCGAGGATGATGACCTCGAGGAGATCGAGTTGCCTGCATTTCACCAGCCATCAACCGAGAGGGTACAGGTACACCAACAACGGGTGGACTTGGACCCACGGCCCAGTCAAGAGTGGCAGGAAGCTCAAAACCAGGTGCCGGCTGTCCGCCTCGTCAAGACCCTGGTGGAACAAGGTGCTGTTGGAATAGACCCTGCCGCCCCGGCTGAAGCCCAGCGCTTGTGGAAAGAACGGAAACGGCTGTATCTACATCAAGGGAAGCTGTACCGTGAGCTGATCAACCCGAAGACTCATGAGAAAATCTGCCAGTTGGTTGTCCCCCAAGCTGATGTAGCTACTGTTTTGCGGGCATACCATGATGGTGCCGGGCACTTCGGGTGGAAAAAGCTGGAGATGCTGTTGAGAGAGCGGTTCTACTGGAGTGGGATGTGGGAGTCGGTAGAAGCCTGGTGCCGGGAGTGTGGCCCTTGCACGCTGAGGAGGAAGGACGAGACCAGCCAGAGGGCGCCCCTGCACCCAATCATCACACATCAGCCGCTGGAACTGGTCGCCCTAGACCATGTCAAGCTCACCCCCAGCCGAAGTGGGTACGCCTACGCGTTGACCATCGTTGACCACTACTCAAGATTCATGGTGGTTGTCCCCGTCAAGGACCTAACTGGTCGAACTGCCGCTCGAGCGTTCCAGGCTTATTTCTGCCGACCACATGGATATCCAGAAAAGGTGCTTACTGACCAAGGCCCGGCTTTTGAAGCGGAGGTGTTCCACGAGTTCTGCCAGTTGTACGGCTGTAAGAAGATCCGGACCACACCTTACCATGCCCAGACCAACGGCATGTGTGAGAAGATGAATCACTTGGTCCTGGGACTCCTCAAGACGCTACCGCTGGAAGAGCGGAACCTGTGGCCGGAAAAGCTACCCGACTTGGTCGATATGTACAACAATATCCCGTCCAGTTCAACAAAGTGCACCCCAGCATATCTGATGAGGGCTCGCCCCAGCCGCCTGCCGGTGGACCTGGAAATGGGGTTGGAAGCCCCAGAAGTACTCCCTTCGACAGCTGAATGGGAAACTCGGCGTAGAGCACAATACCGGCAGATTCAAGAATATGTCGAGAAGAACTTAAGTCGAAGTCGGGAACTGCAGGAGCAGCGCTTTAATCAAAAGGCGTCTGCTGGCCCTTTTCAGCCCGGAGATGTCGTACTGAAGCGGAAGAGGAGAACCCACAAGCTGGATAACCAATGGGAACAGGACCCGTACGTTATACAGCCCACCGGATGGGAAGGCCTACCAAATTAGTCGTGACCATTTGAAAAGGTGCCCACCCGCATTGAGGGCGATGGCTGAAGTACCAGTTCCTCCACCAGCGGAGAAGGCAGAAGAGGTAATCCACACTGTGATGGGTGACTTCCCAGCAGACTGGCCTACACAGAGCGGCGCGGTGATTCTTCCAGTGATACTGTTCCCACAACCTGTGGATGAAGAAGTGGTGGAAGCGGTCAACCGTGAGCCAGAACCAGTGCCAGTGCCCAGGGATGAACCTGTGCCCAGCTCCCCTATGCCTCCGCCTGCCCCACATGATAGCAGGGAGGAGGAACTGGTTGTTCCCTCTACCCCACTGCCCAGTCCTACTGACACCGGACCCCGGAGGTCCACCCGTTCCAACCTAGGTAAACCCACACTTAGGTACAGAGAGACCATCCTTTAAAGAGAGGGGATCAGGAAGTCAGTGTGTGAATGTTTGATAAAGTTTTGAAAAGTTCGAAATGAAAATGATCACCGAAGTTTCATCAGATTAACCGTGATTGAGAGAAACCGGCCGTAGCCGGCACCGTTGTCCCCGTGGGGACCGTTTAAAAATTGCTTAGCATGGGAACTCTCCATGGACAAGCCCGTGAACTTGCAGGGCAACTACAAACGTTAAGTGGCTTGTAAATAGGTTGTTTTACCGTACCGTTTCCGCAGTTGCCGCCTCCGGAGAGGCAGGTTGGAGGGAGGGCCCTCAGCAGAGCAGGCTGGGGCCCAGCCACCACAGGAACCGGTGGCTACCCTCTGGAGGGGAAGGACAGATCCCGCTCTGGTAACTGGTTCAGGACTGGGGTCAAGGGGTGCTGCCTGTTTCTTAGGGGCAGCATCAGGGCCAGGTTGCTTGGGTGGGAGAGAGCAGAAACCGTACCCGTAAAACCGTTTAGTAACGTTTAAGAAATGAACCTCCCGCTGTGGGATGATGCCATGATTTATATATCTGTTACCGTTTACCTTTTTCAGAAAATAAAACCGGTGTTGGACGGGCAGCCCGCGGACGGTCTGCATTTTGCTAAGGGGGAATGTGACGCCCTGGGCAAGCCAGGGGTCACAGGTGATCACACCACCACACCCTACACCCCAGTTAGGAACATCTAAGCTAACCCAAAAATCCTTGTTGCCTTCCTCCAGGGGCTGATGTTCACACCAGGGGGTGGGCCAGGCGGTTGGCTCCGCCCACCGAGGAGTTCACAGCCCTGGAGGCGGGAAGAAGCTGGCAGAACAGTTTAGGAAGTGAAAGTAGAAGGAAGTGGTAGAGGAGCTAAGTGAAGTGGAGGTGAAGTAGTAGAGGAGCAGAAGAAAAGAGTAAGAGTGTCAGTAGGAAAGCCTGAAGTTGGTCCGTGGCTGTGTGCCTGGACAGTGTCAGCAAGGTCAGAAAACGGCGGTGACAGTCTGGACGGGGACTGCTCGGAGGTTGCTGGAAGGACCGCGGACGGGTAGTGGCCCGGCGGTCTGGAGCAGTATACGAAGAACAGTCAGCACCAGGGCAGGGGCCTCTCGGACCCCGGCAAGGCTAGGAGTCACCATAATTTGCCAAATCCGTCAGTGAAGGGGACGTCTGTCTCCAAACAACCAAGTCCCGACTGAAGGCAACAGTCCAACCATTGAGGAGAGACACCGCCACCGACAAGGCACCAGTTTCTCAGGACCAGCACCTGCGGGCAAAGTAGGGCTCCTCCGGCCCATATCCAAGCCGGGGAGCGGGTTACCGGTGGGAACCCATTGAAACCAATATCAACTTAGGTGCAGGACAGAGGGACCGTCACCTACTGGGGAAAGCAAGTGCAGCCGTCCGTGGGAACCGTCTTCCCAGCCGAGTGTTTTACCGAGAACTGTGTCATCGTCTCAGGCTGAGTGAGTACCACAGTGCCGCAAGGCACAGCGCTGCCCCCGCGTCCCTGCGCCCACCAGGCCCTGCATCTCCCAATCCATCACTGGGCCCCGGGATCACCAACCCCTACCCACGGAGGGGCAACACAACAACTGGCTGCTCCATACCATCCTTCCCGGGATCCCCATACAGAGCAGCGGTGGTGTCAACAAATCACCACAACCGTGGGTGGCGTCACGGACAATAAACAATCCCCACACCCAAACAACCCCTTTCACTCACGGGCGAGGTGCGCCGCTCGCGTCCCCGGGATCCGGCCCATCGCTCAAGCCACCGAGCAGCGGCAGCCGCAGGCCACAGTGCCAGCCGGACCCGAGCAGCAGTGGGAGAGCGCGGCGTCCCCTCCTCCGCCCGCGACACTTGCATGCATTGCTCTAAATCTGGCCAGATAGCTGGAAGTGGGCAACCTTAGTGCTCTGCACAACTCCAATGCTACCCAGGCAAATTGCCTCTGCTTGTAGCCTCAAGGAGGGCACAGTCAGGGCCAGTAGTACAGCATAGCCATGGCTCTGGTGTGAAATTTCAATCATCAGGAGTTCCCTGTCTTTAAAATGCAATAGGCCAGAAGGAAGAGTAGCAGGTTGCCCCTGAAAGCAGAAAATGAGACAAACCCTTTAGAGGATTATTCCCAGAATGGCATTATTTTTTATAAAGCACAGTAAATGCATATGTATTGTTAATATAGAGACCAAGCACAATATAAATATTTTTTGGGGGGGGTTTTTTGTACATTTTTTCCTTTTTCAACTTCATTTGACACTCTGTGCATCCAGATTAACACAGTTAAATGGGCAATCCTATTCTTCTATGTTAGGCCCCTTTCACACGTCAGTGATTCTGGTACGTTTGTGCTTTTTTTTTAAACGTACCAGAATCACTGACATACGCAGACCCATTATAATGAATGGGTCTGCTCACACGTCAGTGATTTGTCACTGCACGTGTCTCCGTGCAGCGTACCGGCGTGTGCGTGATTGCTGCACGGAGACATGTCCATTTTTTTCTGGCATCACTGATGTTCCACGGACCACGCAGTGGTGTGGTCCGTGAAACACGTGCCAGAAAAAAACGTGCATTTAAAATAATAAACATTTTAACTCACCCGGCTTCAGCCGCGCTCTCTGCAGCCCGTTCTCCCTGCTGCTTCTAAGCCGGCTGATTACTGTCGCGCATCTTAATGATGCATGACACAGCCGACCCGGAAGCAGCTGCTGCAGGGGTCACCGCCGGCCGGATGCTGCATCGCGGGAGGATTCAGCACCACGGAGAGCGGGAGCGGGCACAGGTGAGTTGATTTCTAAGTGCAATCACGGGCCACGGAGAACGGAGCCCGGATTGCACTTAGACAACCCACGTGTGCCGTGAATCACGGCACACGCAGGGACATGTGCGTGTTTTACACGCCAGTGAAAAACGTCACTGTTTTTCACTGACGTGTGAAACGGGCCTTAGAAGTACAATTTCCAGCAGCTCCCTTCCTTCTCTCAGTGCTGCAGGTCACTTCCTCCCTCATGCTCTTGACTACCCACACTTCTAAGGCTATGTGCCCACGGGACTCTGTATCTGCGGATTTTTCTGCATCAAAATCCCCAGCTTTCCCCCGGAATCCGCACCTTTTCATAGGTGCGAATTTGACGCGGATTTTGCGATTTTTTTTTTTTTTTTTTTTTTTTTTTTTTTATTTTTTTTTTATTTATTTATTTTAATTTTTTTTTCAATTGAATAGGCAAAATCCGCACGAAAATCCGCAACAATAATTGACATGCTGCAGATTTTTCCGCACGATTTCCGCTGCGGAAAAATCCGCAGCGTGGGCACAGCATTTTCCAAATGCCATAGAAATGGCTGGGGAGTAGCTGTGCTGCAGATTTCTGGAAAATCCGCAGCTTTTCCGCGAGAAATCCGCGACAAAATCCGCGCATTTTCCGCAGCGTGGGCACATAGCCTAAGGGTTGGTTACTCTGAGCTGTATTGGAACATCATCAAGCTAATCAATATTTAGAATGTAGCTCACAACCATCCAGCTTGACAGTCTCAATTTGGGATTACTTTATTTTAATTAGCTCATAGTTCACCTCTCTTGGGGTTTCATATTCCCCAAGATTCATGAGGTGTGGTCTTTCCCAACCTCCTGTATGGCAGTCAGCAGCTGTAGTAATCTGCCAGAGGCTACAACGCCAAATATAAACACATTGTATGGTACCAAGAGCTGCATCTCTATATACCAGTGCATTTCTATGCACCTGTATTCTAGTGGTAAAATAAGTCAGAGATTTTTGTTGTTCCTATAAAAATACAGTAACTGGTAAATGCCATAATTTTTTTTTTCTTCATTTAAACCCCTTAAAAATGTTATAAATATGTAACACTGAGCCGTGTTCACACGTATTGTAAATGCTACAATATCTCAGCAGTTTTTTTATCTGCACAATTTCTGCAGATGTTTTGCCATGGTTTTGGTGCAGATTTTTTATGCATATTTTTAGTACAGAAAAGCCTGATTTTGTGCTTACTACGGTATTTATTTCTTTATTTACTCACTGCAGAGTACCCAGTACCAGAGCACCAGTCTACCAGCGGCTCTGTCATAGAGACAACAAAGGAAATAAGGAAGACAAGCATAATAGGGTCTTGTCTGAGAAGATTAGATTAATCGGAGGCAAAGGCGTGCTCACCTGGATGGGTTGTGTATGACACAACCACCGAATACAGCTTAAGGCTATGTTCACACTAGAAAAATGATTTTTCTTAAGAAATTTCTTAAGAAATTTCTTAAGAGTGCACCTGTGTTAAAAAACGCACCAAAAACGCACCTGCGTTTTAGGTCCGTTTTAGGTCCGTTTTAGGTCCGTTTTAGGTCCGTTTTAGGTCCGTTTTTACCGCTGGTTGCTCCCTGCGTTATTGTGCCAATTATCTATGGCAAAAAACGCAGTTAGCTGCAGAAAAGAAGTGACATGCTCATTCTTTTTCTTAAGAAAATCTACTGAAAGAATTTTCTTAAGAAAAAAACGCAGTGTGTGCACAGCTAATTTTTTTTGCCATAGGTTTTGCTGGGGAATGTCTGCAGAAAGGTTACAAGAATTTCTCAAGAAATTTCTGCAGCAAAAACGGACCAAAAACGGACCAAAAACGCAGGTAAAAAACGCAGTGTGTGAACACAGCCTTAAACAAATGTTTGCAGCATTTCCAACAACGTAGAATGCAATTGTGTTGTAGAAAATGTTATTTATTAATTATTTTATATGATATAACTATCTGGTTTAAGAGCATAAAAATTAAATGTTTCAAAATTGCAACACTTTCAGATTTTTCTGTAAACTTTTTGATATTTTTATAAACAAACACAAATCATATCACCAAATATTTACCGCTAGTGTGAGAATACAAAATATTTTTTCTATATGCTTTTTACTGTGCGAATATATGCTTTTCTACTGTGAGAGTATTTTTCTAAATGTTTTTCTATAACCAAGCTTTCTTTTGTATATGAGGAGCAAGATGGAGCTTAAAAGACTGCAGCTGATGTCTGACACAAGGAAGAGTCTGTTTTCTAATTACTGCTGTGTAGGAAAAGTATGTGTATATTAAGGTCAGCAGCTGAAGACTGATGTAAAGAAACGGAATGCAGATGTGATAACAATGACTGGTGCAAGTCCAAATTTATGGCTTGAGGTACTACGTGCCAAAAACTCTGCAAGATATGGTGTTGGTGATGGAGAAACAGGAGGGACTGGAGGGGAAGTCCCGAAAAATGGATAAATGTCACAGACTTTTTGCATATGCTTTAATATAGCCAATGGTATACTTAGGAATTTTACTAAAAGATTAACCCATTACAGCTCTATAATAGGCTTGTAAAAATAAAAGCACGTCACTCTTGTGCACCTGCTTTCACTGAGTAGGGTTTATACCAGATATTTGTGTGGTCTAAATTCCTTTGCCGGCACTCAGTGACTATTAATCAGAGATTTCAGAAGACATTCGCTGTTAAGAAGGTGATTTCCGAAACTCTGGAATTTCTCCTTGACACTATCATGAAGAACAATATGTCACAAAATAACAATCTTAGAATAACTTTGATTTGTTGAAACGTTGCAGAGTTATTACGTCATAAATTGACACTGGTCAGAATTGAAATAATTGCTATAGTTAGGAATGTGAAAACAGGCTTTGGGGCTAAATTATGATTACAGTGGATTTCCTGGGAGTGGAAGGTGGAATATTCATAACTGAGGTGCCCTGAGTTTCTCGATGCTGCATCCTGTGTCCATACAGCTGTTAAAGTAAGTATCCTGTTGGCCTTCGTCACACATTGTGCACATGATGTTCTGTGGTAAGCACAGAACCAGAAGCCAAGCCGCTGACACCTAGGAAGGAGCTGCTATTGGAGGATTGGGACATCTTGCCTATTTCTACTGTATTATCAGAATATGTTCAGTCTATTTATGATTTTTATTTAGTAAAAGTAACCCAATATTTTGAAATTGACATTTGACAGTGCCCTCTAAATTTTCCCCAAAATTTGATTGGCAGTGTATCAATTTACCAACAATGTCAAAAAACAGCAAAGTCTTCAATTGCCTGGAAAACACACATGTAACAATCTTACATCTTCTACTGAACACTTTTTAAGCTCTTTAACTCAAACACAGTCTTAGTAGTGTCTCAATGACCTCAACATCTTTGGAGATGCTAGCTGTTTATCCACGGACAGACATGGTGGACACAGACAAAAAAGGGCCCCTGTGCACGAACAATATATAGGTCATTTGCAGCCCAAGAGCTCATCAAAATGCACAATTGGACCTGCTTTAGAGGTAGATATGGGGAGTTCAACCCTTGGGCCCCTGGCTGCACGAATGTTATGTCCGCCCCTTTGTTTATCACTGCTGTGCACACACACACTGTCTGCAATTATTGTTTAGCGTTCAAAAGCTTTCCCTCCATACTTCTATTGCTATAGACTGTGAGCCCTCGTGGGCAGGGTCCTCTCTCCTCCTGTAGTCTGTGAGCCCTCATGGGCAGGGTCCTCTCTCCTCCTGTAGATTGTGAGCCCTCGCGGGCAGGGTCCTCTCTCCTCCTGTAGATTGTGAGCCCTTGTGGGCAGGGTCCTCTCTCCTCCTGTAGATTGTGAGCCCTCATGGGCAGGGTCCTCTCTCCTCCTGTAGATTGTGAGCCCTCGCGGTCAGGGTCCTCTCTCCTCCTGTAGATTGTGAGCCCTCGCGGGCAGGGTCTGCTCTCCTCCTGTAGACTGTGAGCCCTCGTGGGCAGGGTCCTTTTTCCTTCTGTAGACTGTGAGCCCTCGCGGGCAGGGTCTGCTCTCCTCCTGTAGACTGTGAGCCCTCATGGGCAGGGTCCTTTCTCCTTCTGTAGACTGTGAGCTCTCGCGGGCAGGTCCTCTCTCTCCCTGTACCAGTTTTGTATTGTTCGTGATTATTGTACTTGTTTTTATGTATACCCTTTGCACTTGTAAAGCACCAAGGAATAAATAGTGCTATAATAAATAATAATAATATTACTGAGAGTGAGCTTTCAATTTCTAGATTCACTACAAGATAGCTGCTGCATTCTCTGCCTTTGCTTTTATACAGGTTATTATAGTCCTTCTGTATTGGCTGTGCTACACGATGTAACATGATAGCTGTAAGGCATGGGTCCCCAATTCCAGTCCTCAAGGGCCGCCAACAGTGCATGTTTTCGGGATTTCCTTAGTATTGTACATGTGATAATTTAATCACCTGCACAGTTGATGATTCCAACACCCATGCAATGCTAAGGAAATCCTGAAAACATGCTCTGTTGGCGGCCCTCGAGGACTGGAGTTGGGGAACCCTGCTGTAAGGCATTATGGGGAAGCCCGTCCAGATGCATCTGAGGTCATCTGAGCTTTCCTTGACTCATGCAATCTTCTTCTTTCTCAAAAATGATTGTGTGCATTTTTTGGAGCATTTTTATTTTGACTCATGGATATGAAGGACGTGATCGTGCCTGAACACACCGTTTTCCTGAGTTATTCGTATTGACCTGTACTCCCGTTCATATCAGTTCCTCAGATAGTATAACTCGGCCACAATCTCATTGTAAGAAGACTCCAGGAAAAGATAATTTATTAACTGAAATCTTGTATTGATGATAAAAGTAGCAGGTAAAAAGAGTGAATCTTCTCAGAGAGCATACAACATGTTAGATGAAGATATCTGATTTAGCACACTACATGGAGGAGAAAGGCGTGGAATGCTGACATCACAGGAGCTACAGTGAGGAGGAAGGATCAAAATGCAAGAATAGTCAAAGCTTCTACCTAAAAACAGAAACAAATACACAGCAATGGAAACATTAAATAATTCCCAAGTTGTGGGACATGACAAATTTGCCTGATCTAATGAATTTACTAACATTCAACACAGATTTCATTTGTATCATACTGATTTGCTAATTTCTACCTTTTAGTATTTTCAAAACAATTGGAGTTACATAGTTACATAGTTACATAGTTACTAAGGTTGAAAAAAGACCTAGGTCCATCTAGTTCAACCTTCCTTCACCAGTTCTAGATTTGGTCACTAAGTCAATTATAACCAACAATGTTGTGTGTACTGAGGAAATCATCCAGCCCTTTTTTGAAAGCTGTTATAGTATCTGCCATTACTACCTCTTGTGGTAGGGTATTCCACAGTCTGACTGCTCTAACTGTAAAGAACCCTTTCCTATTTAGCTGTCGGAATCGCTTTTCTTCCACTCGCAGTGAGTGCCCCCTGGTCCTTAGTATTGTCTTCGGAAGAAATAAGTCATGTGCCAGTCCTTTAGTCCAGTGATTGAACAATATCACTTTTTGGCAATTTTAAAAGGACAGTACTTTTTCAGTAAATCTGATACAAGGTGGGATTTTTTTTTTGTATAAATTTTTGGATTTGATGAACTACCTCAATCTGTTACCTTATTTACACAGTACTTTGCGTTGATCTATATGTATACATATCAGCCATCATAGATATATTTATATTTTCTTCAAACAGGAACGCTTTTTGCACTGTATTCCCGGTCACAACACATGGAGTCAATTTCTGAATGTGTACATAGCTTTCACTGGGGGCATGTTCTAAAATCTTTTGGCTGCAGAAAGTTGCAGGAATGAGGACAAATTTGCCATGTTTAATCAGGGAGAATGATCACATACAAATAAATGATATTTTAGTTTAATAAACAAGGTATCACTTTTATCAATCTCCTTTTTTGTATCACCTTCATGGGAAATATCTCCTAGGCAGTCAGGGTGGAAATTTATCAGCAGACATAGCAATAACACAAACAAGAGTAGACATAGAAGACTAAAACAAAACAAATAGAGATTTCCTACAAGTAAAAGCAACCATGTAAGTATTTGTTTTTCTTGGACTTTTGGGGGTTTCGCTTTGGATTAAATCAGGCTTGCCATTGGATCTGCTTTAACGCTTTCGCACTTTACGATCAGCTTTAACTCTTTTTAACATTTACCATCTGTGACTTTGTCTCAATTGCCATTTTCAATAAAGGAGTTACCTTGTCTATAAATGTAGTATAGGTGTTGTTTCTTCAATAGTCATCTCCATTAAGATTCTTTCACGGGGATATATATTTTCCTCTATGGTTTCTTATCTCTGTCATCACTCATATTTCTGAATAATACAGGAGAAAATCAGTTCCCCGAGGCAGCCAATCAATATCTAGATTTTAAGTACAAAAAAGCCATTGTGTTTCACAGTGACAATGTTGTGCATGAGATTTTTTTTTTTTTTTAGAGAGAATCCCATGTAAATGCTGCAGAGAATGTCCATAGCATAAATTAAAGAGGACCATCCACCAGGATTTTCCTATATAAACTAATGCCAGTGCTATTGTAGCGCCCCTGAGTACATCAGGGTGCTACAGGGAACTGCATCCTTTTTCCCCAGGGAGCAGGACCTATCCCCCATGGTTTCAGGTTTCCAGAAACTGGTGTCACCTCCATCAGCATCACAAATCCCAACCCACACCTCACACCATGACCTGTCAGACACACGAGTGGGTTGTTCTAGCTGGAACAGGGCCACCCACCTAGGGTTCAGGCAGACTGGTGTGAGGGACTAAGATAAAGTTGTGACAGCTCTCAAAGTGAGAGGAGCTGGAGTGTTAGCTCCCGGGGAGCTAGTAAAACAGAAGTTGGGTCACAGAAAGCAGTCCGGGACCAGAGGAGTCGGAGACTGGGTTCAGGGACTGACAGAACTAACCAGTACTGAGCACGACTGGGTACAGGACCCTAGGTCAGGAGCCAATTCAACATCCTGGCAATTAACCTGCAGAGGATGGTGGCCTTCAGGGACCTTCCTAGAGCTCAGAGACTGAGGGCATCAGCACAACGTAGGGGACAGGATTTTCCAGACAAAGCAACTCACTGAGGTTCCAAGTGCCAGCCCTTAAAGGGAACCAACCATCAGGATTTTGGTGTATAAGCTGCAGCCAGTGCAGCACTGGCACTATCAGGCACAGTGTGTACATACCATCAGGGGGCAGCTCGGGTGTTTAGTCAGTGAAATCCAACTTTATAAAGTTTGAAATTTCGTGCACTTTTTGATTGACGTGTGAACCTCTGCAGATAATGTCCGGGCGGGTTATGCAGGAGTTCCCCGCCCCCCCACCAGCCTGTTCCTCCCTCTCTCCTGATGTCCGGGCGGGTTATGCACGTGTTCCCCGCCCCCCCGCGCCGCCTGTTCCTCCCTCCCTCTGGCTGTATGTAAAATGCTAATCTTCAGAAACATGGCGCCGGAGTGGGCCTCTGCGCATAGCGCTTATCTCCGGCGCCATGTTTCTGAAGCCCGCATTACACAGCTTGGTGTCTGCAGACTGCAGAACAGCTGATCGGAGGACGCGATCAGCTGTAGCTATGATGACGTGCCGCCTCAGGACACCGGGCCAGGACAGGAGCTTGCCAGCGACATCGGGGGTCAGGTGAGGTAAGTTCACAATGGACTCACATGACCCCGTGACGGCAGTGCTGCGAGACCCGGTCACGGTAGTGATATCGGGTGGCACTGTCTTCACGGGGTCAGGTGAATGAAATTACTAGCACCTGTGATGTCATTGCCCCAGCAGGCACGCACACATTATACACACACTATATATATATATATATACACACACACACACACACTGCTGTGTGTGCCGCCCCTGCATTGACCTGGGCTCACCTTCTGAGTTCCAGGTCACTGCAGGAAAGCACTCACAGCTGTGTGTGTGTATAATGTGTGTATGCGCGTGTGTATAATGTGTGTATGCGCGTGTGTATAATGTGTGTGTGTGCGTGTTGTGAGACTGTGACCGGGGTTATCTATGACGGCCGGTACGTCTCGCCCAGGTTGTGCTCACTCCATGATAGAAAGTAAATCCACTATAGGGTTAATGCTGTTTCCCTACAGACTGAAGGAAGGGTTAAATAGAATCAGGAACAAGGGCAGGTGTGCCGGGTGTGAGGGAGTGAACAGAACTCCCTGAGTTTTCTGCTGGAGAGGCACATGTATTGTGTTATGGACTTTTGTTTGAAGATTAAAACCGTGTGCTGTGAACCTTAATGCCTGGATCCCGTGTCTTCTGCCGCGCAGCCGACCGTGCTACCTCACATATGGTGGAGAATGCGGGCATCACAGCCGGTGAGGTGTAGCATCCATCCCTGGTGACCCAGCTGCGCATGTCCTGGATTCGAGCGGCTATACTACAGCCCAAACCCGGCGACGCCATGGAGGACATACTAAAGCATTTGGCTCAGGCTAATGCACAGCAACAACAGGCTAATGCACAGCAACAACAGGCTAATGCACAGCAACAACAGACCAATGCACACCTGCTCCAATCCTTGCAAGTGCAGGAAAAAAAATTCCAAGAACAGATGGATCAGGCCAATGCACGTCAGCAGCAAGCCTTGCAATTGCAGGAAAAAAGGCACCAAGAACAGATGGTTCTCCTGGCCAAGTCGATCCGGACCGGCAGCAACAACCCCGGGACCGGGTGATGACGGCAGCGTCCGGAAAGCGGTGAGACAAGCGTTGCAAAAGATGACCCCGGGGGACGATGTGGAAGCGTTCCTGGCGGTGTTTGAGCGGGTGGCCGAGCGGGAAAAGCTGCCGACCCCCCAGTGGGCTGAGGTATTGTCGCCCTATCTGACGGGGGAACCCCAAAAAGCGTACCTGGACCTCTGTACCGAGGACGCCATTGACTATGTGACCCTAAAAGCCGAAATACTGGCACGGTTGGGGGTGAATACCTATGTACGGGCTCAGCGAGTAAATCAGTGGTTCTATGAGGAAGCCAAACCCGTACGCTCCCAGGCCTATGACTTGTTGCATCTTGTAAAAAAATGGTTGCAGCCTGACACTCTGAGCCCGGCGCAGATGGTGGAAAGGGTAGTAGTGGATCGTTTTGTGCGCACTTTACCCGTCACCGTTCAACGGTGGGTAGGACAGGGTGACCCGAGTACCCTGGACCAGTTAGTGTCCCTGGTAGAGCGGCATGTGGCTACGCAGGACTTGATACGGGACACTGAGACTTTGCGTACCGCCCGTCGGTCCGGCCCCTCCAAGCCTAGGGCCAAGGACCCACCGCCGACCACGGTGCAGGAGTCCCCTACCGTCCCGCCTGAGGCCGCGGCCGCCAATCCTGAGGTCCGGAAGGTTCTGTACCCTAAACGACAACCCGTCAAGGGTGTTTCCGTCCCCATTAGATGTTGGCGGTGCCAGCGGGTGGGACATATGGAAGCCCAGTGTCCACTCACCACGGAGCCCATGGATTGTGGGGTTACCCGGCGGGGTTCAATGTATGCTCAGGTGGTGTGTACCGCTGACCTGGTCTCCCCAGAGACGGAGCCCCACTTGTGCCAAATACAGGTGAATGGATGTCCGGTTACAGGATTGTTGGATTCCGGAAGCTTAGTGACCCTTGTGCGATCCACCTTGAGGGCTAAAGTAAAGGCCACAGGACGTACCGTGGGGGTGGTTTGCATACATGGGGACCGCCGAGACTATCCCACGGGGATTGTCACCATCACAGCACCTTGCGGTCAGGTGCAACATGAGGTGGGACTTCTTAACACTCTTCCTTATGACGTGATCCTAGGAAGGGATCTGCCCTATTTTTGGACTTTATGGAAGGGACCCCCTAAGTCTCCTCAGATATTGGTCAGTCCGGGACCTGAGCCCTACAATCCTGAATCCGGGACACCTGCCGTAGGGGTCCCCATGATAGGGACAGAATGTGAACCCGATAGGTCGCCCCTAGAGGTATTGGCAGGAGAGGCTGAGACGGTCGAACCCATCCCGGAGTTGGAGGCGTCCCCGGATACGTTTGGGACTGCCCAACTCCAGGACCCTACATTAATACATGCCCGGAGTCGGGTGACAGTAATTGACGGGGTGGCACAGCTGCCCGGTGCCCAGGTAAGGTACCCCCATTTCGCTCTTAAGCAGGATTTACTCTACCGGGTAGATGAAATACGGGGCGTGGGGGTAGAGCAGTTGGTGGTGCCCCAGCCGCATCGTCAGCGGGTCCTCGACTTGGCTCATAAACACCTGATGAGTGGCCACCTGGGGGTCAAGAAAACGCAGGAGCGAATATTGCAAAGGTTCTATTGGCCCGGAGTCTTTGGGGAGGTAAAACGGTTCTGCGAAACCTGCCCGGAGTGTCAGCTTACCGCACCCCTGACCCATTTTCGCAGTCCGTTGGTACCGTTACCCATTATAGAAGTCCCTTTTGAACGGATAGGGATGGATCTGGTGGGGCCCCTCGTAAAGTCCGCTCGAGGGCACCAACACATCCTAGTGATCGTTGACTATGCCACCCGGTATCCCGAGGCGATACCTCTCAGACATACTGCAGCAAAGCTTATAGCTCGGGAGTTGTTTGCTGTGTTCTGCCGGGTGGGGTTGCCCAAGGAGATCCTTACGGATCAGGGGACCCCATTCATGTCTAAAGTGACCAAAGAGCTATGCCGGCTACTCCAGATCAAGCAGTTGCGTACGTCTGTGTACCATCCTCAAACGGACGGTTTAGTGGAGCGTTTCAATAAAACCCTGAAAACCATGCTAAAAAGGGTGATTTCAAAAGACGGGAAAGACTGGGATATGATGCTTCCCTATTTGATGTTTGCCATCCGTGAGGTGCCACAGGCATCCACGGGGTTTTCGCCTTTTGAGTTGTTATACGGGCGACATCCCCGGGGATTGTTGGACCTGGCAAAGGAAACATGGGAGCAAGAGCCCACCCCCCATAAAAGTGTGATTGAACACATTTTGGGTATGCAGAACCGCATAAGCGCGGTCATGCCAATTGTGAAGGAGCATTTACAGGAGGCTCAGGCCGCGCAAAGCGGCCGCTACAATAGACAAGCCACCGTGCGGACCTTTAAACCCGGGGATCGGGTGTTGGTATTAATCCCCACGGCGGAGAGTAAATTCCTGGCTCAGTGGCAAGGCCCCTACGAGATAAAGGAAAGAGTCGGGGTGGTTAACTATAAAGTATTGCAGCCCGGTAGGCGGAAACCTGAACAAATATACCATGTCAACCTATTAAAACCCTGGCAGGAACGGGAAAGCCTGATGGCTGTTTTTTCCCCATCTCCCTCCTCTTCGGGTCCTTCACCTCCGGCTCCAGCGACCTCCGGAGAGGACGAACCGGAAGTAAGGATTGGAGAAGCCCTCACCAAGACTCAGAGGCGAGAGGCCAGACGGTTGGTTCAGCAGAACCCCGATGTCTTCTCCGATCTGCCCGGTAGGACCAGTCTGATACGACATGATATTGTCACCGAGCCCCACCTGAAGGTACGCCTGAAGTCATACCGGGTACCGGAGGCTCGACGACAAGCCATATCGGAGGAAGTAAAGACAATGTTACGCCTGGGGGTCATTGAAAAATCCCGGAGTGAATGGGCTAGTCCGATCGTCCTAATACCAAAACCCGATGGCTCGTTAAGGTTCTGCAATGACTTTAGGAGATTGAACGAAATATCCAAGTTCGATCTCTACCCCATGCCCAGAGTGGATGAGCTGATTGATAGGCTGGGACAGGCGCGGTATTTTACCACGCTCGACCTGACCAAGGGGTACTGGCAGGTGCCACTGACGGAGTCCGCCAAGGAGAAAACCGCTTTTGTTACGCCGGAGGGTCTCTTCCACTATGTTGTCTTGCCTTTTGGGTTACATGGCGCTCCAGCCACGTTCCAGAGGTTGATGGACTTAGTGCTGGAACCCCACCAGGCGTATGCATCAGCGTACCTGGATGACATCATTATTTACAGCTCCGATTGGCAGACCCACTTGGAACAGGTACAAGCGGTGGTGGACGCGCTTCGAACAGCCGGATTGACAGCCAATCCCAAGAAATGTGCATTGGGACTCACGGAAGCCCGCTACTTGGGCTACGTGATAGACCAAGGAGTGATTAAGCCCCAAATTAACAAGGTTGAGGCGATCCAGAAGTGGCCTAGACCCCTGACCACGAAGCAGGTTAGGGCCTTCCTGGGTATCGTGGGGTACTACAGGAGGTTTGTAAAGGATTTTGCGGGACTATCAGCCCCCTTGACGGACCTTCTCAAAGGCAAGAAGTCCGTCATGGTGCGCTGGACTCCGCAGGCCGAGGACTCCTTCCGGGCCCTGAAGGAGGTCCTGTGCGGACAGGCCCGTTCTGGTCAACCCTGATTTCCGGAAGGAGTTCATTGTACAGACTGACGCCTCGGAGGTCGGCCTGGGGGCAGTACTGTCTCAGGTGGTTCAGGGGGAGGAACACCCCGTCACCTTCTTGAGTAGGAAGCTCACCCCTCCCGAGCGGAATTATAGCGTAGTGGAGAAGGAGTGCCTGGCGATCAAGTGGGCCTTGGAGTCCCTACGCTATTACCTGCTGGGACGGCAGTTTCGCTTGGTGACGGATCACTCTCCACTGGTCTGGATGAGGTCCGCCAAGGAACGGAATGCCCGGGTTACCCGGTGGTTACTTTCTCTGCAGAACTTCCGGTTTACGGTTGAACACCGGGCCGGTAGGTTGCAGGGCAACGCCGATGCCTTGTCCCGCGGCCCGTGTTTGATGGCTGGAGTTCAACCCCGCACGCTTGAACTGAGGGGGGGGGTATGTGAGACTGTGACCGGGGTTATCTATGACGGCCGGTACG